>NC_083640.1:27574686-28205352 GCF_963576545.1 Limanda limanda | reverse complement strand
GTCGCAAAGCTAAGAACTGGCCGTTGAGTTGCCTTAAACTTAGATTAGAAAATACATTGATCTTGAATGAAGTCTATAATTCTTTTAAGTTTGTAATATTTGAGTTTTCCTGTTCAATTTGGCTATTAACTTCAACTTCTATATTTTCAATTCTAGTAAGTAGCAAGTCCTGATTTATAATTTTTAAAGGATAAGGCTGGTGATATACTTAATCTTGTAAAGACTAAAGCTAGTATGGAGTTAAGTGGAATGAGTTAAAATAACGGTGTGTGTACCAAAGAGCTCTGCTCTGCTGCATCAATGTTGTAAAAACACTTTTTAAATACATTTTAGTAAATACATCTGTTGCCCCAAATACCCAGTATAAAATTACTGAGCCGCTACTCATGTCCTTCAATGGGATTTGGAGAAAATATATTTTAAAGCCAGCCTTCTCCTTTAACTCTGTTCACATATAACTCGTAAAACCATGAATCAATGATCTTAACCGTACATATATACAAACTTGAAATTAAAACATTATGTTGTAAATGCACATAATTTCCTAGTTGCTGCTTCTCAGTTCCCTGTAAAGTATTTCCAGATTTTAAACTGTGGAATTGGGAACACCAGCTTTTTGGTGCAACCACCTTAGGATCTGGAATCTTTTGATGGTCAGTTTGACTTTAATTGTGTTCACTACATTCTTACATTTCATAGTCCAGATAATTAAATAGTTAGTCAATAACTAACGCAAAAACAATGATGTGTCCTAAATATTTAATGCACTGACCAGTGACAGCATATTAAGTATTAAGTATAATATTCAGTATTATCGTGAACAAAATTATATCAGTTATTATTATTATCGCTGTATTGTTGAAATGTGCTGTAAATGTTTAAAAAAAACTGATACATAAACTATAGTAATTTCCCCGAGTTTCATATTGACAAAATATATATGTATATATTATCAATATTGAAATGTATTGGAAAAATGCTCAAAAATACCAGTCAATTTTGCAATGTGTTATCATTGCAAAAATACGCAATGATAACAAAGGTGCAATCGATTACACTGGACATTTAACAAAAAAATGTGTGTTAGTTCAAATCAGTTCAGTGTTTATTGAGTGAGATCTGTAACATTGGATTTCACTGCGAGCAGCGTCACTCTTCTGCTGCAAGTTGTTTAAGAGTGAAGTGAACAACTCTCTTCTCATAATGTGATAAGACTGTGTTACTCTGTGACGTGACCGGCTGTAAAATGCGTCGAGCCGGTTTCGAACGGAAAAATCCAAACACCTGTCGGGCTCGGTCACTACGTAATCACTAATACCATAATATTCGCAAACGAAATGTTGCTAATGTTGATGTACATGTACCTAAAGAAGAGCTGGCCACTCGCAACATCTCCACTGTGTTCAAAGCCTGGGGTCTCTGCTTGGCCTTCTCTTTCTTACTCACAGACTCCACCTGTAATAGGAGACGTATTAAACAGCTTACATCAGAGGTCAGGTTTGGTCAGAAAAAGATCTTTATCTCGTCTTACAGGTACAATGGAAAAAACAAGCTGACTGAGGTAAGGTCAAAGTTAGGTGAGTTAATATAAATCAGACAATCCGGTCTATGTTATGTTGAAGGTTGGTTACAACTCGTTTACTCATAACTTATTAAAGGAGGTTCTTTATCATTTAAATCATTCAAATAACATTTTGGCTGTTTTACTGTCACTCTAGATGACATATAGTACATGTTAATACACTATAATAGTGACCACAGTTAGCACAGAGTAAACTAGGCGTTATTGGGGTTTTGCTCTTTACCTTGGCCTCCCTCGATGTCTTAGCCAGATTGACAAACATCTGACCAACCTCCCTGTCGAAGACCCTCACCCTGTTCCAGTCCAGCATCAGTGGGTTATCCTTTCCTTTGAACACCTGTGAACACAGAGCATGTCTGTAACTGTAGTACTGCAGCAGAGGATCGTTGACACAGCTTCAAGGAGAGTGAATGCGGAGATTTACCTTTGCCTGGAGGATCCAGTAATTCTCTGGTCTAAAGGACTGGATCTTGTCATGGCGTTCCACACAGAAGCCAAGGGTGGGGGTCTGGCATGGTCCAAATGAGATCAAGGAAGAGTCTAGATTACCGTATTTGCCCTGAAAATACTTGGTCTGGAACCTGAAAAATATTTGACCCACAGTTGTCAGGTAGTCGTTTTGGGATGGTCTTATAAGCTAAAAGAATCTAATGAATCCAATTATTATATTCATTAAATCGTCAGTTATGTCTACATGGACCAAGAACTTTGTATGAGGGTGCAATTACACTTGGAATAGTGACTGACCCCGCATCTTTCTTACATCACAACTGCATTCAAAAATGCTCTGTATCACAAACCAAGGTGTTTAATTTAATACCAGCTGATTCTGTGAATGTAATATATTTTCCCCTGAAACGTACAAACTAATAATCAGTGAAATTAATAATGTACTGGTATTCAATGTCTTGAAAGGGAATCAGGCCATCTCTCTTAGCCTCAGAAATTCCTTGGTCAGATTATTTCTAGCCAAGTATCAAATTTCTAGGCTGTTGTATGTGGCTGGAGAGAGAAGTGTACCGGGTGAATGCACAGCCAATGCGCAGGTCCAGCTCCTGTCGAGCATCCACTGACAGCGCCTCGTTGCGGTTGGGCTCTCCGAGGCAGTTCATGGCATTCCAGATGTCAGTATCGGTAATGGAGCTGAATTTGGCGCGGTAAACACTCTGATCCATGGAACTCCCCTTGTTCATCACTGGCTTGATGGCATCCAGTACCTTAGAGGCAAAATAAAGATATTTGAGCAGCAGAAAAATTTAACTGTTTGCAGGAAGAGAAACTGCTCATCACGTGATCCAGGATTTTAGTCCCCTAAAGAGTGACTTTACCTAACGAGGGGGAAAAACACTACTCTGGCCTCTATGGCTTGGTTGCTACAAGTCTCTCACGCAACTACAACATCACACCTAGGTTTGGTCATGCATGCTCATTTCCATTTGTAACACTAAGCTATGATTTAGGGTAAAACTTGTACATCACTGTTATTCAGGGTGTAGACAAACCAGAGAAGCTGTCACCACTAGTTTACATTACTACTGGACTGGTTGTAAATAAAGCTGCACAATGACTATGTGTAATGTGACAGGAGCCGCTAATACTGATGAAGATACAGATAACTAACAGCAACTCTGCACCTTCCCTCAGACTTACAAGAGCACTGTAGCTTCTTCAATTGTACTTGTTCATTGCGCATTATAACATTTTGCAGAAAAAGTACAGTGGCCAGCATCCATACTGCCAAAAGACGAAGACGAAGAAATCACCACGTTCACCCAGGTAAAACCTGTATTGCAGAGAATCTTGACCCCGGAGTGAACAAAGATTAAATCATTTCCCATTTAAGATAAAAGTCAGATGTTAGTGGGTGTTATGGATTTTTTGACCAGTGGAAAAGGGGCCTGTTTGGGTTGATCCCTCCGTCAGCTAAGGAAACAGAAAAGCTTGTACAGCAATATTGTTGAACCTGACCTGGGAGGAGTCAGGATTAGAGTTAGGGCATGTTTGTTGACAAGTGAGTGAATCCATTTTAAATCATTTGCAGTTTCACAATTGAGATAGGATCAAATGCACAGAGCCATGGGTTGGATGTGATTATCAACATAACCTGAAACAGATCACATGTCAGGTGTTGATGGGGTCGGAATTACCTCAAAACAGATGTTCTCGCCTTCTTTATCACAGTCCAGCCATAAAACCACGTAGTCACAGCCTCTACCTTCAACCTGACATGACAACAGAAAAGAGTTTTGAAAAAAACAAGGCATAATACACTGACCTCAAGGTGACACAGAAAGCAACACAATGTCTTCTGAAACCCAATTACTGGGTCAACCTCTAAAAATGTACCTGAAGGAACTTGACCATGTTGAGTTTAGGGTTGGCCTCCTTCTTTTCTGCTGGAGCTGTGCTGAAGAGTTCTGCAGGGTCCACCTGGTCCCAATTGTTGTACTTTCCTTTAGAAAATAAAAGGACCAAGCGGTAAAACAACTTAGTAACTCCAAGAAATTAAAATCAAACTGAAGTGGTTGAAACCCAAATAAATGCAAATCAAAGTGTAAAATGTATTTTCTTGTTTTTGTATAAAGCAAGACATAATGAGGAGTATAATGAAGAAGTTGACAGTTTAAGATGAAATCCTATTAAGGAATGTACCGATGATTTATATTTCCTAATGCAAATAAAGATAATATAATATATGATGAGGTGTGTGTAAGTGTGTGTTAGACAGTGAGCAAATTCTAAAGTAAAAGATACCCACCGATGAAATCCAGACTCATCACATGTCCACAAACAGAAGTCATCTTGAAGCGTACACTCTGGCCCTGGAAGCTGCCGGTGTATTCGTGCACTGAGCATGCTCCATTGAGCCCCTTGCGACTCGTACAACTTCCTAAAAGCCAACGAGAATGGATGATGTGTTAATCAGCCTATAGAATAATTTTTAGTCATTTACAGGACATCAAGATCATTCAAATGCAATTGTTTGTAGCCTACTAAAGTTGTTTTAATAAAATGAACACAAACTGATCAATAGCAGTTAATTCTGAACCATCAATAATGGAATTTCAAAGTTACGCTGTCAGTTTCCAAGGAAAGTGAGATAGTTATATAGTAATATTTATTTGGGATTATCAAATTAGTGGATCTTGCTGAAACTTTAAAACACTCAAAAACGTTACATAATGGCAATGAGTCAGAAGTGGACATTAAGCACGTCAGAGCGGTGGCAAGCGAGACAGGGCAGTAGTCCTTTATCTTGGCTCAATGCTACATGCTAATGTCCTCTCTGAATGAAATGATTGTCTCAAGGCCTAATGCTAATGACAGGAACATGGACACAAACTGTCGTGATGGGAACACGAGTTACCCCCACCCAACACACGCACACGCACACGCACACGCACACGCACACACACGTCACTACTGTCGGATAGTATCTACTGCAAGAAAAACAGTGTATATAAAAGCAGGATCAGAGATGGGTGTCAGACAAACCAAAAGTTCCTCAAGGAAAAGAACAGAAGCTCCATCACACGCTCCTCACTTCATAAACTTCAAACATGGAACAGCTGCAGGTAAGACATCTGGCGTTACATTGATGTTGACGATGACTGAAACCTTTCTTTTTTTGTGACTACATTTGTATTTATTTAAAAACATTGGGTCACAAACAATTTTTTTTCCACAGCTTCCAAGTGGTATACATACAACTGGCCGTTCCCAGTTTACCTTTACGCAAATTGAAAAAGATTATTGTTAGCTGTAATCGTTCTTTCCGTTCACAGTGAACGGTGAGGTCACTTCTCTGCACTAAGCAGTCCAGTGGAAGCTGATGTGAGATTTCAGCAGTCTGTTTAGAAATCTTTATGGGTGTTTTAACTAAAAAGATTTTATTTCATATTTAATGTTACTGGTTGATCAGATTTTGAAGTACTGTACAAAATTGTACTTTGTGCTGAGTAAGTCACTAAATAAGAAGTTAGGGGGTCACCATAGCAACCCAATGGTTGTTCCGATTTTTTTGTCAGGACCCACATAAAGGACTGACAGAACTTCTCCACAGCAAAACAAATTAAGATAAGACAATTGCTGTAAGGACGATACAAAAGGGATACAATTTGGATACAATCATCCTCGTTTTCTTAATTTTTAGTCCAGTGTTGCTCTATTACAGTGCTCCTGAAGATGCACAAGACGGATGTAGCAGGAGTGATCTTGCTATCTTGGTCAAGCAACACATGGATCATCAAGACTAGAAAAGTGCTAAATAAATACAGATTTATTTACCATGATGAATTATTTTATCAAAGAGTAAATAAAAAAGATCAACAGAAATCAAAATCACAAATCATACCAGAAATTCTAAGTCAGCTCACTGTCAATTTGGTGAGCAACATACAACTCTGTAAATACAGAATGAAACACATGCCAGTCCATGTTGTCTGCCTATGAACTAATAAAGGAAGAAGACAGGCGGATCAAGAAAGTCAGTGACTGTTCAAGTTAACGTGTTTAAATGTGTACAGCTTTGTAAAAGGCCAATAAGACAAACACTAGACATCTCCAGGCAGCTGCTGCAGAGAAATCAGTCAACACTTGAAACAATCTTGGTTTTCTTTGTTTCTAGTTGCTGCGCGTCTTTCTGCTGTGCCTGCTGGCCCTCCACCAGTGTCCGGCTATCCCACTAGGCAATCAGTGTGTGGACGAATCCTTCTGCACGTACAGCCTGCAGGACTACTACAGCCAGCTTGTCAACCTGCCCAGCCACATCAACGAGCGCAGCATCGCAACCTGGAGCTATGTGTGAGTGCACGGGGCCACGCATCGCTTGTAATTAATCTCCAACCCCAAAAATATCCTCAACAGGAGCAATTGGTGCAGAATGGGCCAGTGGATAAATAGATTATATAATTTTTTTTAAATGCACACCTGGCTTCTTAAATCTTCATCTCAATCAGTCATTTCAAATTCAAGATTTTAGATAGTTAAGTAACAATAAGAACTGGGAGTTTAACAATTAATACTTTTATAGTATATTCAATTATATACATTTTCAAGAAATGCCAAAACAAGTCACTTTTTCCAGCTTCTTAAATGTGTTGTTGTTTTCTGTTTTATATAAAATAAGAAGACATTTTGACAAATTCACGACTTTCTGGTATTTTATAGACTAAACAATTAACTGAATAATTGAAGAAAATAATAAACAACAGATTATTCAGTAATGAAAATAATCAATTGTGGCTGCCCAACATCTGATTCCACTTTGCATAGTGGAGACATTCAATAATTTGCAGTATCAACTGAGTGGGGAAAATAAGGGCAACGCATCATGTTCATGCATAAACAAGGGTTGATATATTTTATATATTATTAACTCATTTGCCAATTATTTTATGAATCAATAGATTCATTTAATGGTCAGTACATTTCCAGTCATAAGATCAACTGTTTTGTTCTGACCAATAGTCCAAAGATAATAAATCTACTTTCATAGAAGACTAATCAAAACGTAAAAATAAACATTTAAGAAGCTTGAAGCAGAAAACCTAAAGTATTTTAGAAGTTGTAAATCTGAAGCTGAAATCTACTTTGTAGGATGTCAAGCATAATCATAGAGCCCAATTCACTGCACCGAACATCAGTTCAAACCTTATCTGTCCTTCATTGTGTGGCATACACTGATGTCAGACTTTATTTCAGGCTGCAACTCAAGATTTTCTTCAGTACTGAATAATACCCAATCCGATGTGACATCTTCATGTCACTCACTTTGCTATAGGACAAAATCCTAACATCTGAGGTGTTCCAGTTAATGTTTGGTATTTTTGTTTGAGATATTGCTGAGTAATTGTTAAAGTTGTTGAGGTAGTCGATACATTTTCTGTCAAGTGGCTGAGATATTGGTGACTAATCATTTCAGTACTAGACTTTTTACGTGGCTTTGCATAAAACTACCATATTGTAACAAATGTATATATTAGTATAAATATATATACTGTTATATCCACTCAAGCATAACTCGTTTAATGACTTTTTCTTATCTTAATGTGATTTAAAGGAGATCACATTCAACTTAACATTTGCTTTTCTTACCTGAGCCACCAAAGGTTAGAAAACCATAAAATACTATTGTTTTTAAGGTATTTATACAGTGTTTGATTCTGTAGACAAGACTGAAATACAAATTACATAAAACTTCTCACGTGCCAAAATGATTTTCACAAATATAGTGTGATGTCTAATAAGAATGATATCTCTCTTTACGGCAGAGCTACATAGTGCAGAATTTATTTGATGGACCAGAGGGTTAATTAAACCATTAGATGACTATTACTTGATTTCTTCAGCCACAAACAGTCTAGTTATAGTACACATGACAGCTTGTCTGGTCCTCATCTCTCATCAGGGAGAACATCGACTTGAACCGGGTGCCTCAGGTCATCCATGAGGCCAGCTGCCACACCAGCCACTCCTGCAGGGGCCTCGACAACGCTTTCGGTCTAGAGACTATCCCTGTGTCCCTGAGGATGCCCGTCCTCAAGAAAAACCCCAGCTGCTTCCCCATGGCCAGCTACTCTCTGGAGTTTGAGCTCATCACTGTAGCTTGTATATGTGCTATCTCCAGGCACAGCTAAAAAGGACGGATTGCTCTAACGTCAACAACAGGAATATGTGTTTAAATCAGACAGAGATGGTAGTTTTCTGAGAAATGGTCCACATCACTCACTGTTTTTGTTTTCCAGTGCACACTGAAAAATGTCCCCATTCAAAACATGTATGTAAATAAAGGTATTTTACACTAACTGGTGTCACTGTGTCCATATGGAGTATTGTGCTTGTCAATGCAGGGGTACAGACTTCCTCCTGATATTCTCTAGTGAGACACACTGCAGTGGTGCAGAGAGCAGACCAGCTACGTTTTAACACATTCAATTAAATTATAAATATATATATATATAAAAAATATATAAATATATAATGTTTAACCCTAACGTTTTAAAGTATTTATGTAGAATTGTCTGGTTTGGTGCATGTGGGCATGGGAAAGCGGCTCACATCTACATTATTGTCCCGCATGACTATAACTAATACAGCTCCCATCTTCTGGCTGTTCACAGACACGATGTGCTGTGGTGATGAAGGCAGTGTATTCTGCCACAAAGCAAAATGACAACGATACTTTCATCTGCTGCTTTTATCCTGGCGTTGTCTTTATGAGCTGAATAAAGACGTCTCCGGTTACACCTTTAGAAACCCGTACTGACCTTTAGAGAGGATTTTGGAGATGGACTGAGCCAGGGAGGGTTTCTCTGCCACCATTAAAACAGTCCTCATGTTGAAACGCTGCCACTTCCTCAGGTACAGCTAGTGACGTTGTATCAATAAGTTCTGCTGAGCAGAAACAGTTCTTCTATTCACAAAACACCAATGCTGCCTGTAAATGCTTGTTACCCGTTTATTTTACCATGTAAGCGGGCTGCCATGACAGTTCAGGTTATTTACTTCCGGTTATTTACTTCCGGTGACATGTCTTCTTCTCAAGTAATTTGGCAGCGTAGACACTACGAGGCGTAATACTGCCCTCTGCAGGAAAAAATATAACTGACGCCATGACAAGTTTAAGTTTCAATTTGCATTTGTCTTGCGCGGTTATAAAACGGGGGAGGAGGGGGTGCTGGAGCATATTTTCCGGTGTGCGGACATGGTACATTTAGTTTGCCCTCCCATGTTTTGAGTGAAGAAAAATTGTAACAAATGTTCTTATACTGTTCTAATAATAGAGTAGGTTAGATATATTTGCTGTGGTGGATCCTCTTGTCTTACATTTACTTACAGAGACGTCACAGACATAAAAACTGAAAATACATGCGGTTCAATTTCAAATTGAAACATGTTAAAGGGACTCTTACCTTTGTTGCATTTTTACACTTTTTGTGGATAAGGTTAAATTGGTATTAATAAGGTAATGACACTCTAAAATGCAAGACAGACCCACCAGGAGTTAAAGCAAACAATTATTTCACTCTCGTAATATTTAGTGAAAACTTCAACCAATAAAATTCTTCGGACCGAAGGACCTTATTGGCCGACAGACCTGTCTGTTTGCTGCATGGAAACAGACAGGAAGCCCGTCTGCTTCTTGTGTCGCATTCGGGCCCGCGTCATCAAGGCGCGTCCTCAACTATAGGGTTTGTTTTGATTCCACGGCAGACAGTAGCGAGTAGCGACCGTAGCGACCGTAGCGACTGACGATGGCAGACCAAAGTTGTCCACGGCGTACTGAAACAGCCGCTCCCAGGGGGAAAAACAAAAAAAACCCCACCGCGGATGGGATCGAGGGGGTGGGGCATTGGAGGAAGGCGGGATGATTCGAATGTGCTGTAATTCTCAAATGCAACAAAGGTAAGAGTCCCTTTAATGGAAGAAAACATGTATAGAATATATCAATAAAGCAAACAAAAGTTTGTTAAAAAGGCATTTTTTAAAGAGGACACTAAGGTTGCTTGTCTGACTGAGAGGGAGTTTCTTCCACAGTGAATGCCCTCCCTCTGTATAGAGTTGCCCTGCGTACTGAGAATAGCAGCTGGTTAGCAGAACTGAGGCACAAAGGCATGAGTGAGAATTTGTTCATAATAGAATTAAAGGAGTGATCTGATCTTGTCCAATAACACGTGTACTCTCAAAGCACTGTTAGATCCCGCTTGCTTGGTTTGGGTCTGTCAACTGGCTGTTTCCCTAACTCTCTGAAGGAGGCAATATTAAATCCTCTCCTGAAGAAACCCACCCTCTACCCGTCTGAAGTAAATAACTACAGACCTGTCTCTCTTCTTCCCTTTCTTTCCAAAACTCTCGAGCAAGCTATCTTTAATCAACTCTCCTCTTATCTTCACCATAATAACCTTTCTTGACCCTCATCAGTCTGGTTTCAAGGCAGGTCACTCAACTGAGACTGCCCTCCTTGCTGTCTCTGAGCAACTTCACACTGCTAGAGCAGCCTCTCTCTCTTCTCTCCTTATCCTTCTAGACCTCTCTGCTGCATTTGACACAGTGAACCACCAGATCCTTAGTTCCTCCCTTCAGGACCTGGGTGTCTGAGGCTCTGCTCTCTCCCTACTCTCATCCTACCTCAATAGCACTTACTTGGTAACTTCGAGAGGATCTGTGTCTGAACCTTGTCTTCTCACTACTGGGGTCCCTCAAGGTTCTGTCCTTGGTCCCCTACGCTTCTCTGTGTACACTAACTCTCTCGCCTCTGTCATACACTCACATGGCTTTTCCTACCATAGCTATGCTGATGAAACCCAACTAATCCTCTCTTTTCCCCAATCTGAAACACAGGTATAGCAGCACAAATCTCTGCTTGTCTGACTGACATCTCTCAGTGGATGTCTGCACACCACCTGAAAATTAACCTTGACAAGACTGAACTACTTTTCCTTCCAGGGAAAGGCTCTCCCACCAACGACCTGATTATTACTTTGACAACTCCATGTAAGCCCCCACCAAGACTGCTAGGAACCTGGGTGTGACCGTCACACTACTCTGCTCCCTTCACTGGTTATAAGTGGCCGCCCACATCCATTTAAAAACATTGGTACTTGCGTACCGTGCTGCGAACGTATCGGGTCCAGTCTACATCCAGGACATGGTCAAACGTTACACCCCAGCTCGTTCACTCGGCTCTGCATCTGCTCACACATTCTCTGCCAATCGGCTCGCTTCTCCCTCACTGCGAGCTAAACACAAAATCACGACTGTTTGCTGTCCTGGCTCCTAAATGGTGGAATGAGCTCCATATTGACATCAGGACAACAGAAAGTCTACACATCTTCCGCCGAAAACTAAAAACACAGCTCTTCTGACAATACCTTCAATACAATTTCAAACTAACAATTTAGTAGCTCTTAAATGGCACTTACTTGTAGCACTTTGTAGTTCGGCTTTTTTGAAGAAATTGTACTTTCTTGATTCTTGTTGTTCTGGGTTTGTACCCTCATGGTTGAATGCACTTATTGTTAGTTGCTTTGGATAATAGCATCAGCTAATTGAAAAATGTACATCTAAATGTAAATAGGTGATTTGCAGTTAATTGAAAAGCACAGAGAAATTGATGCCACAATAAAATCTATTTATTACACAAAGTTATGTCCATCTTACCATGTTTCTTTTGTTCGCACTCAAAACCCTTCACCATCTTGATGTATTTATATAGAAAAATCTTCTATCTATCTTTGTGTCCTGTTCTGTAGAGAGACAACATGGAATGTGTATAATTCTACATGAACATACTGACAGCATCACTTAAATAACCTCACAAATGTGATAGCAGAAATGCTGACCTTGTAAGTAAAACATTGGCAAAGACAGTTTGAGCCAGATTTCGTATCAGCAGAAGTCCTAGATTTTAGATCGTCAGTTCACTATCACTTTAAACAGTTCCTTGAAAATTGTGGTAGCCAATTTTAATCTATATCTGCAGAGACCCAGAATTATGAATTGAATTGTGATGATGATGATAGGTTGCGTAAAACACCATATGGACATAGTACAGGCCTTGATCAAAGAGGGTTTTACTGTTGGGGATGGGAAGTAATTTTAATCAGAAATGATTTTTTTGAAAATGTATTTAACGTTTCAGTAATGCCAAGATAAACTGAGAATTAAGTAATGAGGTCCAATGAGAAGTGTCAAGATACCCCTAGGTTTTATGAACTGCAGCGGTTCAGCAGATGTCAGCTGAGAGGGAAGTCCCTCAATGTAGCCCAGGATAAATTCACGCTCACACTGCTAAAAGAATGTGGCTTCATGTAACATAGACCTCAAATATGTCTTCAGTGTTTCTTGGGTACCCTCTCTCCCTCATATCACAGAGAAAAACTGTTGGACACACCTTTTTAGCTGTGGATGGGAAAGTGCCTTGGGATATGTGGCAAGTTAAAGGTTTGGCTGCTCTTCTGACAAGTGGAATTTAGGCAATATCTGACAAGACAAAGCTGATTCGATGTGTTCTCAATCACATTCACTCTGTGCACCTATTGAGACAGACCAGTTTGTCAAGAACAAACTGCAAGACCGGGCAGCAGCTATTGCTCCCACCATCTCAAAAAGAGGAGAGCTCCTGCACCACGACTCATCCCTACACCTTTAAATACGTGTGTCACAGCTGACAACACAGCCATTAAAAGTATTTCCTTTTAGTAATTACAGTAGTTTTTTTTATTTAATAAAATTGCGAAGTATAATATACATTTCAATATTTAAACAATGAACAGTGCCATGTCTTCTACTCAAATCAGTTTCAAATTATGAGAAAAGAGGGGATGTGGAGACTGATAGACAGGGAGTGAAAGTGAAGAGGACATGGCTTGTGAGGAGAAACAGATACCCCTCTTTGACTAAGTTGAACCTTCTGCTATCGGCTGGTTCATAGGTTCAATTTCTTTACTTTTAAGAACCAGCTTGCTTTTTCACAGGCTGGAGCCACCATAGAGCCACATACTTTTCTTGCTGTAGGAACGTCACTCTATATAAGTCTGATTTTCCTGCAAAACTAGCACAACCTCCACAGTGGCAGACTACAGTTTCTCTTTCACATCAAATCAAACGTATTTGTGTAGTCAATATTCACAAATCACAATTTGCATACAGGAAAAATTTAAAAACATCAGAGAGAGTTGCAAATGGGGGATTCCTCTCCCAGGATGGACAGAAATGAACAAGATTCCTTTTCGGTTTTATTAAAAAAATATTCAATCTTCTTTGCATTTACACATGACACAAACTCTGCTTTAAAAAAAACAACGTAATACTCCCACCCTGGCCTCTGACGTAAGCAGTTATATAAACAAGCAAACTGTTGGTACCAGAGTCCAACCAGTCTTTGTGTTTCGATTGCCAAAGAACTGGTTCGAGACAGGCACCTGCTCTGAACTGGCCGTTGACCTGCCTTGTTGGAAAAGGGCAGAGAGAGAGCTGGGGACGAGCGTCTATTGAAAAATTAAAGAAACAAGAAAAATTCATCTAAGCTTCATCACTGATCATCAACCTGCAACACTCCTGACATGCAGAAATATGATTCCACAAAACATTACTCATAATATAAATTACATATTCAGTAAGTTAACAAATAACGTGCAAAGTAAAGTACGATTTCTTATATATTGTGGCAGTATAATACACATTTATTAGGATTTTTTATTGCTGCATTACAAACAGACCTTGTTTTGTTCTATTCAGGATCACTGCTCCTCTACTCAGTGCTCCTAAAGTAGCTTATTAATACAATTATATAATACATTAAGTATTTATATTTGACCTTACTTTTTAAACTTGTGTTTTCAGTTGATTCTCCATCTTCTCTCGGTTCTCCTTTAACCCAAATCTTCTGAGCTGCAACGTAAAAAACGTATCACAGGTAATAGTCAGACAGACAGCGAGTAGACAGACAGCTTATATCCAGGCAGAGAGCTACTATCCCTGCAGACAGCTAGTAGTCAGGCAGAGAGGTAATAATCAGGCATGCGGGTCAGCCACTCAGGTAGTAGTTTCCAGGGAAAGGCTCTCCCACCCACGACCTGACTATTCCCTTGACAACTCTTTGTTAGCCCCCTCCCAGACTGCTAGGAACCTTGGTATGGTCCAGGCTCTGGTCATCTCACGCTTAGACTATTGTAACTACATCCTGGCGGGTCTACCTGCGAGCGCCTTCCGACCTTTCTTGATTATCGTTGTTCCGGGTTTGTTACCTCATGGTTGAATGCACTTATTGTAAGTCGCTTTGGATAAAAGCGTCAGCAAAATGAAATGTAATAGTTTAGTCAGGTAGCAGTCAGGAAGACAGTAAATAATCAGGCAGGCAAGTAATAATCACACAGGCAGGTAATAATCAGGCAGGCTGGCAGGTAGTAGTCATGTACACAGGTAATAGTAGAATTAGTATTTAGGAAGTTCTTTGTAGGATCCCAAACTGTAACCTTATTTCATATCTTCACATCTAGTTCTCCAATAACTACATGTGTTGGTATGTAGTACTGTGTTTGTACAAAGGATTAGACAGTAACTCAACAATAAATGGCTGTGCATTGCGAGCAATTCTGATATTATAGCCTCACTATCAAGTAGTGCAACTAAAAGATCATGCAAAATATGATAGTAAGAAAGGTGCAGCAGTGAGGAAGATGCCACCTGAATAAATGACTAAATAAAATAAAAAAGGATTATTTATAGAAACATCTATTACAGCGTTTCAACCAAAGCTCCCAGAGCGCTTCACTTTAATTGTGATCAGGCCTGGAACATTAATGTGTGGTGTGAGTGCAGGCCAGTGGGGGAATGGGAAGGGGGCACAATGACAATTGGTTTAGTGTGACTATCCTGAAGAAGCAGCAGTCGTATGTATATAAGTGTATGTAGCAGAAACACTTAAATATATTTGCCCCATACTAAATACAGCTTATTGTAAAATGCTTTGTCCATCTTACCATGTATCTTATGTTTGCACAGAAAAGCCTTCAACATATTCCGGATAAGATGGAACAAGTAAGATCAGAAAACTAGTTTGGAAAAAAAGGTGAATCGTAGCACTCATATTGAGATCCTGAAAAAAGGTCACATATTACAATAAATGGAGCGATGATTGCGAGCTTGTTCAGGAAGCCAACTCCAGCTGCGCTGCTCATGTGACATACCTCACTCTCCAAAATCCTCTTTAAGCCCCTCCACCACTCTAGCATCAGACTGGGGGCTTATAAATGTTTGCTCATCACTCCCATTATATCTATGTAATCATATCTTGGGGAGTAATAAAGTCGGAGCCTAGACGCCATAACACTAACATGTTCTGCTGTTGCAATAAACATTTGAAACATGAACTTTCTGACAGCCTGTCTGCCTATTCATATCCTCCATGTTCAATATGCAGTGGGTCTAACACTGTGTTCTGATCTCTACAAAACAAGACACTTCGTGGGAATATCCCTGACGACCGTATTTCACAATCTGTTGAAGATTTAGTTTCAACAAGACATCCTGCCTAAAATACACATGTGAGTACATGTTTTGAGTGCCTGTGCCTTTTTCTAACACGAGAAAAAAGTCACTCAATACTCCGTGCCAGCAGTCTGCACAAGAAACTACAGCTTGACTGGTTATACTACAGCCCATTTATTTGATGTATGCATGAAAAGAAATTAAATTCAACATAACAATGTTACTTCAGGGTCATAATGTGTTTTGAATAACTAAATTTCAGATTTACAATCAAAAGCAATAAACAAATAAAAAGCTGCAGAGAGCAAGTCAAGCTATGGGACTATCATTTGTCATTAACTTCATTGAACTAGTGCAGTGCTTGTTCTGATCCTGCCTGTTTGCAACGGGCTGTTTGTGGTGATGCTGGTTGCAGCTTTATGTCTGAAACTTTGTAAGTGACCAGCAGTAATTTAGCTGTGGCAATTAAAAACAGGCTGCAGGTCTCAGTCCACAGAGCCCTGAAGTCACCGCTGCTGCACAAACAGCGTTTCCCCTGTCTATTAAAAGTTCAGTGAAAGTCCTGATCAACAATATCACTTATGTTGATGACTCCAAACCACCACAGCTACAGAGCACTGGTCCCCTCTTTATTGAAAGTTTACGTAAATTGTACGTATCCTGTTTCCAAATCACACATAATTCGACACTGCATTTCCTTGCGCCCTTAACGATACACATGCACACACATGCCCACAAGTGGGAAGACGATCAGATGAACAATTTGCGAGAAATGTTCACATACAGACACAGATTTGTGGAATTAGTAGATACAGCTCAGAAACACAAATGTAAAGGCCTTGCACACAGTCATTTTACATGAGCTGGTGGAGATTCTCCAGTCAGTCTGAGAAAGATGCATGAGGATTCTCAGCTGACATGGACAAGAGGAAATAATGGTAATGTCAGGTCAGCAGGAGCAACTTACTTACTTTCAAATGATGCAAAATATATGAGGTAGTCCAACACTCGAAAAAGAACACACCTTTGGGAAGATTCATTTTTGCTTAATTAAAATAAGGAGCTGGGAAAGTCTTGTAAAATTTTGGGAGATGGAAACGTGGGGGGAGTGGCTCATGACACAGCTCTACAATGGAATAAGATTTTACTCAATTATAATAGCATAGTCAAAATAATGTAAATAAATATATGGTGAATGTTGATATTAAAATAAGTGATTGTTTGTGAAAATTGTATAATTACTTCTTTCTGAAAAAGACTCAGAGGAAGATTCTTCAATGTTGCCCAGGTCACACCGATGATGGAATGTGGACATGTAATCTGATGTGTCTGTGTCTTGTCTTGTCAAAGGGTTGATAACACCTGTTTAGATTTTGATGGGAAAATGCCTTAGGAGATGTGATAATTTTCACCCTCTGCTGCTTGTGTAACAAATGATGACAGATCGGTGCATATAAGGACACAAAAGTTTAACAAGCCCAAACAGGACAAGAGAGAAGCAGCTGTTCCCACCATCTCAGAAAGAGTGGAGCCCCTGTACCTCTATACATCCCTACACCTGTAAATATACAGGTCGTAGCTGCTGATCACAGCTGTAGTGTTAAAATGGATGCAAGGATAATTACTATTTTCTCTTTATTCTTGAAAGCACTGTTGTTACGTTCACTTACAGGATAACTACAATGTCTGCAGGCTGAAATCTAGTCACTGTTACATAAGCCCATGTAATGTAAAAATATTTGTTACAATGTAGACTGATATCAACTAATGAGAGCACAGAAATTTGACCCAGAATAAATACATTCAACTGATCATTAATGGAAAATAGAAGAGCCACTAATATTAACTTAAACTAAACTTAAAATAAAATAACCTAAGGAATGTGATAAAAGTCTGCACCTCAACCCTGATCCACGCAGAGCTTTAAAAAAGAGGTGTGTCAGTGGAGGTCCAAAATGCTTGATTGCTTGAATCCATATATAGAGACACAGAACTGTGATTTTTGCTCAGTGTTGTTGGTATGGACTTTACTGTTACAGTGTTTCTACAAAAGTTAACCCTGCAACTCTTATTACACTGATTATACTTTAATTAAATCTTTTTCTGCAGATCACAGGCTATTCTTACATTATACTCTATAAAATAGGGCAATAAATTGTCAGAACATCAATATAAAATATAATAATATCCTTACTATTATATTTATAGGAGCAGTGTATAAGGAAGACAACGAATAGTAAGAATTTTAAAGTTAATTTGTGTTGTGCATCATTCAACAAACTGATATGATGACCACATGATGGTATATGGCATCTCATCTTAAATTAAGCGCACAATAACTATTGTAATTCATTATTATCAGGCTCCAGCAGCAAGTCGTTAAAGACTCTGCAGCTGGTCCAAAATGCCGCAGCACGTGTCCTGACGAGAACTAAGAAAAGAGAGCACATTTCTCCAGTATTAGCATCGCTACACTGGCTTCCTGTTAAATCTAGAATAGAATTTAAAATTCTCCTCCTTCAAGGCCCTTATTGATATGGCACCTCTTTACCTTAAAGAGATGTTAGTACTATATCAACCTACTAGAACACTCCGATCCCAGAACTCAGGTTTACTTGTTGTCCCTAAAGTCTCTAAAAGTAGAGTAGGAGCCAGAGCTTTTAGCCATCAAGCCCCACTGCTGTGGAATAATCTCTCACTTTCAGTTAGGGAGGCAGACACGCTCTGTTCGTTTAAAAGTAGACTCAAAACCTTCCTTTTTTATAAAGCTTATAGTTAGAGCTAATTAGTGCGATGTTCCAAATTTGATTAAATGGCAAAAACCCCTGATGATGCTAAGACGCACAGGGAATTTATGACACAAGACACACGGAGCTTCTCTTTCCTGCTTCTCCTTCCTTTTTCTCCATATTTATCACATCAAGATAATTGTTTTCTGATCAGTACATGTTACTAACTTGACCCCTTTTCCCGGAGTTTCTGTGCCTTAGCGCCCGCGGATGCAGGGCCACAGCTGTGGCCGCACCATGGATTATGATTGTGGATCGCGTGTCGGAGGTCGCAATGGTGGATCCAGTTCGGTGGATTCTGTATCGTGCCAGCTGATCGTCGTTGTAATGGAGGATCCTTTGTCGCGTTGGCATCGGATGATGAGGGACCACGACCGAGGCGGCAGCTGATAATGGATTCTAACTGGCGGCGGTGGACAATGACTGTGGATTATAGTGGATCCATCCTGATGCTGGATCGTGGTCTTGCTGCTGGCCAGAGACTGTGATTGCAGCGGGACTGCCTGACACATAGTATTGAAAAATGTTTAGCCTAATGGATGCTGCTAAAAATCCTGATGATGTTTTCTTACACCTGACATCTATTGCACTTCTGTCCGTCCTGAGAGAGGGATCCCTCACATGTGGCTCTCTCTGAGGTTTCTACATATTTTTACCTGTGAAAAGGGTTTTTAGTAGTTTTTCCTTACTCTTGTTGAGGGTTAAGGACAGAGGATGTCACACAATGTTAAAGCCCCATGAGACGAATTGTTATTTGTGAATGTGGGCTATACAAATAAAACTTGATTGATTGATTGATTGAATAACTTATTGTAGTTCTAATCGCTCACTTGTCAAGTCAACCTGTCCGTCGTTGTTACTTCAGCAATTTAAAAAATATTGTCGTGGAAATTTGCTGTTACTGTTACAGAAAGAGGAATCAACCCCAGAACCCAGTTGCCCAGATAAAAGTCAACAGGAGGTTAAATTACCAAGTAAGGACATGAATTTTGAAGTTGCATCCACTAAGTGCACATAAAATAGTTAAAACAGTCATAAGACATTGTTCACAGTTGTTGGACGTTGATCAGTGGAATTATCCATTACTAAGTCCGATCCATGGACCCACCCCATTAAGGTTTGGTCAACAGTATATAAGTCAGGTACATTTGAACAGGTGAGTCTCACACTTGTCTCTGGAGGCGGTGTGAAGCTTTTGCCCACAATGTTTCTGGTAGATCTGAAAGTAAAGGAGAAACATCAGAGGGGCTGGACAACATGGCATAAAAACAGAAGGTGATTTTCAACCACAATCAGTGAGTGTGTGGCTGAGAACAGAAGGTTGGAGAAACTTTTAGATCAAATGCACTCAGACTAGGTCAGGCTAAGTTGTGGGTTGCCAATCAACGGCAGCTTGGCATGATCTGACAAATGGGCCTAAGTCGTGCCAATGGTCATCATGGGACTTGGAAAGCGAGATGTGAAGGCTTGAATTCCAGACGCTAAAAAGGGCCATCTGCTGGTCAGTGAGTGAGATGCGGCTGCACTTCTGGAACCAGACCAAAAAATATTGGACACATTTAGAGAATCATCGGGAAAAGGCAAAAACTGAGATTCATAAACCTGATTTGGTGTTTGTCTATCACAGGTGCAGTGCAATGAATCAGTGTGCATAAAATCAGAGAAAGGAGTGACAAGAGAGTGTGAGCTGGAGAGCAGATCAGTTGAGGTATTTATAGGAAGATGCCACTGATATACAAACAGCTGCTCATGTGTGGTTTGTGTCATGAGGAAAGGAGGTGAAGAGGACTCATGCGTAACCGTCACTCCATCAGGGGAGGATACCAAATTGAGGCCTAATGCAATCATCAAATCTCTTCCTAATAGATTAATTGGGCAACAGGGAGACAACAGAAAATCAAGTTCAAACCTTATGGAATGTTTGTCAAATTGATCCGTGCACGGGAGAGGTTTTGTGAAATTGTCCTTTACTGTTACGCTGCTTGCGCCTTAAGAGAAAATAAAGCGACCACTCATTTCAGGAGAAGTGGGCAAATCTGACATCCTAACCACAGAATAACGTGCACAAGAGTCGACCATGAAATTGTGTTTGTTGCACATACACAATTTCTTGCCGCTGGGGGCAGTCCCTTCCCCAGTGTCCTTTCTGTCTGCAGATGAAACACTCGTCCCAGCCCAGTGAAAGGCATCAAGGGTAGCCTCGCCCACGACCAAGTCCTCGACCGCGACTCTCTCTTCCTGGTACAGTAAAGTTGGCTCTGCTGTCACCGCCATCTTGCCAGTGGGGCCACACCAGTGCTGACACAGCCTGCATCATGGTTAGCTGTGCTTTCTGGAACTGTGCAGAACTGTTTTTCTGCTGAGCTTTGTCTTTTGCTTCTTTCTGCTGACCTTCAGCAAGGCGCCTGACCTCTGTCAAGCGAGCATCCTCAAGCCTGATGGAACTGCAGCCTACGTCTGCCCATAGTGGAGGAAGCAGACCTTTCAGGAATGCCTGTTTCAAGTTGCTGATGGACAGGGATGCCGCTCTGCTGGTCAAACAGGACTGTCAGACAAGTCGGATAGTCAGCGACTGACTCTTCGTCGGTTGGTAGAGTCTGGTTTTGTAACTGCATCATATTGAGGAGGGTTTTGTCATTGGGCAAGAGGAAAGCAGGCGTCGAGCAGAGGACCCCCACACCCTGTAAATGGAGGATAAAGATACATTTGAATTTGTTTAACCTTAGCCGTTTAAACGTTTGTTTTCTGTCCCTACATTCTGTTTATTTTTCCCACATTTCGAGACATTTCTTACTATATTCTGTCTTTCCACATTGTGACCTTGACCTTTTTATTGTTTTTTCACTTACGAGTTTAATTTTGTCTACACTGAATGACACATTATAAGGAAAAGCAACTCTCTGAACCATATTGGAAAAAATGTCACACTTTACCGTCCTCATTTCGCAATCATAGCGTCCACCCTGTGACCCTCTGGGTCCGGAAGACTTTTGCTTCCGTCACAACCCATCTTTATTAATTAAGTGTACGAAATCGTAATCATTCACAATTTCCCTTGCACACTCAATTCAAGATGTGGACGTCTCCATGAATCCTTGTTTCTTTCTCCAGCAAAACTAGGTAAAATGCCATCACTGTGTTACTTAAGAATTATTCTAATTGTATTTGATTGTTTCGAGGATGGGTCAGATAAACATCAATGACAACAATAATCCAGAGACAATGACTCATACACCCGTTCCAAATAAACCCTAAACGTGTTATTTCCTATGTCTGTTTGATTTTCTATTTCAAAAATCATCTAAACAGTCATGAAAAATCATATTTTCAACATCTCACAGGATATAAGATGACCAAAGAGAGGTCTTTGGGTCCCTTTGAAGAAGGTCTGGAACCCCAGTCACTTTGGTCCTGTCGTCTCTTAAATGTCAGAGGTAGAGGCAGAAGATTTTTCTCTCCCGGGTGGCCAACCACCGAAGACTTCTCGGGTCCAGACGATCTTACAAGGGATCCTGTTCGTGACGTCAAGTTTGTAGTGGCAATTTACCTTGAGATGTGAAAACATGAGTTTCTCAGACCGGAGTTGTCTTTGAGTTTTAATTATTGGCTCTGCAGAAGGGTTACACAATCAGCAACACGCCTCAGAGTGCAACCACAAGTAGCTCAAAAGCAAGGTTTTTATACAATGTGATCAACAGGAAACATGACAAAAAGCAGACAGGATACATCTGCTGTCTGGCATCACTGTTACAGCAAGAAGAATCAACCCCAGCATCCAGTTGCACAGATAAAGGTCAACAGGAGGCGAAATTACCAAGTAAGTGCATGAACTTTGAGGTTGAACCCGCTAAGTGCACAGAAAACAGTCAAAACTGTATTAAGACATTGTTCACGGTAGTAAGACATTGATCAGTGGAATTTTTCATTGCACTATAAGTCCGACCCACAGACCCACCCCGTTAGGGTGTGGTCAACAGTATATAAGTCAGGTACATTTGAACAGGTGGTTCTGAGACTCAAACTTGTCTCTGGAGGAGGTATGAAGCTTACAGATTAATTTTTTTTAAATTTCACTGTATCTCATTGTTTGTATGGTATTATTGTCAGGAGTATTTGTCTGATACAGCTGTGTCTGTTCTGTGTGCTTCTGTCTGACTCAGAATGGAGTTCATGAGCTTCAGTATCGGTTTCAAACTACATTGACAGTAAGTACATGATTTTATTCTGGAAAATGTATTTTGTGCTGCATGCTTCCCAGTGAACTTATTACAAACTGTTTTGTTTACAAATGAATCGTTTTGTGTGATTACTGTGATAAATGTATTTGGACACTAGCCAAGACTTAGATGTCAAAGATAGATGTTATGTCATATGTCAGGGGATCGTGGCGTTGAGTTATTTGCAGCGTATGTTTAGACAGAGTCGAGATGTTAAAAATGATATGCTTTGGATAAAAGCCCCTTACAGGGCAGGTCTCAACAAGTAGTGGTTGTAGGTACAAATATCAGCAGCGCTGTGCTCATTTCAATAACTGTCTATCCAAGTGTATCAGATCATGTCAGCCAAAATCAGTAATCAGCAGCAGTGTATAAAGTACTTTAAAGCCATAATTGAGTAAAAGTACAGATATCTTACCTGAGAGTGACTCCGGTAAAAGTAAAAGTCACCCGTCATAAAATGACTTGATTAAAAGTCTTAAAGTAGCTCATATTAAATGTACTTAGGTATCAAAAGTATCTGGAGTTGAAATGGACTGAAGTATAAAAAGTATAAGTACAAGTACCAAAATTACGCTGCCGAACCTGCACATCTCCCGAGGCAGGGGGAACACGATTGGGCGAGAGAGAAGTGCGCCGTGCGAAAAGGCGTGCGTTACGCCAACCAACGCTGCTCAAGTAACAAGCCAGATTTGAGAATATAAGAAGTAGAAAGTAAAGAAATTTGTGTTCAAATGTAGCAAGTAAAAGTAAAAAGTCCTCAGGAAAATAAATACTCAAGTAAAGTACAGATATGTGAAAAAATCTAGTTAAGTACAGTAACAAAGTATTTCTACTTCGTTACTTCCTACAACTGGAAATCAGCCACAGGAAACACATCAGAGCACAATGATTTAATTTTACATTGGTTCTTTAACCATATGAAATATGTTTACTTTGATCAGTTAAAGATAGGGTTGGTAATCTTGGCAAGAACAGGCTACACTTTGAAAATATGCAACCGATACATTCCTCTTCAATCGGCCCTTTCATCAAAGCTCCGCCATAAAACATATGAACCTGCACTGACAGACTACTACTAGAATCCAACGATTCTTTGACTCACACACAAATTTCGGACTATTAGCTCTGCCTCAGCGTTGTATGTCTGTCTGGCTTGTGAAGACTCTGATCGTGTGCAGTGAGAGCAAGGGTAGGCTGGTTGGTTAGTGACAGACAGACACGCCCACCAATCATTTCATTTGGTCCAAATGATTGGTCCTATGAGGGCCCCAGACACTAGCTTCTGTCTAAAATCATTTTTTAATTTATTTTATTGATGACTGTCGGGATGTGAAGAGGACATAATATTTTCACTCCATAAAATACTTGTACTCTCTATTTTAAAAACATTAAATATCTTTACTTTAATATTCTATCAAAATCTTGTACCATTACTGTCATATTTTAACTACATTAAATACATTTACTTTGATCATTTAGGTAGATTAAATACTATTATTGCGATACATTAAAGAAACTTTTATTGTCATTAAAAAATATATATATATTTTATTGTCATACTTCAGTTTCATTAAATTAATTTACTGTGATATTCTAACCACATGAAATACTTTTGCTGTTCATTTTTAACTAAATAAAGGAGCTTAGTTATATCATCATACTTAAAGTGCTTTTACTGTCATACATACTGTAGCTACATTAAATACTTTGCATTGATTGGTTAACTGCATACAATTATTTAGCTTGATACTTGATAAGTACATTAAACACTAATACTGTGGTTGTTAAACTACATCAAGTATTTAACTATAATATGAAAACTTATCAAATATCTTGACTGTCTTAATAGAACTGCAAATAAATATTTTTCAGCTATCCTACTTGTAGGATACTTGCTTGTTTAATCATATTCTGAGTATGATTTTTAAAGTGGTTATATTTTACTAAATAAAGGATTTTACTGAATAAAAGATGTCAGATAAAATAACAAAACATAAAAGAAGGCGTGGCTCTTGGCTGGGTCCATGTTTTAACTGCAGTATCAGTATCAAATGTGAAGTATAAATATGACAATTAAATTTTGATATTATACTGAGGGAGAATAGGTTGCAGGCATGAACACACAGTTCACATGAATACACTAAACAAAACCAGAATCAATCAATTGCTGCAGGCTTAAAAATCAACACAAAATATACAAAAGATATGAAATCATCACACACACAAAAAAAAGTAAATAAGTATTTAAAACAGAAGCAAATAGAAACTCTGTTAGTGTCGTGTTGGGAGAAGATTCTGACCCAGCAGCTCTCCCTTAGTCAACGTCCTCAGGAAGTCTGATGTGTAACAATAAACCTTTACGGCACATTTTATCCTCATTTTGCTTCTATATCGTATTTGTTTTCTTGACCATGATACTTTTATTACCGGTCTGTTGTGGTGATTGTTGGTCCTGATGCACAGTGATGTTTGGTGCAGTCTGTAAGACCAGCCGCTAGAGGGCAGCAGTGTGCAGGTTTTAATCCTGCACAGATGAGGCGTTACTCGGGTGACTATTGAGTAAAAGGTCTTTCCTTTTCAAGCATCTCTTATTTGAGTTTTAAAAAAAAAGTAAATGTTACCAACAAAATGAACAATAACACTGCACAACATGTCAAGTCATTTTTGTGAATCTCATGGGTGGAGCTACTGTCACAACTGCAACTATTTCAAACACTTCTGTGACTGAAGCTGCCATTAAATGGAGCTTTTTGACACCTTTTGGAAACATCATGACAACAAAAACAGTTTTAGGTAACAGCAGAAAAAAACGGATCTGGAAAACAGGCTTTAAGAAAATTACACATCGAGGTGGCGAGATGAGGCACTCCTCCTACCTAAGACACTGATTTCTTCAACATTAGTTATTTCCTCGATTGCTATGTTAAACTCAGTTATTTGCTCATCATTGGGCTTGGGGAGTTTTAACCCCATCCAAAAAAATTATGTATGCCCTTAATATTCCATGTACATATTTTAATTACAGCACTGGTCTCGATAATAGCTGAGGGCGGTTGTTGTCCTAAATCTGTATTCACTTTTAAGTCCATAACGACTTTGATATTTTTTATTCCATAAAATCAATGCAAGCAAATATTTCGTCAGCCCATTAAATTCCATATTGATGTCTTTTCATTAATAAATGTAGCCTACTAACCATGCTTGTCATGTCAGTTGGATTCTTAGGATATCCTGACATAAAAAGTAAAAAATTATTGAAGAACCTAAGTAGTACAAGTGATATCCACAAAAGCAGCTGACATGAATTCAAAGTGAGAGGAGTGGAAAAGAGGCTTATAGTGAACATTGAGTCACTGCTACCATCTACTGGTGCAATCGGGAGGGCCGGTGAAGAGGACAATGTAGTAAAGATATTTCTTTGTTGTATGAATGCTAACCAGTCCTCAGGGGTGGCAATGGATCTAGCCTTGGACATGGCTTTGTCTCTGTTGGCAGACTGTATCTGTTTTTAATTCTGTGACATTTGTAGGGGGCGTGTCTGTTAGCAACAACACTAAAAGGAATGGGAAATTTTTCCATACTCTTGGCTGGATTAGAAATGGAGGAAATTCTTGAAAATTAATAATAGAGGGAAGTCGGTCTTTATAAGAGTGCTCGATGCTGCACGTTTCACCATTACTAACGCGGTACCTGTTTTAATCCTGTTTGGAATGGGCTGTGTACTTGGTCTGTTCCTCGTCATTAGTGAGTCCTCCTCAAACATTATCTTGTTACTTTTTAATGTTTGCGTGCTGGATGGCTTGTGCGTGTGCTCATCCTACCTGGTTTAACTGCAATGAAGATTTTATCGTCAGTGTTTTTCATAAAATGAAACATAATGGTCCTAAATAATGAAAAGGTTTGTGAATGATGAAAATAAATTATGAAATAATCTGGTTATAATTTCAACCAACAATTGCACCCATTTGCCAAGTGCTGTTGTATCTGATCCGAGGACGTAAAAAGAGGACATGTTCAACTCTGTCCTCAGACTCAGGCCCACTGACTGCTACAGTGCACTGGTCACCTGTTTATTAAATTTGTATTGAAATGAAACATACTGTGTATAAATAAATTCGACATCGCCCTTCCCTAGGACAATAACTACACACGTACCAAGTGTGAAGTTGATAAGATGAATGGTTTGTGAGATGTACATTCCACATTCAGACAGACAGGCAGACGTTTGTAGAATTAGAAGATAGATAATAATGTCATTAAGTTCAACTTTTCTAGAAAAAGTTGGTGGTAGTCATTAAATTGTATGTGTTTGTGTATTTCTTTTATCTTTCAGGAATTATCTGGTCACACTTCATTGCTTAGCTACTTAGAAATTAATTAAAAATGGGGAACGTACCATCAGAGGCCAACATGGGCAACAGCCTGAGATGCGTTGTATGTAATAAAGTCTTGCCTCCATGCCATTCTTTCAACGATTTGTACCAAACTACTCTCATTGGCCAAAGAGTTCATGTCTTCAATGGAGGCGAATACTACAGACAAGTTGGTGCCCATAATCAATACAAATGCCAACATTGTTTTTATAAGCCAATCAGAGATGAGGAACAAAGGAAGAGAGAGGAGGAGAGGAGGAGAGAAGAAGAGAGACAGAGAGAGGAGCAGAGAAAAGAAGAGGAGAGAAAGAGAGAGCAGCAGAGACAAGAAGAGGAGAGAAAGAGAGAGCATCAGAGACAAGAAGAGGAGAGGAAGAGAAAGGCTCAAGAGGCTGAAAAAAGGAAACAAGAAGAACTGAATCAAAGGCTTGAGGAATCACAAAGGCAAGCGGAAGAGCATGAAGAGAGCACCATGAAAGAGGAACGTGTGTCCAAGCGACGCGTTCTAATAAGCCATCTGGATGAGTTTGATGCAATGTACGAATCTGATTATGATGATCTTCTGGAAACTCTTTCATCAAAATGCAGCATCCCAGTTTCAGACCTCAGTCTGGTTCAGCTGAGTGCTGACCAGCTGGGCAGCATCCTGTCAGCCCTGGACAAACTCCTGTTTGATGAATGGATCAGTGCTCCTCCATCTCTGAGCACTCTGCAGCATGCCCAGGTGTTAATCACAGAGCTGTGTGCCCTGTCCCTGGAGATATCTGAGGGAGTTTCCCTGAAGGGCATCTCCAATCATGTGCAGTCTCTCGTGAGCCACATCAGCCAATCAGCATGCAATGTCTCTGAGAGTTTCCTGCTGACTCAAGCCCTGTACCTGAACCTGATGCACTTCTTCACTGACCCTGGCAGCTGTGATGCAGCTTTCATAGCTAAACAATGGGCTGAGCAGAACCTCACAGCTGAAGATCTCTTTCTTATAGAATTCTTGGGCACACTCACAACATCACTACAGAGTGCAGTTGGAAGAGTCTCCACGTTCATTTTGAAGATGGAGATCCAGTGCTTGGAGCTTCTCCTATCCACACTCACACATCTAAATGGCAAGGAGAGACATGTAGGATCCAATGAAATACTCCTCAGAATTGTGCAAACAAACAAATGGACACCAACTGAGGCAGTGACTCTGCTCAAAGTGCTGTCAGAGAAATATAAAGAGGATGCCCCCATCACTGAAGTGCTCACATTAGTACAAGTGTATGACCTATCACCAGAGTGGACAGATGATTCTGCACACTCCCTCACCCAAGCTCTGGATGTCCTTGGCCCTGAGAGATTCCTACTTGACTTCTGTAAGACTCTCAGAAAACAAGATGAGAGCAGTCTAGATGCAGCTCTAGCAGAATTAAAAACACTCAATAACTTAGATGATTCTGTTGTCACCATGATGAAAAACATTACCAATGGTGTCCTAAAATATTCAGAAAATGCCCCAAAAGGTGAACCTTTTATGAGAGATTCCTTCAAAAGTGGAAACCTGAATTCAAATGAAATCCAAAACTCACTCTCTCAGCTGTGCAAAGCAGTGTCTGACACCAAAGGCTGGTGGCCAACAGTGCTGCAGATGCTGAGGTGGTGTGTGCTGGTGCTGACTGAGAAGACTGCAACACTTGGATTGGTTGGTGTGGAGTTGGACCCATGTGTCACAGCCATGTTTGCAGCCACAAAAGTCCTCATTGGAAAGAAAGTGGACATTGTGTTGAGCTCTAACATTCACTCACTCACTCAAACTAAAGAGTGGTCTGACTTCTACAAGCACCTGGGGATTTCACTCAACACAAACTTGAGGAAAGATAATACATCATTGATGGTTGTCTATCAAGCCGACATTGTGTATGGTACAGTGGATGACTTTGTGTCTGATTACCTTCAATGTGGCTTGAAGGGAATGGAAGCGGGGAGCCCTCTACTTAGTCGAGGATTTCTCATTGAAGAGAGATGCCTTAGTGCATCCTATGATCTGGAACTCTCAGTGCTCAAGGAAAATGATGCTTTGGTGTTTGCTGCAGATACTCTGAAAAGCCTTATGGGTCATTTTTACAGTGAGGAGATGGAACTGAGAGACAGATTTATCAAGGCTCTTTTTCAGGTCCTCCATTCTAACCTTAACAAACGCACAGATGAAGACAGTAAAGTCATAGCCATTTCACAAAAATGCACTGGAAAGGATTTGCCTTCCAATAAGGTCTACATCCTGTCCATTCTTGAGAAACTCCTCCAAGAGTTTAGTGAAGAAACAGAATGTGAGAAACAAGGGGCATCCCTGGTTGGCAACTTGTGTTTGGAGATTCTTTTTTCCCATGCAGGGCAATTCAAGATGGTGTCAAATCTTACAGCACAAAAAAGATGGTCTCCAGAGGAAGTTTTAGCACTCCTTGTAACATTAACTGACCACCATCACGATAAAGACTGTATTTCTATCATGAAGATTTTACATCTGATAGAAACATATCAAGTGTCTTCTCGGTGGATAGATGAGAAGAATCAGTCTCTCATTGAGCTCTTGAGTATCTTTGATACTAAGAAAGTGATGCAGCATTTGGAAAAAGCCTTTGAAGAGGAGGAAATAAAAAGCCTTGAGTGTCTTTTTGATGAAATACGGCAGATGAAAAACATTGACGAAAAAACCCTGGAGAAGTCTTATTCTATAGTAAATGGGGTTCAAAACATGATTCAATCTGGTGAAATCAAAAAACACACTAATGTAAAGCAAGCTAAGAAGCTGAGTCATAGCCCAAACACAGAAGACTTACAGGAGATCCTAGCAGTTTTATGCAATGCTGTACATGTGTGCATTGCTGAAGAAAAGTGGTGGCCCAGAGCCACTCAGTTGACAAGCTGGTGCTTCTTGGCCTTGTCTGACACTGGAAAGCTTCTGGAGATGGGAACTGGAGAGGGCAAGTCATGCGTCATAGCAATGTTTGCAGCGCTGCGTGTATTACGGGGCGAAAAGGTTGATGTGGTGTCCAGCTCATCTGTGTTATGTCAAAGAGATGCAGAAGAATGGACAAACTTCTACAAGTACTTTGACATCACGGCTGACACAAACACAAACAAGACTAAAGATGAAGATAGAAAAAAATGCTACCAGAAGGACGTGGTCTATGGAACAATTGAAACCTTTGCTGCAGATCACCTTCGCCAGATATTTGAGATGAAGGATGTGAGAACAGATCGCAGCTATCAGTGTATCATCATCGATGAAGTGGACTCACTGCTGTTGGATCAGGGAGTGCAGCTGACATATCTCTCCAGCCCCATGGTCTCCATGCAGCACCTGAATGTTATCCTGGCCATGATCTGGGGTCATGCCAGCCAGTATGGTTTCTTGTCCACAGGACACATCACATTCGTACAGGGTCCCCCTTGTTCATTCTACAAGAGCATATTTGACTCAATTGAAATGGATGGAATAGATGACCCGATGGACGTTTTACATATTGCTGAAGAGTCAGGGATTGTGCCTAAGGGATTTACAGAGGAAATCTACAATAGCGAAAAAGACGAACTTCTCAGGAAACTGAAAACTGTGAGTCAGGATGACGTGATGAATTTTTTCCAAAAGTTTGAGCAGTATGTCCCCTATGGTTTCACTGTGTACACGTTAGATGATAATGGATTGCTCTCTCTTAGAAAGGCCACCCCGTACAACAACCCAGACATTCCAGAACTTACATTTCTTGTTTTGGATGATGGCTTGTGTTCTGCCCTCTATGATTCTGAGGAAGTCCTCGCCAATCCCATCACAGAATTCATCTTAGAAAAGATTCAGTACACTCCATGCACAAACACTACAGGGAAAATCAGCATCCCTGGATTCCTGAAAAACCTGATCGAGAGTAAATTGCCAGTTTGGGTTCAGAATGCCTTTCTGGCAAAGAGACTGAGAAAAGGACGAGAGTATGTTGTGGAAAATGACTGTGTCTGTCCCGTTGACTACAGATCCACAGGTATTGTGGAACTAAGTAAGAAATGGGGTGACGGCCTGCAGCAGTTTGTTGAGATCAAACACCAAATCAAAATGAGCACAATTTCAACAGTGACAAACTTTATCTCTAACCTTTCCTTTTTCGAGAAATACGATGGGAAAATATATGGGACCACGGGGACACTGGGGAGTGAAAATGACATGCTGTTTTTGCAGGATCTATATCCCAATCTTTCAGCCTGTAAAATGCCAACTTTCAACCGGAGGAAATTATTTGAGGTCAAGGGCAATCTGGAGACTTCAGCTGAAGAGTGGAAATCTAAAATTACTCAAGTGGTTATGGATCAAATTTGCCCAAATTCATACAGAGAGGGAAGAGCAGCCTTGGTGATCTGTGAAACTATTACCAAAGCCAAAGAGCTCTATGAAGCGCTAAAAAGTGTCATCCCAGGTCAAATCATTCTCTACAGCCGGAGTGACAAAGACAGTTTGAGCAAAATAGATAAGAAACTGGATCCTGGGGATGTCATTGTTGCCACAAACCTGGCTGGACGTGGCACCAACATCAAAGTGTCTAAAAAGGTGAACAAAAATGGAGGATTATTTGTGGTCCTCTCCTTCCTTTCTGAGAACACAAGAGTGGAACTTCAGGCATTTGGCCGAACTGCACGCAAGGGTAAACCTGGATCTGCACAGATAATCATGACCACTGATCATGTACAGGAGTCCCTCAAGACTGTGTCTTCTCTGGAGGAAGCAAAGGAAACAAGGAATAGACTTGCAGCAAAAAGGACAAATGACATGATGGCTGATGTAACTGAGATGAAACTGCGGGAGGACCTTTTCGCAGAGTACTGCAAGACCCTCCACGGAATTTACAGGAAAACCGATGGAGATGAGCAAAGAGTTGTTGTTGCCGTCATGAATGAGTTCTGGGGGATTTGGTTGCAAACTAAATCAGAGGAAATTGACAACTTAAAAAGAAATGAATTGGAAAAAAGCTTGGAAGCTGATTTGTCCCTGGCACAAAGTCAGTCTCAAAGTCAGACTTCACCATGCTCCAGCATTTACCACTATATCAAGTTTGGAAATCTCGCACTGGGCGAAAAAAAATGGGATGTCAGCATGAAGCTATTTGAAAAAGCAATGGTACAAGATGAAAGTTGGGCAGCCATAGCTTTTTACAATCATGCATACTGCTCTATAAAACAGCAGAAGGGAGATTACCTGACCAAGGCCAGCAATGATCTCAAGAAAGCACAGGAGTCTCTGAAGTACCTCAGTGAGGAATGCTTGGTCTGCCTGCAGTTTGTAAAAATAGCTTCTGCTCAATTAAAAAGCAGTGAACAACCAACCAGTCTTGAAAAACAGTTAACAACCAAGTGCAACTTGTTCAGCTACTTTGATAAAAACATTTGTGAAGCTATCAAGAAGCTGAAGGAAATAAAAGACAAAGGAAGGGACGCAACGACCAAGAAATTACCCATGTTCTCCCTGGTGTCAAGCACAGATGAAGATCTCCAAATAGAGGCCTACAATCTGTACAGTAAAGGTTTGGAATATGTCTTTTCCGTGGAAGAGCAGCCTCGGTTCCCATGGGAAGCTCTGCTGGTGTTCTGTCTGGGAATTCTGCAGATTGTTGGAGGGGCACTGCTCACTGCCTTTACGTTTGGAACTCTAGCTCAAGTCGGCATTGGACTGATAGTTGAAGGAATATCAGACTGCATCACTGGCATTGAGTCCATGATTACAGGAGAATTCAGTTGGCAATCATGGGCTATAGAAAAAGCAATATCTATTGGTATTTCTCTTATTGGGTTTGGGGTTGGAAAGCTGGTTACAAAGGGCTTCAAAGCTGCTAAAATGTTGGTCAAGGCAGTAGGAAAAAAACTTAAGGCATTACCAAAGTTTTTCTCCAAACAGGTTAAAGAAGGCCTTAGCGTTGTAACAAAGACAAACATGAAGAATGCAGTGAAACAAACAGCAAAGAAAATGGCAGAAGAAATCGTTAGCTATGCATTTGGGAAGGCAGAAGATGCTGTATTGCAAGAAATATTGAAAGGCATTAAGAATCAGATGACAAAGGATATTGCAAATGATGTAAAAACCAACATGGAAAAGGATCCTTTGGCTGGACTGGTAGACTCCATTTTGCTCTCTCACCTTGAGGATAAAACACAAATCGCTGATCTCCTGCAGGATAAGAACAGAAAGAGCAAACTTCTGGGTATTTTCAAGCAGATAAGCAAAACAGCCTTAGAGCCATTCTACGCTGACCTCGAATGGCAGAACAATCTGAACTCACACATCGCCACAGTGATTGACGATGCAGCATCAGAGGCCAAAGGCAAAACACTTGCAGTTCTGAAAGTCATTCAAGGCATTCATATGGCCTCACTAGCAGCAGAAGCTACCATTGCAGTGCTGAGCCTTTCAAGCCAGTTTTTCTCCAACCTTCACAAAGAGCTGAATACATTTAAAGAGAACAACAAATTGACAGACAAAGTGAAACGTAGTGATTTGTCTGCTTCAGATATGAAGATCCTGAAAGACTTCAAGCAGGATTTAGTCAACGAAACCAGTGCTTTATTAGCAGATGCTTTGGTAGAAGTGTTCCACCAAAAGTTCTCCAGTCACTTTGTTTCCCATGCCGTTGGCAAAGTGAATAATGTCATAGGTGATTATGTAAGAACTGGCTTGAAGAGTGAAAAAACTGAGGACAAACTCAGGGCTGGACAAAACAACAGATACATCTCATACATGTCAGTAGACATGAATTCAAAACGTAAACAGGAGTCTGGTAAACGCTCAGAGTCTCATGCAGAAAAGATCAAGGACTCCTCAACAGCCACTACTATTCTTGATATCAGAGTCCTATCAGAAAGCACTGGCACTAAGGTTGTCATCCTAACACAAGACAGCCATGGCAAGCTTACCAAAATGCAGGAGCTGAGCCCGAGCACCAAATCTGCCAGTCAAACAGTGACACTGATTTACACACCAAAGAGTTCACAACACCCAGACGGCCATTATGATGTGTCCATCAATAATAAGACGGTGAAAGTATCCACCAAAGAAAAGAGCAGCCTGTTTCATGCTTTGGCACAAGGCATGAAACCAAAGGCCACCAAAGAAGAGATTGCCTTGGAAGCAGGCCGTCTCCGATCTTTGGAGGTCGACGCTCTAGTGAAACACTCGGATCGATGGGAGCCTTTCCTCAAGTACAAAGAGAGGACAGATGAAATCAGAGGAGGGGACTGGTATATGGCAAAGGAAGCTGGACTAAAAAAGACAGTAAAAGAAAACAAAAAGGTGATCAAGGATGGAAAAGTGAAAAAGTACAACGACTGGGTAAAAAATGTAAACAGCAAGCCAAGCACTGGACAGTTCATCAAATCAGCTCACCAACCACCAGTGAGTAGTATATCGCAAGCTGGAAAATTGAATCAGAATAGCAAATTAGCCAAAGCCATGCTTGAAGTGGTAACAAAGTCAACTGCTGATGTGGAAAATAACAAAGGCCTTGGACTTCCAACTATTTATGTGCCGACAGAAATACAACGTGAGCTTCCCAGTACAACAACAAAACAATTCAGGAAATTATTGGCACGCACAATCAGCCAGGATAATGTTGTGAGTGCCCTAAAACTGACCATTCTAGGTGCAATACCCAGATTCAAGTTCAATAGTGCCAATAACTACAGAGACTTTCAGAACAACCGAGTGAGTAAAACCAGGCTTGCCATTTTTGAAAAAAACTTTGAGCAACATTCTAAAGATTTGTTCAACAAATGGTTCACCCATCTTAAAGACAAGGGGGTCATGACAAAGGCTGATCTTGACACCCTAACTGCATGGCTCAACAACAAGGGCTACGAGAATCCAACTGACCCACACAGGAAGCAAGTCTCCAAACTCCTCTAATGCAAAGGTAATATGACATTTAATGTAGAGTGTTTGATTAGGGAGTCTGGTTGTATGGTAAATGTAAAAGTGGCACTTGTTCACAGAGCAGCTTTGCATCCCATGCTGTAGCCATACCTCATCAGATCATACATTTTAACTTAATTTTAAATGCAACCTCTCTCGACTAACCAGGCATCTGAGTGTCAGCTGAACATGTGCTCACTTCATTTCCTTCAAACAGCATCAGCAACACATGCATGGCACCCTATCTGCATGACACCAAATCATAAAGGATAGCTGCCATGTGGATCAAAGGAGCAGTGTGTAGTCAGATTGATAATATTTATTCCAAGAGGATATAACATTTTCAAATATGATCTCTTCTTTGTCTATCCGTTGCTCCAAGCATATATTAGATAAATATGAGATTTAGACTATTTCCTCATACTTGTATGTATTTAGCTCTTGAGAAATGGTCTTCCACTTGTCCCAGCCTGATCCTTATTCCATATCTTTAATGTTCCGACTTCTGTCTCCCCAAACTATTCTTTATTTGTGTCAGTGAGAACCAAAACACAATGTGACGGGCTTACACATGAGCCTTCACAACTTCTGGAATTTGTTTCAGTGATCAAATTCAAATCTGAACGAGAGAAGCCAATGAACACAGTGGAAGAATTCCTGATCAGGATAATTCATCTCAAATAGATCTTGTCCCTTGCTCCTCATTTATCCTACAAAGGGAAACTCAGGAGAAAAAAATTATGGATAATCTTGGGAAGCAAAATGTTCCTATATTTTTTTTGTATTTATTTAAAAGTTTTACTTTTTTTGACTACAACGTACACAGAAGAGATGACTTAGAGTGAATGGTCTACCTTATTATGGTTAGCAGTTGATCTAAATTAAAAATGAACTTTTGTGTTCTTTTTACAGTGGGATATTGACACCTGACAATTTGGCTGGCAAAGAAGTCAGGAAAACTACAGAGGTCTACATACCTGTCATGACGTTCGTGTAGACACCTGTCGGTATTCATTTTAAGGAGTTTTTTGGGGGGTTGGTAAATTTATACTGTTTGGGATTTAAAGCTATATCTTATCCTACATTGGAATTTAGTATTTACATAAAAATGTAAGAGTTGCAACTTGCTATATAACCCAAAGAATACAGCAAGCAAACGTATCCTATGTATTTGACATGTGTTTTAGAAAGCCTGTTTTAAAGTAAGTCTGAAAAAGTGAATTCCATGGTAAAATATTTTGTCTGCCATTGGTTATTTAGATCGCTACAACAATCATACATGCCATCAAGAAATCTGGATGTGTAATCAGAGAAATCCTAAATGCTGATCTGCGATGGGATAAGTGTATTTCAGGCTAAGTTGTGTTTATTGTTGCTTATGTCACATTTAAAATGGGATTTTCTAGCCTTTTAACTTTGATTGTATTAACTTTAAAATGATAACAGACTTAAACCATATTATTGAAACAAGAGATGCTCTGTTGCTTTCTTTAGTAACCACATGATTGATACAAGCTGTTGTTAAACTGAAGATCATTCATCTATTCCAATGTGATCCTCAACTAAAAAGGCATTTTCTCTTTATTTTACATCATTTTATTTTTATGTGTTAATTTTGGGGTTTGGGTGAAGATGTGGTGTGGGTGTGGGTGAGGTGTTTGGTTGTTGAACTGTAAGTATGTATGTTCAGATATATGGTATTTATACACTGTCTGACATTTATCACACTTCGATATAATCTTCAGCTGTTTTACACAATGAATTATTTGCTGATGTTCATAATGGTTGGAAAAACTTAATAACAAAGTGTGGGGATTTTGTAACACTAGAAGACTGCGTCATCAGTCATGACTCCATAAACTGTGATCTACTGGAGTGACTAGATTAACTCTCTACAGTGTCACTAAAACTCATTTCTGAACCTCCTGTGCAAGTATATTCAAGATTTATAGGGTACTGCATACCTGACATTCTAATCCCAACCCTTAATCTGCACTGTCTATTCCATGAAAGAGTGTTCAGTCATATATTCTTTGGCTTGTCAGTGCTGTGTGAAAATCTCAAAATAAATCAGATTATCAACAACATATGTATTGGTGTTTAATTCGGCAAAGGCTCCATCTGCACAGCTGCTTAAGGCAACCTGAAATAAAATGACCTATCTTATAGAATTCGAAATATAGTCATGTGCATTATACATACCATGAAAAAGTACTGTTCTACAACCCATGATATTGCTGATAATAAATAAAACATTACCCATGATAGAACTCTAACACAATCAAATAAAATTAAGTACAAAAATACAATACAACACTATAAATGTTAAAGCACAATATATCTAAGATTGTTGATTGTGCAATGGGTCAACATTGGAGTCAACTTAAAACAACCCTGTGTGTCACTATACAGATGCCTTATCTGTGAGACACAAACTGATCTGAACTGAAAAGTAAGCGACCTCAACAATATTCCCAATTTTGGACTCCAGATGGCAGTAAAAATACAGAGTCAGTCCCTTCATTCACTCATCTATCCCAGCAGCAGAGAAGAAAGTATCTTAGAGGAACACAGGTTTTGACTTTCAAGACATTTTTCTGTAACAATTATAAAAGTGTTTCAAACTATCTTATCAGTCCCTTGAGTTTGTTGGGCTGACAGAAAATACATGGAAAGTTGACCAGAATGCTGTCTTGCTAATGCACTGAAATCACAGCTGTGGGAACATTCATTCATCTATCCACTCCATACGGCTCTCTGAGCCTATAGGTCACAGAGAGACCTTCCCTCCTCCTTTGGTGTGGTGGTGGGATGTGGACCCCCAGGCAGATGGTTTGAGGAAAGATCTGCATGAGTTGGTAATTCATCCATCCCCTCCTCCACCCTTCCAAGTGGGCAATCAATTAAATGCATCCTAACCACCACCATCCCCCCGTTGCGGCCCCTCCAAGCCGTCCATCGAGTCAGCAGATCCCTGTGAGCAGATGCAGGCCTACGGATATGACTCAGTGTGGATGTTTTGCATTTTCCAGGGAGCGGGGGGGCAGATTGACCCAAGGATCTCAGCGCACACACAAAGTGAATATATTTACATCTCTGTATGTGCTGAACAACTTGGGGAAGCCTCTAAAAGTGTGTAAGCAATAATTTGGCACTGGACTGGTCCTTGGCTAAGATATTGTTGCTCTACCTTAAATGTGCCTTAAATAACACTGAAGCTAAAGCAACAAGTCCCAAACTTTATTTCAGCATCCTGTTTGGATAGAAAATGTTACACAGACAACACAGAGGTTACATTAACACTTTATTGTTTGTATCCTCAAACAGTATGTTTCACTTTTACAAGAAAAAATACAATTCAATCAATCAATCAATCAATCAATCAATCAATCAATCAATCAATCAATCAATCAATCAATCAATCAAATCAAATTCAACACTGATGAGATAAGACAGTAGTTTACATTAATGGTGAGTTGTCTGCCATTAGGTTTGCCTTTTTTCTAAAATGCAAATGTGAAATCGCAACATAAACTGCAACCCAAAATGTAACAATGATATACACAAAGCAAAATAATTAGCATTATAATGGTCACAGCTTGTATTGTCTTACTTAAGTGTTTTCTTTCGTATTTTTGGTATGATGTCAATTTTTGTTTTCCTTCTCAGACTTCATTTGCGTGTGTGTGTCAGTGTAACGTGAAGCAGATTGTCTATTTTCATTTAGTTGCTTGGTTACAACTACAACATTTATTATTATAAATATTATTCTTATTATTTGTCATCATTATTGTTAGTATTATATTAAATGGTTCTGTTATCATTAATAACATCTTCAAATCTATGATTATCACTCCTATTATTCTCAGTATAACAACCAGTCTGTCAGAGCTGAAACAGGATGGTCCCTGGTTGCTCTCTCCTCTCTCACCACTGGTAGTCGAGCCATGACTGATGAGAACCTATCCAATCAAATGTGAATGTGGACATCTATGTTTCAGTGCCTCTGTGTTTACCTTTCCACACAAAGACACATTCCTGGAGTTTTCAAACTGAAACGGCACCATTTTAAAACTCTTTTATTTTTCGGGCTTAGAAAGCTCAAGAGTAGTGTGGACACTTGCATGTAAAAGTAACAAAGGTTATGCATTGTAAAAAAAAAAGTAGTAATAAGCATCTAGCCTAAATGACATTGGTCCGAAACCCATCTGTGTTCAAATTATATCAGGGCAACTACTGTTCTAGTAGTCCAACAAACTGTGAGTCACACCCTGCAAGGAACTCTGAGAGATGACCGTAAACTGCTTGTTTTTTGGTGAGTAGCCATGCCAAAGATTTAAATCAATCTTCATCACTGATATAAATAATCAATACTACTAGTAGTACAAGTCCTGGGGAAGATTTGTATGCGCTTCATTTCAGAATATCTCAACTGTTATAGACTAATATGACCCCATTGAACAACGTGGGATGTATGCCAAAAGCTCTATCCGGGACGAAAGTCCTGAAAATGACCAACAGGTGACGCTATTATCACACTACAGGTGAATGGGACTTTTTTTCCTTTATATATGTCCTCATCAATTTCCCACAGATTAATGTTCATATTAAGAGAAATACTTTTTGTATTACACTTTGTCTAAAAAATAATATTAAAATATGCAAATGAGGCGATATCTCATTAAATATGCGTACATAAACCCTTGAAGCTACAGATTTTCTGAAGTGATCACAATGTTCACAATGACCATAATTATAAGGTCATAGAAGAGTGTAAGCATTCTGATTTGATATAAATAAAATGGCTAAAACAAGTTGCAACTATTACCTCTTACATTCAACTAGCAACATACAGGAATTGCCAGTTATTTATTAACCTAAACTTTAAAAGCTTACATTTCCTAGCTGTTCTAAATATTGCTGTCATCACGTCATCACCTCCAACTTATTTTTCAACAAAAGTTTAATTGGCAGCCATAGTGACCTTAGGTCATAGCAGAGCACATGGCTGTCAAGCAAGATGACTTGTGAGATCAAGAAAAGTAAGGAAATCTACTCTCTATTCTCTGTGTTGGCGTGTACACTTTTCATGTGTCATTATCATATGAGTTGTAGTTTTGTGTGTTTAAATAATTATAATGAATTTGTATCAGTTTTATATTTAATGTGGTGTATATTGTAGCTACAGTTTGTTACCTAGCTAGCTGCTAGTGTTTTTGTTTAGTTTTTTTGCAAAATGAGGAAAATGTCATCATACATCACAACTTGTGATCACATAGTCTCAGACAAGTTGATGAAGTTACACTGTCTTCATATCATGAAGTTATTCCTCACAAAGAACAGATATGTTGGTACATACCAATTACTCATATTTGAAACCTTATTTTACAAAATTCCAAAAGATCTTGAGAGAGGGAGAGAACAACTTATCTATCCTGTCACATAGATAATACTCCATTGGACTGGGCTACAGCGGGAAACATGTTAAGATAAGCTTTAATTCATTCATTTAAATGTATCTGTGGATTTTGGTGATAAAAAATAGAAAAGTGATATGCCATGCGTAAGACAACTTTTGATTGAAGTGGGAAATATTTTATGGTAGAAAAAAATAATCTAGGTTTTTTGAGCAACCTACCAGTATATAATTGTTTATTTTCAGGATGAAGTACCTCTCACAGCTCCTTGTGCTTCACCTAAACCGATCTATCTTGACGAGTGCATCCTATGCCAGAAAAAGAAGCAATCTGAGTAACTCTCTAGTGGTGAAATTGGCAGGGGTGTTATTGTTTTGCTTGCCAAACAAACAAAGATCTATGATACTCGAACTGCTAGGGTTCTTCAACTGACAGTGTAAGAGCAAGATATCATAAAATACCACACCAAATCCTGCTACAGAACATTTCAAAGGGATATGGCTAAGGCTGATCACACAACCCAGCCATTAGAACAATCTGAGCCATCTCAGCAGAGACCTATTTATGATCCAACTGAGCGACGAAGCGGAAGATTAAAGACCAGTGCAACTACAAATGTATGTGTATTTTGTGGTTCAGATTGCAAAACAGTTGAATAGAAGAAAATACACAAAGTGTTCAGAGTCTGTGAAAAACTGGTGGCCCAGAAATTATCATGTTGTTCAAGGACCATGTGTACACCCAAACAGTGGTAATGTGCGAGGTGGATGATGTTTTTGCGGCCGATATAGTATAATGCCAAAATTAAGGACATCCTGAAAAATCTTGAAAAGGAGGATTCAATAACAGCTGAGGACAACTCCTTGAAGGCCAGATCACTTTGAACATTGTGATCACCTAAGAAAATCTGTAGCTACAAGAGTTTATATGTACACATATTTCATGAGATATTGCCTAATTTGCATATTTAATTTTATTTTTGAGACAATGTAATACAAACAGTATTTCTCTTAATATGAAGATAAATTGGGTAGCAATTGATGAGGATATCTATAAAGGAAAAACAAAAGGCCCATTCATCTGTAGTGTGATAATAGTGTAACCTATAGTGGTCATTTTCAGGACTTTCATCCCGGATAGAGATTTTGGCACACATCCCACGTTGTTCAGTTGGGTAATATTAGTCTATAACAGTTGAGATATTCTCTGCTAAATGAAGCGCATACAAATCTTCCCCAGGACCTAGACTTTAGCCAAAGAGGTGATGTAAATTGTTCTCTTTTCCAAGATTACAAATTATATATTTTTTCAATCTCCACAATCAACTAAACTGGGTCTTAATCTATGCACAAAAAACTATTAATTTGTTCAGTTATTGTCAGACAACAAAATTATTTGATAGTGGCTCATTATGTTTGCATTGCAAACTACCAATGTCCATTATATAAAGCACCTTCCACTGACAATAGTCACAGAGTACTTCACAATGAAAGAGAACAATCAGATAGAAACAAATAAAGAAACTAAAATTAGAAATAACTGATAAAATATACATGAGGAGCACTTTGTTTTGCCTCCTTCTACAAATGAACTCCTTGTATCAAACATCTGCAGTTATTCTTAACATGTATTCTAACAAAACATTACAGGAGAATGGTTATTTGGCGCATTTGTGTAGATGTTGATAGCTTAGAGTTTGGTTATGAAACAGAAGGACTGCTGCCACTAAAGGATGGTCTTTACTGAAATGAGATGATCTTCTTCCTACCCTGCCTCCAGTCAGAGAGATAATCAGTTACATCATCCAGTAGCTACACTAAACTTTCCCACAGTGAAGGCTGCTCAGCAGAAAATAATAAAGCTAAACACAATTCAATCATTCAAATTGAGCCAGAGTGGTGTTTAATGTCAGTCACTGTGTTGTTAGCCGACAGTAACAATAATCATTTAAAACAAGTGCTGTATCCACACTAAACCAGCATCCTTCTGCAACTGAAAACAGCACAAGGCATTAGGTGTCATAGATTTATGTGCAGGGAGTGCAGTAGTTAGCAGGTTAGTCCACCAACAACAGATGATGACAGCGGGTGAAGGAAGGAATCGTTTTTGGTGCCCTAGTGCCAAGTAAAACAACTGGAAAGAGATATAATGAACTGTCTGCTGTGAAATCCAACATACTGACATTGAAAACAAATACATTTAGCTTTATTCATACTGAATCTCATCAGTTCATCAGTTCTACTGGAAATAATTAATCAGTCAATGTCAAGCAATGTCATGAGATGGATCAACACTCACTGGAGCAGGTATTCAAGCGAAAGCCGGGACTGTCCCTGTGGCCTAAGTCTGCTATTTATTCTATAATATATATTATGTGCCATGTCTGTGGATGTACAAGAGTTTAACACAAAGCACATGAAGGAAAATGGAAAATGACGAAGTGAGGTATAGGTTTAATGCTAATCTATGCATGTTGTTAGTATGGGCGTGGATGCATGCGTGTGTGTATGTATGTGTGTGTGTGTGTGTGTGTGTGTGTGTGTGTGTGTGTGTGTGTGTGTGTGTGTGTGTGTGTGTGTGTGTGTGTGTGTGTGTGTGTGTGTGTGTGTGTGTGTGTGTGTGTGTGTGTGTGTATATATTTGTGTTTAAGCACTGCACAGTTGACTGTCGCATGTTAATATCCTGCTGTAATGGCAGCTTTCAAAAGCAGATACGCATCAGTGACAGAGGGGAAAAGGCGATGAGGAAGGTTGGAGGTGAGAAACAATGGTAAGCAAGATGACATGACACTAAATATCAATACAGCTGCTGATGTTATGTAAAATATGGATGCACATGCTGCGTGGAAAACCTGAGAAGAGGACTGTACCCGCTAGTCTGATACTGTGTTGATTTTCTAGATGTTTCTTTCTTATAAAGAAACAACAAAAATCGACAACAACAACCCAACAATACATATTGTGTATGTCACATTCTGATTTATCTTAGTACTCTGTACAAAAGAGCATAACTTATTGTCTGATTAAATTATCTTTTTGGAAGGTATGAAAAGAAATGTTGGACCTGACTAATAAAATTATATAATTAAATTAGTATCGGATCCAGTAGAAACAGCGGCAACATCAGCAGAACCTGTTTCTTCCAACGTGGGTTTCTTCACCTACAGCTTAAAAACCTCAGTCCGTACATCTTGCCAGAATGTGAAAAACCTTCACTTTTTAATTCATTGCCTCATATTTCTGCATCCCCTGCTTCTGTTATCTATTGGACCTCTCGTGACATTAAGACTGTTGACGACCAACAAAAAACTACTGCTTCCCTGCAAACCACAGCTGAGCAGCTCAGAGCGAGGGAACCTTGCAGACTGCTTGTACATTAGCCTGCACCACTCCTCTCTTCCTATACCATGCGAACGGCTGCGACAGGCGCCGTTGCTATGGCAACACGCTCCTATTTTCCCCCCATGATGCCGGATCCATTCGGAATGGAGCTCAGATTGCATGCTCAGATCTGGAGGTGCAGGAGGATGAGAATATTATGGTATGGATCCCATGCAGACAGAGGCAGGGAGGTGTTCAGCATTGATTCCTATGCAACATACGTATACACTAAAGTGCACACACAGGACTCTTTACGGGAGCATGTAGGGCAGAACGTATATATAAGAAAAATCTAACAGAAGACATCAATGTGTATAAGACAGAGCTTTGAGCTAAAGAGCAACTCACAGCCCTTGCCATTTTTAGGTTCTAACATATTTATTAATTTCTTTCAGTGAGAGACACTATGATCTGGGGATTCTTCTCTTTCAGCCAGTCTGATTTCTACAGCTTACATACTCCCTGATTTAACCTTGGTCTGTAATGTGCATGTTCTATGTGCACACAGTTTCCCTGTAAAATGACGGATTGTTAGGGACACAGTTTGAATAATCTGGCTCATACGCACTGAATACTGTATGTTGGTGCTCAGGAGGTCAAATGTGGTTGATCCTAACAGAAGAGTAGAGATGTATTTCAACAAATAGGATTAGACATTATGTTTGCCATAAATTATTATGGTGAAGATATTAGCAATGAGATGCCCCCGATTTATGTCTAAAACGGAGTTTACATCACACAAACACAAACCATGTCCTTTCACAAACCAGGTCTTTAGATTTTTTTATGCATTTACTAAACTATTTATTTTGGATTGGTTGTGTAATTTTGGGCCTGCGCTTGCGTTTGTCTTAATCTTGCATGCATTTATTTCTGTGGTATTCATTTCTGTGGTAAGTGGTTGAGGTGGTGAACTAAAGATTGTCAATCGTATGGTCATGTTGTGAAGGAAGATGGAAGCAGATGCCTGGCTGCCTTCAGTCCATTCCCTCTTTGGTGGTGTACAGGGAGAAGAGAGGGATGAGAGAGTGAGTGCACCTTCAGGTCATTTCAGTCACAGGATTATAACCACTTTATAGTTTTCAGGTCAAGAATAGCTAGTTACTTTTTTTAAATGATTTGTAATGGCCCTTTGGAATGCCACACAGAACTTTAACTTATTATAATGACTGTACAATGACTGATGTTGTTGTTCTTTTTATAAAGGAAATCTCCATTTAACCACAGCAACAGAAATTGTTTGAGCAAACAGGGATGATCCATCCTTTGTCAAGTTGAGTTAAATTCAATTAGAGTTTGATCCTCAAACCATTTTGGTAAAAAAAAAAAATAGCAGATACATTTGACAGCCAATCATTCATGTTAACTCTATTCTAAAATTAATATTACAGCAACTTTACTGAAATTAACTAAATTGAAGAGCCCTCCTCGTGCTCAGCATATGTAAGACGTTATAGAAGTAAAGAAGTAGAAAGGACAGATAAACAACAAGAGTTCTTGGCTCCTCAAGGATGCACAAAGGAAAGAGATGAATCATATTGACTGAATAATGCTTAAAGATTTGTGAAAACAACTGCACTGAGCGTAGAGAAGAATTTTAAATAAAGGGTTAGGGTTAGGGTTACCAAATGGAAAATCATAACTAAACAATTAAATTATAAATCTTTTTTACACAATGCGATTATCAGGTACAATTATAAAATCTATGAAATCGCTCACTCATGAACTGTTTTAACCTTTCAGTGATTTTAAATTAAATACCCTTACATATCATAACTAAGGGCTGATTATTTTATAACTGGTTGATAAGTTTCTATTCTTGCTAATTCAATACTATGTTTTGCTCTATAAATGCCAGTTTTTGTAATAGTTAAAAAAAACATTCACTTGACCCCAAAAAACATCCATCAACCTTTCACTTTTATTACATATATTTATAATCAAAGTATTGATTGCAGACATAATAATTGACAATATAAGACAAGATAACTTATCACATAATAATAATAATAATAATAATAATAATAATCATAATATCACATAATAATGATTGTGTAATACTGAAATATGCTTTTAAGGGTTAATAGCCTTTAGCAATCTACATTATAAAGCAAATCTTCCTCATTAACAATGTATAGCTTTTCACAATGTTTGCAGTATCAAACATGTTAAGCTCAGTTAAACTGCTCAGTTTAAATTATTCCATGTTTTGTGAAAGTAAAAACAACATGACAGCCCATCTTTCAGTCTAGTATTTTATTGTCCTGCTTGGGGAAATTCTGCTTGTAATAGTCTACCATTGGAGCTGTTTGTAGATGTTCTATTGCTACGTGTTAGCATTAACAGCTGTTTACTTAACATTCTAGCAGAAACAATGTAAGTTCAGCATCAAGCTTCATTCCTTCACTCCAGTGGTGGAAAACCTATGTTAACTTTCATTTCACTTCTCTTTCTGTCACTTCTTTACTCCTACAGAAGTTAGCATTCTAACCAGCTAGCCCCAACCTAGTGTTCACGCTCCTTTATGGAATCACTCCAGTCTGCCCTGAAGAAGTAGCTGTGCTCAGAGGACGTATTAAAACCTCTTGTCTTGCAAAGACAATGATGGTTGAAGCTTTTGAAGAGTGACCATCACCACCACCTGCTCCCAGCAAGAATCCTTGTACATACAGCACCTTAGACTGCTGTTGGTATGTTTTTTTATGTCATCAGATAATTCAGGAAAGTAAGTAGTTCGGTTAAAGGAAACGTTTCCCTCCAAATAAATAACAAGGGGAGCTGTTGCAGCCACAGCAGCTTTATTTAGCTCCTTTTTCTGCAATAGGGAATCATGTATTTAACCTTTTTTTCAGACTAGACAGTCATGGATGTTTTACCTCTAACCTGCTGCAGATCTTTTACATTGAGGTTCAACTCGTCTGTGTTGAAACTTTCATCTTTTTGTCAAAATGAACATTATTGTTCCATTTACTGCCATCTATGTTAGCTTTAGGAAAAGGGCAACTCTGATTAGATTGTGACTTATAACGGTAATTAGCATGAATCACTAGTCCAAAGGCTATTTGAATAAAATTATCCCATGTTTAAAAGTACGTAAGTGGTATTAACATTATTCAAATTGAAATGTGTTCATGTTGGTCACCATGAAACAGGTCTGAACAATTTAAGTTGAAAAGTTTTCAAATACATATTATTCCTGACATCTGAGTACAAATGGCAGTAAGCACTTGCAAAGTCAGCGTTGGGATTATGAGGATGTCTTGAAAAATGTTCTCTGGCCCCAAAAAGTTTGAGAACCCCTGCTCTAATGAATCTGTTTCAGGGATTGTACACATTGATTTGTAGCCATTACATTTACAGTAACTACCGAAAAAAAAGACTTGGATGATTTGTTTGAATATGCTGAACACGTGAGGTAGCAAAGTGCACTTCTTACACTATTCTGAATGCAGTAACTCCTAGGTGCTGTTCAAAAAAGAGACATCAGCTGAAAGTGTAAAGCTATATTTATTGAGGGTTAACAACAGAGAAGGACTTGGCAAATATCCCCAATTGCCCTGATGCGTCTTAAATTAGCATAGGCCCATAAACACTGGTAAATAAAGTTAACAGATTGCTGGAGAGTCCCCTAAACTGAAAATCCTGGAGAATCCTGAGGGACCAGTAGCGATGGGTCACAGGTTGAGAAAAAGCAGGTCTGACGGACAGAGGGACAGAAAAAGACATTCGTCATCTGTAATGTGTCAAAGGTAAATTGCTTCATCACCTTTTGTCACCTGTCACATCAATCACTATATCTAATATTTTCGTACTGGAATATATTGGATATTCCCCAAAATATATGTTGACAGATCAGATGGGATTTGTATCTGTCGATTGTACCTTTTACTCTATTTATTTGGGAACTACAGTAACTAATCATTATTAATACATCCAATACAATTTTAGTGTTCAAATATGTCATACATCATATAACATATAATATAAATTATTAAAGCTCCACCTCAATCATCCAAAATAACACTAATAACAGGAAATAATAATCAATATGATAGATGGTAATATAGGCCTACTGTGGGAACATATTACCCTGACAGGGGTCACAGAGCCCATGTTTTTTTTTGATTGCTTTGAGAAAATGTTGCTAAAAAAAATGTCTGTATTTATAGCACTTTTAGTTCTAAAGGCCTATATTTAAATTGATGCCAAAAAAGGATCTAAGCAATTCTTCCACCCCCCTCACAGGATGCGAGACTGATGTGGAGAGTCATCCCTGTACTGAAAAGGAATCACTAGAGTTTTTCACGTTTGCTTTTTAACTTTGCGACGTTGACGTGATGGCTGCAGCATAGTCATACCTTAATAAAATGTTTACATGTGAAACAGATCATTAGTAGCGAGCTGATAAATCATCAGTAAACTTGTTTAATAATAGAGTTACCTGACTGATTTCCACTAAATGGTGCTGAAATGCTGCTTTTTCCATATATATGGGTCAAAACGTTTCATGATATGAAAGGTGAAATATTTTTTGATTGTCATTGGAGGACAAGACATTTGTTCCTAATTCAGATATTCAGAAACAACAAACTGTTTTTTTGATAAAAGCCACCTTGACTTAATACAAATGAAGATTTGCGTGATATGTGGACATTGTTATGATGAATAGGCCCATGAAAAGACACTATAGTTAATGCTAATGGTTATTTGGTGTTAATAGTTCATATTCATGATGAAATGGATGATAGTTTTCACACCTTTTTGGTATTTTTTATTTAGTTTATTTTATTTTAGTTTAGTTCTCACAACGTCAAAGCAAAATTACATCAATGGAATAATATGTGGGGTGTTGCAGAAACCAGTAATGGCTTATGAAAACCACACCCAATATCAAAATAAAAATAAAATACAAATACGAAAGACCCAAAATCTTTAATACAGGTTATATATTAGTGTAAGGATAGAATTGGACATTCACCAGTATTGGGAATTTTCTTGTATAAATTTAAACCACAGTAATTTATGGAATGGTTCTCGTCAGAATAATTTTCCTTTTGTATTAAATTACTTGAAACAGACAGCACAATGATGACTACAATTAATACGACACATAATTAGTATATGATCCTATTTTAAGAAGTATGAAAAGTATAAGCAAATTTTCTCTAACCAAATATGACTAATTTGAATCTTGTAGGCCTGTAATATATAGTGTTGAAGGCCTATGGATAATACTTATTATTCACTTCCTACTGAGCAAAACAATAATATATTTCTTACATGTATTGTATAATTCGGATTGTTGCTCATATACATGTGTCATGGGAGAATCCATCATAGAAAGAGCTTTTATTGTGTTTCATGTAATATAATCAGAAACGTGACTAAATCATCCAAATCATATGAAGCAGGATGTTGGCGTCTTGAAATTCGTTCAAAATAATTCAGTCGGACATATTGCCACTGAAATCCCCCGCCGCGGAATGTGTAAAGAAATTATTTTTGACCTTTCATAGTTTGATTCTCGGAGTTAATCCTGTCAAGCCCATTAGTTTGGCCTGTCCCGGGATAAATGAAGCTCGGCTTGATGTAAACCGGTCTGGTCAGCGCGCGGCTCCCTCCAACATGTGTGGTCCAGCAGCAGCCCCCCGGGTTAACCCTTTCGCTGGCGGAGGGCGCTGCGGCACCGCAGAGGGACAGCTGTGATCCGGCCGTCCCTCACAGACACACACGAAAACCCCGATTCCACTCAAAGTATTAAATGAATGTTATTAAAGGAGTCATTTTATCAGAAAGCGTCACAGAGCAAGTCAATACCGACGGTCCCACTGTTCTTAACCCAACACTTTGCCGAGAAAAATAGTCCCTCGGCGGCACAGAGATAGGCCATTTTGGCGTGTTTCTATGGTTACGTACTTCTTATACGTCTGCGCCGCAATGTACACATCGCGGACTGATATGTTACTTGCGGTTTGGTCTTCATAGGTTAATGTTGCATTCACGTAACACGGGATCAACTTCGAAATTAACATATCAAATTAAGGCGCGAAACTATACAGGTAAATAGGATCAAATAGATCAAACGAATATTCATCACCACGGAACGTCCCCATTTCATCACTCACATCATGACAATTATTTCTTTATCACACATTGAATTCAATGTTATCCTTACTCTACATATGGAAATTAAGCATTGTTGAATTAAAATGTGACAATCTCCACACATAAACATCTGTTTATTGAATGAAGCTATCGATTCAAAGATCGATCATCTTATAAGAGCCATAGGCTTTTACTGAGGGGATTTTGGATCTCTCTTTTTTAAACTGAATGAAGATTATTGGATTATGAGAACTTTACAGCAGCAGAGAGTCAGAATGAGGTGGACAAGAGACCACGTGAAAGTAAAAGAAAAGAGTAAAATTGGCATTTAAATAAAAAAAAGAATACAGAGAATAAGAACGCAATATACTCCATTCACTACTGATGGAAATATTGTTTGTAAAGAAATGAAAGGTGATTGAGAGTGTATACTTTATTTGGGCTATACTGTATGAGATATTGTAATTGAACTATACATTTTTATGCATGAAAAGACTTCTGAATAATGATATAGGGATCAAACTCGAAGGTCGATTTCCATACACTCTCAGTATATGATTTATTTTATAAGCTAATTATTTTTTTAAAACAACTTTTAAAGTATCGGTTTCGTAATGGAAACTCAGAGAGAGAAAATAAAATAATAACAAATGAATAGCATAAGCATCTAGAAGTTGACTGTAAATGTATACATAATTACACTGGTAAGACTATATTTTATAATTTGCATCATACAACAAAGAAATCAGGCTGAATGGAACCCAAAACCAAAAATAATGATAGTGTCACATGAAGGGTGATGTTTTGCACATAATTATTTCATTCTTGGTTATGAAACTTGTTTAACTTGGCCTATACATTGTTACTCTCCACAGGATACAAATGTCTCAACACTGACAGGGGCAGCACGTTCTTGTAGTAGGTCTATTTTATTCATCCACACAGAAACTGTCTGTCTGTCAGGAGCAACTAAACTGGTGACTGAAAATAAGATGAGACATTGTCCTCAATCTCCTGGATTTCCTATCTTTCTTGTGTCACATGAATGCAGCACAAGGCTCCAATATTAGGCCCCTCCCTCTGGAATGCAAGAGGGCTGTACCCCGCCCCTCTGAAGGAACACCATTCAAAAACACACTGATATGAGTGTGGGAGGGGGCACAGTGGGCGGCAGGCATGACTGAGACCCTGCATGGGCCGAGCCAGCAGGAAGCCTGCAGCTCGTCCAATAGGAAACATTTAGGTGACATATTTGAGCTGTGTCTCTCATTGGCCCTGTTACAACTCTATATGTTATGTTACACACAGATTTAGTGCTAAATAAACGGTCAGTATATTATAATCTACTGTAGGAGATCCTTTGGTGACGAAGAAACCAATAAAGATACCACATCTTAAATCAAACATATATTTATTTTTTCATTCACATAACTATATGAGTCAGCATGGTCCTACAGACAACAGAAAATCAGACAAGCCCCAATCATTATGGTTTGGTTTTGTTTTTTTTTGTCACAAGTGGACACAAGTCCATAAATATATAAATAAAATAAAATAAAACAGTTTTGAGCAACAGATTTGTTGCAGACATTCATTTCTGTGTTGCACCATTCGCAAGTCACTGGCAAAACACGTTCTCCAGGAGAAATCACAATAAATATTTATCAAAATAACAATTAAAAAGCAATATAATAATCACAACAATTCTAAAAAAGAACTGGGAAACGATATATGTGTGATCCCTCTTACTTTAGATGATTTGTGTGAATTTTAAAGGGTCTGTAATGTAATGAAAATTTGATATAATTCATTGCATATAAATCAGCCAATAATAAATACTAATTGTTTAATCAATATACGAGGTTATACTCTCTCTGCCTGTGATCCTCGACAAGTGCTGGCTCTAAAGATATGGACCATAATCCCTGGGGTCACAATACCAAATAAGGTGGCAGAAACAAACATATCCATCTTAAATGACATCATTTAATACCAGCGTGTCAGTAAATTGTAACTTTATTTTCACTAGGTGATGATAAGGTCAAGAAAAATTGTTGCATTGTTCACATTTCCAATTTCCTCTACATTTTTCAGTGCTATGAATGACACAAATCTAAAACAACACACACTAGACCCATAAACCATATGTGATGAGGGCTCATGACACTGCTTCATTAAATGGGTTACAAAGACAAAACAGTTGAGTACCACTGTGTTTAAAAAATGCTGCATTATTGGTTGTTTTTCAGATTAAGGTTTTACATTGCAAATTATAAAACTGTCTATTTCAGAAAAAATAATTAAGACTCATTCAACATTGTTTCTTATTGGCATTGCACATAGTACATGTACAACGAAATATGATTTCTTTCAACAAGAGCCATGAATTATTCACTGGGGAATTGATGATAATGTCAAAAAGGTTCTTATTTGACTCATTTCCCAGCCTTTGAACAGGGGGGAAAACATAAACTCTTATTGGTATAGTGGGCTATTTAATTGACGGTGTCATACATCATAATGTCAAGCAGTGGCGTACTGGCCATCTGGCTGACCGGGACAAATCCTGGTGGTCTCACAAAACCAGCAGGGGATGGTTGGATGTGTCTGCTATTGTAAAGAATATTTTAAAATAGGTTTTGTGTGAGATTAAGGTTTTGTGGAAGTTTTAAAGATTTATTAACAACAAAGAACCAGTGCCAACCACTGTCATGGTCCCAATTGACAGGAGCTGTGCAGTCCTTTGCAGAAGCAGGGGGAGAACTACTCGAAATAGCTGACATGTAATTCACTGAAGCAGTGCGAGTCTGAGGTTTTACCAGTTTGACCGAGAAGAGCAGCTCAGGCAGAGGGAACTTTTACTGAGGTTCTGGAGTGGTCACGCAGAGCAGCTGAGGCTGGGGACTGTCGGCACACTTTACTGCCTGCTGTGGCGGAGAGGAAGAGAAGAGCCAGGCCTTGTATCCTGCACTCAGGTGAGTTCTCTGTCAGCCAATGAAATACAGCGTGCAGGAGGACTCGAGCAGGTAACCAGAGAGGCCGCGCCCAGCAAGTTTCATGCTATAGTAATGTGTTCCTTACAGGTAACTCCCCACACTGGTTCGTATGTTAGTGATCAAATGGTCAGTAGGCAATAGTTCACAAGTTAAAATGTGTCTCCTGACCTTCTTAAAAATGATGGAGGAGTAAATTATCCTTTTAAATTAATATATTGTGTTATTACCTTAGTCGCGCACAGTTTTTCTTGATAATTTTTAGTCTGAACAAAATGTTTATAATCCCAACAGTCTATTTTTTTCCCTCTGTCATCAAGCCTTTGTCCTGCACTATTGAATATGCCTGCTAGTCTCTTTGGCTTCTTGACACCAACAGTATTGTTAATATTGACGTCCATGTTGCCATAGCATTCAGATTATCAAATTCTTGGAAAATTCGTGCAAAACTGAAAACGTGCTTGACATGATTGGGTCGCAGAACAGAGAAAAAAAAGGGGAAGGGGGCACACATCCTTTCTGCAGTGTGCTCAGCGTGTCCCTCTCTTTTGCTATCTGCATTGCGTAATATCAGCCAACCACCCCCCACCCCAAGCACCCTTTCCCCATCCCGACATCTGGCTTCTCTATGGCTGCTGACCCCGTGAGGTCACAGGTCAGATAGTGTGGGAGGGATGGGGGGAGCGGTCGCATGTAGAGTTTCCTTTTCATTGCCAGTGAAAAGCTTCTTCAAGATGGCTGAGAAGATGATAGTGTTAATGATTATTATATATATATATATATATATATATATATATATATATATATATATATATAGAGAGAGAGAGAGAGAGAGAGAGAGAGAGAGAGAGAGAGAATAAATGTATTCTTATATATTATACTATAGTTGGTATTACATAATAATTAGTATTTTTTTAAAACATGGGCAATATGAGCATTTTAGGGCTGTGATGCACCAGAACCAGTGTTCACTTATCAAAGCATTATGTTGCAGGGTATTGGTAATCACAATTACAGTTTTAAAATTATATATACAACTTAGGTCAACGATACTATACAACATTTTACTCATACACTTCATTTTATTTGTAACTAATGGACAAGCTGTTGCTACTGCAGTCATATCAAATGAGTCACTTTTGTTTTAATCACAAGTTTAAAAGATGAAAAAGAGCTGTGAGGTTCAGATTTATTCCCGGAGAGTGTCCTAGGACCCCTTGTTCTGGGAGTGGCCTGTCATGTGCGCTCATCCTGGAAATTCCCCTGTGCATTTCTCATCCCCGCATGAAACTGTTGCCACAGAGCAGTCGATCATTTTTGGGGGCGAAGTGAACAAATGAGTTGCCGTCTGTGCTACCACTGATATTACAGATCAATGTGTGAAAATATACTACCTATGGCAATAACTCCAAAAATCCCGGGCAACTGTCTATGTTCGAAGATGATATCCAAACCCAAAAGCAAACAGAGGTCGAACTAGACTCTTTTTTTAGAGCAGAATGAATTAATGATACCAGTATTTTATTGTGATGTTTTTGATCACAAGTTCTTTGTTTCATAGTGTGAGATATTTACTCTTTTCTTGTCATTGTAAGAGAAGACAGTGTTTGGTGTGTTGAGGACCTAAGGCACAATGGAACACCCACACAGGTATTTTTTACTCATACTACCTGAGAAGACTATGTGTGCGTCAACAACCTGAGCTTGTCTGATGCTAACCTCACTTTCCTGTTTGGTAAATTGCCCATAGACAACACCTTTGAACAATATTCATATGCTACTGGTTTAACTTAAATCCTTTGATGAGTACAGCATGCATATACCTATATAGATATGGATGAAAAAGTAGTCTTCAAGTGTTCTGTATCGTAAAAGAATTTAAATGGAAGTCTAAAAGGTTACAGGTTTACAGTTCTGATCACAGAACTCACTGTGCTTAATTGAGGTTAGGATTTGAGGAGCATCAAAACTGACTTTATCTATGAATAAATGTGTTAATCTAATTTAATTACGTAAATATATATATATATACAGTATATAGACAGTATATATTCATCCATTTCTTTGGGGATTATGCCAACTTTTATTTATAGCTGTAATGTATCTATTTATTCATAAGAGAAAGATTTTAGTAAAGAAGTTATTTTAAAAGTTATTTAAAGTAAAAGACAAGAACACAGTCTTTTCCCAACCTGATCCAGAAAAGTGCACTGGCATCCATCACTATCAGTCCCCTGTAACCTATGTGACGCCAAACACAGAGCATTGTTGTAGATATCATAAAGGCGTCAATCATCAAAAGGTGACGGTTTCATTGTTGTGTGGATGGGAGAACACTTATAAAGGATTTGATTTCGGATTCTCCATTTGCACCACATTTATAAAGTGTACTGTACATCACCACAGATATACTATACACAATGAATACAACAAAAGTTTTCATGAAAATATAAGGACAGACAGCAACATCTAGAGGGATTTAGTACAAGTATTTCAGGTTTCCAGAGATTGATGATGCACATCTTTCTGACCATGAGCATGTCAGGCAGGATATGATATGTGGGTGATGATCAGAAGTCAAACAATATACCTCATTATCTTGCTACAAAATTAAACAGCTGCAGGAAATCAACAGGGGTCAATTGTGTTAATGCCAATTGTGTTTTAATTACAGTAAATAAAGAAGAATACTCTACCAACTTGTATGTTTTCTCATGACAGTACCAGAGCTACAAAGAAAAAAAACTGACAATATTAAATCGAAATACAAACAATCCTTAACACTAGAACTCACTATGGGAATTAAGGGGTAACATACACAGGCCAACAAGAATATACCATCTTAATCTGCTACCTGAATGAATCTGGTGACCCCTCAACAGACTCTTCAGCAAGCTTCTGCATATGTGCTGCAGTTTGGTGGATAATGTGTCAGGAGCAGCAGCTATGTAGAAGAGCTGGTATGAGCAATTAGTGTACACAGGTTTGTACGGGTTAGAAGCACTGAACAGTTTCAACAGTCAAACGTTTGTTTCCAAGCGGCTCACACCTGTTTAAACTCAATTTCTATCAAACTCACAGAAAGAAACAGAAGATTTTTTATTTCAGGCCATCACTGTATGGATCCCCTATCCTAACACCAGTTCTTGACACTTTTTGTCAAGGTTGTGAATACAGTACATTTAAGGTAAATGTGATGGCACTTAACTTGGGTATTTCCATGTTATGTTCCTATATACTTAAAGTTCACTAAATTGCTAAAGGTAATGTACATTTTACACACAAAACGATATGATAGACCTATATGTCCCAAGAGTACTTTACAAGGTAGTTTTAATGAGCTTCTACTCAACAGCTACTAATGACACCTACATTACTTATTAATAAGAAAATAGTAATAATAATAATTAATTTACACATTATTAATAAAATAACCAAATTCTCTTCATCACAACTATTTGATACAATTTGATGATTAATGCTTTGATTTCTTTAAACATGTCAGTATTTTTTCTTGATTAACATGTTTAATTTATTTTACACAACTGTATACATTGCATTTTTCTCAATAAATGGTATAAAGTACACCACAGAATAATTTGTCCGACAAAAAAAGTTTGGATCAAAAAGTGACAAGGTTGCAATATTTTAGTGAACTTTAAAGAAAAGTGTTTCTTATTTTTAGTTAAAGTTAAAATATTTTTTTGTCTTTTTAATAACAACCAGGAATCCTCATATATTTTAGAATGCATATAAAATATGAATACAAACAGTGATGGAACAATAGAATCGAATTCAACAGTGATACTAAAACATTTTATATTACACACCACAGTACCAGTACTCCCAACATAATACAGAGAGCATGCTCCTACTACTAGTATAAGTACTTTAACTTGTGAGACAGTGATTCTTATCATTATATCAGTGACCAGGGTGAACTTTGAGGGCTTGCTGCTCAAACACCTTTCAGCAACAGATTCTTCAGCAGATATTATACTCATCATGTGACAATCTGTAGTTTTTAATCTGGGCGCCTTGTGATTGTCCTACAACTGATCTGTATTGTGTCTGTCCAACACTGAGGTTGTAGAATCGGACCTCCAGCTGCAGTAGGCCCACTTTCCCAGTTGATTACTGGGCCAATGGTGGTTTCCTGTGAGAGCCAGAGGTGTGTCCTGCTGCTGACTGGTCACATGACCTGCACCAGGGGTGGGACTAGGACCAACACAATCTGTCTGTCTGAATTCTTTCAGCTGTGACTGGCTGAGAGCAACAATGTGACACTGTTTAGCCTTTTTTTTCTTCCTGTTCTAACTTGACAGGACAGTAGTCACTGTGAGGAGCCAGTGGAACTGCATCAAGGCTTCACACACTGAGGAGGATCAAAATAGATTCAATATGGGAACATCTAAAAGAGCAATGATGGAACCATAAAAATACACGTTAGTTTTTTTATCGGGAGGTCATAATCACTCGGACTAGACTGAAGTCATGAAGTCAAGCAGAAAAACTTTCTAACCAGAAGAATTTCATATCCTTAGAAAAATTATTACAGAACTAGCAGGAAGACAATGAATATATTTTCAACATGTTTTTTGCGCATTATCGACTGTGCATCACAATGTGAGAGGGATTAATTATAATTATATATTATATGATTTGCTTCGTAACCTAAATGTTACTAGTTAATTAGACTAATTTTACAGTCGCACCATGAACAGCCAGCTGGAAGCAAATTTTAGGATTTTGCTTGGGTTTACTGGTCAATGGACCAAAATCCAACTTTGTTTCTTTAAGAGTAAATCCTAATTTCAGTCATATTTAGCCTTACTATATGAATAGATACATGCTTAAATAAATGTTGTGGAGTGCACAAGGTCCACTCCTTGAAACTCTCATACTTAAATAAGAAATTTCTACAATGTAGAACAATTATCCAAAAAAAAAAAGTTTACCATACTACAAACCACAAAAACTGTAAAGACTCTGAACTTTGAAAAATACCTGTTGTGCTTTTGCAGTGAGGACGCAAGTGTATTTAAAACATGTGACCATAGGACCTTATCTCAACAGCTACACTTGCAGAGGCCTGTTTGGTCATCTGAGGGCTCTCGCTGAGATGAAGGAAAAATAAACAAATTAATGAATAAAAAACTCTTCTACTGTGAATTCCACAAATATCCCTGAACACAGACCCTTCAACAGGGCAAAATCTCCAAATAGTATCAGAAACAACTTTTTCTTTATTTTGCAGGATAAAATACTAACTTTTAAGATTATTCTGTTAGTTTTTCTAAATGTTAGTGTAAAAATATGTCTCATTAAAATGTTGGGGGGGGGGGGAATCAATGAGGTATGGCCAAGGAACACAGAACATGTTGTACTCAAAGTTACATGTGTAAAAGGTTGGGAGCTACACTCCTGTTACCTACGTACATGTATGTCAACTTGTGCTCTGTGCAATCTGTTGCACAACTTTCAGTAAAAATTAACCCACTACGTGTTACCTGCGCTGACAAACAAGTTTGGACCCTGGCCATGCATGACACAGCCTGTTCTCGTAGCAAAATGCAGTGTCTTTACATTGAGTTCTCTACAGTGTTTCAGTCAGCACAAACACTTTGTGCAAAACAACTTAATTATATTGTAAATCATTTAAACTGAATTTATGTTATAGATCAGGCAGAGGCCGTATTTTTAGTTGACGTAAAGCTGCTGGAAAAAAACAGATTATTGGAGGTGAAGTGTCAGTAAGGAGTTGTCTTAGTGCAGGGAAATGTCTCAAACTATGTCTAAAGGTACATTTGAGGGGAATAGGCATGCTGATATCTTTGAGAGAAAAACCTGCAACTTTTCTGAAATAGAGACAATCAGTCTTGTTTTTCAGTTTGATGAAACCATGAAATAATCCTTAATGTTACAGAATTTTCACTTGGGATCCAATGTTACTTTATCTAACTTTGAAACATATCAAACATTATGAAACAGACATGCAGGAAAGTAAGGTCATGATAATGATTAATAATCTCTTAACACTATGGATTAAAGCTCTCTACAGTGAAAGACAATTATCTGTGCTGCAGTGTACTTCATACCGAAAGGCAACCAGACAAGCCAATATGGCAAAATTAAACTCCCCTAAAGCTTGCAAAATACTTTTTTTGTGCTCAGGGTTGTCACTAGAGCCATCACTTTGTTTAACCTATTTCTACTTGTGAATCAACAAAATTCAAGTTCTTACCTTATGCATGCTGCAATTTTCATTGACCTAATTTCTGATGATAACACACATCAAAGTTAAAATTGTCATCAGGCCACATTTTAATTATTTTGTCTTTTCTACACCTATGTGGCCTCACTGATAACGAGCTGCTTATTCTTAATTCCGTTTTTACTCTTTGTCTACCACCTTGTCTGTAACCTTGGAGGTTTAACCTTTTTAAACATTAAAAGTTATAAAATTGCTTCTGTATAAACTTTTACACAAGGTGTTAAAAACATAATGTGTTTTGTATCTCCTTCCTCCACACTCCAGTGAAGCATATTTTATTCACCAAATTTGTATTCATAGAAAACAAACATGTCTGTTCTTTATCTAATATTCCTTTAAAATTCAACCAGATATTTTTTATTGTTTTTTGGAAACTTTGTGATCCGACTAACACACTGTGGCTGCGAAAGTTGAATTACCAGAAAAATGGGAAACTGTATTCAGTAGAAAAGATCCCAGTTTAAATGATTAGGAATTATTATTTATATTTGTATGTATTTATTTCTGTATTGGTGCATACGGTTTCCTTACTGTAAGACTGCTTTAAATGCGTATGTGGCCAACTCCTTATTTGAAAAATGAATGAAATGTAGGTTTGATCTGGTGAAAAAGAAAAAGCATTTTTTTAATCATTCATACTGGAGCTATATATTTTACTGTTACTTAAAATACTCACCTGAAGTAACATGTTTTTATGCAGTGGATCAAAATGGGTTGTCAGCTGTTGTTTTTGTATATTTGAAAGATCCCCCAACCATTTAAATCTTTTTTTGCATTATCTGCACAAACAGGACATTATGGTTTTATTTGCATAATTACTGACCACCTACAATACAGCCTTCAAAGCTACTGACCTGCAGAGCAGAAGTCAGATGTGTAGTTTAAAGTGGGCAACATGTCAACTGGATCGCTCAGCCGTCACGGCCAAATATGGGCATGACGCTTCCTGCGGCCCCACATACTTCGCTCGGCACCTCTGCTCGCGCGCAAACGCGGGCGTGCGCGCCACACTACACACATGAGCAGGGGCGAGCGTGAACGCGCATTCCTTACATAGCTTCTAAAGCACGTCATGGCGGACAGGTTTCTTCTGAAAACTCGGTGGCAAAGTAAAGAAAGTGAAGCTAAGGATGAGGGACACTTCCTAACACTGCTGCACCACAACCACACAGCCTGAAGAATAGTCATACACACTTTCATTATGCAGCAATACTGCAAAGACTGTAATGCTCTGAGAGTGTGTGAGAGTTAGGGATAGGCTACTTGACAATAAACTGTATTGCAGTCATTTGAGCTGTGGGAGGGGGTGGGGAGGTGGAGGCCTTTCATTCTCAACTAGAACCCAGCAGGCTTTGTTGATGTGAATGAGGGAGAAGGCTCCGTTTCACACACGTCTCCCATGAGCTGCAGTGAAACATGTGTGCCCCAACAAGCCACAGACTACGGTTCTTGTGTGAAGAAACTGTGTGAACGCAAAGTTTAACTTTCCTCAAACGTGTCAGATCATCTCTGTCTCTATAAACCGACTCCAGGTCCCCAAACCTAGGGACAGAGGAAGAGAGGGATGGCTGGTGGGGAGGCGAGTCTTTCCCGCTGGACAATGCAATTATTTCAGCTCCATTGGTCAGGAATGCAAGATTTCACAGGCCGCTGCCCTCCTCCAAGCGTCCGACCGCAGCACCTCCACTGAGTCCCGCCGCCTTTAGCCTTTTCCCACTGCAGGCCGTCCTCTGCCCGCCCTGCAACCACCCGACACTGCAGTGACGAATCCTCATCAGTGGAACTTTCTTCCACATCTTCAGAAGTAACTTCAGATTAAACAACACCAAAACATAGCTGTTGAGATGAGACTGGGGTTGAGTCTCTTTAGTGGATGAGGTCTAATTTCTGCATTGAGGTGATCAATATGTTCAGAATGTTAAGAGGAAATGACTACTAATTCAAATCAATGCCAGTCATAGACATTATCTCAATGCACTTTACATTAAGGTCGAGACCTAACACATTGCAACATTTGGAGAGAAACACTCCCTTAGAAACCTCAAGCATATCCAGACCAGACTCTGTGTGGGCGGCCACCTGCCTCGAGCGGTTGGGTGAGTGGAGAAAAATGGGGGAGAGAGGAGAAAGTCGGTGGAAAAGTGGGGAGAGATGAGAGAGAGACGCTTTGTTGAACTGGTTGTTAAAATGAAAATAATAGGAGTCCCATTTAGATGTAATGGTTTAATTAAGAAGAGCAGCACCAGTTAATTATACCCAAGTGTACGAATGTGCTAACCCAAAGGATCTCCATTATAAACAACAGGAGCTAGTATCCTTATGTAGCCTAGTTTAAACTCACGGTGGTCTTGAGTGGAGACAGAGGGTCTCTCCATCATCCCCCTCTTCTGTACACCTGCCTTGTGCAGCTGACAGTGTTTCTGACTGTTGTGTTTTTTCCCGTCGTTACTCTGAACCACAATAACAACACATAGCACCTCAAAGGCGGGTAATGAGAAATTTGTGAATGGAAGAGGGAATTTGTGTTCATTGTTAAAATTAAACTATACAATGACGTCCCCTCAGTATTTGACCAATCCCGAAGGTGATGAGATACATTTTCCACCAATGAGGGCAGGGACGAGCGCGGAAACGGACCAATGGCAAGGCGGGCATGTAAATAAGGAATGTGTGTCTGCAAGAGCTGAATGTCAACTAGTCAAAGATGGAGTCCGGAGCTGGGAGGCCGTGAGGTTGCCAATGGACGAAATACGGTTTTTACCACGGTGGAGCCGCGACACCTCGCGAACCGCTACTTCGGTCGACAGGGACGAGCTTGTTGGAGATAGACGGGAACGGACCGGACGTTTTCCCCGTTAAAGTGGTAACTTGCCTCCTTGTGTGTGTTGAAGTGTACGGACTGGCCTTCCTCCGCCAGGTAGCGACCACCAGAGCCTCTGCCCGCCCGAGGAGAGCGCGGCTGCAGCAGGGCGGAGATGGCGTGGAGCCCGCAAACGGACGTGGATTTCGGGGGGTCTGATTGGCCGCGGAGAAGCTCCGCGAAAAAAAATGTGTAGCAGCTATTGTGTGTGTGTGTGTGTGTGTGTGTGTGTGTGTGTGTGTGTGTGTGCGCGCGCGTGCGTGCGTGTTTGCGTGAATGCGTTTGTGTGTACGCGCGCGCGTGAGTGAGCGAGTGCGCGTACACGTCAAGGCTTTGATTGACAGGTAGGATCCCTTACAAGTGATTATTCCTGGCTGCAAACTGAGATATCAAAACTAAGTAGGTTATTATCACTTTGAGTTAATTCCACCCAGGGGTCCAGTGTGGCCTCTGGACCCCAACAAAACCTCTAATGACTTATTAATTACCCTAATATGAAAAACAAGATATTTACTTTACCCAGTTATTTCATGTTTAGTAGACCTACAGCTGCAGGTGTCTCCTTCTTTAGCCAGTTTAAACAGGGTAACTTTATAACCAACAACTGGCCTTAAACCTGTCAACAGGAGCTGGTGTATTATTGACAATAGTGACTAAAGTTTTTATTTTATTTCCACATGTTTAAATGTAGGCTGATCACAGGCTCAATCATGTCGTTTAAATCACTGTGACCACACATCAGGCTAAACTGTAGTTTGGAAAACACGTGCTTTTAAAATGTAACATTTTACACAGGGGACATAAGACTGGTCCACCCTGTCACATCCCCCCCCACAAACCCACATATCTTCACATTCCTGGGATCTATTTGTCCCCTTCAGAGCAGACTTTTCAGCCACTCTGACACATTAATCTACTATATGCTGTATAGGGAAGCCTATGGAGGAAATAATTGTACATATAGCATAAATAAATCTGCATTTCCACGTTCAAACATTTCTCATTCACAGAAAAGTTTTTTTTAAATTTTGTCCAAATGTAAACTATGAGAGTAAAAGGTTGAGGGTTGTTTAAGCTGTAGCCAATGGTCGTGTTTGTTCACTTTGAAATCTGCGTGCACGAGCAAGGGGGGGGGGGGGGGGGGGGGTTGCGCGAGCACTTTGGCTGATTGTAAACTTCTCTTCTGAACACTGGAAATAACAAAGCCCCCAACCACACACACACAGACATACCCTCCACACAAACACACTCGGCCAGGCCCCGACCCCCGGGTTTCCTAAACGAGGAGGGTTTCATGTTGCCACTTTGGCTAAAGGGACAGGAATAGTAGGTATTAAATGAAGGTTTCTGGTATTGTATCGCTCTGTGTGCTCTTTGCCCTATATATGTTCTCTCCACCCTCATTTCCTCCAGGCGGCATAGTCCTGCACACTGCTGCCTGTTCTCAGCGAGGCCACAGCCCACAGAGCCATTACTTCTCTCCTTACTTATATATGGATAGATAAATGCAAATGGTCAATAAATTGTCAGTAAAATATAAGGGGATGAGAAAAATGTGACCTAAAACCAATAAACAAACATATTGTACATAGGTAAATGAGTGTTTCTATGGAGGCTGTGAAAATAGTCAACAATTGTCAATTACTATATAAAAAACTAAACTTAAATGAAAATTATGCAATCTAAGCCCAGATTTGACCACACCTCCCTCTTTACACCAAGAAAGACATCAAATAAACGCTTTCTTTTAAATTCGAAGTAACATGTGAATATATGTTGACACTTCCTCTCCACGTTGCTCAGAACAGAGACTTTACTATCTGTCCATTTGCCGCCTCATACAGGCTGCATTGTGTTGTAAACCTAGTAAGCCTGTTCGGTTGTTTCACGGCTGCTGCTTGAACCTCTTCACCAAGTTAATGTCTGCGTGTGGTGGTGGGCTCACATGCAGTATGGCCCCCGCAATGGCAGCATGCTTTAAGCTGGGCTGTGGAGCTGACGGCTGTCGGTGTCTCTATAGAAGAAGAAGCCGCCTGGATGTGAGGAGAAGTCCCGTGTTGTGTTGTGTTGTGTCCGAGGCCCTTTTTCTGTTGTACTACTGTGAAATCAGATGAGCAGTGCAATATTAAAAGGGCATTGGCTGACAACCCCCCTCCCCTCTTCACCCTCTCCCCCTCCCCCCTCCACCAACAACACACACTCTCTCGCAGACACTTCCACCCCCTTCCTCCCTCCTCAGCCTCCCTCCCGTCTCCCACTTCCTCTTCTTTCAAATCTTATTTAAACGTGACAAGAAAATATAGAATTGGCTCTTTGTTCGCATTAAATGGATTGGACGCCTATACCTCACTGCAGCAACCATGCAAAGCAGCATTTGTGCCACAGCTTTTAATATATTTGACACGTCACTTTGTTGTCGTGGTATGTGGTGCATGCATGTGTGAGGTATGGCTGCCGTTCACTGTGTGTGTGTGTGTGTCTCTGTGTGTGTGTACACCAGCGTGCAGAGGTCAGCTGCTTTGACGATGTTGCACTACTGTACCATCCGCTAAAGCAGTGCAATAGTATTGTCATAGCATTCGGCCTTCGCCCTACACTACAGCTGCAGCAGCAAACAGACACTGCTCAGTGGAGACAGTATAGAAACCATGTAGGTCCATTTTGTAAGGTAGCCCCAATCACATGACACAGGTCATTCATTTGGGTTGAGACATTTTTTTTATACCACAGCTTATTTAGCTAGTGTAAGGTCACTGTCATACATGGGGAAAAACCCTTAATCCAATTGTCAGTTAACATCCAAAACTGCTTTGTGATAAGAAGGAATTTCAATACAAGTCTAGTATAAGCAATAACTGTTGACGCAATATGTTGTCACTTAGCAAGTCACTCTAATCAATAACTGTCTTATTCAACATTTTGATTAGGAGATATTGCTGTTTATGTCATTGTATACTGTAAAATGAAATTTGGTTTGCATCTCGGAAACATTCACAAGATAAATGACCACAACAAAGAAATAAATGATGGGCCAGATGGACATATATAGTTAGAGAGAGGGAGTTGAATACAATTTTATTTAACAACTGGTTTTGAGCATGCAAGCGCTGGTTTTGAATTTTCACTTTTTTTTTTGCTCCATATCTTCATAAGGATTATGTATTAAATTTGTACATTGCCACCGACTTGGGGCTTAAAGGGAAGTTTCTATCCTATAATAAGTTCTTAAACTCAAAAATCCATAAAAACACAATTGAAGGAATATACCTCTACATCTCAAGCTAAAACATAACATTTAAATTTGCTCTACTACTGAGTGAAACCAAAAACCCCATTTTTATTTGGGAAAGTCCCTCAAGGCTGGAGGTCCCCAGTTCACGGTTTGGGAAGTGGTGGCTAAACCCAGATGACCATTTGACATGAAGAGTCTGTGGCTTTGCTGTTCAACCACGCTGCATTATTAGGCCGTATTTTACACTGGGAGACACAGGCCTCCTGGACCACGCCTTCTGTAAAAAAAAAAAAGAACATTTTGTTCGCTGAATTTCAGCGGCTGTCTTGGTTTGCAGTGCACACCACGTGTCAGATTAAGTAACATGCTTTGAGGTCAACTTTCCCAACGTTTCACACATATTTTAGACGGTATCAGTTGCTTCATGCTGGCCAACAGTGTGTTATCCTGTCAAACACTGCATCAAATCTACCTTAAAGCTTCCTGCTTGTACCGGCTTTCTAAGTTCCAAAGATTTTAAAATGGTCCAATCAAATGGAGGCAATTTAATTTAAGGAATGGAACCACAATTCAAGCCTAAAACCTAGTTTATTTCAGCGAAAATCACTCCCACAATTACCTCACACAAATCTAAATGACTCACAATAAATCTGTAGTCATGTATCAGTGTGTAGACGCCAAAGGTCACAAAGGGATATAAAGGACTATAAAGGATTTTTGTTTTGTTTTGTAACATCAATATTATCTGGTTACTTTTAGTGTATCATTTTACTGATATAACTTTTCTATTTACTTATATTTATAATTTATTTACATACAAATGGGCCTTTTAAAAATATAAATTAGCCTGCCAAAATTATAATTACTTCAATTTTGAAAATGACAAGAAAACTCCATTTATAAAAAAAAGTCCACTCTGGAATACAGTTTGGTTACAACTTAATACACACACATGTGTTGTTTATTACATACAAGCTGTCTTCTTAAGAGCCTTTTAGTTTGTTGGGTAAAATGAGCAATGTGCGTAGCTTCCCTGTGAAGGAATGTGTGAGCCTATAGGTTAACGCTGCAGTCATTTTGTTATGGCCGTGCGAAAAGCTTATGTTTGTGTGGAGCACAGACCTTTTTCTCTCTCTCTCTCTCTTTCTTTCTCTCTCTCTCAGTCAGCTTTTGAAACCATAATTTGAGTGTGCAGGCTTGAAGAAGTCACGGTGTGGGTGGGAAAAAGGGGGTAAGTTTCCGATTTTGGGGCAGGTCGTAGGGGGGGATGGGGCTCCTTTTGAGGAATGTGGAGGGCAGGGCCGCTCTGTGTGTGTCTGAGTGCGCGCGTGTGTGTGTGAGCCTTAAGTGTCATATTTAGCCACTGTTTTGCAAGTGACTGTGGAATTTGCTGTTTGTTGTGTCTTTGAGGGATTGAGTGGAGGCTACAAGCAGAGAGCACCTCCTTTTTGCAGTTATGTGTTTTGCTGATTTTATTTTCACTCGCATACATCCAATTACATCAACATTTACTTGTACTGTTGGTGGAGGGTCACAGCAAAAGTTAACTACAAAAGACTCAGGGATTTTGCAAAGTTGAGGAGATTTTATCACATTTACGTGGTGGTACATGTTGGTAGAATAGTTTGATATTAATGCATATAAATCTCACTAAATTGTACTAAATTTAGAACGGGGAATATAAATAGAAACAATATGAGAATTAATTTTGTATAGATAAGGTGCCAGTTTTCCTCCCTTTTATTGAATGTTACAAATGCATTTGTTGTGGATTCACATAGGAGGCCCTTCAATACCAATCAAAACCTCCCATGAGGTGATTGTGGCCTGTTGTCAAATGCATAACTATTTTACTCTCTCTTTAGCATGGAGTGGCTGTGGGCCTTGGGATGATGGGCATGTAGAAGCTTGCCTTTTTCAAATTGCTGGCAGGCAAATACCGGAGCAGACTGGTTCTATATGAATTGTGGTTGATAAAATGGAGAAGGAATCAATGTTGCTATCACAGATGCCATCAGCATGTGTCCGGAGTGATCGGCTATAGAGCAATCCCATCCTGCTCACCAGTAGGTGTAAACGCACCTGAAACCAAGATCCTGTTGATCCTATTACCTGCACAAGTCCAGAAACGTGTCAGGTGAAATGTACTGAAGAGTGTGTCTAATGTCACAACATCATCCATACTGCTTGCTGCTTCAATGAGGCCCTTAAAAAACGATATATGTTTAATTTTGTTGCCATGTGTTAATACTGCAAACTGCAGATATGCTGCTGGGACCAATTACAAAGAACAAATAAAGCAAAAAGAATTATATAATGACAGTTTATTTCTGATCATATGTTGGTGCAGGAAGCAATGAGGAAGAATGCGTGTGTGATCACATGATCTGGGTCAGCTGGAACAGTGAATCCCTTATGTGATGAGCTGATTAGAAGAAAACTAATCAGCACGTATTTTATATCATTAAATCAATTAATTAATAAACATATTCACTGGTTGTAGCTTCTCTAAAGTGAATATTATCTGTCTGGAACATGGACTCTCCCTTTGTTGAGCAGGCAAGACAAGTGATTTCGAAGCTGTCCCCATGTGCTCCGACAACTTGTGGTGGACAATTATTTTTGCTCAGATTCTGTTTAGAGATTAATTGAGAACAGTTGGCGAATTATTCTGTATTCTGTATTGTTTATAATTAATAAATAAACAGATTCACTGGTTGTAGCTTCTCTAAAGTGAATATTATCTGTCTGGAACATGGACTCTCCCTTTGTTGAGCAGGCAAGACAAGTGATTTCGAAGCTGTCCCCATGTGCTCCGACAACTTGTGATTTTATGAATCGTAGTTTTTTATTTATTGTCTGATTTAGATTTTTCATCAATGTTTTGAGTCTAACTTGCAACACAAGCTGTAAAATAATACATTTCACTCCTAAAGTGATTAGTTAGTGTTGTTACAGAGCCAATATGTGTGCAGAGGCCCCTGACCATTCCTAAAAGAGCAAAAAAAAAGAGGGAGGGTGTAGGAATTTATCATGTCTGATGTCTCCAAAGTATTTGGTTTTAATGAGGGTCAGAGTGCAGCGTTTCCGACACTTAAAGTAGTGGAGGCACCTCACAAGCTCTTTCTCTTCAATATGACCAAACTGCTTCCTCAGTGCTGATAAATGGAGAAATGGCTGAGACTTTTGGATGATGTATGCAAAAGACAGAAATCTAGACAAACAGAAACAGTATTTTTTTGTTTTCTCAGGATAGAGGTAGGTGTTCGTTTTTTATGAAATTTAAGTAAAGACACAACCTTTGCCTCTTAAAACACGGTTGCAGTTAGTGCTGCTTGCTACAAAGATAAACTTTATGGATTCTGGGACATATCTGAAAGGATTATTTGATCGATTAGAAGCATCAGACTTATCATAACTTTGAAACTCTTCCAGTGTGATCTCACAGAAAATTCTTAAATTTTCTGCATACTGTAAGAATCCAGACATAGACTCAAGCAGCAGTGAAACCAAACGAAAAATTATTAATAAATAAAAAAAACATGAAGGGTTTTTTAATCTCAGATCAGAGTCTGTTTTTTTCGAATCGCTCTCTCACTGATAAGATACATTTATCAAGCTGATAACTCCGGCTCAACTGATCACATGCTGAAACACATGTACGATCAACACAGCAAGCATTATCTCACATGTGTTATTTTGCATAAACATGAACCAACTTAATCAACGTTCATTGTATTTGTGCAAAAGTCTTCATACCATTCATTTTAATTTGACATATATTTAAAATATAATACAAACCCATAAAGTAGAAAAAATAAACCTAAACTGAAGCAGGAAGTCAATATATTGAAGATTTATGAGAAGTAATGGAAACAACATATATATAGTTTTATTTATGAGGTGCAAACAAAATCCTATAAATATTCAAATTATATAATTTTTGATTAGAAAACGTGGCTCTATCACACCAGATGTGATGATGTAATTCATGTGTCAGAAGATGCTTTATTCTGTTTTTGTGCTGCAGCCATCAAGCTCTTCATTAATTGGAGCATTTTAAGTATAGAAAATGCACCAGGGAGAACTTTGAATAAGTTTGTGTGTGTGAGAGAGTAATTAGATTTTATCTAACTTCCATCCAAAAATTCAAAGTAAAAAGTAGAAGTGTGATTAATCCTTCTTTTCTCTCCTCTCAAATTAAAACCATCACTTAGACACAGATGTGACAAATCTAAAATGGCCATCACAGCTTTCTGAAGCCCAAGGGGATGCCTGGAAATTACTTGTTTAGTCCTAACAGTGTTTCTAAATGTTCTGTGTAATTACAGAAGGCAAACAAAAGCTAAATGCTTCAAATTAAATGCACTTAGTTGATGAACTCAGAGCTGCACGTCATTCTCACTGTGTCACCATGAGGAGGTGGATGACATCCAGGTGTTTGTTCTCCTTAGATTTTTTTTTCTTTTCAGTTGTCTTTTTATGTCTTTCCTCCTCATAAGTGGCATCACCTCATCATTGAAACTTTTACTTTTAGTGAAGCTAATATTTACCTGCTGTGTCATAAGTAAGAAGATACAAAGAGTTTTTTCTGGTAGCAACATTTCTGATTGGCAGAAAGGTTACTATAGGGCATTTGTATTGAAAATAACAACTTCTTCACAACATCACTTAAGCCTACAGCTAGAAACTCCATCCATGAGCAGTGAAATGGAAGTGAACCTCCAGACACTGATGTTTGGGTCTTCTCCTGGTGTGTGTGTGGGTTTGTTGTCGTCCACCTCCTCTGTGTTCTGTGTCCTCTGGTCCTCCTCCTGTGGCCTCAGACTGAGATTCCCCCTGTCTGAGAAGAAGTCTCGTCTCATCCACGTCTCCTCGCAGACGAGACCCTATCAATATTGCCTCTGCTTTCGCGAGAGTTAACAGAGTAGTGCAATATTGCTTATAGGGTCTCGGCTCCGAGGGCTGTTCGTCTTCCTCTAATGCAGCTGACGTCACAGGGCTTCGTTCTGTACCTGACATTACAGTGAGGGCCATTCTGCTGCTGCTGACCATTCGTTTCACTGATGGTAAACATAAACAGTGATACAAGCTCTGTCAGAACTTTTAAGATCGTAGCTTTGCTGTGAGAGAAATGCAGAGTATTAATCGTCTTCATCCAATTATGTGTTTTCTCTGCTGTGCATTGAAATAACTGTTTAGTTTTAACTATTTGAATTAATTTGATGTTTTTGTAGAACATGATTATTGTTATTATAATATAGTGAACTGATATTCACTTCCATTAATTCAGCGCTTTAATTGTCTCCTCATAAAGTGAATGTGTAAATAAAATTATTTTTAACATGTGTTAAATATAGGATTTGATATATGATGATGAAATGATAGTTGAGGAATAACATTTGATATCACAGAATGATTTTGCATTGACACATGTTGGATCAAGAAAATTGAGTACATTTTTCTTTAATACAATATAAAATACTGAAAGAGTTGGTTCACCATAATAATATATAAAAACATATTTTCTTTCTTTCCTCAAGTGGTCTATCGATGGATCAAAACCTAGAAGCATCGCATATATTTCTGCCTCATCCCAAACACTATGAAGGTGAATTGCAGTGTTTGGCACTGACGGCACTGGAAAGACGTTTACACAAACAGTATCGTTATAACTAAACATAATGCACAGTTTTATTGAGAACTATTTCTTCTTGAAAAGACATTAAGGACTGTGTATTAGCCAGAATAGGAGCAACACTGTTTTTGTAAAGACCTTGTGCAAAAATTCTAACCACAAGTTAACTTCCACTCACCTCTCTTGAGTTAGATCTCAGAGACGGATAGATTCAAATCGATCTCTTTGCACCAGCTCCTCATCCTATGATAGACGTGATAGAATGTGGCCAATCAGCACAGCTTTGTTGTGAGAAGTTTTTGTTGTTTGAGAACACAGCATGGATCCATGTCATCAGGGTAGAGTGTACATGTAAAAAAAATGTCATGATATCAAGAGCTTGCTCGATAAGTAGCTCGACACAGATCAATGTAAAATATACAATACAATCTTAATGACCTTTACTGTGTACCTCTTATGATTGTCTTCATCCAGCGGTTTGTGTAATAAAGCTCAGCTCAGTCTGCTCCCACAGTTCAGTCATTCCTCAGCAAAGTGTTAAAAATCACTTAATGTTTGGATAAAACATTTTGATAAAACACACAAACTGCAGAAAACAGCTTTTTTTGGTTTAGTTTCTTTCCTTTTAGACTTAAAATGAACCCAAATGTACAACTGCAGTATTCTCTCTTTCATCTAACCCTGAGTTGAAGAGAGACACTTCAAAACTTGTGATATAAAAGGATGTCACCCCACGAGGGCAGTGAGGACGCCACCCTGCCCTTCCTGTGTCGGGACGCCCTCTGCTTGACACTCTTTCCCTGTTGCACTACTGTGGGAGCTGCGGCAAGCAGTGCAATAATGAAAGGGCATCAGTCAGCTGGGCCTAGCCCCCTCCCCACCCCTCAACCTGCTACTCTGCCTGAGGACCCCGCAACCCATTGGTAACATTACAATGCTCTTACCTGCCTTTATCTTGGGGTCAAAATTACTTAAATAAAGGTGAGTCTGAACAAAGTGATGTACGTTTTTTTATTCTGAGCTATATTCCTAAGGGTCATGGGAGGCTGACACCATCGATGCTCAGGGTTTACCTGGAGTTAAGTTATTTTCATCCCACTAAAAAAAAGAATGACAGATAGATAGAAAAGTTGCAAATTCAGATTTTAGACTATATTGAAGGTAGAGACCATATGTGGGACAGTAATATACCGGGCCAATATTGAACAAATGGGATTTGGTTGTCTAAATGTTTGTGAGACTTAATGAACTTTGTCAAACTTGATATGGTCACTGGTAAAAATCAGCACTCAGAGCTCCTCAGTCCTGCTGGCCACCAGCAAGACTTTAGTGCTTCTAACTTTAAATCAGTGTGATTTCCACAAATGTGTTTACATTTACTTCAATATGGCCCATATGCTTAAATGTCTTTATATTGGAGTGGAGTATATCTTAATAAAAGTAATTAAATACAAATTGGCAACTACAGGAGTAATATGTATTTTTTGGTGAATAAAACAAAAATAAGTGTATAAAAATGCAAAAAAACTAATTGTGAACTATTGTTTTACTTGTGAGAAATACATAGGCTAAGGATTTTTAATTGGAAGAATTTGACCTTTTTAAACCATATGCAAAATTATTTACTTTATGTAAAACAGGATATGTTGTAGGTTTGTTAAACCAACCTAGAAAATACAACAAAACTAACAGCAAAATGGCATTTCTTTGTTTACCATCATCTTAGAGTTAGGGATATAAATACTAGGGCGTGTGTCACGAGTTCAGGTGTATATAAAACCTCAAAAAATGTCTTTGTAGCAGTGGAGACTCAAAAACCAGCCTTATGTCTTCATTTCCTCATTTTAACACTCATTGTAATTAAATTTGTTAAAAGTTCTTGTTTACCGGCCTTTGTTTAGAGTTTGAACAATTTGGAATTATTTGGTTAAATACAAAAAGGCTTTATAGAAAAGTGTATAAGAAACAACAATCATGTCAGCAACATTAACGAAAAAGAAAGAAAATCCTCCTTTATCTTGAGTCAGATCAAATCAAACGTATGTATTTTCATTAAGCTGTCTGTTATTATACTAGAACTTTTAATATATGACTGACTTTAATATCATCATTTATGTGCTGCAAATCATGATTCATCACTCAATAATAGAGAAGGAAAACTGCTAAAACATCAAAAACATTTTCAAAACTACAAATTTCCAGCTGTGTCATGGAAAGAACTAAATCATGGAACACATCTGAAGATGGATTACATTATACTTCATTTTGTTTCTGAATATGGTTTTAAGCCATGTAGCATTACTCTTTTTTTCATCTTCAATAAAGAAGAAACCAATATGGGTTGGAGCTGATCAGGACTCTGGCCCACATAGTGTCAATCAGCCGCAGGTATCACAGAAACAGCCTCCCTCAGTCACTGAGCAGCTCGTAGCTCTGCAGTGAAACAGTGAGCTTGTGTGGAAACAGACCCAGGGCTGTAGAAACATGAGGAACACGGGCGAGCTAATAGATCAACACGCCACTTCCTCCACAGAGGTGGGTGGTTACATTTACATTTCCTGTGCTCGGCCTGCTGGGACTCATGAGTGAGGCTGGGAACCTCCCACTGCACCTCCACCCCATCAACCACTAAAGTCCCATTAAAGGTCAGCAACAGTGCACCTCTGACTGGAGGATAAAGGAGGACAAGTATCAGCAATAACTCACCAACATACGGTTTTGTCAGAGATTCACTTTCCTCTACTAATTACTCTAGTTTAATATTGTTAAATAATGAACTATATGCATTTTTGATAAGGGGTTAAATGCATTCTATAAATATAAATTGAAAGGATATTATTTTGAGTGTGTTTTTATGTGACCCATTAAAAAGCATAGTTCGTAAATGCAGGACGATACAGTCTGGTATCAATTGCACCAGCCACAGTGTGGGTATTGTGCAGCTCTATGCCAAATTATCTGCGGTCTTCAGACTTATTTCCAAACATACTTCTCCATATTTTCCATCTAGTTCCCATCCAGTAATTGTGAACAGTTGAGGTGGACCACTATATTGTTAAATATTCCCTACTCAATTCCTGAATTCATCATTAGGCTTAAGTAAAGAAGTCAAAACATAACTGTCAAATATAACTGTACTGATAAAATATCTTATTCTTAAGAATGGCTCCTTGAATCATGGTGGATTTTTCATCCATTTGATGTATTATAATATTATCCCTGGTTCAGGTAGAAACTACCTAACACAATGTCAAAGATGCAAATGCATCATGTTTTATATTTATTGTAAATAAAAAAATATTGTACATTTTGTCATGAACATGATTTATTTTTCTTGGTCTCACTATACTGTCCGATGAACTTATCAGTTCAAGAGCAGAATTTAATTAAGAGAACATTTTCAGCTTTTCAAACTGCCACCATTTAAATATATGAAATATCTCTTAAGTATAGACTGTAGAGCAGAATCATTACATGACCTTGCAAGAAGTAAAAAACTGACCTGTCAATAACAGATTCAGAGATGCACGATATTAACAGCTTAGATTAAGGGAAATGAGTGCAGGGGAATACCTCTGGCTCTCCATATGATGAATGTGTGTCAGGTAAAAGACTACTGGGTAAATAATATGATGAACATGAACAGTTTGTAACAAAACTGAAAAAATAATCTGCTGGTTTTTCTTTCATCTTGTGTAGAATATTGATTTAACACTCAAAGGATTAGAACACTGTGATACTGTTAACACATCTCATTAGATAACAACCTGTAATTGTTGAAGGAACAGTTACTAGGTATTTCCTCCTCTGAGCGTTTTTTCTTGACCCCACATCTTCTTTGGTTTTTAGTTCCATACATGTATTTGCAGTGAACATGGCTCAATGAGGCTTCTGCTGCTGCTTTAACATCCTCTGAATCCACACGCTCACACACACACACACATCGGACAGGCAGCTGATGCAGAGGATGCAGGAAGCTGAGGGAGCGAGAGATGCTGAGGAGCGCAGACCTGATATATCCTCTTTTCTGCTCGTCTCTTTTATATGGTGACTTGTCTCCACCTGCTGGATTAAAGGGTGAGCTGCAACAACACCAGGCAGAGAAGATACAGCTTTATTTTTTTATATTCAGGAATCACAGTAAATTATTACCAGGGTTAAATTCGGTTTAACACATTAATAAAAAATTCTGCCTTCGCACAAATCAAAAAGAATACCAAAAAAACAAACATGCAGGATGTTAAAGAACCAGTGTGTAGGATTTAATGGGATTTATTGGCAGAAATGGAATATAAAATTCTTAGTGATATTTTTATCCGTGTATAATCACCTATAACTATGAATCTTTGTATTGACACAAATGCTTAATGTTTTTAAACAATGTTTTCAAACCTAAACAACGTGCAGTGATTTAGCTTCATATTAGAAACATTCTCCTGCCATACCAACAGCTAAAAACATATCATATGACCATTCATGTACACTGAACATGTGCATGCTGGTGAGGCAGATGTCTACTCAGAAGTTTGGTTACAGAAAATGTTTTGAACGAGTAACATTAATGGTGAAAAGACCCTGGAGTTCTTTTGTTGGATCAACAAGGATGTGGAACTGTTACTGACAGTCAAGTTTAGAGACACTTGTAATGCATTGACCTTGAACATGGGTATTATCGAGGCACGAAAACTCTGGAGTAGAGTGGACGCCATGCATAAACATAGCAAAAGTGATGTGTTTTATAACTGAGAAACATTAATATGTATTTTGCCTCAGAATGAATCGTTCATATGTACCCAGGGAGACTTATCTGCTTTCTTATCCATGGCAGGAAGAGACTACCCCTAATTTACCTCCAATTGGCTTGGAGTCGCTGCCTTCATTTGTTGGTAAGGTTAGGTTTAGGATTGAGGACTGATTTATTAAGCTAACAATATAACAATATCAAGGTAAACCAATCAGAGGCAGGGTTGAGGCAGATCTTCTACTTAAAAAAAAAACATTCAAACGTGTGTGTGTTTGTGTGTGTGACACTATGTCATACCTTATTTTTGGGTACAATAAACTTGCACACGTTTCCTGGACTTTACGCTAACAGCTCATCCTTTTCCTGATAGGGGACATGTGTTTTGAGCATAGACTCTATGGTTTTGAGACAAGCTCTGACCAATTAACTGGACTTCAGTGAGAAATTCAACATCAAGGTAGCCTATGTTATAGAAATATATATACACACACCGTATATCTTCATATTTAAGTTTTATTTGACACAGGGCCTCTCACCATTTCAGATTCAATAGTCGCTATGTCCAGTTACCCAGCCTTGATTTTCTCTACTATGAATTCCTCTGAGGAGAAAACTGAAGAATAAATAAACCATACGGCTGCACTACACAATATCAGTGATCTTCAAACTTTTAGGGAAAACAACATCTCTCCTGCACTTTGCCTCAGAACACCCGGAGTGCTTCACGTGTACAGAGACGAGTCATTCAAATATCCGACATCATTCACACATAACAGCATTTGGTCCAGGTGAACTATAAAACCACCACAGCCACAGGCATCCACAGACTGTGCACAAACACCCACACACATGTCCATGCCGTGATGAGGTCAGAGCTCATCGTGGCGTATTAGCTCCTGGCTGGGCTGAATGAACACGCCCTCCATTGCGCGCCACCAGTTGTGCTGGTTGGAGGAGCTCATGCCATGCACCTCCCGCTGGCCGCGGATGGGATGGCCAAACTGCTCGCCTGTCACGCTCAGGAAGACATCGGTGCCCACGTGTTTGAAGCGCACAGTGTCGTCACGCTCCCAGTGGACGGCATCGCACTGCACTGTCCACAAATCCAGGTTGTCACCTTCGCCGTTCTCTCCAAAGGCACTGACCTCCTGACAACGACACAGACAGACAGGAGATAGATAGGTATTGGCAAACTGATAGATCTGCCGCACAATTTGTTGTAATGATTGTCAGTAAATTGTAAAGTGTATTGTATTGTGAGTGGATCCACAGCATGCTTCTTGTGTCTTCTGTGAGCTCCACAAGTGCAACAGTGAGCATGTGTCTTTACCTGGTTATTAGACAGGGGTGAGCTGAAGTGGTGGGTGTGGAGGTTTCGACCGGTCTTCATGTGGGTGATGCGGATGGACTCACCACACCTGACGGCCACACCGCGCTGACATGGACGGTTTGGCTTCCCACGAATCTGCCAATAACTGTTGGCATCGTCTGCGTTTTCCACGCCAGTTACAGACTGCTGTCCACTGCCTACACACACACACACACACACACACACACAAACACAAACTACTTTAGAAACTGTTACAGTTGACTCAGCAGAATGCAGATTCTCTGCCTGCTGGGTAACCCTAACTAACATGAACTGACATAGGGATGAGTCATGAAAACAATAACAAACAGCAGAAGCAGCTTCTCCACTGCATCAGAAAAAGAAAGAAAAATAAGACTGATATGACTCCAGTGGCACTCAGACACCTTGGCACCGACTGTGGAATAACCATGCAATAAGATGTAATAACATTATGATATACATAACTGATATCGGAGACTCATTTTAACCTTGTGACATTTGGAAATAATTATTGTTAGGGTTAACCCTAATTTCATGTCCCCAGAAATGTATATGGTCTCTTCTCCTGGCTGCGTGACCGTCACTTTACAGAATGATGCATGTTCAGTCTGACACTTTCATAATCATCAGACTAATAGTTTTGGTTCTTAAGTATGTAACAAGCAGAAATTTTTTTTAAGTGATTTAACTTTTAACAGCGCTTTGTGATACCGTTTTTCGGTACTTTATCATGTGACATGTCTTATGTAACATCTTGTGTAACATCATTATATCTAATGTCTCCAAATGTAACACATACATGACAGTTTTGTTAGTTCTTACTTGAATGGTTTAAGAGTCATGTTACAGCCCTCTCTCTTCCTGAGCCACACAGGAGGCTGATTTGCATTCAGAATGTTGCTGTATCACTTTCAGATCCTCTGTCTGAATAAATGTACACACTCCAGAACTTCTTTAACCTCAGCTTACATCTGGAAAAAGTCCCAGGTACTTGAGTACAATTATCTGGGTGTCCACTTGGTTATCGAACTGGACTAGACCAGGACTGTGTCTCTGAGCAGGAAGGGCCAGAATCTGCTCATTTTCCTGTAAAGGTTCTGGCTCCTTCACCATCTGTAACACGATGCTGTGAATGTCTGTGGTGGCCAGTACCTTTGTCTATGCTGTGTTGTACCAGGGCAGACATCAACAGACTCAACAAACTGACTCAGGATACCGTCTCAGTCCTGGGGGTGTACCAGATTGAATAAGTTACGTCCCATCTCGGCCTGCTGCACTATCCCTCACCGAGCGCCGAACATTTCTGTGTTGTTGTGAACGTGTCTGAGCGAAGATCTCCTGCTGCGTTGTGCAAGTGTGAAAGGCAAACTCCACAGAGAATCCGGACCAGACTGTCCGGACTTTCTCGTGGGTCATGACTGATAACGGCTAACTACTGGACACCACAGGGGCTCCTTCCTTCCTGTGAACATTCAGATAGACAACTCCTCTTCTGTCTGCACTTCTCCATCAATACCCTTCTGGTTCACTACTCCTACTGTTGACCCACACTACACTTGTCATTCTGTGAACCAACTTTATTCGATTTATTGTCGTTGTCCCTCTCATTTGTTCCATAGTCCTATCTGCACACTGCATTTGGTACATCTTTCTAATCACTGACTATTTTTTTCTTAGGCTAGATTTTGGATGTTTTTTTTACTTTTTATTTGTTTACTTATTTTTTCCTAACTGTGTGTAGAGAAATTGTAACAACTATTTCCCAGCGGACATGTGATTCTGATCAAGTAAAACCAATAAACCACTGTCATCAGTAGATATCAATCAATCAAATTGCATTTCAATAGCCCATATTCACAAATCACAATTTGTCTCATAGGGCTTTAACAAGGCGTGACATCCTCTGCCCTTAACCCTCAACGAGAGTAATATAAAAAAGAGCTATAGTTTTGCTTGCTTTGAATAGTCCTAGCAGGAAGTCAGGTGGTTTACATTTTGCTGGTGTTGACACCAGTGTAAAAGACAAGCACACAACACAAAATTGGTCACATTACCCAAGTCAAAAGAAACACATAGGTAATATGTTAAATTGGAGACATGTATCTTAGTGACACGTTTGATTCTCGACTCTGCTGTGCTGCTTTTACACATGCCAGACTACATAGAAGAAATTACACTTTTAAATTGTCCTGCTTTCTGGGTAAAAGCAAAGCACTTTAGGCGATCACTCAACACATCCCACTAACTGTTACAACCCCCTGTACAATTCGGCGTGGGACAAATGTGGTGAAGAACGTCTGTTTTGAACAGTAAATCCAAGTTATATCATCTGTTCACCTGCCATTACCCTTGTCCTCCATCCCCACAGTAAAATTTGGACCGCGGTCCTGGAGGGCGTCATATATAAAGAAAATATAAATAAAGATATAGTCGGCACATCCTGCAGTAAATCATCTTTCAGGGTATAATCCTCACAGGCCTGTGGTTTGTTATTCATGTGTGTTCGCGGATAAGACAGGACACTTTAAATTGACAGATTTTTCAATGAGCTTCCACTTATCTTCGAGAACATAGCAGCCCATGTATCTAAGAGCAGGCAGCAGCTGGAGTCAGCCAGACACTGTGTAAGAGTCACCATGTTACCTGAGCCATACTTGACGTCGTGTGAGTGCAGGCGGACGTTGTGTCTGGTGTTGAGCAGTTTGACCAGGGAGCCACACGTCACGTAGTTCAGCTCCGACTCGCTGCCGTCACAGCTCGAGCAGAGCAGCAGCAGCAGCAGCGACCGGACCAGGACCTGCACAGTGTGGGTGATCTCCATTTCTCTGTGGGTCTATTCTGTCACTACACACACACAGTCACCGAGAGAGGATGATCTGCAGCTCCAGTCCTGTCTCTTTCAAACGTTACTGCTGCCCTCAACCAATCACAACTTGACAAGTCCAAACACGAGGAAGTAAATGTCGACCTGTGATTGGTCGAGATAGGGTTTCCTCTTCCTCTGTTTCAGCGCACGCACCTTTTTTCCCATTAATATTTTTCTATCAAAATCATCTTTCGAGTACTAAATTACACTTTTAAATTATGGTTATTAATTACACTACAGCTGAAGGAGCTACATTAAACATATAAAATATATAACACGGTAAAAAGTTTGAACAGTTTATTTAGGTCGAAATAAAACACTGTTTCTTATCTGAAAAAGGACATTGATTGATATGGAATGAGGCCATTATAATATGAAGTGTACTTCTGTTGGTTCATATTAGTTTTTAGGTGCCCAAACAACACATTCTTAAGTAAGAAGAAACTTCCTTTTACAAATTCAGCAATTGTACTATACAGGTTTAGACAAAAAATCCTCACAACTGGGCAATGCCAAAATAAATGCATAACACAAACTAATTACAACAATGTCTCTCTCTTTTAGCTGCGGATAATTTATAGATGAGTTTAAAAGAAAAACTCTGGACCTCTGTTAGTTCCACAGTGAACCAGAATAACTGGAAGAACTAGTTTTGTTTGTGGGAGTGGGTGTTGAGATTGCTGGGATTACAGCCCAAGGGGGTAGGTCACTAAAGAGTCGGGTGTTACATGGATATTCTCTCAGAAATGCCTCATAAGTAAAGAGAAGACCATCTATAGTCTGATCTACCAACACAATGGCGTTCTTAACCAATGTACATAAAGAGATTTGTGTTTAAAGAAAATGACTGATTGTAAGAACAGTGTGGTTTCATCTCTCAGCTCAGTTATAATTCTGAAGAGATCCTGTACTTTTCACCTCACCTGTGATAACCCCATTAATATTTAGCCTATTGATATTGTTATAACTGGAACAACATTTTTTCAAATGAAATAAACACTGGGAATGTTGTCCTTCTTTTTCAAGCCATCCTGTTCTATACCTGATAAATGGGCATTTCAACTGCATTCATCAACTTAATTAGTTTTTTTCCAATTTCTCCTTCTCCGTTATAATGTATCTGTGTTTGTGTGAGAAAAGCAATTGATCCTTGTTATTAACTTTACCTCTTCCAAACTTTTTAAAGAATTTACCAAGCTCAATTTTTTAAAATTGCCAAATTGTTTTAGAAGAAAATAAAATGTGGGCAGACCTGTGGTGTATTTGTCTTCTTCTTCATTATTTATCCGTAAAGAGCTACTAAGCAGTATAGTTAGTAACTGAGCAGCACATTTTTAAAAGGTTGATAATTTAATCTTAATGTAAAAAACCCAATGATCTGTTAGTGGACCATTGACTTCTTTGATCAGGTTGGGATGTAACATTTCATATAGTTGACTTTTGGGTTGATTATTTTTGAAAGAAAATTACATGCTGTCAAAGTTTCAAACTTTCAGGCTCTTACTCTTCAGTTCACTTCAGTTCACTGAAACATTCAAACTTCAAGGGGCATTGAAACTTGCTGATAGATGCTAGGGGACAGCAACATGTATAATATGTCTTGGACATTTTAACAACAAAATTCTGTAATAGGATCTAAATGTCTGTTTACAAGGCGAGATATCTGTATCATATTTAAAATCTATGAGAAAAGAAATTAGACTTATTTTTTCCAAAATTAGGAATAATCCTTCTTTCCTAATTTCATGTTCACCTACAATAGACAAAATTGCTGAATTACCCCATCTCAGGCTAAGGCTGTTGTCATGTTAAGCATCGTATGTCATGACTGGCTGGAGTTGGGGATAAGGTTAGTTTCAGGTTAAGATAAGGGTTAACAGGTATGGACAGGAACACAGACCTCTTCACTTCCCCAAGAATGTATTTCTGAGCCTCAGATCCAAACGCTGTTGACTTCCTGCTATAGCACAGTTTGTCCTGTAGATAGTGTCTAGTGGAGATATTAATCCTGACCTGGGTTGAAAAGGTGATTGACTGATTAAAACCATTCAGCTGCGATTCAGGTTAATCTTCTAACAACATTTTTTTTTTCCATATATTTCTATTTTATACAATGTATTTAGCAAAAGATTGACACAATGTAAATATGAAAGGAATAAGTAGTGCTGTCAAACTTGCCAAGACATGCTCTTGAATCAATTTAAGGAAAACATATAATAATACTGATATGTTCATCCAGGAACAATGTGGGTGAAGACCGAAATAGCTGAGTAAACGTGTAGAAATTGTTATTATTTGGAAGATGAAAGTCACTCTTATTGTCTCATGCTGATGTATAAGACTGTAATAATAGCAGCCCTAAGTTAAACAAGAACAAGCTCCAACAAAAATATTATATGATTACTTTTCCAGTTGAGACAAATTTTGTCTGATTGTATCAGGTGCACAATAAAGCTCAGAAAGAGGTGTAGCTGAGCAAAGTATTACTAGGTAATACTATTTAACAATTATTGCTAGAAATAAGAGGTCTAATAGTGTTGGGCTGATGTGATTAAATCATATTGGAATAAAAGGGACTGAATTGCTATAATAAGGATCAAATTGTGTTGGAATAAAGTAATCAAATAGTGTTAGAGTATAATGACCAAATTGTTTAATTTACTGTTATTGTTTCATTATTTACTAAACCATATTTGAATTACTTTGTATCAACACCAAGCACTTTGATTGAACATAGTAGTTTGTGATGATTCAACCCAATTCTGTAAATTGCTGATAGATGAAGCAAATCATCTGTGTGCAAACAATGTTTTGAATTGAGTAAATCCAATGTGTTCTCTTTTCAATGAGAATACTACTACTGTCACTACTACTACTACTACTACTACTACTACTACTAGTACTACTAGTACTAATAATAATATAATTATTATAAATAATATTAACAATAATAATAATATCCTGCTAACAGGTTTACCATTGCAAACGCTCAAATAGAATTTTAGTTGCTAATGCCTTAATGGTAAAGTGAGTTCATGCTGTGTGAGCCCAGTTAATACTTTTTTTAGTCCAGCTTTAGAATCAAAACAATTGAAAATTGTCCTGCTATAAGAGCGTCTTGCTCGGTAACACTGTCTTATTTGGTTACATTGACTTTGCAGTGGGTTCATTCAGTCACAGGAATCCAGGTCAAAGTCAAATGTTCTCACAGATGTTTCACCACATGTGAAGAGCTTCTTCATCTGAACACTCATATTAACTCATCTCGTGTCCAAGCTCACTCCTGTGTTGTTCCTAATATAAAGACAGAGATAGCTTCAAACAATCAACCTTTTACACAGAGCATCATCCCCCACTTCCCATGATCACAGCAAAACATCAATCTGTTGTAGAAATCTTGTTTTTAGGAGTTGTGAAGTCGGATGGGAGCGGAGGCCGTGAACGCACCGTGATCGTGTCAGACAGGACAGGTGAGTTTCACCTGCAGCTCACATCTGCTCCAGAACAAAAGGAGGGCGACTCACGGGCTGTTTTTAACCTGACGACCAACACACGGAGGAATATCAGCAGGTAGGTCAGAGTCATGTTTGTTTTAACGACACTAACGTCGATTAAAACACGTAAAAACAGCCGACAGGCGAGATCCGTTGCGTTCAACGAGCGTCTGAGTGTGACCCGCAGTTAATATTCTCCGTTGTCTCTGGTTCAGTGTGGAAGTGGCTGAGTGACGCTAAGTGCTATCACCAGTGTTGCAATGTCCCTCAGGTTTTTTACCACTGGACGAAACGTTTACACAAGTTATGTTAAACTGCAAACTTAGCTAAGCATAGATTGGTGCTATTACAATTCAACTGAATTTATAATAAATACTCAAATGAATTATCAAAAAACAAAGTGAATTAATATAAATAATGGTGGGAGCTAGTTATCAATGTTATCAATGACCTGGTGTTTATTATCCAGGACCTTTCAAAAGTCAACACACAAATGGTTTACTGTGGGATATATAAAGTTTACTTTGTCTGAACTGAATCGCACCAACAGGTTTGTAGATTTTTGTCACTATGAAAGTACTTATTTTATTTTCATTTCTACTGTTATTTCTATTAGGCACAGGTTGTACAATTACTTTGTATACACTTAGTATTTTGTATTTTAGCTTATAATACACTTTAAACCTTTGTGTACATTCATTGATATTTATTTAGACTTGATATAAAATATTATTCTTCGGACTCAAATTGTATTACTGTAATCTGGATCAGGCTGACACAGGACGTTCTTTCAGAATTGATAGTCCTATCTTATCTTATCTTAAATTGGCTGAAACTAAATAAAAGCCAAAAGGACAAGAAGAGAAATTGAATGTGCATCAGAAAAAAAAAACACAACAAGAACTGTGTACCACAAAGATTAGAGAAGTCAGTGAAGAGGCAGGAAAGCCAGTTTTATTCTTCATGTTTGCAGTCTGAATGAATGTTTTTAATTGTATTTGGAGTATCAGAAAGTATCATTTAGTTTATAATAAGCTAAAACTACCCTATAATGAATCGTAATAATTTGAACGCAATACACACATAAGTTGGAATTCAAACATATAGAAATTATAAAATGCTTTTATTCTTGTCTGCAACTGTAAAACTGAAGGAATATTTTTAATATTTGTTTAGGTCCACAATTTTACTGCAATTTGAAAAATATTCAAATGCACAGCTCAAGTTAGGGTCAAAAGATACTGATCTTGGAAAGATCTGTGAAAATACGAGGAAGATCATTTAAACAACTCTGTACAGACACAATTCCGAAAACTGTGTGTCAAAAATATGTTTTGACTGTTTTTTTACACCTGAATCTTTGATAATGATGATCCAATCACAAAGCTTAACAAAACCGTCAATTTATTTAAAAAAGATGACATATTTACTCATCTCACTGAAATCCCCCAAAAAGGTAATAAGAAATACGCAATCACATAATGAGCAAGTTGGATACAAACTACCAGGTCAGTCAAAGGTTTTTGACAATGATGTAAAAATATTTCTCAAACTGTCTAAAAATCCATCAAAGTTTACAGGATACTTTCCAGCTTCACCTGTGACATTGTGTACTTATTTCAGTTGTGTGCGCAGTCTTACTATGAAAAACATGTCAGGTGCGCTCACCTTCAGTTTGAGTTACTTTCAGTCACCAATTCAGTGTCATTTGTCGTCAACCATGACACACACCGAGAAATAAAAAATGTTGTTCCTGATGCCGGGGTCATATCAGGCGTGTATATAATATCTCTCGTCTCAGAATACACTGATGGCTTTTTTATAACCTGTGAGTTCACCTGACTGCTTGGTGTTGGGTGGTGTGTGATTGCAATGTCACAACCATTAGAAAAAATCTTTTCAAAGCTAAAAATAAAGTAGGATTCTAGTTTTAATACGTATTATTTCCAGCTAATGTGGATCCATTTGTCGGCATCTGTTCAAACACTGTTTCTCTTTATAGAGACCAGGTCCGGATGTCTTCAGGAGGAGTTGGTTCTGTCACCAGGTTCGACCGGGTGCGAGAGGTCCCTCACTATGACCAGGTCCCTCTGGATCCCTTATGGCATAATACTTTTCCCTTTCCCCTGGCACCCATGAATGGAGCAGTGCCAGCTCTCAGCTTAGACCCCCTTCCCCCTCCCCCTCTACCTGGTCAACCAGCTGTTGGTCCTGAATCTTTCTACCCCTCCAGCAATGAAGACCCAACAGAGAGCGAGAGTGATGCCATGGACATTAAGCCAGTCCATCGTTTTGTCCCTGACTCAGTCAAGAACTTTTTCAGGGGCAATAGCGGCAACCGTGACAGCCAGGGACGGTCCATCCCTCCGTCAACTGCCCCTCACTCGCCTGCAGCCTCATCCAAGAAGAGTTCCAACGGCCGCACCACAACAGGGGTCCCCTGCTCACCCCCCCACTCCGCCCCTCCATCTCCGTCCCTTCCTGGCTCCAACTGGGGCCACAACGGAGGCCCCGGGAGCAGCTACAACGCTCACAAGGAAGACGGACTGCTCCTGGGTGCTGAAGCTCTCGACTCTGCATCTGCAGTGCCCACCAATCTATCAACACAGACCTATCAGGAGCGGGTGGAAGAGTATCACCTGCGTTACGCCTACATGAAGTCCTGGGCTGGCCTCTTGAGAATCCTTGGCTGCGTGGAGCTACTGCTTGGAGCGGCTGTGTTTGCCTGTGTCTGTGCATATGTTCACAAAGACAACGAGTGGTTTAATATGTATGGATACTCCAGTCCACAGCTGTTTGGAGGACTTGGTGGAGGGGCAGGTGGATCGGGGGGCAGTTACTACACAGGCCCCAAAACTCCATTTGTCCTGGTGGTGGCTGGTATGGCATGGATAGTGACTGTTATTCTAGTCGTTCTTGGGATGTCAATGTACTACAGAGCCATCCTTCTAGACTCTTCCTGGTGGCCACTCACAGAGTGTTCCATCAACCTTGTGTTGGCTGTGCTCTACCTTTCAGCAGGGGTGGTGTATGTCAGGGACACCACTCGAGGGGGGATGTGCAACATACCAGTCTTCAATAATGGAATAAACGGGGCGTTTTGTCGCACAGAGGCTGGCCAGAATGCAGCCATCGTCTTCCTCTTCATCACCATGGCGCTCTACTTCATTAGTGCAGGAGTGTGTCTGAAGCTGTGGAGGCATGAAGTAGCAAGGATGAGGAGGGAGGCACTGGAACAGGAGGTCTGACACACACCTACAAACACACTTGAAAGCTATAAACCACTAATTGCTGAAAACCTCTGCATACAGTTCAGAGTAATTTCTCGCTGCTTCCGTTCAGTTACCTCAAACCCAAAAAGATGGGGCCAGATGCTATATCTGTTATATCAGTATTTTTTTTATAGATTTTCAAGCAAAACAGAAGCATCAATTTGAGTATAATATTAACCGAGTGTTTGTTTGAAGCTTAATCTCTTAAAGCCTTGTCACAAAGAATGCCAGAAGGTTTAATCCTATGTTGTATGTAATGTTTTCTTCTTTTAGACCATTTTCTGAAACTTACCATAGCTTTCAAAGCACAATGTCTGATAATCAGTGTTCATAAAAAAAACTTGTGCTTATATTTGCTCTGCTTGTGCTCAAACTATGCTCTTGCACAGATTTTGTTGCATGGACACAATGCCTGCCCCAGCTTCAGCTGCTTCTGTGCGCGCATGAAAGAAAAATTAAAGGCCAGCTTTAGTGTTGACAAATGACATTGTCCGGCCCTCGTTGTGGGTGTGTTGGCTTTACTTCTTTAAGAGTCCTTTACTGGAGTGCAAGTAACCGCCCAAAAAGGTGAAATTCGAGTGCAGACATTTCACATGTGGGAAGAAGCAGCGTGAGAAGAAGAGCTGAGGCTGGAGCCCAGGAGATCTGCGTGTGAGTGCAAGCTAACAGTTTGAACCCAAGCAGAGCATAACTAAGCACAAGAAGGAAATATGTGAGTCTAAGTGCAGGGTTTCGAGGGAAAGCGTTACAAATTTGACCATGATATCAATGGGCATCATTCATCAATATCTTCGTAAGAATTATCTCAAATTTGTTCTTAAGAAGTTTTTTAAGACACTTTACCTTGGTTTCATGATGCATTTTTAAACTTCAGAATTGTTTTCATCTGAATGTCAGGTTTTCATATGTTCCTAATTAGCATAGGTAACATTTTAACTAAAAGCTGTAGCTGTGACCCATTTAAAATGTACACACCAGTGTGTAAAACTGAAAGATCAGTGACTATTTTGGTGACTTAATATTCTCTTTAACATGTTCATATTTTATAAAAAAGTGTTATCTTTTGCAGTTTAGACAAAATATTCTGTGTATATCTGTTCTTCTCCAACATTTCCATGTTTCAAAAAAATTATATTGTGCGGCTGAAAAAAATTATTAAAACTTAGTTATTTAAATCTTATCATACACCTGTAGAATTAAAAGTAAATAACACAATAACATTGAATTGTTTTTTATAAAACTTGGAACATTGAACATATAATGAATAACTTACCTTTTCTTAACCTAGATGAAAACTACATCATCATTCCCTCTGTCTATAGTAAGTATCAAGTTTTGCTTATTTTGTGTTCTGGTAGACAATGAATTATAAACAGTGTACATAAATTGACCACATGACTCTGGTCCTCTGCTGCAGCTGGGTCCAGGCTCCAGGGCCTCCGAGCAGACTCCTCTCCCCACCATCATGCCAGACCTCATGGACGCCCCAAACAACTCTGCAGCTGCTCCTGTGAGGATGCTGGAGCCAGAGATCCTGCAAGGTCACATACCAGCCGGATACATCCCCAAACCTGTAGTCATAGCTGACTATGTGGCGTAAGTCTTACCTTCTCAATCCAACCTTCCCAAAATATCACTTTTTATAGAGGCTCTGGATAGGAAGACACATATCTTTCATAAAAGATGTAGTCCCTGAATTTGTTGTAATTCTCCATGGTTCCCACATCAACAAAGATTTTAAGCATTAATTTAGTCAATTAGTACAGATCACTTGTGATCATTGAACATTGTGTTATTTCTCATTCTCTCCCAGTGATATGTTGACTGTCTTGAGGTGAAGAGGTTTGGATACCTATATTCCAATATTAACCAGATTAAGATAATAGTGTAAATAAGACACTGTCATGTCAACAGCATTTTCTGAATACTTTTACCAGATTTGATGACACATGCCTGGGTGTAAAATAAAAAGCAGTTGCAGATTTTGCTAAATTTTAAAGAAAATGCTCCAAATGGAAAAAATGGAAGCATTGTAATTATTTCAGGTTGGGGTTTTAAAGGGATAGTTCACCACAAAATTGAAGAAACTGATGATACATATGTCGCAATAAAATGAAAATAGTTTAAGCCTAAAAGTCCTCAACCTGGAGTAACGATGCTTGTGGATGTAGCGATGCCCTTGGTCAAGAGCTTGGGTGCATTGTGTGTGTGTTTCCGGTGTGCGTGCGAACATGAACGCGGCTCAGAGGAAATCAGAGATTTAAGAAATAATCTTAAATGAAGTGTATTTTGGACATAACTCATAATTGGGCTATGCTTTGCTGTAACAAGTAAACACAATATGAATTTAATAATGTATTAACAACTCCTACTCAACCATAATAATGATCAAAATAATATCTTATTTGACTAAGGTCAATAGTAGGGCTGGGCAATTAACAGAAATTTATCGAAACCAACATTTAAAACCTCTAACCACCCTAAAGCCGTTTCCCAATACGTGCATTCAGGAACTGTCAGGTTTGCGCTACGTTCCATGCTGCATCACACTGCCTAAGAACGTGTGTTTTCTTTTGTCCTGTTTCCCCAGGAAGTACCCCAACATACGCTCAGAGGAGGAAAGGGACCAGTACAGGGCTGTGTTCAATGACCAATATGCTGAGTATAAGGAGCTGCACAGTGAGGTTCAGGCAATGGCTTCAAAGTTTGAGGATATGGACGAGATGATACAGAATCTTCCCTCCCGGCCGTCAAGCCAAATGGTACAAATGTCACTCACATTCACACAAACAAACTGGAATACACTTATATACACACTGCACAGCTATGTCAACTAACATGTTGCCTTGTTTCAGGAGAAGGAGCGGATCAGTGGCATTTTAATGGAATATCAGAGGAAGAAAACCGTAAGTAAACGTCATAAATTTTCATGCTCTGATTAAAGGATCATTCTGGTTTATGTAGACCTCCCCTTAAATGGGCTTCTGTAGCTTCAATATTTGCACTCCCACCTCTGTTATTCAGATTCAGGGGGACAAAGACTCTCACAAAACATTGTATTTTGGGGCAAGTAGCATGAACCTCAGCTTTACAAATAAAGCAGGTTTTTGTATTAATCATTTCAAACACTTGTCGCTAAGTCTCAATGAAAAGAAACACAGTGCATAGCAGCCTGGCACAGAGCAGTCTAATTCCAGGGCATCTTGTTGGCTGATCTAATCACCCCTGATCTGCTCATACTAGTTTGTTCACATGAGGCTTACTGTCACTGGGGTTATATTCTCTTAAAAGAAAACTTAAAAAGCTAAGTATGATCATTGATCACCCAGTGGACCATGACAAAGAAAAGCGATTTTACTTTGTATTTATCTGAACTGGAGTAAACGATTGAGGAGCTAAATCTATTGGAAAGAGGAGGCAGAAATAGAGGGCAACAATAAAATGTACTTCTTGTTGGTCTCAGCTCTCCACTGCTGACTGAGAAGGAAATATTTGAGGCATTGATCAACATTGAGGCCAGTTGGACAAACATGTATACATTTAAACAAGTAAAACCCTAATTGAGAGAGTGTAATGTTGTCACACCACCACCTGGTTTACTTCTTGATTAACCACACAAAATTACAATGGTATCCAAGAGAAAAAGTTATAATTGTGTTCGATAATTATAACTAGAGGTAAGACATATAAATCAATATAGACCCCAATAAGTTAGCTGACCCCTTCTGTCAGACAAGTGTTTGAAATTATCATGTTCTATATATAAATATATATTTGTATCAATCCTGATATTCCTGAGGAGGTTGTGAGTGTATGCCAGGTTGAGATGAGTTAGAAATATACCTATATGTCTGAGAGATGCTTCTATAAACCTTTGACATTCCTCTGTGCCCCTGTGCAACAAAATGTATTTTTACGAAAAATACTCCACCTTCACTTTGATTATATTCTGACCTCATTTTTACTTACATGAAAGGGTTACTCTAGTCATTTTTATTGTTGAATGTAGCGAAAACAGAGGCCTGGATATTCAGACTTTTAGCACAGGTCAAATCAGGGGTGTCTTTTTAAACCCTGCTTGTCTGTTACACCCAAATCTTTCAACCATGATGAACACAGTTTATTACATAGACTTCCGGTTTTCTTTTAACTAAAGTAATAATGCAGCACCTCATGTTAAGGCTCAGTAAATAATGCTAAATGTATTACCATCATTGGAACAAACTAACTAAAAGAAAATATCGGGACATATCGCAGCACCCCCATTATTAAAATGTATTTGTGTCGGAGGTCTAAAAATGTGTTCAGGCACATAATTAAAGCAGAGGAAGGCGGTGTTGCTTTTGACAACAACAACCTGGTCTGAAGTCAGTGCTGCATGTTTCATGTGCAAAGCAAGTGGACCTCTTCTACAAAGAAACATTCCTCTTACTACCTGCAAATATGCCTGTATAATAACAATCCACAAGGTGATCCAGGGGTTTAAAGGGAATGGGAGATGGCACTGTGGATTAGTTCATGTTATGAGCAAAACCCACTCATTATGAGATTATGTCCAACCTTTTTGAACTATGCTCCTGGCAGGACAACGTTTGTTTTCCCACTGTTAAACTAGCAAACTGTGCTTAACTCACTTGTGCCATGTGCTATGGACCATGTGCTCAGACTGTTCAAATAGGGCGATAAAATTAGAAGAGAGTGTTAAAATTTAAAATTAACAATGTACCATAGTGTGATTGATGTCCAGGTTTCACCCCTTGAATTATTTCTTGAACTACCAATTGTTTTCTTCTACTGGATCTACCTGCTCTGGAAGCAAGAATGAACTTTGAAAATGATTTACAGTGATTTATTATTATTAGCAGCTTGACGGTTAAATAACTATTTACGAAATGGAAAATAAATAAAATTTAAAAGACGTTTTGTTGAGGCTGAAGTTAATGAATGTAATGTAACAGAATGTAACCATGTTGTAATCAGCCGGCAGAAACAAGGAGCCTTATTGTACATTCATTTTTAATAGAAAGCTTATACACACTAGGCCAGTGGGGTTTAAAGAAGGCATTAGGTATCTAAAGAGATGCTATAAGCTCTATTATGAAACTTCTAATTTATAGAGTGTCTATTTTCATGTTCTGGCCAATCGCCAGTGGCCAGAGGCATTCTGTTTTGGGGTTGCCCATCCGTCTTTCCATCCGTAACACTGTTGTGGACAGGACACATCTCAAGAATGTTTTTTAAGAATATCTTTAAATTGGGTATAAATGTTCAGTTGTACTCAATCATAACCTGATTAGATTTTGGTCAGAAGTCAAGATCACTGTGATATCACAAACCACATTTTTTGCCTTGTGAATGTGTTCTCTCAAGAATGCCCCGAGAGGAGAGTCATTTTGTGTCAGCAGAAAATCCCCTGGTGTAAACAGCTAATCACGTCATACCCAACAAGCTAGTCTGTACTGCCAAAAGTACTTCAACTAAGTAACAAATAAAGTTTTAGGATAATGAGCTTTAACTTTAAAATTAAATACTGCCATAAACACTTTCCCTTTATATATAGGAGTGTCATCACCAGGAGAAGAACCAAAGATGAAATACATTGAATTATTTTCCGTTTTTCTCGTCAGGACCCGACATATTTGGAAAAGAGGGAGAGGTGTGAGTACCTGAAGAACAAGCTCTCTCACATGAAACAGAAGATTCATGAGTACAACAAGGTCGCGGACTGGAACGATGGCAAATAAACATGGGGGTTTTAGATTTAACATGACACAACACGTGCAGTCTGCATCACAGATTGTCGTGATACTGATGTCATCAACTCGCCATTTCATCCAGAGATAAGATGATGAATATCAGTTTCATCACTGTGTCTCAAGTCTGGTATGTGTTTAGTCCAGGGTAGCAGAAAAATTTTGGCAACGAATGGAAACTGATCAACTGACTCCTGCAAAAAGGCCAATCTGTGGATGTTGAAAACACTTTGGTGCACATAGCTGGATGCATGTGTTTGCTGAAGTAATTACAAGAAATGGATTCTGTGGTTGACTCAACACTGCCTGGAAAGATCAAATGATCTGGCTGTAAATAAAGCAGATGGCAAAGTTTATGAAGGCTGATGTATAAAGGAAGAGTAGCCGTTCTGCAACAGACAGAGGTGTATGTAGAAGACTTGTAGGTTAGGTTAACAGTTTATATTTGTTCAAATATGTTTCTATATACTGTACTCTGTGTCATATAGAGGAGGCTGATCTACTTTTTTGTCATGTTATAAGTGTTTAGGTTTTAGATGGTCACTAAAAACTCTCTCCAGTTGAATTTTTTAACCATCTCCCAACCTGTTACAAATAGTGAAGTAAAAGATTGTTGTTTTAATCATTTTTAGTCACTCAATTTGAAAACTTATTTGTACATTCACGTTTAATTGATTAGTGTTCATCTTTTTAATACCAATTAAGCACCTTTTTTTTTTTACAAACTTGTATTTTGCCTTTAAAAAAAGAAAACTTTAACCATGAAACTATTGTTTTTGTGACTGTCATTCACTGTGGCCATTTAAGCTCAGTTTTTGAAGGGCAGCGGCAATGAATGAGGGAAGCCAGTGGGGGAAAAAATTTGGAAAATCAAAACAAAGCTACAAGTTTCTATGTCTTTGTTTGAAATCATTGTTTATACTCAGTACAGTAGAAATGTGAGGGTGATATTCTCCTCTTCAGTGACAAGAAAAGGAACAGAACTCTTTCTAATCACCTGCATTTATGTATAAATTTACTTCAACAGATCACACACAATTTAATCAAACAATTAATTTTGATCTAATGCAAATAAGTATAGTTCTTTTCCATATTGAAAACTTCATTCAAATGTTCACAGTGTGGGTTGGAAAATGTGTGTGAAACTCTCAGCTATTAACATCTGAAGCCAACAGCCAGGATTTAGTAAACCTGGATGATTTACTTATAAAGTCTACTGATACGAACCAATTAAACTGCAAAATTATTGATTAGGTGAAAATGAAGGCAAGTTTATCAGCTAAAGATTTGAAGGATTCATCGGGGTTTAACATCTGTAGTCATGAATCAACCACACACACGCCAATGGTGAATGTGTAGAGCATGAGTCACAACTCTCCAGTGCAGCATCACTGTGACCTAAAATCTACCAAAGACACAATGAGACTCAACAACACTGCTGGGTAAATGTTTCGTCATGTAGCACTATGTGTACAGCATTTCATCATGAACCAGCTCTGAAATGTAAGGGCTGGCTAACTTTTCTAAATGGTAAAGTTCAATAAAGACTCATAGGATTATCATGGTTTAATCACTTTGTGTTTGACTGTACTTGTGATCTTAGATCAGGTCACATTTTGTGGCCATTTAATGTAAACCAGGTCATCCAGAGGGTTGACACCCTTTGTAATACTGTGCAGTCTGATTAATACAGTTACACAATGTGTTTATCAAAACCAATAGTTTTGTTTCAAATTGTGGTCTAACTTTTTTTAAATATCAAATGAGGCAAAATATGTTTAATTAATCACTATTATTTTGATACAGAGTGAGACAGAGTGTCCATGCATTAAAAACTGAACTATAATTAATGGTCACAGTGGTGGTGGAGGTAAACTAATCCCTTAAGAATCCATGCTTACTACTGAAGGTGTGGCTCTGCTCTCAGATGACTGGTTATGTGGGAAATACAGGTTATTCTCAGTCTATAAAACAGTCAAATGCAGGGGCAGGGACTATCCTTTCAATCGTAAATGACCTGGATGAGCTGGAGAACGGCACAAGGAAATAAAAAACTCACACCCAAACTCACCCTCCTGAACTGACTAAGCCTGGAGCAATGTGTTTTTCATGGAATCAAGTTTGGCAACAGTGAGGATGCCTTACCCAACGAAACAGCCTTTTGTAATTCACTTCTGAAACTTAATCCACTGTCACAATCAGAATGAGCATTTAATGAGTGCAGCATTTTTATTTAGTGATATAATCCACATTTATATTATGTAGGATAAATAGGTAGGATTTCTTACACATGCTTATGCTTTATGTAAATTAAAAACATTAAGTTGATAATACTGGGGGGGAAATTTGAATAGATGGAAAAACTTGAAAATTAAAATATTGATACAAGCTCTGTTTTAGTAATTAAATTTAGCTAATTCAGTCACAATTTAATACAAGCAGTGTTTATACTCTTTTAAGAGTGTCTATGAAATCAATCATATTGATGAATTTCTTAAAAACAGCAAAAAAAATTGTGATAATACTAGAAAAACATATATAAGAGACAGAGAGTTACTTGACAATCTAAATAAGATGAGGTTTGGGCCTTTCAAATAGGGTTTAAGCTGCATCACATTCAAGTCTCTTAAATAAATATATAGATAGATAGATGGATAGATGGATAGATGGATGGATGGATGGATGGATGGATGGATGGATGGATGGATGAATGGATGGATGGATGGGTGGGTAGGTGGGTATAGATGGATGAGTGGATGGAGGCCTTTCCCTTGTACCTTAGGTGAAAAGCAGGTACAGAGAGAGAGAGAGCGAGAGAGAGGACAGGTTAGTCCTGTCATACCTGGGGAACAGCTCACGTGACCGGCACACACCTGGAGGTGCGTCTTTTTTCTACTCCGCGAGTGCGCGCTGCAGAGTACGGGGCCGCGCGCTTAGTGTTTTAGCTCAGCGTCGCTTCTGTTTGTGTCAGGATCAGACGGTGCGTCGTGTAGAGGTGAGTGTGTTTCAAATGTTCCGGCTGTGTAGGAGTAGAATAACCCGGGCTTGGCGTGCCATACACAGATGAACTAACGAGAAGGAGATTCGACACGATAGAGCTTTAAATGTACTGTGAAATCTAGCATTAACAGCAGCAAATTACAAAACAGTTTAATTAGGCCGACGCCATTTCTCTGACTAAATGTACCTGCAAATTCACCTGCCTTAATTTTCTTTTGCGTTTGTTGAGCATTTTGCGTCGTTTTATATTTTTAAAGACTGTTTAAGCTGTATTTCTTTACTCTGTCGTCTTTAAAGATGTTTTTTTTAAATACAAAAGCCTGGAAGCTGTGTTTGTCTTTAGTCTGTTTCCCTGTAAACTTGAGTGTAAATAGAAACTAACTGAGCAGGGAGGGAGTCTCTGTTTGTGCGCCAGAACATCTCCACCCACATGCTGCTGCTTTGTTTCACCACAAACAACCTGTGATGACTGTCTTCCTCAGCAGATACCTGAGGAAGGTCACTGTTTCTGTTGTCTCTCCACAAAAACAACCAGAAGTACTTTCATCACCCGAATCCATTGATTCTAAATCCCCTTAATTCAGTGATTTATTAAATTATAAAACAGGAAAAAATCCAAATCTCCAACTTTGTACAAGTGTTTATTTAATTCAAGCGAGCGGCTATGATGTAAGAGGCATTTGTAAGTAGACAGTGCACAGGCTACAGTAATTGATTTTGGTAAAATATGAGTAATTCTGTTTTGATTTGAAGTAATGATAGACAAAGCTATTTAAGTCTACAAGTGTGAAGCCTTTTTCTCTGGGTATAATTTGATAAGAATATAGGCAGGCATCTACAATATGAGCATTTTTTCTTTGCAAGTTCAGTCGCAATTTAATACAGTGTTTAGACTTTGTTAACATTGTCTATATTGTGCTTATTGTATGAAAATCCAAACATTTGTTTTGAATGGAGGGGTCACCCCATGCACTCTGTAGAATGTGCTTACTTCCCACACACAAGTAAATGACTGTTTTATGTTGTCCTGCAGCAACTTGTTTTCAGCAGAAATGTATAGCACAGAGAATCAAAAAATATAAGCACTGAAAGCAGGCATTGTAAATCCAGTTAGATTTGCTGCCCTGTTACTGTTTACTTAATTTTGTCAATTTGGACGATGTATTATTTGCTGAAAGTTCTGGCTCTTGTCAAAAACAAAAGGTTCTAGATAAACATTTGAATTTTTCGCAATGATAGGTTTACAAATCTTTTCATTTTAGTATTAATATCAATATTGTCATATTGGCACTAACACTGAACATTTTCAAGTTATACCCAAACATAATTCGAGCAACACTATATCCATTTCTGTATAAATCTGTTTACAAATTAAAGCAACGCCACCTGTGAGGAAGGAAAACACATTCCAGCGCTTTGAGAAATTGTGACATTAATGTAAATAATATTTGATGTGCGGCAAATAGTCTGAAAATTAGCATTCATTGTCACTGTATTGAGTTTGATAAAAAAACACAAAGGATGACACAACAGTTGATGTGACATTGATACTCATGATTAGCATTTTACAGGTTATTTTTAACAAGGTGAGTGCCATCTGGATATCAGAATGCCGAGAGACAAACATGGCCCCCCAGCATACCCGACAGGTGGCAGTAAACAGTAAGTCGACCCACGTCTTTCCCTTACTACTGTACTAAGTACATGAGTTCACACCTGTCACCTAGGACTGACTACTTATAATCAGATCTTATTTACCTGCTATATACGTAAATAAACGCACTGATCAAAGACCAAGATTCATTTGAAATAGCAAAAGAAAAATACTTTCGGTTTGTGGGTCAAACTCAGTGGTCCTTTCATGTGGTCCAGGACACATGCATGTTCACACTGAAGAATGTGGCCCACTTCCTATTATGGTCTGAGTGAGCGTCCTCCATACGTCTTGGGTTCATTCACACCTTTACTTAGAGCTATCCACTTGTGATTGGATCTGTCATGTGAGGCATGAACAGACTCACACAATTGAATTAATTCAGTTGGAGATATACCTATATTAACATCTCTTTAGATTCTTCTTTCGTCTTCTTATTTGTCTTCTTCTTCGTCTTCTTCTTCTTCTACTAGCTGAGGGCTTCCTCATTCACATCATAGTTGTTTCCTCTTTCCAGACAGCCCTGTCTCCTAGAAATTACATTTCTGTCCAGCTAAATTGCTCCAGCAAATATGAGTTCTATTCCCTTTGAGGATGTGTTTTGAATTTAAATATTTGGCCAGGCAATTCTATGCTGACACTGAACTGGTACTAGTACATTATAAATAGAAGAATAAATAGCCTGAGGATAAAATCACACGACACACAAGTGCTTTTAGAAGAAGGCTTATTTTTCAATTTTGTTTGATCTGTTTCAGCATTACCACTTAAAAAGATACTCCAATAAATCAGTAAATCCAAAAAAAATTCTCCCCACAATTTGGATGGTTGTTTATGACACATTCATATTCAGCTTCTTGAACATAAAGACTTTCTGACTTTTGAAATATCACTTTAAATTAATAAATTTTTCAGATTTCTTATTTCCTTACTGGTCACACAGGCCATGAAACATATTTTAACTCAAGCCCCATGCAAACTGTATTTCTTTCTCGAGAGGAGTTACATTTTTACTTTTAGTGTCACTGTGCACATGTATGTGTGTTATTCAATGACCCCTTGTTTTTCACCATTAATAATTTAACTCTGTAATGACCTCCTTGTATTTTAAAGTGAATCTGTGTGGCAGGAGCTGCTTGTCTTGTTTTTTTTTTAAAACAAATTCTGTGTGAAATGAAAATGATGGCTGTGTTGTTTGCTAATCGGATGCACAAAAACACGTGAACACCAACATATCGGCTTATTTGTAATCAATTAAAGCAGTCAGGAAAGCAGGACTTTAGTTTTTAGGTGAACTATCCCTTTAACACAAAACTTTTCGTCTCCATCAGTTATCAGTCAGAAATATCTGACCTTTAAAAAAAATATATTTTCATCATCAGTAGGTCAAGAATTGTAAGTTGTCCCCACTCATGTCAGGCTTGTCTAGTATCACTGGAATAACTGCCTTCTATTTATATCATATGTTTGCCTTGACTTTTACTGAGGAGGTGACGGATGACTCTGTTATGTTACAACTCTAATTGCACTCCTCTCTCCCCGTCTGTTGCAGCCACAGCAGCAGACACAGGCGCAGTGAGCATGTGTCCAACCCAGCCTTCTCCTACTACCCAGGGGACAAGATGCTTCACTTCTACCGCTGGACCTCACCCCCGGGTGTGATGAAGATATTGTGTATCATCATCGTCATCATGTGTGTGGCAGTGTTCGCCTGTGTGGCCTCCACACTGGCCTGGGACTACGATATGGGTCTCATGGGTCTTGGAGGTGGAGGTGGCTTGATGCCAGGTTATGGTGGTGGAGGCACATACGGTGGCTCGTATGGCGGTTCATATGGTAACTCCTATGGCGGCAATTACGGCAGCTCATATGGAGGCGGAGGTGCTGGCGGTGGCAGTTCCTACGGAAGTGGAGGAACGCAAATGGATCCCAAGACTGGCAAAGGCTTCATGATCGGCATTTCAGCCATTACCTTTATAGCTGTGCTCATTATATTCGTGTTGGTTGTTTCGAGGCAAAATGCTGCCCGCTCAGTAAAGTTCTACCTAGCAACCATCATCATCAGCGCCATCTTAGCGTTTCTGATGATCATTGCCACTATAGTGTACCTGGTAGCAGTGAACCCAACCGCTCAGTCCACTGGGTCGGTCTACTCCAGCCAGATCCGCCAGCTGTGTTCCCAGTACCAGACACAGACCCAGGCCCAGGGCATCTTCCTCAACCAATACCTTTACCATTACTGTGTGGTGGAGCCTCAAGAGGTGTGATATGCTTAATTTTGTTTTTTTGAGTTTGTGTTTGTCATTCTGTGGGGCAGGGTGCAGTTCATAGCTCCTTGACCAAGAATCCAATAATGTCTCCAGTTATGGATATTCACTGATATTGCAGATTGTTCTGTATAATTTAAAGTATTTTTCCATTTAAAGTCACAAATGACCACAGAAATAAAAGTATTGCTTCAAAATATTTGATAAACACTTAAAGAAAAAAAAAAGGAGAAGCAAACTTGTTGCAAAAGTGTTCATCCCAAATTTTTCTTTTTTAAATTCACCTTAATTACTGAAATCTGCCTGTTTGATGAAACCATTTCTTCAGAGTTAAAACTCAATCAGGTTTAGGCAACTCTAAATGTCTTGAAAGATAATATCAGTGTTGCTTTAACAAGTTTTAGCCTCACTTACAAAATATCACTTGTGCTTTCACATTATCATTCCTAATATTCACTAAAGTCAATTATCTAAAATGTCTGAATGTTTCATCCAGCCACTCAGTTTAATCATTTTAAATTTGACGACTGTAAAACATCATTGTGAAACTGAAGGTAATCCATCACATTCAACGACATGTCTTTGTTGCTGACTTGACTTTGAAAGACACACAGATTATGAGGAGTCCTGTGGTGTACACTGCTCATGTCATTAAGATCAGTGATGGATAACAAGTAGCAGATCACAGCTTCTGCATCCGTAGATTCAGTCAGGACTTTGTTTCCACTTAGAAATGTTGTTGAGTTTTTTAATGATCGATTTCTGTTTGAGGCTGATGTCAAAAGTTTGTGATTTTGAATGGATGTCTATGAACTCATCCACCCACATGGTATTTTCTATTCATGTAAGTGAGTGTAATTTAACCCCAGTAACATACAATGCTTTGGTTCCTGCAGGCCATCGCCATTGTCCTGGGCTTCCTTGTGTTTGTCGGTCTCATCATCCTGCTGGTGTTCGCTGTCAAGACTCGCTCGCAGATCAGGCACTGGGGCCCAGAGCGCATTCTCTGGGAGGAAGTGAAGGTCATCACAGACGGTCCACACAACAGTGTCGGGGAGTGGGTGAGTGCGTGTTTGTCTGCTGTGTACTTGTATGTCTTCACATTCTAAGCACCAGTTTTGGAATTAGGACATTTTGTCATGTCCTCACATACAAACATATTTTCAAATACTTTAGCCTCATGGTTATGATTATGTTCAGGGTTATGGTAAGGGTTGAGTTTAGGTGTTTAGTTGTGAGGGTTGTGGCAAGGGAATGCCAAATGTAAATGTGTTTCCTTACAAAGGCAGAAGTACAGGTACTGTGTGTCAGGTGACAAACAGGGCAGGTTGGATGGTTTCATTTAGCAGTTTCTGGGTGTGGTCTTGGAAGTTACATGTGCTGTGCTGTCAGGATGATTTGTTCTAAAAATAAAAACTACAATATCTAAAGAACACTTTAAATTCTAATGAGTGGCTGTGCAAATTAACATAAATAAAATCTTGTGTTCTGACATTTCCCATAATTAAAGAGTTAGCACCAATGAAAGTGTTGACCTGAAAACTAGTTTCGTACCAACATAGTTTTCATTCCAGGTGTTTGAACTTTTTCAAACATTTCAGCAGTGCTGCCTGAGGGACATTTTCTCAGGCTTCCTGTTGATGGTAATGCTTGTATCAGTAGTATTCAAGCGTGCAGAGAAACCGGTTAGTCCTTGTTTGAGTGTTTATCTTATGGTGGGAACTGGTTTCTATAGCCTTATGAGGACAAGTATCAGAGGAGCCTGAGGAAAACCTGACCGAAACCTCAGGCAAGAAAAAAGTAGGTTGCAAAAAACCTATCTTTGCAATACAATGACTAAAATCAAGGGGAAATATCTAACTAAATAGCTTGAGTCAGTTAAGAAGAAAAAGTAAAAGCTATTGTCATGTTGATTATTTGTCCATACTCATCTTGCTTTAGAAAAAGATAAAATTATATTAAATAGACATCATTTGTAATGTAGCAGTAACTTTGAGACATTTTTGTTGTACACTGTATATACACTGTTATATCGGCAGTGACTAATACTGATGAAAAATCTCTACTTCAGGTGAACAATGTGACTGGTGACCCAGAGATAATGGTGAATGACTATAATGACAAAGTTGGGGGTTCCAGAGACTATCTGGACCGACTGGACAACAAGCCTCTTTACCTACCAGGGTAAGCTGTGCACCTCACAGTACACCTCACAATGCCTGTTGTTTGTTTGCAGACTTCCTTCAGTTAAATGTTAGCATATTTACACTGTGCTGATGATTTACTCAGGATTCCGTCTGAAAAATAGTAAGGTACTGCTCATGTATATTGTTTGACAGCCCTACAGTGAACACAGTCTCCGCATAAGCAGTCTAGGACTAAGCTCAATTAAGTTTAGTATGATTAAGGTGGAGGCAGGTGGAACCATACTCAGCTTGGACAGCTTTCCTTCATCCTTCCCTTCCTCCAACTTCGATAATTTTATAGGCAGAGCTTAATTCCCAATCAGGAGCCTAGCTTAGTATCAGGAAGAGTCCAGGTGCTGTAGAATGAAGTGGAGGCGTGTGAAGCAAGAGGGACCTGACAAGGCTGCAACAAACGTGTATAAATAAAATCAATAATTCTGTTCACAGAGATTCGGACATAAGCAGCTCTGTGGGAAACCTGAAGCCCAGGCTGAAGGACTATGACACTGGTGCAGAGTCTGGAGATGACCTGGAGGAGGAGGACTTCAGCATGTGAGTATGAAGGGATCTGTTAGCCAACAATTGTAATGATGACATTTGTATTTCTATACCATAAATCCATCTTGTGTGCACTGCCAAATGTATCTGTTAGAGGCCCTACTGGAGGCTAATAATGTATTACCATGTGGGTTAATTTCATTCTGTTCTCGTCTGCAGGTTGTTTCCTTCCATTGTGGATGAGCAAGAACGTCTGACCTACAAGCGGGAGTTTGACCTGGATCACCAGGAGTACAAGGACCTGCAGTCTGAGCTGGACAACATAAACCAAGACCTGGCCCACCTGAACAGAGAGCTCGACCGACAGCCTGAGGGCAGTCCACAGTTCTTGGTGAGTGGTGACGTAACAGTTTAAGTTTTGTGTCTTTGAAGTGATGATGACTATTCCACCCCTCTGTGTACAATGTGTGGTTATGCTTACAATTAGAATAGGTTTAGACACATTTGAGAAATTCAAATAGTAATGAGAACAAAGGTAGGAAATGGTCCATATGTGTCTGAAAGTGAGGTTTTGGTTATTTTTTATCCTTAACCTAGAACTACAAAGTACGTTCAGCCTTTTTGAAAGAAGTGTATTAATGTTTTACAGAATTTTTTTTTTATATGATGAACATGGGCACTATGCCTATTAACGGACAGTGGCAGGGCATCCAGGGATGGGGTCAGTTGGGCACTGGCCTTAGTTGATTCTGACTGACCGCTGAAGTGCCCCTGTCCTGTCAGTACTAACCCTAACACTTTAAAAAGTACTATGACACTGTGTTAATTTAATTGTCTAAGTTTATTTGAAGAAAACAATGTGCTTGAACAAGCCACAATTCGACGATGTTTGGCTTTGCTCAAAGCTATTGAGCTGACAGTAAACAAAGAAGGAATGAAATGTGCACCTTACTCAATCAGAAATTCCCACATACTAACATGGCGACCCACATGAGTTTATAGTTAACTGAATTCCCTGATTCAGTGTTCTGCCAATCATGACTGAAATACAGTAAGAGTGACATACTGTCATAGCCAGATTCAGACCTTACTATGTAAATTGCCTTGAGAGAATTTATGTTGGGGTCTGGTGCAAAAAAAATACAATTAAATTTAATATTTGGACGGAAAATTTGCTCAAGGGTTACAAAAGGCTTAGAAACGTTAGTATGAATGGGATGGTGGAGTCCTCTGTTTGGTCAGATTATTAACCCGCTGTCATTCTTATCTCAGGATGCCATGAATAAATACACCAGACTGAAGAATCACAAGAAGGTAATGTACACACAGTGCTGTTCTTTACAGTATAATAAAGTCCTCGGGAAATAGAGAACAATATTTAATTGCTTGAATTATTTTCTATCCTCTGCAGACCCCAGACTACCAGATAAAGAAGAAGAGGTGTAAATATCTCAGGTCCAAACTGTCACACATCAAGCGGAAGATCAGTGACTATGACCGACGACCATGAACCTTCACCGCTGACCCATTCACAAAGGGAAAGTGACTAATCTGCAGTTTTCCACCGCAGCGTGTTGAGATGGATCACAAACCGATATGTGATTGTTATAGTGAAGCCTGTTGCTTTATATTATATCTGTATTGAGCCATGGAACTTTTTTTAAGACAAGTAGGTGAAGGAAATATTGATGTTTATTTTTTTTTAATAGATATATATCTATCGACTTGGAAGGTTCTTAACCTCTATAAGTTTCTCATGAAAAACTATTTAAAGGAACAATTAAGGTGTGAATCTCTCTTGACGTTAGAAAATGAGGGATGTGATGTGAAATGTCTTTGTTTCAGTACTAGTGAAGCAGTTATTGTGTTTCTTTTATAGTTTTTAAAAAAATCATGTTTGATATATTCCTGTACAATGAAGGTGCAGCTTAGACATGAATGTGTGGGATATGAAGTCACTGACCACCCTTTGTAAATTATGTTAATTTTTAATCTTTGCAAATATTTGTAATTGTTGTATAAAGAGCTTTTCTGTACTTATTTTTGCTGTTTTATGTAAATGATGAAACCTCGGTTCTCAAATGGAATCCCCCAAATGTAACTGAGTGCTTTATTTTAGGGTGTGTCAACAACATGTTGGACATTTGACTTCTAATGTACTTCAGTTAATTTTATTCAGAAGCCAATAAATTCCTTCCTCCCTCTAACTATTTCACTTTGTCAATATATTTTTTTTATGAATTTTATTCATTAAATTTATTTCAAAGGAACAGTTTACAGTTCAAACATGTCCATTTGATGCACCGTACAAGATTACAACTTCAAGTTAATTTGCATGCTCTGAGTGCTGTAACGTACAAAGTTACACACTGAAAAGCTTACAAGACACAACACAAGTTTACATACAAAAGCTCATCACAGAGATGTTTATGGAATAAAAGCCAGTCATGAGGACCATCAGTTAAATATTAAAATCAGTTGGTGCAGATGTCATCAGCTTTTAACAGACTTTTTAAGTTATGAAAAGTGTTGATGGAGCAACCTCTGTGTTCTATTGATCTGAGTCTGCTACCAAGCTACCAGTCATCGTCCATTCATAAAATCATTCAGGTTTCTCTGATCTGTACATCATGTGTTTATGTTGGTAGTATAAAGGAGCTTGTTGTATTACTGCCTTTCCACCAAATTTCAGGTATCCTCATGATGATGTAGTGGTAGAAATAATAAAATCAATGCTCGGAGGACTTGCATTCAGCTGGTGCTGGAATGCTTCCTATCATTATAGTTAGGTAGGAGGTCCATATCAAAGGAAAATATCCTGAGGTAAATGAGAATTCTTAAGGACTCCAGAATCAGGTTACCTCCATAATACTACATAATTACTTGACAGGAGATATTGATAATGTGCTTTTATGAATTACTCATAGTAATGTTTTCATTGAAATGAGACCTTTATATCCAATTCAGGAGCCAGGCCTTTTCCACAGAATCCACCGTATTACACCGCAATGTTTCTACAGTAGCCCAGATTAGATAAAGCAAACTTCATGTTGCCTGGAGGCCACATAGGGTCTCATACATGTTTGGAAAGAGTATGAGGAGGTGGATTCAATACTTCACTGCTATTGACACTTCCTGCAACTCACTGAACTTTGGGAGAAAAGATTTTCAGTGCTCGAGGATGCACAGAATAGTTGTATCCAGATAAAGTATTAAGCTAACATGTTGGGTAAGAGCTCTGCCAATATACACAGTGGTGGTGAAGTGTTTTTCATATGGCTTCCAGATTTTCAGAATAAACGTTGTCACATTTACATGATAGGGAGAGAGAGAAGGAGGGGATTGACAGTGTAAACCTGAACCACACATACAGGTTTTCTGATTGGGGCTGTGTATTGAGGACAGCCTGACCAAAACCTCCAACCAAACCTTAACCAGGCCCTCAGAAGTGAAGTTTTTTGGCTTTGGGCCCCATGAGGACTACTGGTCCTAACAAGGTCAGTCTTTATGATGGAAATGGTCCTAAAGAGGTCCCAACAGAAGAAAGATCAGTAAATCTTACTTAAAGTTGGTGTTAGTGTAACTTACATATATTGACGTCAGGCTCAAATAATTTCGATAATTATACTGTATAGGAACAGGAGTCTAAATTCCAATATTTACAATTCAGGGAGCAGAATTGCAGCTGATCCGTTTGTACGGATGGCAGTGACTGTTGGTCTTCAGTGGGTGGAAGCAGTGATGTGACAATGTTGTCCTGTTTCCGGGCTCTGCAGCAGTCCTGCTGGTTTACAGTATCTATTTAGAAACGATGTGTGGAGAGTACATGTCGAAAAAAGTCAGGATCAATAATGAATCTGCAGACAGGATATGGATCAGATCAACCAACATGAAGCAGATACTTCTACTTGGAAAAGAGGAAGGTAAAGCACAAATCCAAAGAACTACTGAAACATTGTGAGATGACAGCAATTAGGGCGGAGCATACTATAGAGCACATAGAGTGAATTAATTAAGGTTTTTAGAAGCTGGTGTGGAGACTGAAAATACTGAGTCAATATAATGAAGAACAAAGGGTGAGAGGCTGTGGACGATGGTGGATGAAGATTTGTCAGAGAACAGTAACATGAGTCTTAGTTCGAGCTGATTGTTCAGTTGAATATAATCTTTCTATTTTTGTTTACATTATTACAGACTAATCTGTTGTCAATCCTGGTCTATACACTCTGGTACAGTAGGTGGCGGTATGCACCTAAACGTTTTATTGCAACTCGTCAAAAAACACAAAGAAGAACAAGAAGCGAGCGAAGTGGGCGGAACTAATTTCTTTTTTTCTCGACAGCTTGTTTCTTTCCGGAAGATAATTGAGTTGCACCGCCTATAATTCAAGGTACAGTTGTTGTAGTTAGTTATGAGTCGGTATCACACACAATAGAAAAAGGTATTTACCCTCAAGATTCGTACCTGTTCAAACTCTATGTTAGTTCATTTAATTACATGAACAACCCTAAGCAACGTCCGTCAACAGAGCAGTTAGCTGTTAGCTTAGCTGTTGTCAGAGGTGCAGACTTGTCGTTGTCACTTGTAACCAACAAACGATTTGACACGTGTAATATTTCATTTAAAATAAGGACATATTCATATACCTGTTGAGTAAGGCTTTGTCTGTTTTTCTTTCGGTCCTCTGAGACTCGCCAGCTTTAGAGGCAGCGTGTTGTTAAAATCAGAGATAGGTTTGTCATGCTCTGTCTAGTGGACTCGTGTGTACTAATGTGAAGCTGTTGTTCCTCAGTTATTTGCCTGATATCGTTTATTGACTTTCGTGCCTGGAGACATAATGGACGAAGAACCAGAGAGAGCGAAGCGCTGGGAAGGAGGCTACGAGAGGACATGGTAAGACTGTTATACTAAGAAACATTCAACTTGAGATATTTGTTGTCATGCGTGCAACATTGCAGCTGACATGCACTTTATTTGAAAAAACACATAAGTACTTCCTCCTTTTGCTCTGAATGTTGGAAACCTTACTTGAGATTCAACATCATGTAGTTTCTTTACATTCATGATTCCAATGTGCTGTTCTACACCATGCCAAAGGTTTAATGGCGCTGATCTCAGTGTGATGTTCATAATACTCAGTTTGAGACCTTTACTTTGTTACATTGAGCATTATACTGCAGGAAGTAGTCATTTAATGAAGTGTGACCATAAAGGGATGAACATGGTCAGTAACAACACTCAAATAGACTGTGACATTCAAACCATGGCTGGTGGGTGTTTATTGAACAAAGTGTATCAAGAAAACTTCCAGTAGTCTGGGCTGTTGACAGGAGGCAGGTTGGGTGTCTGAGTAAAACCTGTGGAGATTGTTGTGTGTGAAAATCACAGGAGATCAGCAGATTCAGAAGCACTCACACCAGCTCGCCTGAAAAAGTCAACGTCACTGAGATGCTGTTTTCCCCATTTGGATATTTGAGATGGACATTAATTGTAGCTCCTGTCCGCATGAGTTGCTCCGCCGCCTAATTGGCTTGCTTGTACAATTCCATGAATAAGATGTAGTGTACGGATGTTCCTAATAACATGCTCTGTGACTGTGTGTTTCTCTTACAGGGAGGTTCTGAAGGAGGATGAATCTGGCTCCCTTAAAGCCACAGTGGAAGAGATCCTGTTCCAGTCCAAAAGGAAAAGGTGTGTGTTTACTCAAGACTTCAAACACGTTTAGATAAAATTACGTTTTCAATACTTCTCTGCTGTGATGTAAATATTTCAATTTTCTCCTCTGATGGAGATAAAACTCAAGCACTGCATCATAATGTGTATTGCACTTATACAGGTATTTAATTTAAGTGGAATGTTTCCCCTTGCTGCTGTATTTATTGTTATACATGAGCTCTTCATTGATTGAGTGATTCTATAAAAGGCTATTGCACTTCTTAACTAACCCGCTGGTTTGTTTGTATCATAGGGTGATTGAAAGCCATGGACAAGTGAGGCTTGGAATGGTAAGTGAGTCCCACCTCTTTCCTACAGAAGCTTATTATCACTTCACTTATTATCTTAATGGTTATAATCTCCAAGTTCTCTTAAATCTCATGTCAACATGGTGACAGTAGCGGTGCAAAATTACTTATACATATTTGTAAGGACCAAAATTCCCAATACCACTTTGGTTTAAAGTTGTGTAGAGCAACTCTGCTTTGAGAGAAGCTGTTAAAGTATGTCCTGTGCTCTAGATGCGTCACCTCTATCTGGTGATTGACTGTTCAAGAAGTATGGACGACCATGACTTGAGACCTAACCGCCTCACCGCGACTCTAAAGGTAAAAACATGTAGCAGAACTATGACACTGTACAATAGCAGTCATGCTATGTGATGATCTGTAAAGCAGAACCCCCTCTCTCCTTTCCTCTGCAGCTAATGGAAGCTTTTGTGGATGAGTATTTCGACCAAAACCCCATCAGTCAGGTTTGTTTGTTCAGTCATGAGTTATTTTACACTGAACTGTGTTGAGACTTCACACATAAATCCATTCAGCTCTTTTTTAACGTAACAGGTTGAGGTGAGTTTATTGGAAAACTTGCTACTGCACTCACAACTAGTTTTGACCAACTTGTCCGCACAGATGCAGATGAGATACTTTCTCTTCTTTTCATTTTCCTGTAGACATTATTATTCAATAATAGTTGAACCACACATTCAATTTGAAGATATTTTTGACCCTCTCTAAATTTTTGATTGGAATTTGCATCCAGTATTGCAGCAGTATCCCACTTTTACTTTATACCATGGTATGAAAATTGATGGTTATCCTACCATGTACATTTCCTTATTTCTGGTATTTGGGGAAAAAAGGCAATAAAATATAGAATATCAACTGAGACCTCGACTGCCTTTCGTCTCACTCACACAAATGCAGAATACTCTGTGTACCTTGAAATTATTATTATTCAGTAATCCCTCTTATCTTTGTGTGTGTGTGTGTGTGTGTGTGTGTGTGTGTGTGTGTGTGTGTGTGTGTGTGTGTGTGTGTGTATGTGTCTGTCTGTCTGTCTGTCTGTCTGTCTGTCTGTCTGTCTGCCTGCCTGCCTGCCTGCCTGTCGTCTGTGTGTGTGTGAGTATTAATGTAATCAAAGAATGTTACTGCTTTAATAAACCAGTGTGTATTCTGTGTCCTCAGGTAGGCATTATCACCACAAAGAATAAAAGGGCTGAGAAGTTGACTGACCTGACAGGTGAGGGTCAAATGAACTGTTAATCATGTTCTTATTGTTGGTTTATATTTAAAATGCATAATTTGTCGATCTTGAGTGCCCTTCACAGAATGATGAAAATTATTTTACTTTATCATTTAAAACCACAGGGGCAAGTTATCATTGTTAGAATTTTTTATGTAAACCAGTTGTAACTGCAACAGAGAACAATGTCATAAATTATCCATGTGTCTCTATCTTTACAAACAGCTGTGAACATCACTCTGTCCAGATTAGGCCACACTCTTTAATGTGATGTGTTGTCTTGTTTCACCACCAGGAAACTCGAAGAAACACATTTCTGCTCTGAAGAAAGCTGTGGACACTGTGTGTGTCGGAGAACCCTCCCTGTACAACTCTCTCAACCTGGCCATACAGTCCCTTAAGTAGGTTCTGCAGTGTTTGTCTTACACGTCCCTCTGTAATGTAACTGAGTGTCACTGAACTCGTTCCTGTCTTTTTCTGAAGGCACATGCCTGGACACACCAGCCGGGAGATCCTTATAATCCTTAGCAGCCTCACCACATGTGACCCAGCCAACATCTATGAACTCATCAAGGTGAAGTCACACCCTTACCAATTAGGTGCACGGTCATCAGTGACCAGTCAGTAGTTAAAGCATTTCAGCTGCTAAGTGTAATGTACTGTATATTTGACATGTGGTTTTGGTCTGCTTTTCCTTCATGTACAACCGTGTGGTCCCCTGGTCAGACCCTGAAGTCTCTGAAGGTGCGGGTGTCAGTAATCGGCCTGTCGGCAGAGGTCCGTGTGTGCACGGTGTTGACCAGGGAGACGGGTGGCTTATACCACGTTATCCTGGACGAGAGTCACTTCAAAGAGCTTCTGACGATGCACATCAAACCGCCCCCAGCCAGCTCCTCATCTGAATGCTCTTTAATACGCATGGGTCAGTATACAGATGCTATTTCCATTGAAATGTAAATAACGTCAGAGCGACCAAGTGTTAAATAACAGCAAATCTAACAGCACATCCAGCGTCTTGCTGCACCGAATTTCCATTAGAGTTGCTGAACATGGATTAACGTGCCAATGAAATTATTTCCAAACAAAAGCAGTGTTTCTTCCTGTGAACCTGTCCTCAGTATAAACCAATGGACTTGGCACCAAGATCAGGTAGAGAAGTCACACAGACTTAACATTGATGGCTGTGTTCAGTTTCAGTGCCCAATAGGACATGACCAGCGAGTCAGCATGAACAATACCATAACCCCCAAACTTCAGCAACCAAATGGAATTCAGCCATTGGTCATTTCAATATACACACCTGACCTGTTGGTCTTTTCATTGGCCGTACTGACACTAAATACATTTACTTGGACACCAATATTCCGACTGCTGACCTTATTCACAATAGGACATTATTTTTACTCTGGTTATTACATGAGTTGCTATTAAATATTTCATTCATAAACATGTTACAGAGCATAGCCAGATTATGACTCCCTTCATTATGTTGAACATTATTCCTCCATTTTTAAAACCCAAACCAGAAATAGTTTATTGTATGATTCCATACATTTTTTCCATTTTGGGTGCTGCAACTGGTTTTTATTTTTTCAAGCTGTTGGTTAATGTCCTATGTCGATGTCGCAAAATGCTGCAAAATGCTAAATGTTTCCATGTAAACGTAGTAGAAATGCTGAATAACATAAACCATCTAATTTGAAGTCTGGAGACACATCCCTTATTCGCTGTGAGCTAGAATTGGATAGATTTTGAAATAATTAATTTGAAAAGAAATTGCAGTAAAGCATTTTTGAACAATTAGTAATTCGTTTTTACACCAACAACAATACAAGTTTGTGAATTTCGGGAAGGTGAAATATATGCATTCAGGGGATTCATGTTCCTCATTAAAGTATTAAGCTTATTCATGACTGTGAAAGCATCTCCAGAATATTTGTCTCAGACCCCCTTAATTAGAATCCTGTGTTTTGCTCAGGTTTTCCTCAGCACACTATCGCTGCTCTGACTGATCAGGATGCCAAGCCTTCATTCAGCATGTCGTAAGTTGGATATGTTATGATTTTAAATATTGAGGCCTGGGCAGTGAGTGGCCTGCTTGTATGAGAATGACTTGTCTTTGTAATGAACTGCTCCTGCTGTGTGTCTCCCAGTCATCTGGATGGCAGCGATGGTCCCGGTCTTTCTCTGGGAGGGTACTTCTGTCCACAGTGCCACGCAAAGTACACCGAGCTTCCTGTGGAGTGTAGAGTCTGTGGTACGTCTGAAGGGAGGACTCTCTCTCTCTCTCTCGCTCTCTCTCTCTCACTTTCGCTCTCGCTCTCTGTGTGAGTGAGATCAAAATCAGATAAAACTTGAATTTTCTTTCTGTGGCATCAAACCTCAATGTAATTATTTTCCTGGTGTGTATTGTCTCCAAGGTTTGACTCTGGTGTCAGCCCCACATCTCGCCAGATCCTTCCACCACCTCTTCCCTCTCCAGGCCTTTGTAGAGAGTCCTGTGGAGGAACTCAAAGGAGACAGGTGGCTCTAATACACTCACAAACACAAAATGTGCACTGTTTAGTTAAGATGGACAACATAACAATTCCCCACAAGTAAATCCCAAACCTCTTGATCGCCCCCCTGTGGCTGGCTGCAGTACAGTATCCCTCTGCCTCCACCAAAGACAACTTAGTGCCTGTGCTGTCCTGCTGCTAGTGCTGGTTTTGAGATGGTTCAACTTGGGAAAGTTTTAAGAAAAAGTTTGCACATGTATATACATTCATTCATTCAGTCCAACCTGACCTCCTCGCATGAGAAACAGCAGACTACTCCTGAGTGGATGACTGAAAGCTGAGACCAACTTACGATTAGTCGAGCGTGTGTATCGGCGGGAGGTTGTCATAGTTGCTCCATTCCAGATCGCTACTGTGCAGACTGTCTTCAAATGTGCGAGATTGCAGCATTTTTATTTATTCTGGCTTGATTTATGGCTAGTTGGAGGAAATGGAGACACTTCATCATAATATAGAGTCTATGATCTAAATTTGTTGTGATTTGGTTTCAGGTTCTGTAAAGGTTGTCAAGGGCGGTTAAAGGATAAAAGTGTAAGTATATTAGCTGAATACTATTCACTGTTTATACTTTTATTCCAATAATGTATATGCATACTTTGATCTATGTACTCTGACAGTTTTCTTAGTTAGTGGCACAGTAAAAACTGAACTGTATATCTTATACACTGTGCTTTTGTTCCACAACCATACACAATAACCATATGGCACAACTACACTGCTGAACAGTTTAATTCCTAACAATCATGGGTAGTTCACTTTAGTTCAGTTTACTTGTCACAGAAAGTTCTATTCAGCTTGTAAAATAAAAGCTGAGTTTAGACATGTGACATTTTAAAAAGTAACATGTTCCAGGACATTCTTGCTCAGGGGTTACTGGTGGATCACTGATTGAATTATGTTTTGATTAGACATATACACAGATAATTGAAATTTAGGGAGGAAATACTCACACAAATACTATTTATTACAATTTCAATCCCTCTTTCCATCTCTAACTGCTCTGTCTTCCTCTCGGTCCCCATATTTCTAGGTATTCAAGTGTCCATCCTGTCACAGTGTGTTCTGTCTGGAGTGTGATATCTTCATCCATGACTCACTCCACTGCTGCCCCTGCTGTGCTCACTGTTACATCGCCCCCTCAAACTGAGAGGCCAGTCGCCAAACAGAGACTGATGTATATAGTATGGACTGTCACTACACGTTTTGTATGTAGTGGCCATATTGTATGTGTCAAGTTTACCCATCAAGCACATACTGGATCATCATACACATCCTAACAGTGTTGTCCACCTTTGACCACACGGATATGATGCACACAGGCAGCCTCTATTCAAAGATTGGCAGAAAATACTGGAAGATCATTAAGGGAAGGAGACGTCTATATTCACAGTTGGAATAAAGCTCCTGCATCTGAGCCACTTAATGTAAGAAATGTTTTTTGTGTATATATTTTTTACACAATTTGTACTATAGTTCTGATTGTAATGTAGCAGTTACAATAAAACATTTTTTACTTGTCAATGTGTTTTAAAACCACTGAAGAAACGTTGATTCTGAAAGGTATTTTTCAGGAAATATCTTACATATTATAAAAAAATCCACACTATGGATATTTTGGACCAAATAAATAAGAGTCACACTTTCCAAATCGGAGAGACACAGTATACTGCTGGGAGTGTGGAAATGACTTGAAGGGGTTGGGGTAAAATGCACAGAACTAAAAAGAGTAACCTCTGGGAAAAATGAAAAATCTAAAAATTATAAATAATAAAGATCTGATGATATGTTTGACCCTATGGGGTAAACAGGACTGGTGGATGTGTTTAATGCCTCAAAATGGCAGAGTTCTAATAACACGACTATTAGCTGCCAGAAAACAAAAAAAAAGTAAAAAATAAATCTTCACTCAACAATATGTCACATATCAATAGAAAATATAGCATTCAGGCATCGTTACAGAAAATAATATCCAGACATGTCCTCTGGTCTGATACAATCAACCTGTCAGTGGTGCCTAAGGTCAATAGATAATATATATGTGTATAATAATCATGTAGCATATAATAATCACAATACAGTAGTAATGATGATGGAAGGACAAATGTAAAACCACATTTAATGTTTAAAAAAACTAATTTGACGAAAGAGCTGGGCAATGAATTGGATTTCACCTAAGAATTATTATTTTTTTCAGTTATTTGCCAAAACTTAACGTAGACAGTCAGCCATTAATAGACAATACAGTCCAAATGAAAAATGCAAGGTAAATTAAATAAAAATAAACACAATTAAAATGACATATAAACAAACTGTTTAATTTAAAATATATCTAAATAAAAGATGTAAGGAAGTAAGAAGTGTAGAAGTAAGGGCTAATGTCTCCATGTACACATTTTATTATATAATCGTAGAGTTTGTGGAAGACTTTAATTTGACAAATCATCCTTAAGAAAATTACTTTATCCGGAAGAAAGAGGAGGAGGAGTCATATCGTCATTTCCGGTCCATATGTAAGTTGCTGGCGGGAAGCAGCAGTATGAACACAGCAGCAGCGTCCGTGTCCAGCTCCGTGACAAGATGTCCCGTATTCTGAACGGTATCGTGGCGGTGTGTCCTGACCTGGGGATCGGGAACAGGGGGAACCTGCCCTGGCACCCTGTCAGACTCAGGTTAGTCACTTTCATGTAAATCGTGAAAAGCTTCAGTCTTTTTAGCACACGAGCCACAGGTTAGCATCTGTTTACACAACAGAGGAAGACACATGGCGGCGGCTCACTGCAGCAGAAACAAATAAATCCTGTCGTCTTCTCTTTCAGCAACGAATTCAAACATTTCCGAATCTTGACAGCGACTCCATCGGAGAAAGGTACCAAAGTTCACCTGGTTCACTATAATCATGCCTGGTTAAGAGGTCAAAGTGTCTTCCACAGTTAAACATTCACTGTTTACAGGTTTATTGAAACCACAGACATCACGATTGTACACACTAAAGACTGAAAGAGTATTATATCCTAGTTAAACATTTATATTATTGAGGAATTTTTAAACCACAGACTGTAAACATAACAAACCAATAATGAATGAATGTACTAGAGCAGAAGCTGAGATAAACTGAAGTAATGAAACAGGTTTAGTGTCTTGCAACCAGACAACAGCTTAAGGATTTACACTGCCTATAAAACATTTGTAATGTAACATTATAGTCATTACACCAAGCTTATTGTGTAAATAGTCTGGTTGTAGTATCAGGCTATGCAGTTCCTATGAACAACCACCCATTTTAGTTGTATAGCCCGTATTCACAAATTTGTCTCAGACAGAAGGGCAGTGCATGTGCATGAAAAAAGACAGTGTCTAACTGAAATGGAGAGGTGTATCATTGTATGTTTAAAGTATTTATACAAAGAAAAGTTCTGAAGGCGATGAAGGGAGCAGAAGTGGTAGTATTTGTGAGGAAGAATATTGTATTTCTAAGCAATCTAGTTGTACTCGTACTCTTCAGCTGGCACAACTATGCATCATTATGATCCTCGATCACGATCCACTATGTGGCCGCAGCAATGATCCTAGATCTGCAGTGATAAAGCACAAGGACTTCTGGAAAGAGGTCAACTTCATAACATTGATGAGACATTAATGTGATAAAAAGGGAGAAGAGGAAAGAGAAGCTCCATTTGTCATGTGTCTTCCGGCAATCTAGTCCTACTGCATGACTAAGAGCAGGTCAAAGACAAGCCTGGAACAGCTCTAACTATAAGCTTAATCATAAAGGAAGGTTTTAAGCCGACTCTTAAACTTACAGAGGGTGTCTGCCTCCCGAACTGAAAGTGGGAGATGATTCCACAGGAGAGGAGCTTGATAGCTGAAAGTTATTGCTCCTACTTTACTTTTAGATACTTTAGGGACAACAAGAAATACTGAGTTCTGGGAGCGCAGTGCTCTAGTGGGGTGATGTGGTACCTACCAAAGATATAGAAGTTTTTCTTAACAGCCATTTTGTAAAAAAGGACAAATACTTAAATAACATAAAGCCATCATCTCAACAGATGAAGCCAGTAATGTGAACAGCACTTTATATCCATTGATTTCCTTTATAGTATCATGGAGAGGACTCTAACCTTGTTGTCCTGCAGGTAAACAGAATGTGGTGATCATGGGCAGGAAGACGTGGTTTTCCATCCCGGAGAAGAACAGACCTCTGAATAACAGGATCAACATCGTCCTCAGCAGGCAGTGCAAGTATGTGTCACACACAGTTATAGCTGACGCACAACAATGTGTACAAAATAAATACACCGTAGATACCAGAGGTGGGACCAAGTCATTTTTTTGCAAGTCCCAAGTAAGTCTCAAGTCTTTGCCCTCAAGTCCCGAGTCAAGTCCAAAATCAAGACTGACAAGTCTCAAGTCAAGCCCTGCAGGTTGAGTTTCGAGTTCTTTCGAGTCCTTTTGATCACAGAGTAAAAATATATTTACACAGATCATGTATGCTTTTAAAATCTGTATTTGTTTATTAAAACAAGTGCAATTGAAATTGCAGAAAAAAAATTGTGCTGACATTGAACTTCCTCAATGCACTATTAACTATTAACCAGTCAATGCAATGTAACGTTAACAGTGAATTTACAGCCTCGCTGATTTAACTACACAACAAAGAAAAGTAAGCTTTCATTCAGAACTTACCGTTCTTTGTGCAACTTCAAATGTCGAACGAAGTTGGAAGTTGTTGCGTCTCCGTCTGTAATCTTCGACCCGCATGTTTTGCAGACTGCACTTCGTTTTTTGTTGACCACCTCGTAGTTTTTATACCAGAAAGAAACTATCTTTGGTATCATTTTTTCCCTAACTGACGCGTTGTTTGACAGTTCCTCTTCATTGGTTGACCTGTAGTTTGATTGGATGGATGCTGTCGCTTCAAAACAACGTGGATCTAATTTGATAAGATGTTGTGCCGACAGCACGTTCACACACACACAGATGCACACATACACAATGAAAGATACAGAGCGTTCCTTAATAACATACTTTTTAATCTTTGGGTTTTGGGGAAAGGAGCAAGTCTTATCAAGTCAAAAGGCTCAAGTCCAAGTGAAGTCACGAGTCATTGATGTTCAAGTCCAAGTCGAGTTGCAAGTCTCTTTACATTTTGTCAAGTCGAGTCTAAAGTCATCAAACTCATGACTCGAGTCCAAGTCATGTGACTCGAGTCCAAACCTCTGGTAGATACACTGCAACCTGCTTGTTGTGCTTTCTATTTGACTGAGTTTCTCAGTGTGTTAAGGTTCTTTTGTGAGCCGCTACAGCAGGCCAGTAACCCTGCCTCATATAAATGAACACTGAGTGCTATTAACATGTAATTGCTGGCTGGATTACATTCAGAGGCCATGTTCCTTTCTTTTTGAATGATTGAGTTAATGCTGCATATAATAAGTGACCTCACACAACTCCTCGTGTTCCCACAGAGTGCCCCCTGCAGGAGCACACCATCTATCGGCAGACTTCAGCTCGGCTCTCAGGCTCGTTGACACAGAGCTCTCTGATCAGGCCGACCAGGTCTGGGTTATAGGAGGCAGCTCTCTCTACAAGGTACTGCATGGGGCACCCAGGGTGTGCACTTGTCTTAAGTGATTTTATAACAATATAAATAAAGAACCTACAATGGGGAAGAATCTTAAGTCACAGAAATTCATAAATGTTTTTGGTTTGTAATAGTTTGTAATTCCTTGAATGCTTTGGGTTACCAGGAGATGATGGAGATCCCGGGGACCAGGAGACTGTTTGTCACACGAATACTGAAGCAGTTTGACTGTGACACTTTCCTCCCGGAAATCAGTCCAGACAAATACCGGCAGCTGCCAGAGTAAGATCAGCACACATGTACCGCACCATTTTGTGGGTCATTTAGGATTAAACTACAACTACATTCATTATGATTAGAGCCCGGCCAATGTACATTTTTGAGCAGAAGCCGATATTGGGGAGTAGAAATGTACAGAGACTGATATATTGGCTAATATATATATTTAAACGCTATTCGATGAATGATTCCTAATAAGTCATTATAAATCCCTTATGACAAAAACATTTTTTTAGGCTATTTGCACGATATTTTACAGTTGAACCATAACCTTTAGAAAATTATAATCGAGATGACAACACAAGTACAACCAACTATGTAAAACTTGAAGTAAGAACATTAACATGTATTTTTGTAAAATGTCAACATAAATTCACATCTTTTCTGCATTGTTTTATTCTGTAAACTAAAAGTATTAATATCGAGGTAAATCACAAACATAATATGATAATGATAGGTCTGTCAAAGGCAAATATTAGTTAGTTAGGTTTGTATTGTACTAACTAAGTTAATTGCTGAGGTCTTGGGGCACGAAGAAAGCATCAGCTAAGAGAAGAAATCAGATGATCCGACTGCTTTGAAACAAACCAACAGTTTAAAATAAAACCCACGTTGTCCTTTAATGTTGATGTAAGTTAACATCTGCATCATGGTCACAAAACCAGATTTATTTTCAGTAATGTCTCTCCAGGCGTATCTGGTTAATACAGCTCTTGGCTGTTGAATTTAGAAACTGATTATACACAAATAGTGTTGTTGAACCTTTTAACATTCATGTATAGACCATATGGGCTGCACAGTAAAGTTTGTGTCTGCCACAGGTTCCCAGGAGTGCCACAGGAGCTGCAGGAGGAGAACGGTATCCAGTACAGATTTGAAGTCTATGAGAGCATAGAGCCATGAAGAGAAAACATTTAAAAAAGCCTTGTAATTTTGTAATTGGCACCAGAGTAATGTAACTGCTGGTTTTAAATGTGATTTGTACAGTTGGGTGTTGTCATACAAAGTTGTATTTTCTAAATATTTTCTTGCAATAAATTTTGATTTCAGCCATACTGCAGTCATTTACCGGGGGGGGGGGGTAATTAATGTCATTATTAGAAAAGGGTTTATCTTAAATACAATCATATTTTATTCAACATTTTACAGCAACACCGGGTAAATAGATTGTGACTGTGTGCTCCTCAGCTGCAAGGGACACATGATCAACTCCAGTGATGGAATCAAAGGCTAACAACTTAAATCTAATCTCTTTCTCATGATTTCATCCATCACATTTGACTACATTGTGCTTCTCCGAGCTGCATCGGAAAACCACAACATGATTTTTGATTTTTGTGTTAATTAGACTCTACTTTCTGCCGCATGTGCATGTGAATAAACCCAGTTCCACAGAGGAATAATTTTCCTCATTGAGAACACAATGAATGCTCGACAAGTGCCTGGGATAGAGTAGACAACAGCTTTGTTCCCAGGTGTATTTCAAGAGATGGCATTGTGACATATCACCTGCCACAACAACACATATGTTGTATTACATTCCAGATCTGAGTTTGATGTGAAAAGGTCCCTATAATGTATCAAGTTACACAGTAAGCAGGAAATTGCAAGAAGTGAATCAGTATGAGGAAAAGAACAGGAAATTTAAACCTCATGGGCTTTTATAAAACATTTCAACGTTCACACATAGGAGACAATTATTTTTCTCCTAAAGTTAGAAAATCTAAATCATTCTCAGGCCAATAGGTGACCTATTTTACTCAATCACTAACTTCAGAATAAAGTAATGTGTCCTCAAAGTGAGTGAAAATTCCTGTTGTGTAATTCTCACCAAAACAAATCTGTCTGCAGCCTTGAACTTTCCGGTGACGTCAGCTGCACCATTGTCATCGCGCACATCTTAAGTCTAAATACGTGTAGGTGAAAAAATGAGTCGTACCTGCGCAAATGCTTCACCAAAGACCACTGTCTGTTGCTCATAATAGGATGTGCTGTCATTGGCTGCCTGATTCCTGCTCCTCAGCAGCCATAGGCCAGCCTCTCGCTCTCATCTGATGAATATCTGTCTCCACACTCTTCACTTTCATCTGTCATTCCCCTGCACGGATGTCTGCTCTCCACACTGGTTTCTCCTCAGCCTGCACAGCGACGCTGACCCATCAGCTGTAGGGGTCCTGCAGTTTGAACAGCCCCCATGGTACAGAACCAGACACATCCAGGTAAGTTTCTGCACATACCAACGATAACCTGAAGTTTTGAAATTAGTAGCAATGTTAACAGTTGTGCTTTTGAAAATAATCTTATATTGTGTTGCTGCATTTGTGTGCCATACATTTTCTGAAATGTTCTTTTAATTATTCAATAAGAATTATACTTATAACAGTAGAAATTATGATAAACACCTCATCATGCTCAAGTCGGGAGGATACAACTCATGTAATACTGTTGTGTGATTACCTCTACCTCAAAAAAACATTTTACGGCCTTGAAGCAGGTCTCGTCACTGAGCATGTTTCATCCTGGTTTGTTAGACAACACTGTGGTATATCCAGTAAATAATGCATAGATAATCATCTGCTTGTTCTGATAGCCACATCTAATCATAATTTTGAATATGTTCCTGTGGTAACTGACAGGCAGCACAGGATTATTTTCATTAAAATTGTCCTTGCAGGGTTATTTCTGTCGCTTTCAAAAAATATATATATATTCCTGGTACATAAAACCCCGTTGCTTTACTTGGATAAATAATCCTACTTATGTCTTTACCTGAGAGAATGGAATGAAACATATCTAGCCTTCTCTTGTGGAGTAATGGTAAGGAATGACATTTTCTCTGCTGTCTCTGTCATTAGCTATTCTGTCTGTTTTGGTGCAAGCTGAAGGCCAGGTCCAGTCGCTCAAAGAAGCACAGGTGAGGCTGAATGTCAACCAACAGAACAGGCTGCTAACAAAGGTTAAACCCTCATGGTCTCCACATATACAGCTTAAGTCCGGTCTGATTTACCATTACAGCATTGTACAGATAGTTCCAATAGCACTAGGTTTAGTAATGCATACCCATAAAGTTAGTGGATTTATGAGAGGCAGATTGAAGGAACAATGTTCAACCTCTGTTCAGAAGAGCACAAGATAGCTCTTTGTAGTTGTTATGTAGCACCTATAGTTGTGTTTGAAATGTTTAGTTCCTTTATTTCCAATAATGCTATCAATAGTATCTTTATGTCCCGTCACTGTTGGGTGAATCCCAGTGTCTTCAAGCACCCGATTTGTAAAACATTTTAGTTTCCAATCTCCGTGGTTAATATTATTGGTTATTTTATTGGTTACAGATTTTACACACTAAACTATTAACCTCTAAAATATGATTCAGTGTTACAGATCAAACAAACAACAGTTTATACTGCAGTTAAAATTAGCTCCTCTCTAACCAGTTACACTGGCAAAATGTTGCTAATGTGATGCCCACAAACTCTGCTCTCAAGTTGTTTCAAACATTTAAGTAACAATTTATAAAATTACATAAACTTATATAACTTAAAGTTATATAATGGGATTTAATGTTTAATGTTCGATGTTTTGAAAACTAAAAATGTTTGGCATTTAGATAGGTAGTAGGATAGTTTAAAGGGGAAGTCCAGTATTTTTCAACCTTGGCCCTATATGTTTATAAATGTGGGCACACACAGTAAATGAATGGCACTTTTGGAATCGGTGTGCTACGGGCCTGTCCCAATTCATCCCTTAGCCCTACCACTAAAAATCCATGAAAAGTACAGTTTTACATTCACCCATTTACACACACATTCATACAGTGTATCTATGTGCAGCACTTCTCTATGGGAAGAAGCTATTTAGGGTTCAGTATCTTGCACAACTTCGGCATGCAGACTCTTTTGTAAGTACCATTCTTTCACACATCCACATTTATAAATATAGATAAAAATACCAGTTTCCCTTTAACATTAGCTTAAAGAGTTAGTGTGAAGCACGATATGGCCTGATCATTAACAGTATTACACATGCATGTAACATTGTGGAGGTGATATCATTGGGTTAAATCTAGCTTCAGGATCAGACAGAAGTCCATGATGGGACTTTATCTGTTTGGTTAATAAAGGTTGTCTTTGTTAGGCTAGGCTACAGCACAATCAGGATGTACAGATAATTCAGATGCCACAGTGTATACAAGTACACCAACACTTTGACCACCTTAATGTGTCATCTAATGTATTCACGTACATGTGTACCCAACTGACACACGCACTCTACTCTCAGTCACAGTTTGATAGATTCTGAGAAACCTCAAGGACACACACAATTTGCTGCAGGAATGAATAGTGGCTGTTCAGGAGAGGATGAAAATCACTTTGTGTTCTCATGTCTGACGCTGGAGAAAGGACTGAACAGATGTTGTGCCCTTAAATGCCGCTTTTGCATCGCTTCCCATCTTCTGAACAGCTGATGGAATGTATGGAGTTTTAACTGTTACCATTGTGAAACCTCATTGTACACTGGCAACTATAAAAGGGATTATTGAAGTATTTTATCAAATGCTGACATGTGCGTCATCTTCAGAGTTCAAGGTTGAAAAAGCAACATCACCTGCTAAGATATAAAAGATCTGTTATCATTTCTATGGGCTGTGTAGGTGAGTGCTGTTTATATAAGGGCCTCACCTGCAGCGACAGAGTAACAGAGAAGAGCAAAGAGACCACATCAGTAGCACTTGGTCATACTGCACAATGACAAAGCAAAAAAATAGTTTACTGCATGAGAATGTTCCGATTTTGAAGATTCAAGTCTTACCTGCAAAAAACATTTAGAACTTGTAACTGTATTGTGCTCACAAAACTGATAACACACATACTATGTATTTACAGTGTACATCTAGGAAATACAAAAATAGTCAATATTAACATGTATAGTAAGTATGCCAATATTTATGTGTGCAATCTGATCATAATACATGCAGAGAAGCCTGGGAATGAGTTTGTGATTGTGGATCAGAAATAAAAAAAGATGTGCATCCACGTGTGCATGGATTCTGCAGTTTAACTGAGGCTCTGACTTGAGGACCCACAATGTAGAGTCACCAACAGCTGCCCACCTCATACCTGAGAACCTCTTCTTCCTCTATATCAGGCACTCAGCTGTGGATCTCCCATCAAACACTGAAGGTGAACTGAAGTTAACGAAGATCCTTACAATGGATGAGTCATCAGAGGTTCGAACAGATGGCAATTCTCTGCTAAAGGCAGTGTGTCTGAGTCGGCTGCGTCTGACTCGGCTGCTCTTGGAAGGCGGGGCCTACATAAATGAGAGTAACGAACATGGAGAGACACCGCTCATGGTAGCCTGCAAGACACGTCACACAGATTCCCAGAGTGTACCCAAACACAAGATGGTTTTGTAAGTTCATGATTGGTGAAAGTATGTGTTTTTTGTTGAGGATTACTACCTTTCACTTTCCTGGTGTAATAAATGTGATCTTCACTCCCAATAGGTATCTTTTGGAAAGTGGAGCTGATCCAAACATCCAAGACAAGACAGGGAAAACGGCTCTGATGCACGCATGCCTCGAACAAGCTGGAGCTGAAATCCTTTCACTTCTTCTGAGCAGTGGAGCTGATCCAACCCTGGAGGATCACACAGGATTATCAGCATTGGTTTATGCAGTCAATTCAGGAAACAGGGATGTCCTGAGGGTCCTCCTGGATGCCTGCAAGGTGAAGGGTAAAGAAGTTATCATCATCACCACCAACAAACTGCCATCTGGCCATCAGGTGACTAAACAGTACCTCAATGTTCCCCCACCTCCTGACCTCGAGGAGCGTCTCCATTACACTCCACCTTGTTGCATGTCTGCATATGAGGTCCAGCTGCAAAATTCTCCACAGGGCTCCTCAGTGGGTGCTTCCCCTTTTCTGGGCCACAGGGATTCCAAGTGTTTATGCTCAGGGCCTGGCATAGTCATATCTCAACCAGGTTCTCCAATCCAACATCCTAGTCCTTTATGTGTTCCTACAGTGGATAAGCGACTTAATCTCCACAGACATTCGGAGCCTCGGACCAAAACTCCTTCCCTGCTGCTCCAGCAGAGCCAGACCTGCTCCCTGACGGAGGAGCCAGTCGAAGTTACAGCTGAGGAGGATTGGTCTCTCAGATTCACGAGCTTTGCTATCCATGGAAGACCTCCTGCTGTATCACTTCACCACAGTATCGATGTCAACGACACAACAGGGCTACTGAAAGCACAAGAGAACATGCTAGGACATGAGAATAGGGGAGGAGGTGGAAGAAGAGGCTTTGGTAGAAAGATGTCATATGACAGTGCTGCAAGTTCACTGCATTTTACTTCACACCCAAACCTGCATCAGGACAGTGTCCCCTTTCCTCATGAATCCAGTCCTGAGGATGAAGATTCCTCCCTCTGTCTTAGACAACTGAATGTTTCAAGTCTAAAAAATGTGGTCCGTCGGCGGAACATTGGTATGAACCACTACAGTTCAGACTCTCAGTTACCACAGTTTGGCAGCAGAGAAAATAGCACCAAGAACAGTGGTGGAGCTGGAGTGGGATCGGGAAGGCACAAGTTAGTAAACAGCAGGTCCTCCACTCTCTCAGGATCCAGGGAGTCCTTTGATAGCTCAGCCCAGAGACGAGACACAGCCAGGCTTGAGCGTAGAGGCTCAGGGACCTATCTTCTGGATCACATTGCCCACACTCGCCCTGGATACCTTCCTCCCCTGAATCCCCATGCTCCCATACCTGATATCGGGGTCAGCTCTAGCACTTCCCACCCTTTGAGTGGAAGTAGTAAGACGCTGAATGGTGTAAATACAGGGTCAAAGCCTATTCTACCATGTGCACCTGTTTTTCCAAGGAATCTAAAAGCCAAGAAAATGATGTGGAGACGCCACTCAATGCAGAGTGAGCAGATAAACCAGCTGGTCGACTTTGAGGTAACTTTTGGCCACTAGTATAGGAGATGTAAGTGCTTTTGTCCATATCATACATTTCTGTACCATACATGTGGTACCATTGCTGAGGCCAGTTCATGTGACCTCAGTATGAAACTCAGTGTGAAAAAAGAATCTAAAGAAATGTTTTATTATCAAAGTTTGCATATGCTGAAACCATTTTCCTGGCAGTTGTTGCCATGATGGCTAAGGTTACCTGTGTAATGGGTAAAATAAACTCAGCTAGACATTGTCTCATTGCATTAGTCTATTAAACAGGTCTTGGCGCTGCAGCTGGTTGGACGATAGTATTCAGAGGCAGCAGGAAGGACAAAGTGTCTTGATAATTGTATAATTTAGTACAATTTAGAAATAATAATAACAACATTTAAAGAAATACAAAAATAGACTATTCTAATAAATATTGCCGATGCATCTTCATGCCATTGTACAAAGATTAAGCTAAAATGACATGCATACAGGTGCTGCAACTTTTGACATCATTTGGAGTTAGAATCTGCACAGTAGTAATCGTAGAGTTGAGCTGCAGTATCAAGGTAAAACCTATACAAATGCTTTACCAATGGCAAGTCAGTCTTAGATGTCATCACGACTTTTCATTTATTATAGCATGAAATTATTGATACAAAAAAAATAATACAAACATGAACATTTATTCGTCTACATTACACGCAGTAAGACATTGTCTTGTTTGTCAGTGATGGTGTCTTCTATGTATACTGACATTATGCCAATTGGTTTGTGTTATAAGAACTACCTAAAATCATGGAAACCATTTTTGCAAAAGACTTATTTGATGTGTTCTTTGCTTTTTAACCTTTTAATTCAGCCCGTGTCCTTTTCACTAACATGGAGGAGGCAGCAATTTATTATCCATACTGGAGCCAGCCACCAGGGAGCCATTAAGAAGGTTTAGCTTCATTTTTGGGGAGCTGTCATTCTGTCCATCTTTATATACAGTCGATGCTGAAATAAGTATAATTGGTCCCACACAGTCGTGAAACAGATTTAAAGCAGCTGAAGTGACTTTGAGCAGCTGTGTCAAACCTGAATCTTGCTGACTGCTCCTCGCCTATTTAATTTATGCTGATCCTCTGTTCAGCGCACAGGAGAAAGAACACAAGTATTGTTGCTTGCAGCTAAGGTAATTATATTCTCATTTTACAGTGGCATTATCCATGTATTATTGTTTTTGAATCAACAACATTCACCTGTACTTTAAAGTTACAACTTTTTATACTGAAACAGTTGATGTCAGTGGTGTCATAAATGATGTCACAGCATATCAAGGAGCTGTGCGTATGTACATAAGCTACAGGACTTTAAGATTCTTCACCTCTCACCCATAAGGCTTCTTCTTGATTCCCAGTACTGAGCTGTCTTTATGAATGTGACTGTTGTCTCCTCTAGTGGTGTGGGTTTAGTGAAGGTGCTCCGGTTTTCTCCAACAATAAAATAATACATTTATTATATAATTTATATGGCTTTATTTTTTTATTATAAAATATATTCCTTATCAATTCCCTCCCTATAGTTTTACTAGTATTTGCATTTACTGTCCATATGCAGTATGATTTCCATTATCTTTAACATACAGTCGAGCTATTTCATTGGGTGTCAGATGTGATGTATTTCATTTGTCAATCATTTGTCTGTGTGATTTTTTGTACATGAGAAAGACTGTGTGGTCAATATGCTGTTTTTCTATTGACAATGAGTTGCTTTGTATCAGGATGAGTCACTTTAAGTTATGATGTTATATTTTGGTGACCATTGTGCATAAAGTGATAACAAGGTTGCTTCGGACTTTTTTCCTCAACGTTTTATTTGCAGAGAATAAAAGCAGTTATCAGCAGAGCTCTCAGTGCAGAACTGTGATGCCAGTGATAATGAGACCAAACAACTTGAGTAAATATTTTATTAAAAGAGGATTGCCCCAGGATCCATCTCACATCCATACACTGTAAACACAATGCCATTAACATCTGCTAATGTCTTCAACCTCACAGTTGGATAGAAGATCATCTGACAAATCTCTGTTCACCACAGATCATCTAAACTAATATTTACCTCCAGCTCACTGACACCAGTTAGTAGACAAATACCATTTCCATTGACATTGTTCACTACAATGTCTTAGTGAGTGGATTATCTGAACTACTCAAATTCTGAGTGCATTCCTAAAGTCTGAATTAACCAGATGTGATACAGATGTGATACAATACAAATACAGTATTTGGTTATTAACTTACTTCATTGTTTAGGGCTCAATGTAATATGTTAAGTATAACAAATCTACATTTGAAAACATTCCTATTCATATTGTGTCTTGTACTTTGTCACTTGATCTCTTAACCATAGTTTAAATGGAAAAATGGTCTGTGTATTTAAAAAGGGCCTTTATAGCCTTCATGACCACTCAAAGCATTTTACAGTACAGGTTTTTGCCATTCCCCAATTCACACACACATTCATACACTGTCTCTATGTGCAGTACTGTGTCTATGAGAAGGGGCAATTTTTGGTTTCAGTATCTTAACCAAGGATACTTTGGCATGTGGAGTGATCAAGACTGGGATCAAAATACCAAATCTCCCTCCTGAGCCACAGCTGCTCAATCACCACTGTACACTACTGTATACACTGTAATTACTATTACTTCTATTTTACAGCTTCAGCTTCTAGTTACTTTGCATATAAAGATTTAACATCTGAAGATCAACTTGATATCAATGTAAAATAGGTGCATTTTCATACAGCACATTATACCAATGTCCTGCTTGATAACAAGTATCAAGGCATTAAATCAGCTACAGCTAAAACAGCTACAACAGTGAAACACTACTGCTACAGGCAGCTCTGGTTCAGGAAGTAGAGCGGGTTGTCCACTAACCAGAAGATTGCTGTCTCCCCCATTCCACATGCCAAAGTGTCTTTAGGCAAGATCCCAAATTTCCCCTGACAACTCCAGTGGTTAGACTTGTCACCTGTGACTACAGTGATGTACAGGGGTACGCCATGACCCTGCCACTAAAATCAACGATGCTGTGTGTGGTCAGAGGGGAAACAGACTTTGTTACAGAGACTTCATCAACATACTTCACTTCAGTTCCTCTTATTAAGATCCTCCGAGTGATTCTGATATTGCCACTAGAAATGTAACTCAAAGGTAAATTTGGGAGGATTTGTCAGTGGCTGTTTGTAAACACAATATTCAAAGATGGCCCCTCTTCCCCAGCTAAATGACAGAGCAAAGGGCAGCACCACCACCACCACGCACTTCTAGTGGGTAAGAAACCCAAGTTTGAGTTCAAATTTGAACGTAGGACCTAATCTTATGCATTAGGGAAAGGTCTTAAGACTTAAGTCATCTCCTTGAGTGGTCCTGACTCCCTTGGTTAGACAGAGCCAAGTTTCGCAGTCCTCTCTCTCCACCTGGGGGCATCAGTCGTCTGTCAGAGTTCAGAAAACAACTTGGTTTGCAGTGTAGTTATTCTAAGAGACTGTCTCCTCCTGTCAGACTGAGTTCTGTCCTTTGACAGTCAGGCAGGTCATAGTAGATCCTACTGATGTCAACGTTTTTTCTGTAGGGCAGTAAGTCCTGCGTTGAAAATATGTCACTCTGGCTGGTCCACACAGTTAGACTGTACCTGTGAATGACATGGGACATCATAAACATTTCAGTGACATATGTCAGTGCCACAAATAATTACTCATTCAAGAGGTTATCTGTGGCTACCTGTTACCATAATTGAAAAATTACTTTTCTCTACTCTTAACCTGAACTGTTATCAACTGTGACAGCGGGCTCATAGTGTGTGAGTGTGAGTGTGTGTGCGTGGTAAATATACTGGATCTGTTCCTTTATTAACCCACAAGCAAGCAGTGGGTTCAAATCTTTACCTTTAATAATTGCAAATCTTAGATGCATTAAAATTGCCATTTACCTGTTGCTGAATCAAAAACTGTTTATTTTTATTATCAAAATTGCCCCCTTTCCTGAAAAAATATTAAAATGTACTGATGGCCAAATATATTCTGTTTTCTATGTCAACAGAGGTTGAGACGAAAGTTAGAACCCACATTTACAACATGGCATTATGAAAGGATGGTTTGTGTGACAGTGCAGCAGTGATGAAGTAATGTGGATGCGACTGACTGGCCTCATCATGTATATAATTACCTGTCTGACTGCTGCAGCAGCCATGTGAGCTGAGAGAACGACTGGGCCAGGAGAGCTGCACGTACTGGGAAGGTGACTGGATGTTTCAGGGATCTACATATCTCCTCAATCACATGAACCATATCCCAGCTGTATCCTGGAAGAAATGAAAAAAAAACATCAACGGCTGCCTACACACGGTATCTAAAGTTTTACAAACCATCTTCTGCATTTCTTCAAATAATGACCAGAGCCTTTGTTTATCTTACCTTCTTAAGGTTACAGGTCTTATTTGGTTGTTTTCATCTGCACCTGTTTAAGTTAGCAGTGTGCTCACACTACAAATTCAACATTCAACTGTTTCAAAGTAAAAGCCCTCTAGTATTTCAGTAGACAAACCCTATATATTTTTCATCAGTTATTTAAGAAAGTGGAAATCTAACATATTCTAGACTCATTACAGGTCAACTTAAATGTTTTAAATAACTTATTTTGATTCCGATAATCACGACCTACAGCTAAAAAAACAACAACACTTATCTAAGAATATTTGAATTTGAGTATGGGTTTAATTATAGTCTTGGTTAGGATGATAAGTTTACAACATCATGCTCAAAATCCTTCAGACTGATGTTGGCTTGCTGTGTCAGAGTGGTGACTTTTAATGTCTAGAACAGGGGTGCCCACACTTTATAGGCTTGTGGGCTACTCTTGAAATGACCAGCTCAACAAGATCTACTCAACAAGATCTACCGACCAGATATTGTTGGTAGCCACTCCCCCACCTGGACTCACTGGCTGTCGTCGCGCCGCAGATCAGCTGTGTGTCGGTTGTCTGTTTTTCCCACGCGCTGTGTGTCCGCTACTGGCAGTGGATATGCAGGCTCTTGTCCTCCAAGAACAAGTTGGTTTATGTACTAAACTACATGTCAGGACTCTATATGAAGATGCGCATCTTTCGGTCTGTCGATAACAATCAAAGCTCCGATGGAACAAATGAGTGGATTGACAAAGTGAAACGCTGGAGTGCTTTTACTTTGAAACGGGGTCAGAAAGTGTTGTAAATAAATTTATGTCATAAACAGATAAACATTAAAGTTCACAGCAGAATAAACAAAGAAAATAATCTAACCTGAATGATAAGGTTTATCTGATGAATTTATGTCACAAACAAATGGTTGGAACACTTTTTTTATCCCTTTTCAAAATAAAAGAACTCCAGCGTTTCTGTTGATGGAATCAATTCCCTTGTTTACTACGTTTTTTTTTATTGTGAAATATTTGCAGGAGCTGAAGATGCACGGCTTCATACTGTGTAGTACTGGTATTTGTTTGAGTACAAGGGACTTATTTCATACAAAGCAATAATCATATTTGTGGCCATTTTCAAATCAAAGCCTATATGTATAAACATTTTTCTGCGATAGCAACTCCTCTGCAGAACATGATGTGGAACTGAGAAGCTAAATTAATGGATATTATTTTAGAATTAGAATAGAACTGCCTCTCTTTGTGTATATTTATTTCTTGTACATTCAGCCTTTAACAGAAATTGCAAAAAATTATAAATATGACCCTCCTACGAGGGTTTTTTGGAAGATATCAGGGTGATAGATCTCGGCTTATGTTTGGAATTAAAAAGTGATCTTGGGCTCGAAAAAGTTGGTGACTACTGCTCTAGACCTTAGTACGTACAGTGCCTTGAGATAATGTATGTTATAATTTCAAGCAATACAAATTGAATTTAATTGAATTTTCTCAACTTCTGAAACTCAATACAACTTGATACAGATCTACATGCAAACACAGCCAATGGTAAGTGTCATCACCTGGGTTGTCTGTCCCAGCAGTCCATCCTGTCGTCCAGCCGAGGGAGAGCACAGCGTGAGTGGGGAGAGTTGTCACGGCAGAAAGAAATGCGTGAGGGTCCAGAGGTGTGGCCCGTCCACCAGGACCAGAGACAATATCTGCATTGATCCACACAGGACAGCTCAGAGCAGGCAGCACTTTCTCCAGCAGAGCCATAGAGTGAGACACTGCCTCCAGGCTGCAGGGAGAGTTAACCGCAGGGTTAGCATCACACACAAAGCACGCATTAGTTAGAGAGAATAGAAGAGAGTCTCACCTCTTAAAGTCGAGTTTTATTCCCATGTGGTGCTCTTTCACTGCTTCCAGCCACTCCTTCAGTGTGATGTCGCTGTCTGTGTCAGGGGGGTGTGCCATGATTGGCTCTTTGGGGTCATGACCCCTCATGATTATGTCTGCCTCAATCATATGAGTGGGACCTACGGGTCACAGTGGGTCAAACTGGTCATTGAAAAACCCATTAGGTGATATTATACCAATACTTTTGAAAAACAATATGCACAATTTGCACATTTGATTTATTAATTTAGGGTTGTGTATATTTAAACCTACATTAAGGGAAGTTTTTATTGTAAAAAATAAGTTGAACAAACAAAAACCTTCTTCCTTTAATGTTTATGTTGCACATTTGATTTGGTGTTGGCTATATTATCATCATTTTTATTATTAATACACTAATGAAAAATACATTGTGAACTTACTTCAGTTTGTGTATCAGTACTTCTTGAACATCTTTAGGAAATTGTAACAATATTGCATTTACACTGATATCTGTGGTACTCTAGTCTATATAATAAGTCTTTATAATAAGCTTTGCAATATTAGTTACTGTAAGACGAACAGGTCACACTGCACAGTCACAAATCCACAAGCTTTTAAGTAGTTTCTCACTAAAGCTGAGAAAAAACTCACACATTGTCGCTCTGTGTCAGTGATGGCTGGTTCAACTCAAAGAAATGATTCAGTAAATTTCAAACAACAGACTGAACACAAGATTATGTCACTCTGCCTAAATAATGCATCTGTGCAACAGACTTTTGTTTTTGTTCCATATACACACTGCAGTCAGCTGTAGTGTTATATGGGTGGCTGTGGCTGAGGGGAAGAGCGGTCGACCTTCAACCTGAAGGTCGGCAGTTCGAGCCCCAGTATTCCCCATCTGCGTGCCGAAGTGTTCTTGGGCAAGATGCTGAACCCCGAATTGCCCCTCATAAAACAAAAAAGTGCTGCTAATAGATGCACTGTATGTGTGAATGCAAAACTGTACTGTAAAGAGCTTTGAGTGGTCATCAAGACTAGGAAAGCGCTATATAAATACAAAACCTTTTGCCATACTGAAAGCAAAGTTTGAGTGTTTATAATAATCAGCGTTGCCACAGAAACAGTATTTTAAAAGTCTAAATGATCTGGGAACACATATATGAGTGACACAATTAACTACCAGACAGTGAAACAGATTTTTCTACAAACTGACATGAGGTCAGTTGGCTTTTATGTCAACACCAATGAAACCACCAGGAGGTGAGCAGAGTGCAGTCATAGAGAGAATGTATCATTTTAACTTCTGCGGCCACATTTCAGCATTTAAAAGACAGCTGGTGATTAGGAAACAGATACAACTGAAAATAAAGTTGGTTCCTTGGACCAACACAAAGTCTGATTTAAAGACATAACAGTGCCTTCAATTTTATTTGTAGCATCAAATGAGCTGATATCTTGGGAAGCCCTATTTCTGACAACAAAATAAAAAAAAACAAGGCCTTGATATTACAAACACAAAGTTATAGTTGTAATATAAAACTTTGAAGCTCTATTTTATACTTTTTATCTCATAATAGCATGTGTATTTTATATTATCGAGGATGAATTCCCATTTTCTTTCTCTTTACTGGTGGAAATGGTCTTCAACAGATATCAATGTGTGGTGAGCTGGGTGGAGGTGCTATCATGATCAAGTCCATCAGTGATGTGATCAGTCATGTTGTAGAGACACACACCTGTCAGCGCCTCGTGCAGTCTGCTCCTGCTGTTCACTGCGTGACACCATCTCACCTCAGCACCGTCCCTCCGCCTTATCTGCCTCCGACTCAACAAGTATTCCAGAGTCCCGTCACACATCCTGCCTGTGAACTCAGAGTTAATGGTCGTGTCCATGTTCACCACCACACAGGAGCCATGCCACGCAGCTCAGCTGACTTAACCGATAAGCGTCACGGAGCGCAGCTGAAAATAGTTCACACACTTCACATGTTTCTGTCCTTTCACTTCTACACAACATACAATATCAAACATGCGCTTCAAAGTAAACCAGTGAGACAGAAGTGGAAATATTAGTGTCTCACCCCCACCGAGAGACACGAGCTCACACTGTCACATCCGCAATGAAATACAAACTCCACTTCCGGTTAGGCGCTCTCAAAATAAAAGAACAAGTAATACATGTGAGTGGGTGTAATAGACAATGGTGACATTATTGCAATTAAAATCTTTAACCCTCCGTCTTTCACTCCCCTGTCCTCTTCTCCCTGTCATTTGTATCATGAGCATTTTAACCAATTTTAGCATTTATTCAATATTTTACAGAGGGCCTCCTGTGCATACAATATATTCTGTGCTTTTATTATTCAAGACATGTTTAATATGCATTTAAATAACAAGAAGCCCTTTATTCAAGCACTTACTACAGGGTTTCAGTGTATATGTATGAGTAATTTCACAGTTTTCCTAAGCATTAATGTCCAAACCAGCAGAAGAGTCAGTGAGACACAGATGTTTCACTATCAGACAGAAAGTGTTAACCCACACTCCTGACATGATGGTGCAGGACTAAACATGCACATGCTGAACATGTGAGTTTCATCATGAAGAAAAGTTAATTCTCTGTGGTAAATTGTTTCAGTATCTGTAGACTGTGAATCTTGTTCATCAAAATAAAGAAAATTGCTCAATATTTCTGAACATATTTCTGTGTTACACTGTGTTAAAGAAATTTTTTTTTTTTTTTAGATATTTAGTTCTACTTGAGTTGACTTGATGGGTCCCAGATTTGCATGGGCTCCGTACATTAATTATAATGCAGATAAATCACAATTCCTTCACACACCATGCAGCTTGGTGAAGAGACTTCCCTGTTCCAACATGAAAGTGCAGCCCCCTGAACAATTAAAGCCAGGTCCATGAAGAAATGCTTGTTCCCCTTTGGGTGTTGAAGAAATGGTTCTACCTTTATCGAGGCCTGATTTTAATCCCAGCCTGCTTCTTTGGGATGAACTAGAACACAAGCTAGACTCAACCAGCCAACACAGGTGGTATCACAGTGGTCATAGAGGACCTAAGAGCAGACACAGAAGCAGGTTCAAGCTAAAAGAAAAGGGATTTTTAATGCAAATTTCAGTACACAGGAATCAATCCGATGAAAGCTGGAGTACCAGAAATCCACAGGCTTAAAGGCAAAAGTCGAAAGGTGAAAAAGATCATACACATAGGAACTGGACTGACTAAATGCTGGAACGCTGTGCACAAGATAACAAGACAAACTGACAAAAACAGGAGGGAAACACAGATCCTAAATACTAAAGAGAGGTATGACACATTTGGACATAATAGGATATATCGGCACAGGAAACACAGGAGAACCAGAAGTGAATGACCTGAAATGAAACCAGATGTAAGTTTCTAAATAAAACAGGAAATGAGACAACAAATATGAGGACTGACAAAGGGTATCTTTACTAAATGCAAGGATTTTACTGAGACTCTTTTGGCTGGATGGTAGCAAAAGATTTGATCATGCCAAGGTCATACGGAGGTGACAGGACAGGATCTCACCTCATCCCCTGAGAGATGCTATAGAGGCAGAACAATGTTGGCTAAGGATATACTTCTGTCATCGTAACTATAATCATGTATTTTAACACACTGTTATGATGTTCTAGGCAAGGTCCGTCGTCAATGTGCTGCTCATTGTGGGAACTGATGGATTTCTGTAAAAGTCTTAACCTTCGATGTAAAGTGCCTTGAGTTAATATATATCACGATTTGGCGCTGTACACATTCGTCTCATCACTGGTATAGGGTGACTGCTCTCTTCAGGGTTACCTCCTTGAACTGGGAACAAAAATAACACGCCACACACCTTTGCTTTTGCATGTGGCACACCCTGCTGAGCTTGTCTAACCTGCCAGGAATGCAGAGCTAGCAGGAGGGAGTAGTATATCCACAAAGGCAAGACAGACTGTGTGGGCAGACAAATTGTGTGAGCCATTTGCTGTGTTTTATAGTCCCAGCAAGACGGTCCAGGTAAGAGCTCCCTGAATATATACAGTACTATATATATATATATATATATATATATATATATATATATATTAACATTACTTGTGTGTTTAGCTTTTCAGGACAAATCTTATGTTTTGACCTTCTCTCTTTGATAGAACAGTGTACTCAGCCCTGCCTGTAGTATGGCAGTTTAAACTGCCCTGAGTATGTGTGTATCTACATTTAACGACTTAAGGGTTATTCGTAAACCTTTATTATGCTCTTTGGTTTATGCTTATTGGTTTTTATGTGAAACAAACATAAAATTCTGTTTAATGATTCCAATTTATGGCTACAATTGTGTATGCAAAATTACATAGTTCGTTTTTAAATTATAGTTGTCTCTTATTATCCATATATTGAATTTATGAAATGTTTATGTCCATAAAGCCTGATGAATAGATTATTAATACTTCTACTACTTCTACTATTTCATGTTTAACTGAGTTAATGTGTTTTTGTTGAACTGATGTCTGTCTGGTAGCACAGATGCCACGGAAAAAAGCTGTAGGCACATCCGGCGCCACCAGGCGAAGGGTCTGGTGGCGTTTGAGACAGGAATGGAGGATGTTGGGGGTGTTTGAGATCAACCCAGAGCACGAGTTCTATCATCTGACATGCGTAATTAAAGAAGGCATGCAGGCTGTAATCCAGCCCTCTATGGACACACCACCTGAGGTAAACGCTCATCTCATTTAATGCCACTGGTTGGATGTAAACATGATCATGATCTTAGGAACTCTTGGCCTTTTTCACACAGGATAAACTTACAGAGGAGCATTTCAAGGCAGTGGAAACTCAAAACCACGAGGCAAGTGATCATATCTACTTAAAAACAAATGTTCCTGTTATTGTAACAGCAACTTTAAATGCCCTTGGCCATTCATTATTTTATTTTGTTGTTCTATAAGTTCCTCTAAAATGTTTTTTAATCCTTAACTTCCAGGGCTTTGAGATACAGACGTTTGCAGCACCAGTGTTTGCTAAACTGAGGCATTCACTGGACATCACAGAGGAGGAATACCTGAACTCCCTCTGCTTGGGTGGCTACTACCTCCAGTTTGTCAGCAACTCTAAAAGCAAGGCAGATTTCTTTGTCACGTGAGCATGATCATCTGAGACACACGTTGACTAACCCTTTACCTAATTTCATGATGACTCTGATTTCAAACTAATCTGACACCAAAGTGCTCATTTTCAAGCACAAGAACACACATAAATATTCACATGTACATGCTTCAGCCCAGGACCTATGTCCACTTTAAAGGATTGTGCACCTCAAACCTGCAGGGCCGGTGGAGGAAGTAGTGTGGCTCTTATAAGGTGTTAGGGGTTTGGAGGTTGAGTGAAACGTATGACAATAATGACAATAAGTGATTGGGTCATATGCTGTGTGTAGTACCCCCACACAGAGAAGATCCACATTGGTTTGTGTGTTTTTAAGGAAGATTTTTATAATTTTCTATTTCAATTTTTGTTTTTGAATAATTTGTTGGGTTCTACCATTCTGGTAGTTATTATTTTGTTTGAAGATTTAAGGACTGCTTCAGAATGTTAAAGTAAGGATTTAAAATATGTTATCAGCATTTGTACTGTTAGGTTTGCAGAACTGGTGCCTCTGTTGCCATAGTTCATTTCAGCTGCTGTGGCACAAAATGCAGCGCATCTAACTCTGCCAATACAGTTAAATAATAATCTTAAACCATGAGCTTTCTCTAACCTTAACTATACAGTTCCACGCACGTGTAGAGAGGGAGAATTTTAAAATTGTTGACTCCAGATATGAAAAAAACACGCTGGTAATAAGATTGACGTGGTTGGTTTCAGGAATGACAAGTGGTTCTTCCTAAAGACCCAGAGCAAAAGGGAGGTCAGGTTTCTCCTGTCCAATCTGCAGGCATACATGGACCACCTGGAGAAATACCCTCACTCACTGATGGTGAGATTTCTAGGTAAGAGGTCTGGGTTAACAGGGTGAGTCACCTCCACTGCCGACACAGATGTGTCCTGTTCCACCTGTTGAGGACTACAGGTCCGCTAAGACCACTAACCTGTACTTTTCCAATCAAAAGAAGTGTTGCTTATTATAACTGAATTCACTCCATCCCAATTTTTTATATCGACAGTTTCACTTTTTAAAGCATATAGCAAAATCATGATTTAATAGTATGTATCCTTCTTTTCTCTTTCCAGGCGTCTTCAGGATTGTTATTCCAAATCAAATAAAGGTATGTCCTCCACAAAACAAGTAAATATATCCAATATATCCTCACAGTACCAGTACTACAATGCAGTGATGTCTGTCCGCTCTCCAGAAGTACTTCATCGTGATGCAGAGTGTGTTTTACCCTGATGAGAGGATCAATATCAGGTACAGCATATATGTTCACCCTGAATTCTGCTTTGTGGATCTCTGCCCTGTCTATAAATTGACGTTTCTGTTGCACAGATACGACATTAAAGGCTGTGAAGTGGGTAGACGGACTAACCCTGACACCGGGGGAAAACAAATGCTAAAAGTGCTGAAGGACAATAACTTTGAAGGGCAGTCCATTGCATTAGGTGAGTGTCCTCACCCCTGCACTTACTCTACTTGTTTCCGTAGTCATACAAATTGTAAGGGCACACCGAATTGAAATGTTTGTGTGGTTGCTGCAGGTCAAGACAAACCCTGGTTTGCTGATCAAGTGAAAGTGGACGCTGCCTTTCTTCAGGAGCTCAATGTGCTGGACTACAGTCTCCTGCTGGCCCACCAACCTCTGCACGAAGACGAGCGCGAAGGAAAACACTCTTTGGCAAATCTGGTTGTTCGTGCCACAAAGTAGGTTTCAAATGCGCAGGTACTGATTGTTGTGTGTCAAAGGGAGACAGTGGGGACTCATCTGTGCACAGATTGCTTTAAAGCTCTGTTCTAGGTTTTATTCTACTTTTTTCACTATGTACTTCCACTACGCCAAATTTGACTTAATGATCATTGGGAATTCATGGCCAATAGGGTGAATTATTTAATTTTATTTAAACAGCCTGAAAGGGTCACACATGCTGCCTGCTCCTGCCTCCTCTCTGGATGAAACTAAGTTGCAAATTATGGCTGAATATTCACAAGAGACTTAATGAAGTCAAACACTTGTTCTGAGAAATATGAATATCGGTCTTCTCCTCAGGACATTCAGCAGATGAAAAATGTACTTAATTAGTAATTTAACCACATTAAAAATGTTCCCTTGTATCAGGACAAAGGAACAGATTTTAGATTTATTTATACATTCAGTTTTTTTGACAATCTCTATGTATAATTTCTATGGAAATGATTTATGGAACTTAATGAAAAAAATCAGTGTATGAAATTTGACGATTAAGGGGATTTTCGGGCCTTGGTGGAGGTTTGCGCGCTACTGCCAGTCATTCTAGTCTGTAATTTAACAACAAGTGGACCCATTAGAGTTGGTCACCATCAGATATGAACTTCAGCATTTCTCTGGCTTTTTGGATGATATCCCCAATGCCATGATCTACTCATGTCATGAGAAGCTATGTTGGAGACTCCACGGCTACAATGGCAAAGGGAGAAGGTGTAATTTTTTTTATAAAAAGTCACTCTGACTTTGACTTGACTCAGAAGATTAAATCTCAGTTTCTCTCTAAACAATTGGAATTACTTGCCATAGATGTAGAAATGGTTTATGACTAAAGATTTGTCTTGTAAGACAGGCCTGATAATTATCTTCCAAACTGTGAAACATTAAAGATGATAATCGGGCCTTAAGTAAACCTTTAGGGCACTTGAATATTTATTGGAATTCTCCTTCAGCAGAGAAATTTAAGGACATCTATGAGATTTCAAATCTTACACTGACAAAATGAAACTAAATGGCCACAGTACAAGGCTAAGTGAAAAGCTAGCTGTGATAGAGAGGATGAAGGATCATACAGTAGCACTGCACTATGTTGTGCACATGAAAAGTGTCAACAATACTGTAGTTGCGTAATAAATGACGAAAATGTGACCACAATATGGTTTAGTCCTGACATCCCAGTGCCATTCATTGATCAACACTACCCATCATAGCACTCTTGAATTGGGCATCCTGCTCCTTTAGTTGTGAGAAACACTGCTACTTTGAAATGGTCAAAAACTTATTCAAAAGCCACAAACAAACCTAATCAGAAACCATAAAGGGATAGTTCACTGTAAAATGAAAACTCAGTCATTATTTACTCACCACTATGCTGATGGAGGGGTGGGTGAAGTGTTTGAGTCCACAAAAATCTTTTTTTAGTTTCAGGGGTAAATAGTGTTGCAGCCAAATCCAATACAGTTGAAGTAAATGGTGACTGATTCTTAAAAACAGAAAAAAAGGAGGAAAAAAACAGAAAATACCTTCATACTGCTTCAGTGATGTCATTCAAGTCTCTGTAAGCCCCAACATTTAAATTCGACTCGAAATGACATCAAAATGCTTCACCCACCCCACCATCGGCATAGTCGTGAGTAGATAATGACTATCCCTCTAAGCAATATTTTTCTGTCTTGTGTATTTATCATGTCATGTCATGAATGAATGAAAAACATGAGTCAAGTTTGTTTGACTGACTTTGTTGGTGTTTCACAATAAACTCTTCTCATGTTCTGCAAATTTTCTCTCTTTTATAGGTCTGTGGACTTAGATGTTAGTCCTACAGAGGAAGACCCCCCCACAATCCCACTACTATCAGAGACCCGGGGTGAGAGGGTACCTGATACCACAGACTGTGGGTCAGGCCAGCCACAGGCCGCAGCTGAGAGTGCTACTGAGGGTATCCCCCTCCAGGAGATAAACTGGGCCGCTAAAGACACCAGGAACGACTCAGTGCTCCAGGATTTTCACGAGCATCATCACAGGCTTCTGCCCAATTGCAAAAATGCCATTCATGTGATTGATGGGCCGGACCGACGCTACTTTGTGGGCATCATTGACATTTTTACTGTCTACAACTGGAAGAAAAAACTGGAGAACCTGTGGAAAAGCCTCCGTTACCCAGGAAGAGCCTATTCCACAGTGAGACCAACAAAGTACTCACGCAGATTCTGTCAGTGGATGCAGGAACACACTCAATGACAAAATGAAGAAAAACCATTCATCACGGACAAAAACACACACTGCTATATAATCTCAAAAGTCCACTGGATGAATCTGTGACTCACACTGACTCTGAAGTTTGTAATTCACTATACTCCAAAAGCCAAGGTTTTTTTAAATTTTATTTCTTATTTTCAAAGATAAAACCACAAGATTAATTAAAACAATTCAAAGTGACTCTGTACATGTGTGAGTGTAATTTTGAGTTGTTATACTTGCAGATGTTTGTAAGATGCTTTTAAAACTCCAGTAGTTGTGTTGTGTGTTTATAGCAGTAACACCGGTATAGTCTTCCTGCTTGAATTATGCTACATTATTGTAAATGAACAACGCAATCAAAGAGACTGTTCAAAGAAAGTGAGACATGACTAGAGACCATACAGATGAATCTGTCTGAATGTTGAATAAATAGCGTATGAGACATACATCCGTCATGTTTGGTGTGCTTTTGAGTGTCTTTCTTTATTACAGTTTTTCACAATTGGTAACACACGTTTTTCAAAACTGCACACAGAAAACTGAAAACCTCACAAACAAAATGCTAAACCTCACACTCCCTTTGCAAACTTGACTCTTTGCCATCAAATCTCTTAACTTTATTGTTCAAAATGGAACTCGTGTTTTCATTTGGTACACACAGCCATATTTTCAAATGACACACACATACCATTCATTGAGTACACACAACTAAGCATTTGCTGCACACTACCAAGCATTTACAGCACACTGAAGTGCAAAATTGAATACAAAATCATCGAAATGGATCACACCATATGATCGACAATGACTCTGGAGAATGAGCCATTTCTACTTCTGTAAAATGTTTCAGTGTAGGCCTACTTTTTTCCTAGTCAAACATAGAACAAAGCAAAGAACAGAGACAATGATATGAACTTTTAAGGCATCAAACTTCTCCCATCATTTGTTTTGTTTTTAACTAAATACACTTCAGTTAAAACATAGAGAATTATAGGATCATTCATTTTCTATATTTTTATGTCTAAAGGACACATAACTTAGGCCATATTTAAGTTTGGTGTTTGAGTCAGCTTGCATGATTTAATTTGATGAGTCAGCAAATGGCTAGAAACTACTATAGAATATAATAATGGTTTGTGCCAGCTGAAGTAATTAGGACTGCTGACTGACATGAGCTGGAAGAAGTAGTGAAGTAACAAAGTCCAGAAAGGCAGGAGGTTGTAGATGTTTGTGTTGGTTACTCATGAACCATAACCCCAGTCAAACCTTAAGCAAGCAAGCTAATTCTTTTTAAATCAATTTGACTCCCAGTGACAGTCGAGCCAACAAAGATTTTCATTTTGAAATCTGGTTTAAATTGAAAATTGAGGGGGTAGCACTGGGTATACAGTTTCAAAACTTGGATAGTATGAAGTTTGTGATGAACTAAAAAAGACCAGACATGTGTAAGAAGTAAATTATTTAAAGTTTTTAAGTCACATTTCACATTCTTTTGTCACACCTATAGTGTGCACATGGCTCTGCTCTGAAAAAGAGGAGAAAGAAATCCTCTAATTTTTAATACTTCTTGAAATTTACTGCAGCCACACGAAGAACATATGTTTACCATTCGAACTTCTAAATAAACCTGATGAGTTGCATTATACTGCTTCAGGACTCTGAGGTTATTATAGTATGAACCAGCTATACATAAAACTGTCAGAAAAAGTGACTGCTTATGATGAAATGTATGTTAAAAGACTGTAGTGCATTAACATACAATTTCATAATTCCTTACTAAGACACACTTTAATTTATGTTTGAGAAAAGCTAAACAAATATTACACCCTGTTGCTAAATTAGCTCATTAAAAAAATGTCCTGATGTTCTCGACTTCCTCCAGAGAACTGATGGAGTTCTTTGTATTTTCCCATTTTCACTCTTCTCACAGATGCGCAGTGTCTCACGAACTCCATTAAAGCACAAACCTGGGTTGTTGTCACTGAACAGTTAAATCACTTTCTTAGAGACACACTGTGGATCTTGACACAATAAAAACTATTTTATTTGACTAGCAGGTTTTGATACTTGATTAAATTTAGTGCATTCATTTACAGTTCTGTGTTCTGCTGAAGTCTCCTTGAGCAAGTCCAAGACACGAGTATCAGCAACATGTCTGTACCCTACTTCATTCACAAATGTGTGTTGTGGACCAGTAGCTGGCAGGTAGTCACAGCTTTGATGGATGCATTCTTCGTTCGGGGTCAACCTCGGATATGAATATCTTCATCCTGTGAAAAATATGGAAAATCAAAAGTTAAATTATAACTTGTATATACTTATATTCCTTTATTATTAGTTATTTGTGTTGTGTGTCTGTATTAATAAAAATAAAACAAGTGATTGGGAAGTTTTATTTTTAAATTTTTTTCATACATACTGTTTCAGCCGTGTCCGCTGTCTCCTCTCCCTCTGTTTGCTCGCTGCCGGCGGTGAACGCCTCAAAGTCAGACAGAGTGCTTTCCACCGCATCCTCATCATAGTCTGTCTGGTATTCATCAGAGATTTCCTCTGAAGACAGATAGGACAAGACAACATGTTCACCCATTTTTGTCATTTTAGATGAATAATTTTTCTGTATTAATTATATAGCTTTTCACAAAGATATTAGATAATTTGGATTTAAAAAACCCTTGTCAGATCTTATCCACAAACTTTTTATATGAACAAAAGGTTAAAAAAATGTATGTGGATATTTTATCCGACATGTATCTGACACTGCAGATCAAATCTTTGTAATTTCAATTGTAGATGGAGATGGAGATATTGTTAAAATACATTGCGTTCAAAGCTATTGCCTAAATCCAATACCATGAATCAAATGCAGCCATTTACATTTTTGGGCATTTTCTCCATGTATATGTATATGACATTTCAGTTGATAGTTCAATATGTTATTGATTACTAACCATCGATTAGGGCATTCTTCACAGGTTCTATTCTTGACACAATCTCGGCCAGGTCTGTGAAAGAGGCGTTCGGGCAGGTAACCACCTGAAAGACACAATGCATCATTCTAATGAGTATGTATCAGCTTCAGTACATCACATTTAGATAATACATTTAAAACATCAACCGGCATCAAAAAAACACCTACTAAAAGTTTTAATAACAAAATATTTATTTTCATGTCTGTGTAGAGCAACCTACAGTCTATGAGATCAACAGAGACCTTGTGATGACAACATCTTTACCTATTTGTTAGGCCATAGCTTTCCAATTTTTATATAAAACTTGTTTACATATTTGAATCTATGCAAACTTGATTGCATGCACTGGCATTTTGTGTAGCCTTGTCCAAATTTAAAACCTGGTCTATATGTTCCATTGACCAAGCGATTTGATATGTATTTCTCCCAGTTGCAAAGGATGATTCATGATACAGTAGTTGGGGGCAGTAAATTGGTACATTGCAGTACAAGGCAGCAGTGTACCAATAAAAGAGGAGGATATTGTGGACATGTAAACACAGCACTTGGCCTTCATAGATTATATAACCCCCTCACAGACTTGTGACAGTCATGCTTCCCTATCAGATGTTCTGAACAACTTTTGTGCAGGGAATCAAGACCATCATGTGACTGCAGACTGTGTAAGACAATCTCCAGGGTCAAACCCTCACAAAGCAGAAGAGCCACACAGAATCCTAGGTTAAGTCAAAGGCCCTGGGCTGGACAGCTATAAAATTTCCTCGCAGAAGTCTACAACATCTCTCGGGCCCAAGCACTCATCCCAACAAGCTAAAGAGGAATAATATTGTAGGTGTCACAAGATCAAACTGTGAGTTTTGGGGCTTTTCTAACCACAACACAGTTTTTTTTTTCATGGGCTCTCTCACCTTGCTCTCTTGGCAAATTGGCGTGTTCACTTGGTTGTCAATTTTCCATCACTGCCAATCAGAGACGATTAAAACTACTCAAGAGTCATTTGATTCGGGTTTGATTGACTGTATCCATTCTCATTTCAAACAAAACCTAGATGTTAGTGGGTGTTATTTCATTTTTTTACCAGTGGGGCTTGCTGATAACACAGCAGTGGTGGGCCTCATCAGCAACAATAATGACACAGCTTACTGCAAGTAAAATCAAATAAAACAAATTGATAACAGTTTAAAAATCTAGATTTTTCTCACATCGCCAGGTTTGGTTTTGTGGAAGTCTTCCAGATGTCTGTCCTTCAACATACTGTCCACCACCCCGCTGCGCTGCCACACATCGAACAGTGTCTTCCCGTGCTGGTATCCAACCTCCTGTGGCCACAGTGACAAGGGGTTAGGGTGAGATTTACGGTTGGAGGAGACATGGAGAATGGCATTGAGAAAAACAGAGGGAAAACTCACAGCAATCTCGTCGAACTTGCCAAACTCTAGTGTGCCGTAGTGGTTGATGGGCGGTCGAATGTACTCGCAATAGTCACTCTCTTTGACTAGTTCCAGCTGCCGCACGCAGCAAACGTAAGCGAGCCGGGTTTGGATCTCTGCCATGTTCAGGACCTGCAAGTGGAAATTCAACCACTGATCGGTGACAGAACCTGTGCCTATGTAAACCTCATCACTTAAGAGCAGGGTCTGTTACCTGTAGTTGTTGACTATAATGGAGCCTAGTGTGTTAAATATGGTCATGCAGAATAGAATCATACAGTGGGTCGGGTACCTGTGGGTACGCGGGCCAGCAACTAAAAGTTTGTATGTTTTTTTTTCTGGAGAAATGAGAAATTTAAAAACGATTGTTAATTATTTTTACCATCTGAATCGCTTATATGAAGGATTTATTTCATTGTGAAATCCTGTAACATAACTTTGAACTAATTCCCTTTCACTCAAATAACCGTCACTACCATGTCACCACTACTAGCTAGTACATCGAAATGGATAAAAAAAAAGACAAAAACAGCCAGTGGTGAATAAGTTCTCAGGGGCTTGGCTGCTTGTAAAAGGGGCAATAACAGGCCCAGCACATTGTTTTGGAGGAAACACACTGACAGCTGCAGGAGCTCAGGTGTGTCATGAGTCTGGACTTTGACTCTTAAATAAGAGTATTTTCAGTTTTCATCATGGACTCATTACCTGGATTTTGCCTATTTTACGATGAGTATTTTGGATTTTTGTTGTTTTGGTTATATTATGAAGTCTTTTGTTTTCTCTGAGGAAATTGTTTGGAATGTTAAGATCATTTTATTCTTCTGAAATAGGTTATGTTACCATCTAGTATCAAGCTGAAAAGAAAATGGCTGCTACATGTCAAAATCAGTCAATAACAAAGAGCCAATATACTATTTAATATATAAACTAATTAGGGTTGCACAGTATATATCGGCCCGATAATGGAAATTTTATATTATTATTCATTTATCGGAATCGGAAATTATAGCTGATAAAACTTCCGATAAACACAGTCATCGTGAAGTCGATGTATGGAATGAACACGAGGGGCTTGCAGCCAGGGTTAGTGAAAGAAAAAAAACATACCAACGGCATCTGCGCTTGCCGGTCCGCATCTCTGGCTGTGTTGTGTCAATGACGGTGCTAGTGCTTTTCAGCATTTATATTAATAGTCTAGGCAAAGTAACTCATTTTAGAGCAGAAAAATCTAACTTATTGTAAAATAATGTTTTTCAGCATAGATCATTTCTATGAGGTGTCCACAACAACATACTAAAAGTCCTAAGAAATCCTAGTCGAGGAAATATGTTTAATTCTCATCAATCCGAGATGTGTGCCAATAAGGCCAGGCAACAATCCTTTACTCCTATCAAAATGAAACTTTACACAATAAAAGTACCCAAGAAAAGTAAACAGTTTTGAATATGCAAATGAGCTCTACACTAATCGAATATGCCCAAAATACAACCATATAATCTTAATTTTTTCCTTTACTCCTACCATAATAAAACTTTACATGGTAAAAGTATAGATGAAAAGTATTTTGTTTGTATTACAAGTTTCTTTTGAAATGAATTTGAATATGCACATGAGCTCCACACTTGGTACCCCGCCTGGTATAGTCTATAGGGTCACGGAGGCACACAAGCCTCCCCACCACAAAGAATAAAGAATGAAACTAGCTTTCTCGAACAAGCTAAGGTGTTCAGCCAGTCACAGGAAAATGTGGGAAAAGGCATCATCATTGCAGCAGGTGAAAAAGCTCTAGTATAACTGTATGGGGGCGAAAAAGATGAATCACTGGATATGCTGAGATACAGGCGATTCTGTGATAAAGTAACTCAGAACTCATTTCCAGTGGAACCTCAAACTCTCCCTCCAACGTCAACAGCTGCAAAGTTCCATAGTCTTCGGGTCTTTTACCAAATGATGAAGTGGAAAGGGGGAAGTGAATGTATGGACCCAAAAGACTACCTCCGTGACCCTGAAGACTATACCAGGCGGGGGTTATACCCCTGGCAGGTACTACCAAGCCAGGCGGGTTTCAGGTTAGAGGCCAGTCTAAAAGCAGCTTTGCCATCACCCATTGGCAGTGGGATGATTGGATGAAGATTGGGCCGATGTATTTGTCATACATATGAATGGTGTTTCTGCCTATGCAAATTGGGACATATTCAATAAGTGTATAGTCCATTTGCATATTCAAATTAATTTTCAAAGAAACTTGTAACACAATTTTTTTTACTTTTCATGGGTACTTTCATTGTGTAAAGTTTCATTTTGATAGGAGTTAAGGAAAAAAATAGCCCCATTGGGGTGTATTGCTGCCTGGACTTATTGGCACACATTTCGGGTATGAGAATTTAACATATTTACTCAACTAGTGTTATTATAGATACCTCATAGGGCATAGATAGCATAGATCTATGCTGAAAAAAATTCTTTACAATTAGTCGGTCGTAAAACGCTACTTTGCCTGGACTATAAATCAACCAGGTGACAACATAAAAAAAGAAACTCTTAAACTTAAAGCTGCTGGTGACTAGCTTTACAGCTTAGTATTTTTTCTGAATTACTATTTGAATACATTGAGATGTCTTATTTGAGATGTCAAAATATTTAATTTAAAGTCTTCTGTAGAAGAAATGTTCCTCTTCCACCTAAAGTTGTTTGAAGTTTTCTGATGCACTTCACTAAAAAACTAAACGTACACTCAGAACTGAGTCAGAACAATTTTTGTTGGGTTAACAATGTAATATTAATTCATCCATATTTGCTTACTATATTTTGCAATTTTACCCTCAGGTGTGCATAAACTGTAGGCTATGAACTTTTTAAGAAACGTGAAATTATTATTGGTATCGGCCATGTGATCATGTAATTATCGGTATCAGGAAAATCCATATCGTGCATTCCTAAAACTAAGCAACAAATGAATGTGTAATGGGTGCACTAAAAGTCTTACTGCTTGATTAAAAAAAAAGAAAGAAAAGTAAATTAATAATTTAAAGACGACAGAATACCTTGACCTTCTCAGCCAGTGGGTTGAATCGTTTCCACAGCAGCCACCAGCCGTTCAGCGAGTCACCGTAGTTGGTCAAGTTTGTTTCATCCTGGCTTCCAACATCAATTGCAATCACAACTTTGGCCCCCATTGAGCGTGCCACGTCAGCTGGAGACAAAAATAGGACAAATGCACTTAAACAGCATTCTAGGTCTTGGGTGTATTTCATAAACTGACCATGAAAAGGTTTTGACTTTTATCTTTTATCTAGGTCTGAGCTTCTTAAAATATTTTCCTGCTAACATCCAGGTTTTCTTGAATCTACTGTGATGCTTAAATGATTCCCATAATCTTAGGTTATGTGACCTAACAGACCATCAGCACTGGACTGCCACAGTAAGAAAATCCACCAGAGCCCTTTTTACTTCAACAGAAAAAACCTTGTACATGGCAGATTCTGATAACTTAAATGCAACAGGTCATCTCTTCATGGCATTCTTCTCTTCAACATACATAGGACAGAGTCTAAATGAGTGAGGTTTTTAACAAAGTTTTAACTTTAATTTGTATATCTCAATATCTCTGTATTTCTTATAACTTCTCTTGGAGGAGAGGTGTACCTTTCCTGCTCATCCCGCCAGGGAGACATTCTCCCAACCCAAGCTGTTCCAACCTCCATGCAGGCCTGCCAGAAGCCGTCAAAAAAGGGGGCAACCCTGAGAGCCTGCTTAAGAGCTTCAACCCAACACAGAGACTTGCAGAAGGAACAACAACAAAAACAGGAGACACAATCCAGCAAGACCACTTCACTGGACTTCAAAGAGCACATAAAAAATGACCTTTTCTCCCTTTCCATGGACTGGTAACACAACTGGGCTTAAAAGTTAAACTTAGCTTACTTCATACAGTTGGGGAGTCCAAGGGTATCTAAGGCAAGGAAAAACTAATATTTCTGGCAAATTGTGGTCCAACAGGACCATAGGCCATAGACACAGATCCAGCATGACAAATGCCATCAAACACTTATTAAGTTCCATATTGGATAACTGTGAGGATATATAAGCATCCAAAGACTTGAAAGTGGAACAGGAACTGCTTTGTTAATCCCCTACCTAATAGTATTGTCCATGAGAGTCTGATAAGAGTAATATACCGCCTGAACAGGTTCTTCAACACTGGATCCTCAGATTAAAAGTCTGATGTTCTACCGTCTGAGCTATCCAGGCTTCGAGAGCTGCATCTCTTTGGATGGAGAATTCTGAAAAACTCCAAATCCCCTTTACATACACATACACTACTTCCAACAACAACAACAACCTACCACTTCATACAGTTGGGCAGTCGAAGGGCATCTACGGCGAGGAAATCTAATATTTCTGGGTAATTGTGGTCCAACAGGACCATAGGCCATGTTGAGCCCAAATCTCAGGAAAACTCTACACTTTCAGACTCATTGACTTGAGTCAGGGATACCTGTTATGGCATATGGCAAACTTCAGAAGACACAGATCAAGCATGACAAATGCCATCAAACACGTATTAAGTTCCATCTTGGATAACTGTGAGGGTATATAAGCATCCAAAGAGTTGATAGTGGAACAGGACTTGCTTTGTTACTACCCTACCTAGGCCTGTCGCGATATGCAATAAATCAATTAATTGCGCGATAAATTAAAATGAGCGATAATTTTTTGCCGGCTGCAATAAATTCAGGGATTAAAGTTTTCCGTCACTATGACGGATTTCCGTCACCTCCGTTCGCATAAGGCTAAAAATGAGATCGATGCAGATCCCATCCGGCAGTCGGCCGCGGCTGCCGGTGGACAGAATCTTGTCTCCGCGCTGCCCGCGCCCCGCGTGCGTCAGGGCTCCCGTGCAGGTGTGGGAGGATCTCCTCGCGAGCCCTCTCCCAAGCGCTGGCTGGCCCCCGCCGGGCGCATTTCCTCCGTGGTGTGCCGCGACGGCTCCGGGTCGGCTTGGAAAGGCTCGGGGCGGGAGGAACGGAGACCACGGCGAGAAAGGTTTCAAAAAAGCGTTCGGGGGGACGAAGGCGGGCGGAAGCCTGCCTGCGACAGCCCCAGCCGCGGAGACACGGGGGTCTCCGAGCGGTCTGACACAGGGGTCTCCGCGGAGACACGGGGTCTCAATTGGCTCAGGCACCGAAGTCAGAGTGTGTCTGTTTTTTGTTACTACTTTGTTTGTTACTTTTGTTAACAGTTCATATATTATTCATAGTTTTAAGTTAAAAAGTTTTTGTATTTATTTATATTTATAATCTACTTTAAACAGTTCCTATATTTGGCAATAAAAAAGTCTTTCTTAAATGTCTTCCAGATGTCCAGTTCCAGTGTTCTTTAAAAATAAAAGTTTATTGATCTTCGAAAGGGTGTACTTGCATTATTATGCCATTATCATTATATAAGTTGAAAATGGTGTCAAAACGGCAATATTATCGCTTATCGCAATAATTTCTGGGGCAATTAATCGCACAGAAAAATGTGTTATCGTGACAGGCCTAACCCTACCTAATAGTATTGTCCATGAGAGTCAGATTGAACCTCAGACACTCAAATTAAAAGTCTGATGCTCTACCGTCTGAGCTATCAAGGCTTCATAGCTGCATCTTTTGGATGAAAAATTCTGAAAAAGTCCAAATGCCCATTACATACACATACACTACTTCCAACAACAACAACAACCTACCACTTCATACAGTTGGGCAGTCAAAGGGCAGTCGAAGGGCATCTACAGCGAGGAAAAACGATTATTTCTGGGTACTTGTGGTCCAACAGGACCATAGGCCATGTTGAGCCTAAATCTCAGTGAAACTACACTTTCAGACTCATTGACACCTTTTATGGCATATGGCAAATGCCATCAAACACTTATTAAGTTCCATATTGGATAACTGTGAGGATATATAAGCATCCAAAGACTTGAAAGTGGAACAGGACCTCCTTTGTTAATCCCCTACCTAATAGTATTGTCCATGAGAGTCTGATAAGAGTAATATACCGGCTGAACAGGGACTTGAACCCTGGACCCTCAGATTAAAAGTCTGAAGCTCTACCGTCTGAGCTTGCGGGATTCAAGAGATGCATCTTTTGGATGGAAAATTCTGAAAAAGTTCAAATCCCCTTTACATACACATACACTACTTCCAACAACAACAACCTACCACTTCATACAGTTGGGCAGTCAAAGGGCATCTACGGCGAGGAAAACTAATATTTCTGGGTAATTGTGGTCCAACAGGACCATAGGCCATGTTGAGCCAAAATCTCAGGAAAACTCTACACTTTCAGACTCATTGACTTGATTCAAGTATACCTGTTATGGCATATAGCAAACTTCAGAAGACACAGATCAAGCATGACAAATGCCATCAAACACTTATTAAGTTCCATATTGGATAACTGTGAGGATAAATAAGAATCCAAAGACTTGAAAGTGGAACAGGATCTGCTTTGTTTATCCCCTACCTAATAGTATTGTCCATGAGAGTCTGATAAGAGTAATATACCACCTGAACAGAGACTTGAACCCTGGACCCTCAGATTTAAAGTCTGATGCTCTACCGTCTGAGCTTGCGGGATTCGAGAGCTGCATGTTTTGGATGGAAAATGTTGAAAAAGTCCAAATCACCTTTACGTACACATAAACTACTTCCAACAACAACAACCTACTACTTCATACAGTTGGGCAGTCAAAGGGGATCTACGGCGAGGAAAACTTACGTATAAGCATCCAAAGACTTGAGAGTGGAACAGGATCTGCTTTGTTAATCCCCTACCTAATAGTATTGTCCATGACTGTCTGATAAGAGTAATTACTGCCTGAACAGGGACTTGAACCCTGGACCCTCAGATTAAAAGTCTGATGCTCTACCGTCTGAGCTATCCAGGCTTCGAGAGCTGCATCTTTTGGATGGAAAATTCTGAAAAAGTCCAAATCCCCTTTACATACACATAAACTACGTCCAACAACAACAACCTACCACTTCATACAGTTGGGCAGTTGAATGGCATCGACGGCGAGGAAAACTAATATTTCTGGGTAATTGTGGTCCAACAGGGCCATAGGCCATGTTAGCCAAAATCTCAGTGAAAGTAAACTTTCAGACTCATTGACACCTTTTATGGCATATAGTAAACTTCAGAAGACACAGATCCAGCATGACAAATGCCATCAAACACTTATTAAGTTCCATATTGGATAACTGTGAGGATATATAAGCATCCAAAGACTTGAGAGTGGAACAGGATCTGCTTTGTTAATCCCCTACCTAATAGTATTGTCCATGACTGTCTGATAAGAGTAATTACCGCCTGAACAGGGACTTGAACCCTGGACCCTCAGATTAAAAGTCTGATGCTCTACTGTCTGAGCTATCCAGGCTTCGAGAGCTGCATCTTTTGGATGGAAAATTCTGAAAAAATCCAATATAAATTTTTTTTATATTGGATAACTGTGAGGATATATAAGCATCCAAACACTTGAAAGTGGAACAGGATCTGCTTTGTTAATCCCCTACCTAATAGTATTGTACATGAGAGTCAGATTGAACCTCGGACCCTCAGATTAAAAGTCTGATGCTCTACCGTCTGAGCTATCCAGGCTTCATAGCTGCATCTTATGGATGAAAAATTCTGAAAAAGTCCAATATCCTTTACATACACATACACTAAGTCCAACAACAACAACCTACCACTTCATACAGTTGGGCAGTCAAAGGGCAGTCGAAGGGCATCTACAGCGAGGAAAAACGATTATTTCTGGGTACTTGTGGTCCAACAGGACCATAGGCCATGTTGAGCCTAAATCTCAGTGAAACTACACTTTCAGACTCAGTGACACCTTTTAAGGCATATGGCAAACTTCAGAAGACACAGATCCAGCATGACAAACGCCATCAAACACTTATAAAGTTCCATATTGGATAACTGTGAGGATATATAAGCATCCAAACACTTGAAAGTGGAACAGGATCTGCTTTGTTAATCCCCTACCTAATAGTAGTGTCCATGAGAATCCGATAAAAGTAATATACCGCCTGAACAGGGACTTGAACCCTGGACCCTCAGATTAAAAGTCTGATGCTCTACCGTCTGAGCTATCCAGGCTTCGAGAGCTGCATCTTTTGGATGAAAAATTCTGAAAAAGTCCAAATCCCCTTTACATACACATACACTACGTCCAACAACAACAACCTACCACTTCATACAGTTGGGCAGTCGAATGGCATCGACGGCGAGGAAAACTAATATTTCTGGGTAATTGTGGTCCAACAGGACCATAGGCCATGTTAGCCCAAATCTCAGTGAAACTACACTTTCAGACTCATTGACACCTTTAATTGCATATGGCAAACTTCAGAAGACACAGATCCAGCATGACAAATGCCATCAAACACTTATTAAGTTCCATATTGGATAACTGTGAGGATATATAAGCATCCAAACACTTGAAAGTGGAACAGGATCTGCTTTGTTAATCCCCTACCTAATAGTATTGTACATGAGAGTCAGATTGAACCTCTGACCCTCAGATTAAAAGTCTGATGCTCTACCGTCTGAGCTATCCAGGCTTCATAGCTGCATCTTTTGGATGAAAAATTCTGAAAAAGTCCAAATGCCCTTTACATACACATACACTACTTCCAACAACAACAAGCTACCACTTCATACAGTTGGGCAGTCAAAGGGCAGTCAAAGGGCAGTCGAAGGGCATCTACAGCGAGGAAAAACTATTATTTCTGGGTACTTGTGGTCCAACAGGACCATAGGCCATGTTGAGCCTAAATGTCAGTGAAAGTAAACTTTCAGACTCATTGACACCTTTTATGGCATATAGTAAACTTCAGAAGACACAGATCCAGCATGACAAATGCCATCAAACACTTATTAAGTTCCATATTGGATAACTGTGAGGATATATACGCATCCAAAGACTTGAGAGTGGAACAGGATCTGCTTTGTTAATCCCCTACCTAATAGTATTGTCCATGACTGTCTGATAAGAGTAATTACCGCCTGAACAGGGACTTGAACCCTGGACCCTCAGATTAAAAGTCTGATGCTCTACCGTCTGAGCTATCCAGGATTCGAGAGCTGCATCTTTTGGATGGAAAATTCTGAAAAAGTCCAAATCCCCTTTACATACACATACACTACGTCCAACAACAACCTACCACTTCATACAGTTGGGCAGTCGAATGGCATCGATGGCGAGGAAAACTAATATTTCTGGGTAATTGTGGTCCAACAGGACCATAGGCCATGTTAGCCCAAATCTCAGTGAAACTACACTTTCAGACTCATTGACACCTTTTATGGCATATGGCAAACTTCAGAAGACACAGATCCAGCATGACAAATGCCATCAAACACTTATTAAGTTCCATATTGGATAACTGTGAGGATATATGAGCATCCAAACACTTGAAAGTGGAACAGGATCTGCTTTGTTAATCCCCTACCTAATAGTATTGTCCATGAGAGTCAGATTGAACCTCGGACCCTCAGATTAAAAGTCTGATGCTCTACCGTCTGAGCTATCCAGGCTTCATAGCTGCATCTTTTGGATGAAAAATTCTGAAAAAGTCCAAATGCCCTTTACATACACATACACTACTTCCAACAACAACAAGCTACCACTTCATACAGTTGGGCAATCAAAGGGCAGTCGAAGGGCATCTACAGCGAGGAAAAACTATTATTTCTGGGTACTTGTGGTCCAACAGGACCATAGGCCATGTTGAGCCTAAATGTCAGTGAAAGTAAACTTTCAGACTCATTGACACCTTTTATGGCATATAGTAAACTTCAGAAGACACAGATCCAGCATGACAAATGCCATCAAACACTTATAAAGTTCCATATTGGATAACTGTGAGGATATATAAGCATCCAAAGACTTGAGAGTGGAACAGGATCTGCTTTGTTAATCCCCTACCTAATAGTATTGTCCATGACTGTCTGATAAGAGTAATTACCGCCTGAACAGGGACTTGAACCCTGGACCCTCAGATTAAAAGTCTGATGCTCTACCGTCTGAGCTATCCAGGCTTCGAGAGCTGCATCTTTTGGATGAAAAATTCTGAAAAAGTCCAAATCCCCTTTACATACACATACACTACGTCCAACAACAACAACCTACCACTTCATACAGTTGGGCAGTCGAATGGCATCGACGGCGAGGAAAACTAATATTTCTGGGTAATTGTGGTCCAACAGGACCATAGGCCATGTTGAGCCCAAATCTCAGGAAAACTCTACACTTTCAGACTCATTGACTTGATTCAAGTATACCTGTTATGGCACATGGCAAACTTCAGAAGACACAGATCCAGCATGACAAACGCCATCAAACACTTCCAAAGTTCCATCTTGGGTAACTGTGAGGGTATATAAGCATCCAAACACTTGAAAGTGGAACAGGATCTGCTTTGTTAATCCCCTACCTAATAGTATTGTCCATGACTGTCTGATAAGAGTAATTACCGCCTGAACAGGGACTTGAACCCTGGACCCTGAGATTAAAAGTCTGATGCTCTACCGTCTGAGCTATCCAGGCTTCGAGAGCTGCATCTTTTGGATGGAAAATTCTGAAAAAGTCCAAATCCCCTTTACATACACATACACTACGTCCAACAACAACCTACCACTTCATACAGTTGGGCAGTCGAATGGCATCGACGGCGAGGAAAACTAATATTTCTGGGTAATTGTGGTCCAACAGGACCATAGGCCATGTTAGCCCAAATCTCAGTGAAACTACACTTTCAGACTCATTGACACCTTTAATTGCATATGGCAAACTTCAGAAGACACAGATCCAGCATGACAAATGCCATCAAACACTTATTAAGTTCCATATTGGATAACTGTGAGGATATATAAGCATCCAAACACTTGAAAGTGGAACAGGATCTGCTTTGTTAATCCCCTACCTAATAGTATTGTACATGAGAGTCAGATTGAACCTCTGACCCTCAGATTAAAAGTCTGATGCTCTACCGTCTGAGCTATCCAGGCTTCGAGAGCTGCATCTTTTGGATGGAAAATTCTGAAAAAATCCAAATGCCCTTTACATACACATACACTACTTCCAACAACAACAAGCTACCACTTCATACAGTTGGGCAGTCAAAGGGCAGTCAAAGGGCAGTCGAAGGGCATCTACAGCGAGGAAAACTATTATTTCTGGGTACTTGTGGTCCAACAGGACCATAGGCCATGTTGAGCCTAAATGTCAGTGAAAGTAAACTTTCAGACTCATTGACACCTTTTATGGCATATAGTAAACTTCAGAAGACACAGATCCAGCATGACAAATGCCATCAAACACTTATTAAGTTCCATATTGGATAACTGTGAGGATATATAAGCATCCAAAGACTTGAGAGTGGAACAGGATCTGCTTTGTTAATCCCCTACCTAATAGTATTGTCCATGACTGTCTGATAAGAGTAATTACCGCCTGAACAGGGACTTGAACCCTGGACCCTCAGATTAAAAGTCTGATGCTCTACTGTCTGAGCTATCCAGGCTTCGAGAGCTGCATCTTTTGGATGGAAAATTCTGAAAAAATCCAATATAAAATTTTTTTATATTGGATAACTGTGAGGATATATAAGCATCCAAACACTTGAAAGTGGAACAGGATCTGCTTTGTTAATCCCCTACCTAATAGTATTGTACATGAGAGTCAGATTGAACCTCGGACCCTCAGATTAAAAGTCTGATGCTCTACCGTCTGAGCTATCCAGGCTTCATAGCTGCATCTTATGGATGAAAAATTCTGAAAAAGTCCAATATCCTTTACATACACATACACTACGTCCAACAACAACAACCTACCACTTCATACAGTTGGGCAGTCAAAGGGCAGTCGAAGGGCATCTACAGCGAGGAAAAACGATTATTTCTGGGTACTTGTGGTCCAACAGGACCATAGGCCATGTTGAGCCTAAATCTCAGTGAAACTACACTTTCAGACTCAGTGACACCTTTTAAGGCATATGGCAAACTTCAGAAGACACAGATCCAGCATGACAAACGCCATCAAACACTTATAAAGTTCCATATTGGATAACTGTGAGGATATATAAGCATCCAAACACTTGAAAGTGGAACAGGATCTGCTTTGTTAATCCCCTACCTAATAGTAGTGTCCATGAGAATCCGATAAAAGTAATATACCGCCTGAACAGGGACTTGAACCCTGGACCCTCAGATTAAAAGTCTGATGCTCTACCGTCTGAGCTATCCAGGCTTCGAGAGCTGCATCTTTTGGATGAAAAATTCTGAAAAAGTCCAAATCCCCTTTACATACACATACACTACGTCCAACAACAACAACCTACCACTTCATACAGTTGGGCAGTCGAATGGCATCGACGGCGAGGAAAACTAATATTTCTGGGTAATTGTGGTCCAACAGGACCATAGGCCATGTTGAGCCCAAATCTCAGGAAAACTCTACACTTTCAGACTCATTGACTTGATTCAAGTATACCTGTTATGGCACATGGCAAACTTCAGAAGACACAGATCCAGCATGACAAATGCCATCAAACACTTCCAAAGTTCCATCTTGGGTAACTGTGAGGGTATATAAGCATCCAAACACTTGAAAGTGGAACAGGATCTGCTTTGTTAATCCCCTACCTAATAGTATTGTCCATGACTGTCTGATAAGAGTAATTACCGCCTGAACAGGGACTTGAACCCTGGACCCTCAGATTAAAAGTCTGATGCTCTACCGTCTGAGCTATCCAGGCTTCGAGAGCTGCATCTTTTGGATGGAAAATTCTGAAAAAGTCCAAATCCCCTTTACATACACATACACTACGTCCAACAACAACCTACCACTTCATACAGTTGGGCAGTCGAATGGCATCGACGGCGAGGAAAACTAATATTTCTGGGTAATTGTGGTCCAACAGGACCATAGGCCATGTTAGCCCAAATCTCAGTGAAACTACACTTTCAGACTCATTGACACCTTTAATTGCATATGGCAAACTTCAGAAGACACAGATCCAGCATGACAAATGCCATCAAACACTTATTAAGTTCCATATTGGATAACTGTGAGGATATATAAGCATCCAAACACTTGAAAGTGGAACAGGATCTGCTTTGTTAATCCCCTACCTAATAGTATTGTACATGAGAGTCAGATTGAACCTCTGACCCTCAGATTAAAAGTCTGATGCTCTACCGTCTGAGCTATCCAGGCTTCGAGAGCTGCATCTTTTGGATGGAAAATTCTGAAAAAGTCCAAATCCCCTTTACATACACATACACTACGTCCAACAACAACAACCTACCACTTCATACAGTTGGGCAGTCAAAGTGCAGTCGAAGGGCATCTACAGCGAGGAAAAACGATTATTTCTGGGTACTTGTGGTCCAACAGGACCATAGGCCATGTTGAGCCTAAATCTCAGTGAAACTACACTTTCAGACTCATTGACACCTTTTATGGCATATGGCAAACTTCAGAAGACACAGATCCAGCATGACAAATGCCATCAAACACTTATTAAGTTCCATATTGGATAACTGTGAGGATATATGAGCATCCAAACACTTGAAAGTGGAACAGGATCTGCTTTGTTAATCCCCTACCTAATAGTATTGTCCATGAGAGTCAGATTGAACCTCGGACCCTCAGATTAAAAGTCTGATGCTCTACCGTCTGAGCTATCCAGGCTTCATAGCTGCATCTTTTGGATGAAAAATTCTGAAAAAGTCCAAATGCCCTTTACATACACATACACTACTTCCAACAACAACAAGCTACCACTTCATACAGTTGGGCAGTCAAAGGGCAGTCGAAGGGCATCTACAGCGAGGAAAAACTATTATTTCTGGGTACTTGTGGTCCAACAGGACCATAGGCCATGTTGAGCCTAAATGTCAGTGAAAGTAAACTTTCAGACTCATTGACACCTTTTATGGCATATAGTAAACTTCAGAAGACACAGATCCAGCATGACAAATGCCATCAAACACTTATTAAGTTCCATATTGGATAACTGTGAGGATATATAAGCATCCAAAGACTTGAGAGTGGAACAGGATCTGCTTTGTTAATCCCCTACCTAATAGTATTGTCCATGACTGTCTGATAAGAGTAATTACCGCCTGAACAGGGACTTGAACCCTGGACCCTCAGATTAAAAGTCTGATGCTCTACCGTCTGAGCTATCCAGGCTTCGAGAGCTGCATCTTTTGGATGGAAAATTCTGAAAAAGTCCAAATCCCCTTTACATACACATACACTACGTCCAACAACAACCTACCACTTCATACAGTTGGGCAGTCGAATGGCATCGATGGCGAGGAAAACTAATATTTCTGGGTAATTGTGGTCCAACAGGACCATAGGCCATGTTAGCCCAAATCTCAGTGAAACTACACTTTCAGACTCATTGACACCTTTAATTGCATATGGCAAACTTCAGAAGACACAGATCCAGCATGACAAATGCCATCAAACACTTATTAAGTTCCATATTGGATAACTGTGAGGATATATAAGCATCCAAACACTTGAAAGTGGAACAGGATCTGCTTTGTTAATCCCCTACCTAATAGTATTGTACATGAGAGTCAGATTGAACCTCGGACCCTCAGATTAAAAGTCTGATGCTCTACCGTCTGAGCTATCCAGGCTTCATAGCTGCATCTTATGAATGAAAAATTCTGAAAAAGTCCAATATCCTTTACATACACATACACTAAGTCCAACAACAACAACCTACCACTTCATACAGTTGGGCAGTCAAAGGGCAGTCGAAGGGCATCTACAGCGAGGAAAAACGATTATTTCTGGGTACTTGTGGTCCAACAGGACCATAGGCCATGTTGAGCCTAAATCTCAGTGAAACTACACTTTCAGACTCATTGACACCTTTTAAGGCATATGGCAAACTTCAGAAGACACAGATCCAGCATGACAAACGCCATCAAACACTTATAAAGTTCCATATTGGATAACTGTGAGGATATATAAGCATCCAAACACTTGAAAGTGGAACAGGATCTGCTTTGTTAATCCCCTACCTAATAGTATTGTCCATGGGAATCCAATAAGAGTAATATACCGCCTGAACAGGGACTTGAACCCTGGACCCTCAGATTAAAAGTCTGATGCTCTACCGTCTGAGCTATCCAGGCTTCGAGAGCTGCATCTTTTGGATGGAAAATTCTGAAAAAGTCCAAATCCCCTTTACATACACATACACTACGTCCAACAACAACCTACCACTTCATACAGTTGGGCAGTCGAATGGCATCGATGGCGAGGAAAACTAATATTTCTGGGTAATTGTGGTCCAACAGGACCATAGGCCATGTTAGCCCAAATCTCAGTGAAACTACACTTTCAGACTCATTGACACCTTTAATTGCATATGGCAAACTTCAGAAGACACAGATCCAGCATGACAAATGCCATCAAACACTTATTAAGTTCCATATTGGATAACTGTGAGGATATATAAGCATCCAAACACTTGAAAGTGGAACAGGATCTGCTTTGTTAATCCCCTACCTAATAGTATTGTACATGAGAGTCAGATTGAACCTCGGACCCTCAGATTAAAAGTCTGATGCTCTACCGTCTGAGCTATCCAGGCTTCATAGCTGCATCTTATGAATGAAAAATTCTGAAAAAGTCCAATATCCTTTACATACACATACACTAAGTCCAACAACAACAACCTACCACTTCATACAGTTGGGCAGTCAAAGGGCAGTCGAAGGGCATCTACAGCGAGGAAAAACGATTATTTCTGGGTACTTGTGGTCCAACAGGACCATAGGCCATGTTGAGCCTGAATCTCAGTGAAACTACACTTTCAGACTCATTGACACCTTTTAAGGCATATGGCAAACTTCAGAAGACACAGATCCAGCATGACAAACGCCATCAAACACTTATAAAGTTCCATATTGGATAACTGTGAGGATATATAAGCATCCAAACACTTGAAAGTGGAACAGGATCTGCTTTGTTAATCCCCTACCTAATAGTAGTGTCCATGGGAATCCGATAAGAATAATATACCGCCTTAACAGGGACTTGAACCCTGGACCCTCAGATTAAAAGTCTGATGCTCTACCGTCTGAGCTATCCAGGCTTCGAGAGCTGCATCTTTTGGATGGAAAATTCTGAAAAAGTCCAAATCCCCTTTACATACACATACACTACGTCCAACAACAACAACAACCTACCACTTCATACAGTTGGGCAGTCGAAGGGCATCTACGACGAAAAACTAATATTTCTGGGTAATTGTGGTCCAACAGGACCATAGGCCATGTTGAGCCCAAATCTCAGGAAAACTCTACACTTTCAGACTCATTGACTTGAATCAAGTATACCTGTTATGGCACATGGCAAACTTCAGAAGACACAGATCCAGCATGACAAATGCCATCAATCACTTATTAAGTTCCATCTTGGATAACTGTGAGGGTATATAAGCATCCAAAGAGTTGATAGTGGAACAGGACTTGCTTTGTTACTACCCTACCTAATAGTATTGTCCATGAGAGTCAGATTGAACCTCGGACCCTCAGATTAAAAGTCTGATGCTCTACCGTCTGAGCTATCCAGGCTTCATAGATGCATCTTTTGGATGAAAAATTCTGAAAAAGTCCAAATGTCCTTTACATACACATACACTACTTCCAACAACAACAACCTACCACTTCATACAGTTGGGCCGTCAAAGGGCAGTCAAAGGGGATCTACAGCGAGGAAAAACAATTATTTCTGGGTACTGGTGGTCCAACAGGACCATAGGCCATGTTGAGCCTAAATCTCAGTGAAACTACACTTTCAGACTCATTGACACCTTTTATGGCATATGGCAAACTTCAGAAGACACAGATCCAGCATGACAAACGCCATCAAACACTTATAAAGTTCCATATTGGATAACTGTGAGGATATATAAGCATCCAAACACTTGAAAGTGGAACAGGATCTGCTTTGTTAATCCCCTACCTAATAGTAGTGTCCATGAGAATCCGACAAAAGTAATATACCGCCTGAACAGGGACTTGAACCCTGGGCCCTCAGATTAAAAGTCTGATGCTCTACCGTCTGAGCTATCCAGGCTTCGAGAGCTTCATCTTTTGGATGGAAAATTCTGAAAAAGTCCAAATCCCCTTTACATACACATACACTACGTCCAACAACAACAACCTACCACTTCATACAGTTGGGCAGTCGAAGGGCATCTACGACGAAAAACTAATATTTCTGGGTAATTGTGGTCCAACAGGACCATAGGCCATGTTGAGCCCAAATCTCAGGAAAACTCTACACTTTCAGACTCATTGACTTGAATCAAGTATACCTGTTATGGCACATGGCAAACTTCAGAAGACACAGATCCAGCATGACAAATGCCATCAATCACTTATTAAGTTCCATCTTGGATAACTGTGAGGGTATATAAGCATCCAAAGACTTGAGAGTGGAACAGGATCTGCTTTGTTAATCCCCTACCTAATAGTATTGTCCATGACTGTCTGATAAGAGTAATTACCGCCTGAACAGGGACTTGAACCCTGGACCCTCAGATTAAAAGTCTGATGCTCTACCGTCTGAGCTATCCAGGCTTCGAGAGCTGCATCTTTTGGATGAAAAATTCTGAAAAAGTCCAAATCCCCTTTACATACACATACACTACGTCCAACAACAACAACCTACCACTTCATACAGTTGGGCAGTCGAATGGCATCGACGGCGAGGAAAACTAATATTTCTGGGTAATTGTGGTCCAACAGGACCATAGGCCATGTTGAGCCCAAATCTCAGGAAAACTCTACACTTTCAGACTCATTGACTTGATTCAAGTATACCTGTTATGGCACATGGCAAACTTCAGAAGACAAAGATCCAGCATGACAAATGCCATCAAACACTTATTAAGTTCCATATTGGATAACTGTGAGGATATATAAGCATCCAAACACTTGAAAGTGGAACAGGATCTGCTTTGTTAATCCCCTACCTAATAGTATTGTACATGAGAGTCAGATTGAACCTCTGACCCTCAGATTAAAAGTCTGATGCTCTACCGTCTGAGATATCCAGGCTTCGAGAGCTGCATCTTTTGGATGGAAAATTCTGAAAAAGTCCAAATCCCCTTTACATACACATACACTACGTCCAACAACAACAACCTACCACTTCATACAGTTGGGCAGTCAAAGGGCAGTCGAAGGGCATCTACAGCGAGGAAAAACGATTATTTCTGGGTACTTGTGGTCCAACAGGACCATAGGCCATGTTAGCCCAAATCTCAGTGAAACTACACTTTCAGACTCATTGACACCTTTTATGGCATATGGCAAACTTCAGAAGACACAGATCCAGCATGACAAATGCCATCAAACACTTATTAAGTTCCATATTGGATAACTGTGAGGATATATGAGCATCCAAACACTTGAAAGTGGAACAGGATCTGCTTTGTTAATCCTCTACCTAATAGTATTGTACATGAGAGTCAGATTGAACCTCGGACCCTCAGATTAAAAGTCTGATGCTCTACCGTCTGAGCTATCCAGGCTTCATAGCTGCATCTTATGAATGAAAAATTCTGAAAAAGTCCAATATCCTTTACATACACATACACTAAGTCCAACAACAACAACCTACCACTTCATACAGTTGGGCAGTCAAAGGGCAGTCGAAGGGCATCTACAGCGAGGAAAAACGATTATTTCTGGGTACTTGTGGTCCAACAGGACCATAGGCCATGTTGAGCCTGAATCTCAGTGAAACTACACTTTCAGACTCATTGACACCTTTTAAGGCATATGGCAAACTTCAGAAGACACAGATCCAGCATGACAAACGCCATCAAACACTTATAAAGTTCCATATTGGATAACTGTGAGGATATATAAGCATCCAAACACTTGAAAGTGGAACAGGATCTGCTTTGTTAATCCCCTACCTAATAGTAGTGTCCATGGGAATCCGATAAGAATAATATACCGCCTTAACAGGGACTTGAACCCTGGACCCTCAGATTAAAAGTCTGATGCTCTACCGTCTGAGCTATCCAGGCTTCGAGAGCTGCATCTTTTGGATGGAAAATTCTGAAAAAGTCCAAATCCCCTTTACATACACATACACTACGTCCAACAACAACAACAACCTACCACTTCATACAGTTGGGCAGTCGAAGGGCATCTACGACGAAAAACTAATATTTCTGGGTAATTGTGGTCCAACAGGACCATAGGCCATGTTGAGCCCAAATCTCAGGAAAACTCTACACTTTCAGACTCATTGACTTGAATCAAGTATACCTGTTATGGCACATGGCAAACTTCAGAAGACACAGATCCAGCATGACAAATGCCATCAATCACTTATTAAGTTCCATCTTGGATAACTGTGAGGGTATATAAGCATCCAAAGAGTTGATAGTGGAACAGGACTTGCTTTGTTACTACCCTACCTAATAGTATTGTCCATGAGAGTCAGATTGAACCTCGGACCCTCAGATTAAAAGTCTGATGCTCTACCGTCTGAGCTATCCAGGCTTCATAGATGCATCTTTTGGATGAAAAATTCTGAAAAAGTCCAAATGTCCTTTACATACACATACACTACTTCCAACAACAACAACCTACCACTTCATACAGTTGGGCCGTCAAAGGGCAGTCAAAGGGGATCTACAGCGAGGAAAAACAATTATTTCTGGGTACTGGTGGTCCAACAGGACCATAGGCCATGTTGAGCCTAAATCTCAGTGAAACTACACTTTCAGACTCATTGACACCTTTTATGGCATATGGCAAACTTCAGAAGACACAGATCCAGCATGACAAACGCCATCAAACACTTATAAAGTTCCATATTGGATAACTGTGAGGATATATAAGCATCCAAACACTTGAAAGTGGAACAGGATCTGCTTTGTTAATCCCCTACCTAATAGTAGTGTCCATGAGAATCCGACAAAAGTAATATACCGCCTGAACAGGGACTTGAACCCTGGGCCCTCAGATTAAAAGTCTGATGCTCTACCGTCTGAGCTATCCAGGCTTCGAGAGCTTCATCTTTTGGATGGAAAATTCTGAAAAAGTCCAAATCCCCTTTACATACACATACACTACGTCCAACAACAACAACCTACCACTTCATACAGTTGGGCAGTCGAAGGGCATCTACGACGAAAAACTAATATTTCTGGGTAATTGTGGTCCAACAGGACCATAGGCCATGTTGAGCCCAAATCTCAGGAAAACTCTACACTTTCAGACTCATTGACTTGAATCAAGTATACCTGTTATGGCACATGGCAAACTTCAGAAGACACAGATCCAGCATGACAAATGCCATCAATCACTTATTAAGTTCCATCTTGGATAACTGTGAGGGTATATAAGCATCCAAAGACTTGAGAGTGGAAGAGTGGAACAGGATCATTGACTTGATTCAAGTATACCTGTTATGGCACATGGCAAACTTCAGAAGACAAAGATCCAGAATGACAAATGCCATCAAACACTTATTAAGTTCCATATTGGATAACTGTGAGGATATATAAGCATCCAAACACTTGAAAGTGGAACAGGATCTGCTTTGTTAATCCCCTACCTAATAGTATTGTACATGAGAGTCAGATTGAACCTCTGACCCTCAGATTAAAAGTCTGATGCTCTACCGTCTGAGATATCCAGGCTTCGAGAGCTGCATCTTTTGGATGGAAAATTCTGAAAAAGTCCAAATCCCCTTTACATACACATACACTACTTCCAACAACAACAAGCTACCACTTCATACAGTTGGGCAGTCAAAGGGCATTCAAAGGGCAGTCGAAGGGCATCTACAGCGAGGAAAAACTATTATTTCTGGGTACTTGTGGTCCAACAGGACCATAGGCCATGTTGAGCCTAAATGTCAGTGAAAGTAAACTTTCAGACTCATTGACACCTTTTATGGCATATAGTAAACTTCAGAAGACACAGATCCAGCATGACAAATGCCATCAAACACTTATTAAGTTCCATATTGGATAACTGTGAGGATATATACGCATCCAAAGACTTGAGAGTGGAACAGGATCTGCTTTGTTAATCCCCTACCTAATAGTATTGTCCATGACTGTCTGATAAGAGTAATTACCGCCTGAACAGGGACTTGAACCCTGGACCCTCAGATTAAAAGTCTGATGCTCTACCGTCTGAGCTATCCAGGATTCGAGAGCTGCATCTTTTGGATGGAAAATTCTAAAAAAGTCCAAATCCCCTTTACATACACATACACTACGTCCAACAACAACCTACCACTTCATACAGTTGGGCAGTCGAATGGCATCGATGGCGAGGAAAACTAATATTTCTGGGTAATTGTGGTCCAACAGGACCATAGGCCATGTTAGCCCAAATCTCAGTGAAACTACACTTTCAGACTCATTGACACCTTTAATTGCATATGGCAAACTTCAGAAGACACAGATCCAGCATGACAAATGCCATCAAACACTTATTAAGTTCCATATTGGATAACTGTGAGGATATATAAGCATCCAAACACTTGAAAGTGGAACAGGATCTGCTTTGTTAATCCCCTACCTAATAGTATTGTACATGAGAGTCAGATTGAACCTCGGACCCTCAGATTAAAAGTCTGATGCTCTACCGTCTGAGCTATCCAGGCTTCATAGCTGCATCTTATGGATGAAAAATTCTGAAAAAGTCCAAATCCCCTTTACATACACATACACTACGTCCAACAACAACAACCTACCACTTCATACAGTTGGACAGTCGAAGGGCATCTACAATGAAAAACTAATATTTCTGGGTAATTGTGGTCCAACAGGACCATAGGCCATGTTAGCCCAAATCTCAGTGAAACTACACTTTCAGACTCATTGACACCTTTAATTGCATATGGCAAACTTCAGAAGACACAGATCCAGCATGACAAATGCCATCAAACACTTATTAAGTTCCATATTGGATAACTGTGAGGATATATAAGCATCCAAACACTTGAAAGTGGAACAGGATCTGCTTTGTTAATCCCCTACCTAATAGTATTGTACATGAGAGTCAGATTGAACCTCGGACCCTCAGATTAAAAGTCTGATGCTCTACCGTCTGAGCTATCCAGGCTTCATAGCTGCATCTTATGGATGAAAAATTCTGAAAAAGTCCAATATCCTTTACAAACACATACACTAAGTCCAACAACAACAACCTACCACTTCATACAGTTGGGCAGTCAAAGGGCAGTCGAAGGGCATCTACAGCGAGGAAAAACGATTATTTCTGGGTACTTGTGGTCCAACAGGACCATAGGCCATGTTCAGCCTAAATGTCACTGAAACTAAACTTTCAGACTCATTGACACCTTTTATGGCGTATAGCAAACTTCAGAAGACACAGATCCAGCATGACAAATGCCATCAAACACTTATAAAGTTCCATATTGGATAACTGTGAGGATATATAAGCATCCAAACACTTGAAAGTGGAACAGGATCTGCTTTGTTAATCCCCTACCTAATAGTAGTGTCCATGGGAATCCGATAAGAATAATATACCGCCTGAACAGGGACTTGAACCCTGGACGCTCAGATTAAAAGTCTGATGCTCTACCGTCTGAGCTATCCAGGCTTCGAGCGCTGCATCTTTTGGATGGAAAATTCTGAAAAAGTCCAAATCCCCTTTACATACACATACACTACGTCCAACAACAACAACCTACCACTTCATACAGTTGGGCAGTCGAAGGGCATCTACGACGAAAAACTAATATTTCTGGGTAATTGTGGTCCAACAGGACCATAGGCCATGTTGATCCCAAATCTCAGTGAAACTACACTTTCAGACTCATTGACACCTTTAATTGCATATGGCAAACTTCAGAAGACACAGATCCAGCATGACAAATGCCATCAAACACTTATTAAGTTCCATATTGGATAACTGTGAGGATATATGAGTTTTTATCAAACCTAGTCCTAAAGACAGATAAAATTATTATTGTTGGTGACTTTAATATTCATGTTGACAATAATAAAGATAGCCTGAGCGTAGCATTTATTTCAATACTAGACTCAATTGGTTTTAGTCAGTGTGTGCATCAACCTACTCATTGTTGTAACCACACACTTGACCTTGTGTTATCATACGGTGTCAAAATTGAACATTTAACAGTACTTCCGCGCAATCCAGTACTATCAGACCATAATTTAATAACCTTCGATTTTTCACTATCTGAATATATGCCACTAATAAAAAACTCATTTTCTAGATGTCTACCTGATAGTGCTGTAGCTAAATTTAAGGAAATAATTCCGATTACATTTAAACCCGTATTATCCGTCGACATAAACAACAAATTCTTTAAAAACCCGAGCTCTATTGAGATTGACCACCTCGTAGAAAGCTCTGCAGACTCATTACGATTAACATTAGACTCAATAGCGCTTCTAAAAAAGAAATGTGTAAAACATAGTAAATTAGCTCCGTGGTATAATTCCAAGACACATGAGTTGAAACAAATATCAAGAAAATTAGAAAGGAAGTGGCGCTCCAGCAACAGTGTTGAAAATCTCCTAGACTGGAAGAGTAGTGTTACAGAATATAAAAAGGCTCTCCACAAAGCAAGAGCTGCCTATTACTCAAAACTAATAGAAGAGAATAAAAACAACCCCAGGTTTCTCTTCAGCACTGTAGCCAGGCTGACAGAGAGTCACACCTCCACCGAACCCAGTATTCCTCGATCCCTAAATTGCAATATCTTTATGACCTTTTTTAATGATAAAATTCTAACTATTAGAAATAAAATCAATCATCTCCTGCCCTCAATTGGCACTAATACCCTCCCAACAATAGAGATCTCAGAAACGGCTGAGAATCCTTCCCATTATTTAGACAGCTTCTCTCTGATCACCCGTGATCAGTTTACCAAAATAGTCTCAGGTTCTAAACCAACAACCTGTATTTTAGATCCGATTCCAACTAAATTACTTAAAGAAATTCTGCCCCTAATAGATAATTCGTTACTTAACACAATCAATCTGTCATTATCATCAGGTTATGTACCACAGTCTTTTAAAATAGCTGTAATCAAACCCCTACTCAAAAAACCCACCCTAGACCCAGAGGTTTTAGCAAATTACAGGCCAATATCTAATCTCCCCTTCCTATCTAAAATCTTAGAAAAAGTTGTAGCCAATCAGCTGTGTGAGTTTCTCCAGGAAAATAATATATATGAAGACTTTCAGTCTGGGTTTAGAACCAATCATAGCACAGAGACAGCCCTGGCAAAAGTCACTAATGACCTTCTAATAGCTTCAGATCAGGGACTTGTGTCTGTCCTCGTTCTGTTAGATCTCAGTGCAGCATTCGACACAATTGACCATCAAATTTTATTAGAGAGACTAAAACAGTTAATTAACATTAAAGGAACGGCCTTAAACTGGTTTAAATCTTATTTTGCTGATCGCTCCCAATTCGTTCAAATCAATGATGAGTCATCGGTGCGCACCAAAGTTAACCATGGTGTCCCACAGGGGTCTGTGCTCGGCCCAATTTTATTCTCATTATATATGCTTCCACTAGGAAACATTATCAGGACACACTCGGTAAATTTTCACTGTTATGCGGATGACACCCAGTTATATTTGTCAATAAAACCTGATCAAAGTAATCAATTAACTAAACTTCGAGCATGTCTCAAGGACATAAAAACCTGGATGACCCGCAATTTTCTCTTATTAAACTCAGATAAAACAGAGGTTATAATACTCGGCCCTAAACACCTTAGAGATACATTATCTAATGATATAGCTGCGCTAGATGACATTGCCCTTGCTTCCAATGACACAGTCAGGAACTTGGGAGTGATCTTCGATCCTGATTTGACCTTTAATAGTCACTTAAAAGTAATTTCTAGGACCGCGTTTTTCCACTTGCGTAATATCTCAAAAATCAGACATGTCCTTTTGCAAAAAGATGCAGAAAAACTAGTCCACGCCTTTGTTACATCGAGACTGGACTATTGTAATTCATTATTATCAGGCTCCAGCAGCAAGTCGTTAAAGACTCTGCAGCTGGTCCAAAATGCCGCAGCACGTGTCCTGACGAGAACTAAGAAAAGAGAGCACATTTCTCCAGTATTAGCATCGCTACACTGGCTTCCTGTTAAATCTAGAATAGAATTTAAAATTCTCCTCCTCACCTTCAAGGCCCTTAATGATATGGCACCTCTTTACCTTAAAGAGATGTTAGTTCCATATCAACCTACTAGAGCACTCCGATCCCAGAACTCAGGTTTACTTGTTGTCCCTAAAGTCTCTAAAAGTAGAGTAGGAGCCAGAGCTTTTAGCCATCAAGCCCCACTGCTGTGGAATAATCTCTCACTTTCAGTTAGGGAGGCAGACACGCTCTGTTCGTTTAAAAGTAGACTCAAAACCTTCCTTTTTTATAAAGCTTATAGTTAGAGCTAATTTGTGCGATGTTCCAAATTTGATTAAATGGCAAAAACCCCTGATGATGCTAAGACGCACAGGGAATTTATGACACAAGACACACGGAGCTTCTCTTTCCTGCTTCTCCTTCCTTTTCTCCATATTTATCACATCAAGATAATTCTTATCTCATCAGTACATGTTACTAACTTGACCCCTTTCCCGGAGTTTCTGTGCCTTAGCGCCCGTGGATGCAGGGCCACAGCTGTGGCCGCACCATGGATTATGATTGTGGATCGCGTGTCGGAGGTCGCAATGGTGGATCCAGTTCGGTGGATTCTGTATCGTGCCAGCTGATCGTCGTTGTAATGGAGGATCCTTTGTCGCGTTGGCATTGGATGATGAGGGACCACGACCGAGGCGGCAGCTGATAATGGATTCTAACTGGCGGCGGTGGACAATGACTGTGGATTATAGTGGATCCCATCCTGATGCTGGATCGTGGTCTTGCTGCTGGCCAGAGACTGTGATTGCAGCGGGACTGCCTGACACATAGTATTGAAAAATGTTTAGCCTAATGGATGCTGCTAAAAATCCTGATGATGTTTTCTTACACCTGACATCTATTGCACTTCTGTCCGTCCTGAGAGAGGGATCCCTCACATGTGGCTCTCTCTGAGGTTTCTACATATTTTTACCTGTGAAAAGGGTTTTTAGTAGTTTTTCCTTACTCTTGTTGAGGGTTAAGGACAGAGGATGTCACACAATGTTAAAGCCCCATGAGACGAATTGTTATTTGTGAATGTGGGCTATACAAATAAAACTTGATTGATTGATTGATTGATATAAGCATCCAAACACTTGAAAGTGGAACAGGATCTGCTTTGTTAATCCCCTACCTAATAGTATTGTACATGAGAGTCAGATTGAACCTCGGACCCTCAGATTAAAAGTCTGATGCTCTACCGTCTGAGCTATCCAGGCTTCATAGCTGCATCTTATGGATGAAAAATTCTGAAAAAGTCCAATATCCTTTACATACACATACACTAAGTCCAACAACAACAACCTACCACTTCATACAGTTGGGCAGTCAAAGGGCAGTCGAAGGGCATCTACAGCGAGGAAAAACGATTATTTCTGGGTACTTGTGGTCCAACAGGACCATAGGCCATGTTGAGCCTAAATCTCAGTGAAACTACACTTTCAGACTCATTGACAGCTTTTAAGGCATATGGCAAACTTCAGAAGACACAGATCCAGCATGACAAACGCCATCAAACACTTATAAAGTTCCATATTGGATAACTGTGAGGATATATAAGCATCCAAACACTTGAAAGTGGAACAGGATCTGCTTTGTTAATCCCCTACCTAATAGTAGTGTCCATGGGAATCCGATAAGAATAATATACCGCCTGAACAGGGACTTGAACCCTGGACCCTCAGATTAAAAGTCTGATGCTCTACCGTCTGAGCTATCCAGGCTTCGAGAGCTGCATCTTTTGGATGGAAAATTCTGAAAAAGTCCAAATCCCCTTTACATACACATACACTACGTCCAACAACAACAACCTACCACTTCATACAGTTGGGCAGTCGAAGGGCATCTACGACGAAAAACTAATATTTCTGGGTAATTGTGGTCCAACAGGACCATAGGCCATGTTGAGCCCAAATCTCAGGAAAACTCTACACTTTCAGACTCATTGACTTGATTCAAGTATACCTGTTATGGCACATGGCAAACTTCAGAAGACACAGATCCAGCATGACAAATGCCATCAAACACTTATTAAGTTCCATCTTGGATAACTGTGAGGGTATATAAGCATCCAAAGAGTTGATAGTGGAACAGGACTTGCTTTGTTACTACCCTACCAAATAGTATTGTCCATGAGAGTCAGATTGAACCTCGGACCCTCAGATTAAAAGTCTGATGCTCTACCGTCTGAGCTATCCAGGCTTCATAGATGCATCTTTTGGATGAAAAATTCTGAAAAAGTCCAAATGTCCTTTACATACACATACACTACTTCCAACAACAACAACCTACCACTTCATACAGTTGGGCCGTCAAAGGGCAGTCAAAGGGGATCTACAGCGAGGAAAAACAATTATTTCTGGGTACTGGTGGTCCAACAGGACCATAGGCCATGTTGAGCCTAAATCTCAGTGAAACTACACTTTCAGACTCATTGACACCTTTTATGGCATATGGCAAACTTCAGAAGACACAGATCCAGCATGACAAACGCCATCAAACACTTATAAAGTTCCGTATTGGATAACTGTGAGGATATATAAGCATCCAAACACTTGAAAGTGGAACAGGATCTCCTTTGTTAATCCCCTACCTAATAGTAGTGTCCATGAGAATCCGATAAAAGTAATATACCGCCTGAACAGGGACTTGAACCCTGGACCCTCAGATTAAAAGTCTGATGCTCTACCGTCTGAGCTATCCAGGCTTCGAGAGCTGCATCTTTTGGATGGAAAATTCTGAAAAAGTCCAAATCCCCTTTACATACACATACACTACGTCCAACAACAACAACCTACCACTTCATACAGTTGGGCAGTCGAATGGCATCGACGGCGAGGAAAACTAATATTTCTGGGTAATTGTGGTCCAACAGGACCATAGGCCATGTTGAGCCCAAATCTCAGGAAAACTCTACACTTTCAGACTCATTGACTTGATTCAAGTATACCTGTTATGGCACATGGCAAACTTCAGAAGACACAGATCCAGCATGACAAATGCCATCAAACACTTATTAAGTTCCATCTTGGATAACTGTGAGGGTATATAAGCATCCAAAGAGTTGATAGTGGAACAGGACTTGCTTTGTTACTACCCTACCAAATAGTATTGTCCATGAGAGTCAGATTGAACCTCGGACCCTCAGATTAAAAGTCTGATGCTCTACCGTCTGAGCTATCCAGGCTTCATAGATGCATCTTTTGGATGAAAAATTCTGAAAAAGTCCAAATGTCCTTTACATACACATACACTACTTCCAACAACAACAACCTACCACTTCATACAGTTGGGCCGTCAAAGGGCAGTCAAAGGGGATCTACAGCGAGGAAAAACAATTATTTCTGGGTACTGGTGGTCCAACAGGACCATAGGCCATGTTGAGCCTAAATCTCAGTGAAACTACACTTTCAGACTCATTGACACCTTTTATGGCATATGGCAAACTTCAGAAGACACAGATCCAGCATGACAAACGCCATCAAACACTTATAAAGTTCCGTATTGGATAACTGTGAGGATATATAAGCATCCAAACACTTGAAAGTGGAACAGGATCTCCTTTGTTAATCCCCTACCTAATAGTAGTGTCCATGAGAATCCGATAAAAGTAATATACCGCCTGAACAGGGACTTGAACCCTGGACCCTCAGATTAAAAGTCTGATGCTCTACCGTCTGAGCTATCCAGGCTTCGAGAGCTGCATCTTTTGGATGGAAAATTCCGAAAAAGTCCAAATCCCCTTTACATACACATACACTACGTCCAACAACAACAACCTACCACTTCATACAGTTGGGCAGTCGAATGGCATCGACGGCGAGGAAAACTAATATTTCTGGGTAATTGTGGTCCAACAGGACCATAGGCCATGTTGAGCCCAAATCTCAGGAAAACTCTACACTTTCAGACTCATTGACTTGATTCAAGTATACCTGTTATGGCACATGGCAAACTTCAGAAGACACAGATCCAGCATGACAAATGCCATCAAACACTTCCAAAGTTCCATCTTGGATAACTGTGAGGGTATATAAGAATCCAAACACTTGAAAGTGGAACAGGATCTGCTTTGTTAATCCCCTACCTAATAGTATTGTCCATGACTGTCTGATAAGAGTAATTACCGCCTGAACAGGGACTTGAACCCTGGACCCTCAGATTAAAAGTCTGATGCTCTACCGTCTGAGCTATCCAGGCTTCGAGAGCTGCATCTTTTGGATGGAAAATTCTGAAAAAGTCCAAATCCCCTTTACATACACATACACTACGTCCAACAACAACCTACCACTTCATACAGTTGGGCAGTCGAATGGCATCGACGGCGAGGAAAACTAATATTTCTGGGTAATTGTGGTCCAACAGGACCATAGGCCATGTTAGCCCAAATCTCAGTGAAACTACACTTTCAGACTCATTGACACCTTTAATTGCATATGGCAAACTTCAGAAGACACAGATCCAGAATGACAAATGCCATCAAACACTTATTAAGTTCCATATTGGATAACTGTGAGGATATATAAGCATCCAAACACTTGAAAGTGGAACAGGATCTGCTTTGTTAATCCCCTACCTAATAGTATTGTACATGAGAGTCAGATTGAACCTCTGACCCTCAGATTAAAAGTCTGATGCTCTACCGTCTGAGCTATCCAGGCTTCGAGAGCTGCATCTTTTGGATGGAAAATTCTGAAAAAGTACAAATCCCCTTTACATACACATACACTACGTCCAACAACAACAACCTACCACTTCATACAGTTGGGCAGTCAAAGGGCAGTCGAAGGGCATCTACAGCGAGGAAAAATGATTATTTCTGGGTACTTGTGGTCCAACAGGACCATAGGCCATGTTGATCCCAAATCTCAGTGAAACTACACTTTCAGACTCATTGACACCTTTAATTGCATATGGCAAACTTCAGAAGACACAGATCCAGCATGACAAATGCCATCAAACACTTATTAAGTTCCATCTTGGATAACTGTGAGGGTATATAAGCATCCAAAGAGTTGATAGTGGAACAGGACTTGCTTTGTTACTACCCTACCTAATAGTATTGTCCATGAGAGTCAGATTGAACCTCTGACCCTCAGATTAAAAGTCTGAAGCTCTACCGTCTGAGCTATCCAGGCTTCATAGCTGCATCTTTTGGATCAAAAAATTCTGAAAAAGTCCAAATGTCCTTTACATACACATACACTACTTCCAACAACAACAACCTACCACTTCATACAGTTGGGCCGTCAAAGGGCAGTCAAAGGGGATCTACAGCGAGGAAAAACGATTATTTCTGGGTGCTTGTGGTCCAACAGGACCATAGGCCATGTTGAGCCTAAATCTCAGTGAAACTACACTTTCAGACTCATTGACACCTTTTATGGCATATGGCAAACTTCAGAAGACACAGATCCAGCATGACAAACGCCATCAAACACTTATAAAGTTCCATATTGGATAACTGTGAGGATATATAAGCATCCAAACACTTGAAAGTGGAACAGGATCTGCTTTGTTAATCCCCTACCTAATAGTATTGTCCATGAGAGTCTGATAAGAGTAATTATCGCCTGAACATGGACTTGCACCCTGGACCCTCAGATTAAAAGTCTGATGCTCTACCGTCTGAGCTATCCAGGCTTCGAGAGCTGCATCTTTTGGATGGAAATTTCCCAAAAAGTCCAAATCCCCTTTACATACACATACACTACGTCCAACAACAACAACCTACCACTTCATACAGTTGGGCAGTCGAAGGGCATCTACGGCGAGGAAAAAACTAATATTTCTGGGTAATTGTTGTCCAACAGGACCATAGGCCATGTTGAGCCCAAAGCTCAGGAAAACTCTACACTTTCAGACTCATTGAATTGATTCAAGTATACCTGTTATGGCATATAGCAAACTTCAGAAGACACAGATCAAGCATGACAAATGCCATCAAACACTTATTAAGTTCCATATTGGATAACTGTGAGGTTATATAAGAATCCAAAGACTTGAAAGTGGAACAGGATCTGCTTTGTTAATCCCCTACCTAATAGTAGTATCCATGGGAGTCCGATAAGGGTAATATACCACGTGAACAGGGACTTGAACCATGGACCCTCAGATTAAAAGTCTGATGCTCTACCGTCTGAGCTATCCAGGCTTCGAGAGCTGCATCTTTTGGATGGAAAATTCTGAAAAAGTACAAATCCCCTTTACATACACATACACTACGTCCAACAACAACAACCTACCACTTCATACAGTTGGGCAGTCGAATGGCATCGACGGCGAGGAAAACTAATATTTCTGGGTAATTGTGGTCCAACAGGACCATAGGCCATGTTGAGCCCAAATCTCAGGAAAACTCTACACTTTCAGACTCATTGACTTGTATCAAGTATACCTGTTATGGCATATGGCAAACTTCAGAAGACACAGATCAAGCATGACAAATGCCATCAAACACTTATTAAGTTCCATATTGGATAACTGTGAGGATATATAAGCATCCAAAGACTTGAAAGTGGAACAGGATCTGCTTCGTTAATCCCCTACCTAATAGGATTGTCCATGAGAGTCTGATAAGAGTAATTACCGCCTGAACAGGGACTTGAACCCTGGACCCTCAGATTAAAAGTCTGATGCTCTACCGTCTGAGCTATCCAGGCTTCGAGAGCTGCATCTTTTGGATGGAAAATTCTGAAAAAGTCCAAAACCCCTTTACATACACTACGTCCAACAACAACCTACCACTTCATACAGTTGGGCAGTCGAATGGCATCGACGGCGAGGAAAACTAATATTTCTGGGTAATTGTGGTCCAACAGGACCATAGGCCATGTTGAGCCCAAATCTCAGGAAAACTCTACACTTTCAGACTCATTGACTTGATTCAAGTATACCTGTTATGGCACATGGCAAACTTCAGAAGACACAGATCCAGCATGACAAAATGCCATCAAACACTTATTAAGTTCCATCTTGGATAACTGTGAGGGTATATAAGCATCCAAAGAGTTGATAGTGGAACAGGACTTGCTTTGTTACTACCCTACCTAATAGTATTGTCCATGAGAGTCAGATTGAACCTCGGACCCTCAGATTAAAAGTCTGATGCTCTACCGTCTGAGCTATCCAGGCTTCATAGCTGCATCTTTTGGATGAAAAATTCTGAAAAAGTCCATATGTCCTTTACATACACATACACTACTTCCAACAACAACAACCTACCACTTCAGACAGTTGGGCAGTCAAAGGGCAGTCGAAGGGCATATACAGCGAGGAAAAACGATTATTTCTGGGTACTTGTGGTCCAACAGGACCATAGGCCATGTTGAGCCTAAATCTCAGTGAAACTAAACTTTCAGACTCATTGACACCTTTTATGGCATATGGCAAACTTCAGAAGACACAGATCCAGCATGACAAACGCCATCAAACACTTATAAAGTTCCATATTGGATAACTGTGAGGATATATAAGCATCCAAACACTTGAAAGTGGAACAGGGTCTGCTTTGTTAATCCCCTACCTAATAGTAGTGTCCATGGGAATTCGATAAGAGTAATATACCGCCTGAACAGGGACTTGAACCCTGGACCCTCAGATTAAAAGTCTGATGCTCTACCGTCTGAGCTATCCAGGTTTCGAGAGCTGCATCTTTTTGATGGAAAATTCCGAAAAAGTCCAAATCCCCTTTACATACACTACGTCCAACAACAACCTACCACTTCATACAGTTGGGCAGTCGAATGGCATCGACGGCGAGGAAAACTAATATTTCTGGGTAATTGTGGTCCAACAGGACCATAGGCCATGTTGATCCCAAATCTCAGTGAAACTTCACTTTCAGACTCATTGACACCTTTAATTGCATATGGCAAACTTCAGAAGACACAGATCCAGCATGACAAATGCCATCAAACACTTATTAAGTTCCATCTTGGATAACTGTGAGGGTATATAAGCATCCAAAGAGTTGATAGTGGAACAGGACTTGCTTTGTTACTACCCTACCTAATAGTATTGTCCATGAGAGTCAGATTGAACCTCTGACCCTCAGATTAAAAGTCTGAAGCTAATATTTCTGGGTAATTGTGGTCCAACAGGACCATAGGCCATGTTGAGCCCAAATCTCAGGAAAACTCTACACTTTCAGACTCATTGACTTGATTCAAGTATACCTGTTATGGCATATGGCAAACTTCAGAAGACACAGATCAAGCATGACAAATGCCATCAAACACTTATTAAGTTCTATATTGGATAACTGTGAGGATATATAAGCATCCAAAGACTTGAAAGTGGAACAGGATCTGCTTCGTTAATTCCCTACCTAATAGGATTGTCCATGAGAGTCTGATAAGTGTAATTACCGCCTGAACAGGGACTTGAACCCTGGACCCTCAGATTAAAAGTCTGATGCTCTACCGTCTAAGCTTGCGGGATTCAAGAGATGCATCTTTTGGTTGGAAAATTCTGAAAAAGTTCAAATCCCCTTTACATACACATACACTACTTCCAACAACAACAACCTACCACTTCATACAGTTGGGCAGTCGAATGGCATCGACGGCGAGGAAAACTAATATTTCTGGGTAATTGTGGTCCAACAGGACCATAGGCCATGTTGAGCCCAAATCTCAGGAAAACTCTACACTTTCAGACTCATTGACTTGATTCAAGTATACCTGTTATGGCATATGGCAAACTTCAGAATACACAGATCCAGCATGACAAATGCCATCAAACACTTATTAAGTTCCATCTTGGATAACTGTGAGGGTATATAAGCATCCAAAGAGTTGATAGTGGAACAGGACTTGCTTTGTTACTACCCTACCTAATAGTATTGTCCATGAGAGTCAGATTGAACCTCTGACCCTCAGATTAAAAGTCTGAAGCTCTACCGTCTGAGCTATCCAGGCTTCATAGCTGCATCTTTTGGATCAAAAAATTCTGAAAAAGTCCAAATGTCCTTTACATACACATACACTACTTCCAACAACAACAACCTACCACTTCATACAGTTGGGCCGTCAAAGGGCAGTCAAAGGGGATCTACAGCGAGGAAAAACGATTATTTCTGGGTACTTGTGGTCCAACAGGACCATAGGCCATGTTGAGCCTAAATCTCAGTGAAACTACACTTTCAGACTCATTGACACCTTTTATGGCATATGGCAAACTTCAGAAGACACAGATCCAGCATGACAAACGCCATCAAACACTTATAAAGTTCCATATTGGATAACTGTGAGGATATATAAGCATCCAAACACTTGAAAGTGGAACAGGATCTGCTTTGTTAATCCCCTACCTAATAGTATTGTCCATGAGAGTCTGATAAGAGTAATTATCGCCTGAACAGGGACTTGCACCCTGGACCCTCAGATTAAAAGTCTGATGCTCTACCGTCTGAGCTATCCAGGCTTCGAGAGCTGCATCTTTTGGATGGAAATTTCCCAAAAAGTCCAAATCCCCTTTACATACACATACACTACGTCCAACAACAACAACCTACCACTTCATACAGTTGGGCAGTCGAAGGGCATCTACGGCGAGGAAAAAACTAATATTTCTGGGTAATTGTTGTCCAACAGGACCATAGGCCATGTTTAGCCCAAAGCTCAGGAAAACTCTACACTTTCAGACTCATTGAATTGATTCAAGTATACCTGTTATGGCATATAGCAAACTTCAGAAGACACAGATCAAGCATGACAAATGCCATCAAACACTTATTAAGTTCCATATTGGATAACTGTGAGGTTATATAAGAATCCAAAGACTTGAAAGTGGAACAGGATCTGCTTTGTTAATCCCCTACCTAATAGTAGTATCCATGGGAGTCCGATAAGGGTAATATACCACCTGAACAGGGACTTGAACAATGGACCCTCAGATTAAAAGTCTGATGCTCTACCGTCTGAGCTATCCAGGCTTCGAGAGCTGCATCTTTTGGATGGAAAATTCTGAAAAAGTACAAATCCCCTTTACATACACATACACTACGTCCAACAACAACAACCTACCACTTCATACAGTTGGGCAGTCGAATGGCATCGACGGCGAGGAAAACTAATATTTCTGGGTAATTGTGGTCCAACAGGACCATAGGCCATGTTGAGCCCAAATCTCAGGAAAACTCTACACTTTCAGACTCATTGACTTGTATCAAGTATACCTGTTATGGCATATGGCAAACTTCAGAAGACACAGATCAAGCATGACAAATGCCATCAAACACTTATTAAGTTCCATATTGGATAACTGTGAGGATATATAAGCATCCAAAGACTTGAAAGTGGAACAGGATCTGCTTCGTTAATCCCCTACCTAATAGGATTGTCCATGAGAGTCTGATAAGAGTAATTACCGCCTGAACAGGGACTTGAACCCTGGACCCTCAGATTAAAAGTCTGATGCTCTACCGTCTGAGCTATCCAGGCTTCGAGAGCTGCATCTTTTGGATGGAAAATTCCGAAAAAGTCCAAAACCCCTTTACATACACTACGTCCAACAACAACCTACCACTTCATACAGTTGGGCAGTCGAATGGCATCGACGGCGAGGAAAACTAATATTTCTGGGTAATTGTGGTCCAACAGGACCATAGGCCATGTTGAGCCCAAATCTCAGGAAAACTCTACACTTTCAGACTCATTGACTTGATTCAAGTATACCTGTTATGGCACATGGCAAACTTCAGAAGACACAGATCCAGCATGACAAAATGCCATCAAACACTTATTAAGTTCCATCTTGGATAACTGTGAGGGTATATAAGCATCCAAAGAGTTGATAGTGGAACAGGACTTGCTTTGTTACTACCCTACCTAATAGTATTGTCCATGAGAGTCAGATTGAACCTCGGACCCTCAGATTAAAAGTCTGATGCTCTACCGTCTGAGCTATCCAGGCTTCATAGCTGCATCTTTTGGATGAAAAATTCTGAAAAAGTCCATATGTCCTTTACATACACATACACTACTTCCAACAACAACAACCTACCACTTCAGACAGTTGGGCAGTCAAAGGGCAGTCGAAGGGCATATACAGCGAGGAAAAACGATTATTTCTGGGTACTTGTGGTCCAACAGGACCATAGGCCATGTTGAGCCTAAATCTCAGTGAAACTAAACTTTCAGACTCATTGACACCTTTTATGGCATATGGCAAACTTCAGAAGACACAGATCCAGCATGACAAACGCCATCAAACACTTATAAAGTTCCATATTGGATAACTGTGAGGATATATAAGCATCCAAACACTTGAAAGTGGAACAGGGTCTGCTTTGTTAATCCCCTACCTAATAGTAGTGTCCATGGGAATTCGATAAGAGTAATATACCGCCTGAACAGGGACTTGAACCCTGGACCCTCAGATTAAAAGTCTGATGCTCTACCGTCTGAGCTATCCAGGTTTCGAGAGCTCTATCTTTTTGATGGAAAATTCCGAAAAAGTCCAAATCCCCTTTACATACACTACGTCCAACAACAACCTACCACTTCATACAGTTGGGCAGTCGAATGGCATCGACGGCGAGGAAAACTAATATTTCTGGGTAATTGTGGTCCAACAGGACCATAGGCCATGTTGATCCCAAATCTCAGTGAAACTACACTTTCAGACTCATTGACACCTTTAATTGCATATGGCAAACTTCAGAAGACACAGATCCAGCATGACAAATGCCATCAAACACTTATTAAGTTCCATCTTGGATAACTGTGAGGGTATATAAGCATCCAAAGAGTTGATAGTGGAACAGGACTTGCTTTGTTACTACCCTACCTAATATTAATTGTCCATGAGAGTCAGATTGAACCTCTGACCCTCAGATTAAAAGTCTGAAGCTAATATTTCTGGGTAATTGTGGTCCAACAGGACCATAGGCCATGTTGAGCCCAAATCTCAGGAAAACTCTACACTTTCAGACTCATTGACTTGATTCAAGTATACCTGTTATGGCACATGGCAAACTTCAGAAGACACAGATCCAGCATGACAAATGCCATCAAACACTTCCAAAGTTCCATCTTGGATAACTGTGAGGGTATATAAGAATCCAAACACTTGAAAGTGGAACAGGATCTGCTTTGTTAATCCCCTACCTAATAGTATTGTCCATGACTGTCTGATAAGAGTAATTACCGCCTGAACAGGGACTTGAACCCTGGACCCTCAGATTAAAAGTCTGATGCTCTACCGTCTGAGCTATCCAGGCTTCGAGAGCTGCATCTTTTGGATGGAAAATTCTGAAAAAGTCCAAATCCCCTTTACATACACATACACTACGTCCAACAACAACCTACCACTTCATACAGTTGGGCAGTCGAATGGCATCGACGGCGAGGAAAACTAATATTTCTGGGTAATTGTGGTCCAACAGGACCATAGGCCATGTTAGCCCAAATCTCAGTGAAACTACACTTTCAGACTCATTGACACCTTTAATTGCATATGGCAAACTTCAGAAGACACAGATCCAGAATGACAAATGCCATCAAACACTTATTAAGTTCCATATTGGATAACTGTGAGGATATATAAGCATCCAAACACTTGAAAGTGGAACAGGATCTGCTTTGTTAATCCCCTACCTAATAGTATTGTACATGAGAGTCAGATTGAACCTCTGACCCTCAGATTAAAAGTCTGATGCTCTACCGTCTGAGCTATCCAGGCTTCGAGAGCTGCATCTTTTGGATGGAAAATTCTGAAAAAGTACAAATCCCCTTTACATACACATACACTACGTCCAACAACAACAACCTACCACTTCATACAGTTGGGCAGTCAAAGGGCAGTCGAAGGGCATCTACAGCGAGGAAAAATGATTATTTCTGGGTACTTGTGGTCCAACAGGACCATAGGCCATGTTGATCCCAAATCTCAGTGAAACTACACTTTCAGACTCATTGACACCTTTAATTGCATATGGCAAACTTCAGAAGACACAGATCCAGCATGACAAATGCCATCAAACACTTATTAAGTTCCATCTTGGATAACTGTGAGGGTATATAAGCATCCAAAGAGTTGATAGTGGAACAGGACTTGCTTTGTTACTACCCTACCTAATAGTATTGTCCATGAGAGTCAGATTGAACCTCTGACCCTCAGATTAAAAGTCTGAAGCTCTACCGTCTGAGCTATCCAGGCTTCATAGCTGCATCTTTTGGATCAAAAAATTCTGAAAAAGTCCAAATGTCCTTTACATACACATACACTACTTCCAACAACAACAACCTACCACTTCATACAGTTGGGCCGTCAAAGGGCAGTCAAAGGGGATCTACAGCGAGGAAAAACGATTATTTCTGGGTGCTTGTGGTCCAACAGGACCATAGGCCATGTTGAGCCTAAATCTCAGTGAAACTACACTTTCAGACTCATTGACACCTTTTATGGCATATGGCAAACTTCAGAAGACACAGATCCAGCATGACAAACGCCATCAAACACTTATAAAGTTCCATATTGGATAACTGTGAGGATATATAAGCATCCAAACACTTGAAAGTGGAACAGGATCTGCTTTGTTAATCCCCTACCTAATAGTATTGTCCATGAGAGTCTGATAAGAGTAATTATCGCCTGAACATGGACTTGCACCCTGGACCCTCAGATTAAAAGTCTGATGCTCTACCGTCTGAGCTATCCAGGCTTCGAGAGCTGCATCTTTTGGATGGAAATTTCCCAAAAAGTCCAAATCCCCTTTACATACACATACACTACGTCCAACAACAACAACCTACCACTTCATACAGTTGGGCAGTCGAAGGGCATCTACGGCGAGGAAAAAACTAATATTTCTGGGTAATTGTTGTCCAACAGGACCATAGGCCATGTTGAGCCCAAAGCTCAGGAAAACTCTACACTTTCAGACTCATTGAATTGATTCAAGTATACCTGTTATGGCATATAGCAAACTTCAGAAGACACAGATCAAGCATGACAAATGCCATCAAACACTTATTAAGTTCCATATTGGATAACTGTGAGGTTATATAAGAATCCAAAGACTTGAAAGTGGAACAGGATCTGCTTTGTTAATCCCCTACCTAATAGTAGTATCCATGGGAGTCCGATAAGGGTAATATACCACGTGAACAGGGACTTGAACCATGGACCCTCAGATTAAAAGTCTGATGCTCTACCGTCTGAGCTATCCAGGCTTCGAGAGCTGCATCTTTTGGATGGAAAATTCTGAAAAAGTACAAATCCCCTTTACATACACATACACTACGTCCAACAACAACAACCTACCACTTCATACAGTTGGGCAGTCGAATGGCATCGACGGCGAGGAAAACTAATATTTCTGGGTAATTGTGGTCCAACAGGACCATAGGCCATGTTGAGCCCAAATCTCAGGAAAACTCTACACTTTCAGACTCATTGACTTGTATCAAGTATACCTGTTATGGCATATGGCAAACTTCAGAAGACACAGATCAAGCATGACAAATGCCATCAAACACTTATTAAGTTCCATATTGGATAACTGTGAGGATATATAAGCATCCAAAGACTTGAAAGTGGAACAGGATCTGCTTCGTTAATCCCCTACCTAATAGGATTGTCCATGAGAGTCTGATAAGAGTAATTACCGCCTGAACAGGGACTTGAACCCTGGACCCTCAGATTAAAAGTCTGATGCTCTACCGTCTGAGCTATCCAGGCTTCGAGAGCTGCATCTTTTGGATGGAAAATTCTGAAAAAGTCCAAAACCCCTGTACATACACTACGTCCAACAACAACCTACCACTTCATACAGTTGGGCAGTCGAATGGCATCGACGGCGAGGAAAACTAATATTTCTGGGTAATTGTGGTCCAACAGGACCATAGGCCATGTTGAGCCCAAATCTCAGGAAAACTCTACACTTTCAGACTCATTGACTTGATTCAAGTATACCTGTTATGGCACATGGCAAACTTCAGAAGACACAGATCCAGCATGACAAAATGCCATCAAACACTTATTAAGTTCCATCTTGGATAACTGTGAGGGTATATAAGCATCCAAAGAGTTGATAGTGGAACAGGACTTGCTTTGTTACTACCCTACCTAATAGTATTGTCCATGAGAGTCAGATTGAACCTCGGACCCTCAGATTAAAAGTCTGATGCTCTACCGTCTGAGCTATCCAGGCTTCATAGCTGCATCTTTTGGATGAAAAATTCTGAAAAAGTCCATATGTCCTTTACATACACATACACTACTTCCAACAACAACAACCTACCACTTCAGACAGTTGGGCAGTCAAAGGGCAGTCGAAGGGCATATACAGCGAGGAAAAACGATTATTTCTGGGTACTTGTGGTCCAACAGGACCATAGGCCATGTTGAGCCTAAATCTCAGTGAAACTAAACTTTCAGACTCATTGACACCTTTTATGGCATATGGCAAACTTCAGAAGACACAGATCCAGCATGACAAACGCCATCAAACACTTATAAAGTTCCATATTGGATAACTGTGAGGATATATAAGCATCCAAACACTTGAAAGTGGAACAGGGTCTGCTTTGTTAATCCCCTACCTAATAGTAGTGTCCATGGGAATTCGATAAGAGTAATATACCGCCTGAACAGGGACTTGAACCCTGGACCCTCAGATTAAAAGTCTGATGCTCTACCGTCTGAGCTATCCAGGTTTCGAGAGCTGCATCTTTTTGATGGAAAATTCCGAAAAAGTCCAAATCCCCTTTACATACACTACGTCCAACAACAACCTACCACTTCATACAGTTGGGCAGTCGAATGGCATCGACGGCGAGGAAAACTAATATTTCTGGGTAATTGTGGTCCAACAGGACCATAGGCCATGTTGATCCCAAATCTCAGTGAAACTTCACTTTCAGACTCATTGACACCTTTAATTGCATATGGCAAACTTCAGAAGACACAGATCCAGCATGACAAATGCCATCAAACACTTATTAAGTTCCATCTTGGATAACTGTGAGGGTATATAAGCATCCAAAGAGTTGATAGTGGAACAGGACTTGCTTTGTTACTACCCTACCTAATAGTATTGTCCATGAGAGTCAGATTGAACCTCTGACCCTCAGATTAAAAGTCTGAAGCTAATATTTCTGGGTAATTGTGGTCCAACAGGACCATAGGCCATGTTGAGCCCAAATCTCAGGAAAACTCTACACTTTCAGACTCATTGACTTGATTCAAGTATACCTGTTATGGCATATGGCAAACTTCAGAAGACACAGATCAAGCATGACAAATGCCATCAAACACTTATTAAGTTCTATATTGGATAACTGTGAGGATATATAAGCATCCAAAGACTTGAAAGTGGAACAGGATCTGCTTCGTTAATTCCCTACCTAATAGGATTGTCCATGAGAGTCTGATAAGTGTAATTACCGCCTGAACAGGGACTTGAACCCTGGACCCTCAGATTAAAAGTCTGATGCTCTACCGTCTAAGCTTGCGGGATTCAAGAGATGCATCTTTTGGTTGGAAAATTCTGAAAAAGTTCAAATCCCCTTTACATACACATACACTACTTCCAACAACAACAACCTACCACTTCATACAGTTGGGCAGTCGAATGGCATCGACGGCGAGGAAAACTAATATTTCTGGGTAATTGTGGTCCAACAGGACCATAGGCCATGTTGAGCCCAAATCTCAGGAAAACTCTACACTTTCAGACTCATTGACTTGATTCAAGTATACCTGTTATGGCATATGGCAAACTTCAGAATACACAGATCCAGCATGACAAATGCCATCAAACACTTATTAAGTTCCATCTTGGATAACTGTGAGGGTATATAAGCATCCAAAGAGTTGATAGTGGAACAGGACTTGCTTTGTTACTACCCTACCTAATAGTATTGTCCATGAGAGTCAGATTGAACCTCTGACCCTCAGATTAAAAGTCTGAAGCTCTACCGTCTGAGCTATCCAGGCTTCATAGCTGCATCTTTTGGATCAAAAAATTCTGAAAAAGTCCAAATGTCCTTTACATACACATACACTACTTCCAACAACAACAACCTACCACTTCATACAGTTGGGCCGTCAAAGGGCAGTCAAAGGGGATCTACAGCGAGGAAAAACGATTATTTCTGGGTACTTGTGGTCCAACAGGACCATAGGCCATGTTGAGCCTAAATCTCAGTGAAACTACACTTTCAGACTCATTGACACCTTTTATGGCATATGGCAAACTTCAGAAGACACAGATCCAGCATGACAAACGCCATCAAACACTTATAAAGTTCCATATTGGATAACTGTGAGGATATATAAGCATCCAAACACTTGAAAGTGGAACAGGATCTGCTTTGTTAATCCCCTACCTAATAGTATTGTCCATGAGAGTCTGATAAGAGTAATTATCGCCTGAACAGGGACTTGCACCCTGGACCCTCAGATTAAAAGTCTGATGCTCTACCGTCTGAGCTATCCAGGCTTCGAGAGCTGCATCTTTTGGATGGAAATTTCCCAAAAAGTCCAAATCCCCTTTACATACACATACACTACGTCCAACAACAACAACCTACCACTTCATACAGTTGGGCAGTCGAAGGGCATCTACGGCGAGGAAAAAACTAATATTTCTGGGTAATTGTTGTCCAACAGGACCATAGGCCATGTTGAGCCCAAATCTCAGGAAAACTCTACACTTTCAGACTCATTGACTTGTATCAAGTATACCTGTTATGGCATATGGCAAACTTCAGAAGACACAGATCAAGCATGACAAATGCCATCAAACACTTATTAAGTTCCATATTGGATAACTGTGAGGATATATAAGCATCCAAAGACTTGAAAGTGGAACAGGATCTGCTTCGTTAATCCCCTACCTAATAGGATTGTCCATGAGAGTCTGATAAGAGTAATTACCGCCTGAACAGGGACTTGAACCCTGGACCCTCAGATTAAAAGTCTGATGCTCTACCGTCTGAGCTATCCAGGCTTCGAGAGCTGCATCTTTTGGATGGAAAATTCCGAAAAAGTCCAAAACCCCTTTACATACACTACGTCCAACAACAACCTACCACTTCATACAGTTGGGCAGTCGAATGGCATCGACGGCGAGGAAAACTAATATTTCTGGGTAATTGTGGTCCAACAGGACCATAGGCCATGTTGAGCCCAAATCTCAGGAAAACTCTACACTTTCAGACTCATTGACTTGATTCAAGTATACCTGTTATGGCACATGGCAAACTTCAGAAGACACAGATCCAGCATGACAAAATGCCATCAAACACTTATTAAGTTCCATCTTGGATAACTGTGAGGGTATATAAGCATCCAAAGAGTTGATAGTGGAACAGGACTTGCTTTGTTACTACCCTACCTAATAGTATTGTCCATGAGAGTCAGATTGAACCTCGGACCCTCAGATTAAAAGTCTGATGCTCTACCGTCTGAGCTATCCAGGCTTCATAGCTGCATCTTTTGGATGAAAAATTCTGAAAAAGTCCATATGTCCTTTACATACACATACACTACTTCCAACAACAACAACCTACCACTTCAGACAGTTGGGCAGTCAAAGGGCAGTCGAAGGGCATATACAGCGAGGAAAAACGATTATTTCTGGGTACTTGTGGTCCAACAGGACCATAGGCCATGTTGAGCCTAAATCTCAGTGAAACTAAACTTTCAGACTCATTGACACCTTTTATGGCATATGGCAAACTTCAGAAGACACAGATCCAGCATGACAAACGCCATCAAACACTTATAAAGTTCCATATTGGATAACTGTGAGGATATATAAGCATCCAAACACTTGAAAGTGGAACAGGGTCTGCTTTGTTAATCCCCTACCTAATAGTAGTGTCCATGGGAATTCGATAAGAGTAATATACCGCCTGAACAGGGACTTGAACCCTGGACCCTCAGATTAAAAGTCTGATGCTCTACCGTCTGAGCTATCCAGGTTTCGAGAGCTCTATCTTTTTGATGGAAAATTCCGAAAAAGTCCAAATCCCCTTTACATACACTACGTCCAACAACAACCTACCACTTCATACAGTTGGGCAGTCGAATGGCATCGACGGCGAGGAAAACTAATATTTCTGGGTAATTGTGGTCCAACAGGACCATAGGCCATGTTGATCCCAAATCTCAGTGAAACTACACTTTCAGACTCATTGACACCTTTAATTGCATATGGCAAACTTCAGAAGACACAGATCCAGCATGACAAATGCCATCAAACACTTATTAAGTTCCATCTTGGATAACTGTGAGGGTATATAAGCATCCAAAGAGTTGATAGTGGAACAGGACTTGCTTTGTTACTACCCTACCTAATATTAATTGTCCATGAGAGTCAGATTGAACCTCTGACCCTCAGATTAAAAGTCTGAAGCTAATATTTCTGGGTAATTGTGGTCCAACAGGACCATAGGCCATGTTGAGCCCAAATCTCAGGAAAACTCTACACTTTCAGACTCATTGACTTGATTCAAGTATACCTGTTATGGCATATGGCAAACTTCAGAAGACACAGATCAAGCATGACAAATGCCATCAAACACTTATTAAGTTCTATATTGGATAACTGTGAGGATATATAAGCATCCAAAGACTTGAAAGTGGAACAGGATCTGCTTCGTTAATTCCCTACCTAATAGGATTGTCCATGAGAGTCTGATAAGTGTAATTACCGCCTGAACAGGGACTTGAACCTTGGACCCTCAGATTAAAAGTCTGATGCTCTACCGTCTAAGCTTGCGGGATTCAAGAGATGCATCTTTTGGTTGGAAAATTCTGAAAAAGTTCAAATCCCCTTTACATACACATACACTACTTCCAACAACAACAACCTACCACTTCATACAGTTGGGCAGTCGAATGGCATCGACGGCGAGGAAAACTAATATTTCTGGGTAATTGTGGTCCAACAGGACCATAGGCCATGTTGAGCCCAAATCTCAGGAAAACTCTACACTTTCAGACTCATTGACTTGATTCAAGTATACCTGTTATGGCATATAGCAAACTCTAGAAGACACAGATCAAGCATGACAAATGCCATCAAAAACTTATTAAGTTCCATCTTGGATAACTGTGAGGGTATATAAGCATCCAAAGAGTTGATGGTGGAACAGGACTTGCTTTGTTACTACCCTACCTAATAGTATTGTCCAGGAGAGTGAGATTGAACCTCGGACCCTCAGATTAAAAGTCTGATGCTCTACCGTCTGAGCTATCCAGGCTTCATAGCTGCATCTTTTGGATGAAAAATTCTGAAAATGTCCAAATGTCCTTTACATACACATACACTACTTCCAACAACAACAACCTACCACTTCATACAGTTGGGCAGTCAAAGGGCAGTCGAAGGGCATCTACAGCGAGGAAAATCGATTATTTCTGGGTACTTGTGGTCCAACAGGACCATAGGCCATGTTGAGCCTAAATCTCATTGAAACTACACTTTCAGACTCATTGACACCTTTTATGGCATATAGCAAACTTCAGAAGACACAGATCCAGCATGACAAATGCCATCAAACACTTATTAAGTTCCATATTGGATAACTGTGAGGATATATAAGCATCAAAAGACTTGAAAGTGGAACAGGATCTGTTTTGTTAATCCCCTACCTAATAGGATTGTCCATGAGAGTCTGATAAGAGTAATATACCGCCTGAACAGGGACTTGAACCCTGGACCCTCAGATTAAAAGTCTGATGCTCTACCGTCTGAGCTATCCAGGTTTCGAGAGCTGCATCTTTTGGATGGAAAATTCTGAAAAAGTACAAATCCCCTTTACATACACATACACTACGTCCAACAACAACAACCTACCACTTCATACAGTTGGGCAGTCGAATGGCATCGACGGCGAGGAAAACTAATATTTCTGGGTAATTGTGGTCCAACAGGACCATAGGCCATGTTGAGCCCAAATCTCAGGAAAACTCTACACTTTCAGACTCATTGACTTGAATCAAGTATACCTGTTATGGCATATGGCAAACTTCAGAAGACACAGATCAAGCATGACAAATGCCATCAAACACTTATTAAGTTCCATATTGGATAACTGTGAGGATATATAAGCATCCAAAGACTTGAAAGTGGAACAGGATCTGCTTCGTTAATCCCCTACCTAATAGGATTGTCCATGAGAGTCAGATTGAACCTCGGACCCTCAGATTAAAAGTCTGATGCTCTACCGTCTGAGCTATCCAGGCTTCATAGCTGCATCTTTTGGATGAAAAATTCTGAAAAAGTCCATATGTCCTTTACATACACATACACTACTTCCAACAACAACAACCTACCACTTCATACAGTTTGGCAGTCAAAGGGCAGTCGAAGGGCATCTACAGCGAGGAAAAACGATTATTTCTGGGTACTTGTGGTCCAACAGGACCATAGGCCGTGTTGAGCCTAAATCTCAGTGAAACTACACTTTCAGACTCATTGACACCTTTTATGGCATATGGCAAACTTCAGAAGACACAGATCCAGCATGACAAACGCCATCAAACACTTATAAAGTTCCATATTGGATAACTGTGAGGATATATAAGCATCCAAACACTTGAAAGTGGAACAGGATCTGCTTTGTTAATCCCATACCTAATAGTAGTGTCCATGGGAATCCGATAAGAGTAATATACCGCCTGAACAGGGACTTGAACCCTGGACCCTCAGATTAAAAGTCTGATGCTCTACCGTCTGAGCTATCCAAGCTTCGAGAGCTTAATCTTTTGGATGGAAAATACTGAAAAAGTCCAAATTCCCTTAACATACACATACACTACGTCCAACAACAACAACCTACCACTTCATACAGTTTGGCAGTCAAAGGGCAGTCGAAGGGCATCTACAGCGAGGAAAAACGATTATTTCTGGGTACTTGTGGTCCAACAGGACCATAGGCCATGTTGAGCCTAAATCTCAGTGAAACTACACTTTCAGACTCATTGACACCTTTTATGGCATATGGCAAACTTCAGAAGACACAGATCCAGCATGACAAACGCCATCAAACACTTATAAAGTTCCATATTGGATAACTGTGAGGATATATAAGCATCCAAACACTTGAAAGTGGAACAGGATCTGCTTTGTTAATCCCATACCTAATAGTAGTGTCCATGGGAATCCGATAAGAGTAAAGTACCTGAACAGGGACTTGAACCCTGGACCCTCAGATTAAAAGTCTGATGCTCTACCGTCTGAGCTTGCGGGATTCAGGAGATGCATCTTTTGGTTGGAAAATTCTGAAAAAGTTCAAATCCCCTTTACATACACTACGTCCAACAACAACCTACCACTTCATACAGTTGGGCAGTCGAATGGCATCGACGGCGAGGAAAACTAATATTTCTGGGTAATTGTGGTCCAACAGGACCATAGGCCATGTTGAGCCCAAATCTCAGGAAAACTCTACACTTTCAGACTCATTGACTTGATTCAAGTATACCTGTTATGGCATATGGCAAACTTCAGAAGACACAGATCAAGCATGACAAATGCCATCAAACACTTATTAAGTTCCATATTGGATAACTGTGAGGATATATAAGCATCCAAAGACTTGAAAGTGGAACAGGATCTGCTTCGTTAATTCCCTACCTAATACGATTGTCCATGAGAGTCTGATAAGAGTAATTACCGCCTGAACAGGGACTTGAACCCTGGACCCTCAGATTAAAAGTCTGATGCTCTACCGTCTGAGCTTGCGGGATTAAAGAGATGCATCTTTTGGTTGGAAAATTCTGAAAAAGTTCAAATCCCCTTTACATACACATACACTACTTCCAACAACAACAACCTACCACTTCATACAGTTGGGCAGTCGAATGGCATCGACGGCGAGGAAAACTAATATTTCTGGGTAATTGTGGTCCAACAGGACCATAGGCCATGTTGAGCCCAAAATCTCAGGAAAACTCTACACTTTCAGACTCATTGACTTGATTCAAGTATACCTGTTATGGCACATGGCAAACTTCAGAATACACAGATCCAGCATGACAAATGCCATCAAACACTTATTAAGTTCCATCTTGGATTACTGTGAGGGTATATAAGCATCCAAAGAGTTGATGGTGGAACAGGACTTGCTTTGTTACTACCCTACCTAATATTATTGTCCAGGAGAGTCAGATTGAACCTCGGACCCTCAGATTAAAAGTCTGATGCTCTACCGTCTGAGCTATCCAGGCTTCATAGCTGCATCTTTTGGATGAAAAATTCTGAAAATGTCCAAATGTCCTTTACATACACATACACTTCTTCCAACAACAACAACCTACCACTTCATACAGTTGGGCAGTCAAAGGGCAGTCGAAGGGCATATACAGCGAGGAAAAACGATTATTTCTGGGTACTTGTGGTCCAACAGGACCATAGGCCATGTTGAACCCAAATCTCAGTGAAACTAAACTTTCAGACTCATTGACACCTTTTATGGCATATAGCAAACTTCAGAAGACACAGATCCAGCATGACAAATGCCATCAAACACTTATTAAGTTCCATATTGGATAACTGTGAGGATATATAAGCATCCAAACACTTGAAAGTGGAACAGGATCTGCTTTGTTAATCCCATACCTAATAGTACTGTCCATGGGAATCCGATAAGAGTAATATACCGCCTGAACAGGGACTTGAACGCTGGACCCTCAGATTAAAAGTCTGATGCTCTACCGTCTGAGCTTGCGGGATTCAAGAGATGCATCTTTTGGTTGGAAAATTCTGAAAAAGTTCAAATCCCCTTTACATACACTACGTCCAACAACAACCTACCACTTCATACAGTTGGGCAGTCGAGTGGCATCGACGGCGAGGAAAACTAATATTTCTGGGTAATTGTGGTCCAACAGGACCATAGGCCATGTTGAGCCCAAATCTCAGGAAAACTCTACACTTTCAGACTCATTGACTTGATTCAAGTATACCTGTTATGGCATATAGCAAACTCTAGAAGACACAGATCAAGCATGACAAATGCCATCAAACACTTATTAAGTTCCATATTGGATAACTGTGAGGATATATAAGCATCCAAAGACTTGAAAGTGGAACAGGATCTGCTTCGTTAATCCCCTACCTAATAGTATTGTCCAGGAGAGTCAGATTGAACCTCGGACCCTCAGATTAAAAGTCTGATGCTCTACCGTCTGAGCTATCCAGGCTTCATAGCTGCATCTTTTGGATGAAAAATTCTGAAAAAGTCCATATGTCCTTTACATACACATACATTACTTCCAACAACAACAACCTACCACTTCATACAGTTGGGCAGTCAAAGGGCAGTCGAAGGGCATCTACAGCGAGGAAAAACGATTATTTCTGGGTACTTGTGGTCCAACAGGACCATTGGCCATGTTGAGCCCAAATCTCAGTGAAACTAAACTTTCAGACTCATTGACACCTTTTATGGCATATAGCAAACTTCAGAAGACACAGATCCAGCATGACAAATGCCATCAAACACTTATTAAGTTCCATATTGGATAACTGTGAGGATATATAAGCATCAAAACACTTGAAAGTGGAACAGGATCTGCTTTGTTAATCCCCTACCTAATAGTATTGTCCATGAGAGTCTGATAAGAGTAATTACCGCCTGAACAGGGACTTGAACCCTGGACCCTCAGATTAAAAGTCTGATGCTCTACCGTCTGAGCTATCCAAGCTTCGAGAGCTTAATCTTTTGGATGGATAATACTGAAAAAGTCCAAATTCCCTTAACATACACATACACTACGTCCAACAACAACAACCTACCACTTCATACAGTTGGGCAGTCAAAGGGCAGTCGAAGGGCATCTACAGCGAGGAAAAACGATTATTTCTGGGTACTTGTGGTCCAACAGGACCATAGGCCATGTTGAGCCCAAATCTCAGTGAAACTAAACTTTCAGACTCATTGACACCTTTTATGGCATATGGCAAACTTCAGAAGACACAGATCCAGCATGACAAACGCCATCAAACACTTATAAAGTTCCATATTGGATAACTGTGAGGATATATAAGCATCCAAACACTTGAAAGTGGAACAGGATCTGCTTTGTTAATCCCATACCTAATAGTATTGTCCATGAGAGTCTGATAAGAGTAATTACCACCTGAACAGGGACTTGAACCCTGGACCCTCAGATTAAAAGTCTGATGCTCTACCGTCTGAGCTATCCAAGCTTCGAGAGCTTAATCTTTTGGATGGAAAATACTGAAAAAGTCCAAATTCCCTTAACATACACATACACTACGTCCAACAACAACAACCTACCACTTCATACAGTTGGGCAGTCAAAGGGCAGTCGAAGGGCATCTACAGCGAGGAAAAACGATTATTTCTGGGTACTTGTGGTCCAACAGGACCATAGGCCATGTTGAGCCCAAATCTCAGTGAAACTAAACTTTCAGACTCATTGACACCTTTTATGGCATATAGCAAACTTCAGAAGACACAGATCCAGCATGACAAATGCCATAAAACACTTATTAAGTTCCATATTGGATAACTGTGAGGATATATAAGCATCAAAAGACTTGAAAGTGGAACAGGATCTGCTTTGTTAATCCCCTACCTAATAGTATTGTCCATGAGAGTCTGATAAGAGTAATTACCACCTGAACAAGGACTTGAACCCTTGACCCTCAGATTAAAAGTCTGATGCTCTACCGTCTGAGCTATCCAAGCTTCGAGAGCTTAATCTTTTGGATGGAAAATAATGAAAAAGTCAAAATTCCCTTAACATACACATACACTACGTCCAACAACAACAACCTACCACTTCATACAGTTTGGCAGTCAAAGGGCAGTCGAAGGGCATCTACAGCGAGGAAAAACGATTATTTCTGGGTACTTGTGGTCCAACAGGACCATAGGCCATGTTGAGCCTAAATCTCAGTGAAACTACACTTTCAGACTCATTGACACCTTTTATGGCATATGGCAAACTTCAGAAGACACAGATCCAGCATGACAAACGCCATCAAACACTTATAAAGTTCCATATTGGATAACTGTGAGGATATATAAGCATCCAAACACTTGAAAGTGGAACAGGATCTGCTTTGTTAATCCCATACCTAATAGTACTGTCCATGGGAATCCGATAAGAGTAATATACCGCCTGAACAGGGACTTGAACGCTGGACCCTCAGATTAAAAGTCTGATGCTCTACCGTCTGAGCTTGCGGGATTCAAGAGATGCATCTTTTGGTTGGAAAATTCTGAAAAAGTTCAAATCCCCTTTACATACACTACGTCCAACAACAACCTACCACTTCATACAGTTGGGCAGTCGAATGGCATCGACGGCGAGGAAAACTAATGTTTCTGGGTAATTGTGGTCCAACAGGACCATAGGCCATGTTGAGCCCAAAATCTCAGGAAAACTCTACACTTTCAGACTCATTGACTTGATTCAAGTATACCTGTTATGGCACATGGCAAACTTCAGAATACACAGATCCAGCATGACAAATGCCATCAAACACTTATTAAGTTCCATCTTGGATAACTGTGAGGGTATATAAGCATCCAAAGAGTTGATGGTGGAACAGGACTTGCTTTGTTACTACCCTACCTAATAGTATTGTCCAGGAGAGTCAGATTGAACCTCGGACCCTCAGATTAAAAGTCTGATGCTCTACCGTCTGAGCTATCCAGGCTTCATAGCTGCATCTTTTGGATGAAAAATTCTGAAAATGTCCAAATGTTCTTTACATACACATACACTACTTCCAACAACAACAACCTACCACTTCATACAGTTGGGCAGTCAAAGGGCAGTCGAAGGGCATCTACAGCGAGGAAAAACGATTATTTCTGGGTACTTGTGGTCCAACAGGACCATAGGCCATGTTGAGCCCAAATCTCAGTGAAACTAAACTTTCAGACTCATTGACACCTTTTATGGCATATAGCAAACTTCAGAAGACACAGATCCAGCATGACAAATGCCATAAAACACTTATTAAGTTCCATATCGGATAACTGTCAGGATATATAAGCATCAAAAGACTTGAAAGTGGAACAGGATGTGCTTTGTTAATCCCCTACCTAATAGTATTGTCCATGAGAGTCTGATAAGAGTAATTACCACCTGAACAGGGACTTGAACCCTGGACCCTCAGATTAAAAGTCTGATGCTCTACCGTCTGAGCTATCCAAGCTTCGAGAGCTTAATCTTTTGGATGGAAAATACTGAAAAAGTCCAAATTCCCTTAACATACACATACACTACGTCCAACAACAACAACCTACCACTTCATACAGTTTGGCAGTCAAAGGGCAGTCGAAGGGCATCTACAGCGAGGAAAAACGATTATTTCTGGGTACTTGTGGTCCAACAGGACCATAGGCCATGTTGAGCCTAAATCTCAGTGAAACTACACTTTCAGACTCATTGACACCTTTTATGGCATATGGCAAACTTCAGAAGACACAGATCCAGCATGACAAACGCCATCAAACACTTATAAAGTTCCATATTGGATAACTGTGAGGATATATAAGCATCCAAACACTTGAAAGTGGAACAGGATCTGCTTTGTTAATCCCATACCTAATAGTAGTGTCCATGGGAATCCGATAAGAGTAATATACCGCCTGAACAGGGACTTGAACCCTGGACCCTCAGATTAAAAGTCTGATGCTCTACCGTCTGAGCTTGCGGGATTCAAGAGATGCATCTTTTGGTTGGAAAATTCTGAAAAAGTTCAAATCCCCTTTACATACACTACGTCCAACAACAACCTACCACTTCATACAGTTGGGCAGTCGAATGGCATCGACGGCGAGGAAAACTAAGATTTCTGGGTAATTGTGGTCCAACAGGACCATAGGCCATGTTGAGCCCAAATCTCAGGAAAACTCTACACTTTCAGACTCATTGACTTGATTCAAGTATACCTGTTATGGCATATAGCAAACTCTAGAAGACACAGATCAAGCATGACAAATGCCATCAAACACTTATAAAGTTCCATATTGGATAACTGTGAGGATATATAAGAATCCAAAGACTTGAAAGTGGAACAGGATCTGCTTTGTTAATCCCCTACCTAATAGTAGTGTCCATGGGAGTCCGATAAGGGTAATATACCGCCTGAACAGGGACTTGAACCCTGGACCCTCAGATTAAAAGTCTGATGCTCTACCGTCTGAGCTATCCAGGCTTCGAGAGCTGCATCTTTTGGATGGAAAATTCTGAAAAAGTCCATATCCCCTTTACATACACATACACTACGTCCAACAACAACAACCTACCACTTCATACAGTTGGGCAGTCGAATGGCATCGACGGCGAGGAAAACTAATATTTCTGGGTAATTGTGGTCCAACAGGACCATAGGCCATGTTGAGCCCAAATCTCAGGAAAACTCTACACTTTCAGACTCATTGACTTGATTCAAGTATACCTGTTATGGCATATGGCAAACTTCAGAAGACACAGATCAAGCATGACAAATGCCATCAAACACTTATTAAGTTCCATATTGGATAACTGTGAGGATATATAAGCATCCAAAGACTTGAAAGTGGAACAGGATCTGCTTCGTTAATTCCCTACCTAATACGATTGTCCATGAGAGTCTGATAAGAGTAATTACCGCCTGAACAGGGACTTGAACCCTGGACCCTCAGATTAAAAGTCTGATGCTCTACCGTCTGAGCTTGCGGGATTCAAGAGATGCATCTTTTGGTTGGAAAATTCTGAAAAAGTTCAAATCCCCTTTACATACACATACACTACTTCCAACAACAACAACCTACCACTTCATACAGTTGGGCAGTCGAATGGCATCGACGGCGAGGAAAACTAATATTTCTGGGTAATTGTGGTCCAACAGGACCATAGGCCATGTTGAGCCCAAAATCTCAGGAAAACTCTACACTTTCAGACTCATTGACTTGATTCAAGTATACCTGTTATGGCACATGGCAAACTTCAGAATACACAGATCCAGCATGACAAATGCCATCAAACACTTATTAAGTTCCATCTTGGATAACTGTGAGGGTATATAAGCATCCAAAGAGTTGATGGTGGAACAGGACTTGCTTTGTTACTACCCTACCTAATAGTATTGTCCAGGAGAGTCAGATTGAACCTCGGACCCTCAGATTAAAAGTCTGATGCTCTACCGTCTGAGCTATCCAGGCTTCATAGCTGCATCTTTTGGATGAAAAATTCTGAAAATGTCCAAATGTTCTTTACATACACATACACTACTTCCAACAACAACAACCTACCACTTCATACAGTTGGGCAGTCAAAGGGCAGTCGAAGGGCATCTACAGCGAGGAAAAACGATTATTTCTGGGTACTTGTGGTCCAACAGGACCATAGGCCATGTTGAGCCCAAATCTCAGTGAAACTAAACTTTCAGACTCATTGACACCTTTTATGGCATATAGCAAACTTCAGAAGACACAGATCCAGCATGACAAATGCCATAAAACACTTATTAAGTTCCATATTGGATAACTGTGAGGATATATAAGCATCAAAAGACTTGAAAGTGGAACAGGATCTGCTTTGTTAATCCCCTACCTAATAGTATTGTCCATGAGAGTCTGATAAGAGTAATTACCGCCTGAACAGGGATTTGAACCCTGGACCCTCAGATTAAAAGTGTGATGCTCTACCGTCTGAGCTATCCAGGCTTCGAGAGCTGCATCTTTTGGATGGAATATTCTGAAAAAGTCCAAATCCCCTTTAAATACACTTCGTCCAACAACAACCTACCACTTCATACAGTTGGGCAGTCGAATGGCATCGACGGCGAGGAAAACTAATATTTCTTGGTAATTGTGGTCCAACAGGACCATAGGCCATGTTGAGCCCAAATCTCAGGAAAACTCTACACTTTCAGACTCATTGACTTGATTCAAGTATACCTGTTATGGCACATGGCAAACTTCAGAAGACACAGATCCAGCATGACAAAATGCCATCAAACACTTATTAAGTTCCATCTTGGATAACTGTGAGGGTATATAAGCATCCAAAGAGTTGATAGTGGAACAGGACTTGCTTTGTTACTACCCTACCTAATAGTATTGTCCATGAGAGTCAGATTGAACCTCGGACCCTCAGATTAAAAGTCTGATGCTCTACCGTCTGAGCTATCCAGGCTTCATAGCTGCATCTTTTGGATGAAAAATTCTGAAAAAGTCCATATGTCCTTTACATACACATACACTACTTCCAACAACAACAACCTACCACTTCATACAGTTGGGCAGTCAAAGGGCAGTCGAAGGGCATCTACAGCGAGGAAAAACGATTATTTCTGGGTACTTGTGGTCCAACAGGACCATAGGCCATGTTGAGCCTAAATCTCAGTGAAACTACACTTTCAGACTCATTGACACCTTTTATGGCATAAGGCAATCTTCAGAAGACACAGATCCAGCATGACAAACGCCATCAAACACTTATAAAGTTCCATATTGGATAACTGTGAGGATATATAAGCATCCAAACACTTGAAAGTGGAACAGGATCTGCTTTGTTAATCCCCTACCTAATAGTATTGTCCATGGGAGTCCGATAAGAGTAATATACCGCCTGAACAGAGACTTGAACCCTGGACCCTCAGATTAAAAGTCTGATGCTCTACCGTCTGAGCTATCCAGGCTTCGAGAGCTGCATCTTTTGGATGGAAATTTCCCAAAAAGTCCAAATCCCCTTTACATACACATACACTACGTCCAACAACAACAACCTACCACTTCATACAGTTGGGCAGTCGAAGGGCATCTACGGCGAGGAAAAAACTAATATTTCTGGGTAATTGTTGTCCAACAGGACCATAGGCCATGTTGAGCCCAAAGCTCAGGAAAACTCTACACTTTCAGACTCATTGAATTGATTCAAGTATACCTGTTATGGCATATAGCAAACTTCAGAAGACACAGATCAAGCATGACAAATGCCATCAAACACTTATTAAGTTCCATATTGGATAACTGTGAGGTTATATAAGAATCCAAAGACTTGAAAGTGGAACAGGATCTGCTTCGTTAATTCCCTACCTAATACGATTGTCCATGAGAGTCTGATAAGAGTAATTACCGCCTGAACAGGGACTTGAACCCTGGACCCTCAGATTAAAAGTCTGATGCTCTACCGTCTGAGCTTGCGGGATTCAAGAGATGCATCTTTTGGTTGGAAAATTCTGAAAAAGTTCAAATCCCCTTTACATACACATACACTACTTCCAACAACAACAACCTACCACTTCATACAGTTGGGCAGTCGAATGGCATCGACGGCGAGGAAAACTAATATTTCTGGGTAATTGTGGTCCAACAGGACCATAGGCCATGTTGAGCCCAAAATCTCAGGAAAACTCTACACTTTCAGACTCATTGACTTGATTCAAGTATACCTGTTATGGCACATGGCAAACTTCAGAATACACAGATCCAGCATGACAAATGCCATCAAACACTTATTAAGTTCCATCTTGGATAACTGTGAGGGTATATAAGCATCCAAAGAGTTGATGGTGGAACAGGACTTGCTTTGTTACTACCCTACCTAATAGTATTGTCCAGGAGAGTCAGATTGAACCTCGGACCCTCAGATTAAAAGTCTGATGCTCTACCGTCTGAGCTATCCAGGCTTCATAGCTGCATCTTTTGGATGAAAAATTCTGAAAATGTCCAAATGTTCTTTACATACACATACACTACTTCCAACAACAACAACCTACCACTTCATACAGTTGGGCAGTCAAAGGGCAGTCGAAGGGCATCTACAGCGAGGAAAAACGATTATTTCTGGGTACTTGTGGTCCAACAGGACCATAGGCCATGTTGAGCCCAAATCTCAGTGAAACTAAACTTTCAGACTCATTGACACCTTTTATGGCATATAGCAAACTTCAGAAGACACAGATCCAGCATGACAAATGCCATAAAACACTTATTAAGTTCCATATTGGATAACTGTGAGGATATATAAGCATCAAAAGACTTGAAAGTGGAACAGGATCTGCTTTGTTAATCCCCTACCTAATAGTATTGTCCATGAGAGTCTGATAAGAGTAATTACCGCCTGAACAGGGATTTGAACCCTGGACCCTCAGATTAAAAGTGTGATGCTCTACCGTCTGAGCTATCCAGGCTTCGAGAGCTGCATCTTTTGGATGGAATATTCTGAAAAAGTCCAAATCCCCTTTAAATACACTTCGTCCAACAACAACCTACCACTTCATACAGTTGGGCAGTCGAATGGCATCGACGGCGAGGAAAACTAATATTTCTTGGTAATTGTGGTCCAACAGGACCATAGGCCATGTTGAGCCCAAATCTCAGGAAAACTCTACACTTTCAGACTCATTGACTTGATTCAAGTATACCTGTTATGGCACATGGCAAACTTCAGAAGACACAGATCCAGCATGACAAAATGCCATCAAACACTTATTAAGTTCCATCTTGGATAACTGTGAGGGTATATAAGCATCCAAAGAGTTGATAGTGGAACAGGACTTGCTTTGTTACTACCCTACCTAATAGTATTGTCCATGAGAGTCAGATTGAACCTCGGACCCTCAGATTAAAAGTCTGATGCTCTACCGTCTGAGCTATCCAGGCTTCATAGCTGCATCTTTTGGATGAAAAATTCTGAAAAAGTCCATATGTCCTTTACATACACATACACTACTTCCAACAACAACAACCTACCACTTCATACAGTTGGGCAGTCAAAGGGCAGTCGAAGGGCATCTACAGCGAGGAAAAACGATTATTTCTGGGTACTTGTGGTCCAACAGGACCATAGGCCATGTTGAGCCTAAATCTCAGTGAAACTACACTTTCAGACTCATTGACACCTTTTATGGCATAAGGCAATCTTCAGAAGACACAGATCCAGCATGACAAACGCCATCAAACACTTATAAAGTTCCATATTGGATAACTGTGAGGATATATAAGCATCCAAACACTTGAAAGTGGAACAGGATCTGCTTTGTTAATCCCCTACCTAATAGTATTGTCCATGGGAGTCCGATAAGAGTAATATACCGCCTGAACAGAGACTTGAACCCTGGACCCTCAGATTAAAAGTCTGATGCTCTACCGTCTGAGCTATCCAGGCTTCGAGAGCTGCATCTTTTGGATGGAAGTTTCCCAAAAAGTAGAAAACCCCTTTACATACACATACACTACGTCCAACAACAACAACCTACCACTTCATACAGTTGGGCAGTCGAAGGGCATCTACGGCGAGGAAAAACTAATATTTCTGAGTAATTGTGGTCCAACAGGACCATAGGCCATGTTGAGCCCAAATCTCAGGGAAACTCTACACTTTCAGACTCATTGATTTAATTCAGGTATACCTGTTATGGCATATGGCAAACTTCAGAAGACACAGATCCAGCAGGAAAAATGACATCAATCACTTATTAAGTTCCATCTTGGATAAGTGTGAGGGTATAAACGCATTCAAAGACTTGATAGTGGAAAACGACTTGTTTTGTTACTTCCCTACTACCTAATAGTATTGTCCATGTAAGTCGGATAAGACGAATATGCGCCTGAACAGGGACTTGATCCCTGGACCCTCAGATTAAAAGTCTGATGCTCTAAAGTTAAACATTGTAAATGCTTAGCCATTGCATAAAGAAGCTAAATAATTAAATGTTTTTTTAAACAATATAAGGCCTGTTTAAGAATCTTGATTGAGTTTATTAGAATATTCCAATAGGCAGCAGCTGTATCTATAACAGAAAATGTTTCATCATCCTTGTTAGTTGTGCCCTATCAACATGCTAATAAACAAAACAGAGCTCCTCACCAGGCAGGTTGTTGATGTAGCCTCCGTCCATGAGTAAATGTCCATCTTTAGGATCACAGAGAGGGGGCAGGTAACCAGACAATGACATACTGGCCCTGACATACCTCCACAACGAGCCTGAGCAGGAGATAGGCAGTGGTATAATTGACTGGTTGAGAGATATCTGAAAATCGAGGTGAAATAAAAGTGTGACAGACCATCAGTGTGTACTCTCATGGAGGAAGCTGTGATATCTGTTGTGATGTTGAAATAAGGTAGCCACAGGTCCTAGTAGAAGAAAGAAAAAGCAACATTTGTGAGCATGACTGTAAACACTTATGCATATTATAATAAGACAATAATCATAGAATTGTAAAAATCTGCTCTGCCTTACTGCTGAGCTCTAGCTCTTTGTAACTAATGTGAAACTTTTAGATACATAAATCTGTGGCTTAATATTACTGGCGGCTGAGAGGTTAAAGCAAAATATTTTAAATAAAGCCCTCATCTTACCTCTATCTGTTTGTCCTTGAAGACAGAGCTAATGCTGGAGTTAAAAGATGCTCCAGAAAACATGGAAGTAACTGGGTAGGTAAGATCCAATATCTTCTTAAAGTATGAGGTCATGTCCTGGGGAAGGAGAGAAGTTACAAAAGTAAGTTAAAAGAAAGTTATGTACTGATCGGTAAACATCATACCTGCTAAAACATGTTGCAGGCAAACAAGGGTCCAACTTGAAAACAGAATCATAACAGAGTATTGTCATAATAACTAAAAGAACTTGATTTACAACAATTTCCTATTACTGACAAATATTTATCTAGAGAAATTCATTGTTTTGAGTATGAGAAAAAATTTTGAACATAAGTTTCGTATCTTCATTGTGATCACACCATTGCCCATTCTCGAGCCCGGACCCTCACGCGACTGTAGCTCTTCTCCTCAGCATACAGCGCCCCCATAAAGGAGCCGATGGAGGTGCCGCCCACCAAGTCGATGGGGATCCCTGCCTCCTTCAATGCCCGTAGGATTCCAACCTGAGAGCAACCCCTAAAAAAAAAGATCCATAAAAAAATATATTACAGGTATACCTTATATCACTTATTCGAAGTATTCTTAAAAATATTTTTTTAAATTTTAGTGGAGTGAGGTTTGATATATTTCTATGACTTTGTTAAGAAATGATGTGTCAAATCCCAATAAACAGATAAGAGAATGTTATTTAAAGACAATTCACATATGTCACATGACTTGTTAAAATTACAAAGCACAGATACTTGTGTGGCAATTAGCACACAAACCCAATCAAACAACGTAGGGAAGGAGAGCATCATCTATCTGATGTGGTCATATTACTACCAGGTGTCTCAGGTCACAAATGAAGGGCCACAGTCCCTACCTCATCAGAGGTCCAGGACAAACAGCAGCAGAGAGAAAAGGAAACATAAATAATCACAATGTCCATATTATACACATCATATACTAATGTAAACTGATTATCAGTTGGTTACTGTCTGTATTGATAGTCATGCATGAAGGTTCCATTTATTCTCTTCTAATGTTTCATTTTATACTGAAATAAATGAAGTCAGAAAAGCAGATAATTATCTGCTTTACACGTAATTAAATTTTTCACATGTCCTCCAGTGCTGTCCTCTACTGGACTGATTCTGACATAGGTCTTCAAAAATGAAGTGGAGTAGAAAGTAAAATAAATTTCACAAATATTTTAGATACAATTCCTAAATTTTAGTTAAAGTATACTCTTGTCAACTGGACCAAAACACAAGTAATATGTGAAAGTACCTAATTCCCAAAATAGTGAACTTGATCAGCTTGAGATTGCGGGGTATGTTTTGATTCCTGAGACACAATCTCACCATGTTTGTTAAGATCACGGTGATCTAAGACTTTTTACTTTGTGCCTCCTGCATGTGTTTTGTTATTCCATGTGTCCCCTGTTTATTTATGTTGTCATGTGCTTGTTGTGTTTACGTTGTCAGGCCATGTGTTTTCTGTTATTGTCCGGAGACTCCGCCCTCTGCTGCTTCCCGCTCTTTGTCCCCCTCACCTGTTCCCTATCATCACCCTGAGTGTTTGCCTCATTTGTTCACCTGTGTCTTGCCTTTGTTCCTCCTCCTATATAAGCTCAGTCTTTCTGTTGTCCCCTGTCGGATTGTCTCGTTTGTTCCCTGTGAGAAGCCATGCCAGTTTTTTGAGGTCTGTTTACCTGGTATGTTATCTGGATTTCTGATTTTTTAACCTCTTTGTTTTTCCATTTTTTGGAATTCTGTTTTGCCTTTTTGGATCCTTGTTTTTGCCATTTTTTGAAAAATAAACAAGTATTTTTGCATTTGGTCTGCGATTGGGTCCTTATACTGAGAAAGCCTAACAATGTTAGTGTGTTAAATGTGTATGTGTTCAAAACTTCAGTACCTGGCACCTCCTCCACCAAATACAAGAGCGATGCTGTTTCCTGTCAGGATCCTGGCCAAACGGGAGAAGTCAGAATGACGATCTGGACATTTTTCAAACACACGCTGGTACAACTCTTTCTGGAGATCGCACACACACAAACAAAAGCAGGTGTTAGGATTTGCAAACTGGCTAGAATTGCCCAATAACAGACTTGAGTAAGTCAGGGTTTAATACCAGCTGAGGTAAACTGCGCCTGGAGAAGACTCTGCGGGGGCAGGACAGGTGATGGTGTCTGGAGATCCAGCTCCGCATGTTGAGCCACTCTGCCGTCCCTTTGGGCTGCGGGCCGTCCTCCCTGTGAAGCAACACCAGCTGCTTCTGGGCCCGAACTGCACTGCCCTCCAACATTCGCTCCAACTAAAGGTGGAAAAAATGTAGCAAGTAAAAGAAAGAGAATATAACACTAAATATATAAATATAATAATGTGATTTAATGGATGTAGCTATACATAATAGCATTACAAGTCACAGGGAAGTAGTAACTTCAGAGGAATCAGCTTAGTTTCAACATCAAACACAGTAGCTAAGTTGGTCTATCTGACGGTGATACTACAAATAGCTGATCGAATCCTTTCTCCATGGTGCTTCAAACAGTAGTTAAGAGTGAGACTCATGTCACAAAAGTAAAGCTTGAACCTAATACAACTGATTTAATTAAACGTTTCTGTATTACAGCATTTCCACATTCCAAATAAATACCAGAGCTAGAGAAACTAAACTAAAATATTTACCCTGCATGCCTAATGATTCCCCATCATATGATGTCATATAAGTGACATCAGAATCAGAAATCAGAAATAATTTATTGATCCCAGGGGGAAATTGTGTGACATCATGAATAAGTTAATGTTAATTTTGTTATCACATTATAAAAAGTTAACATTTCCTGATTGAGGTATATACAAGTCATGCTTAGACTGTGTATCACCCCTGTGATGCTTTAAATTTTAACTAAAAACTAATAAAAACCAAGAAAATTATTTTTCGTGTCTTGTGTCAAGAAGGCAAACCTGTGCAGCAGCTCAGGTTTTCACTGACCTCGCCTACAGTGGGCTCCTTTTCACCCAGTCCCACAATGATGATGCAGTCAGCCTGGCGAATGCAGCGCTGGGTCCAAGGCGTGAGGCCAGAGTCTGACTGGTAGAGGACTATACGATGGATGTCTTCCTGCTGCCCAAGCCAACTGGACAGGCGGTACTCGTGGACACTAAAGAGAAGACATACAAACATCAGCACCATGTCAACTGTTAAAACTAAATTACATCCCTGAATCTTATTTATTTTTGTCTTTAAGAAATTCAACTATAACAACACCGGTTGTGTCAGAAAGAAAGAACCAGACAACATAACCATATGTCATATCTCATCAGACTTAAAAAAATCAGAACTGAGTCTCATCTGGCATTACTTTACTATTTACAGAAAAATGACTTAATCAAACGTCTACCTGTCCAGAGCAGCAGTGCCGAGTCGCTGTTTGATAATGTCACTGGTCAGGAGTTGAGTGGGACCTTCCGAAATCAGAAATATGTCAAGCAAGGTTTTTTCTAACAAGCCCTATGAAAATGCTGTGAATGAAAGTGAAGTAGAATGCATCATAGAGCAGATTCAATGTCTGGTTCTCCTAACCTCAAACAAGTGGACACGTATTTTATATAAAGTAGGTTTAATGATCTGTAAGTACTGCAGGTCTTCACTGCTGTACATTACCTTTATCTGTGTGATTTTTATCTCAGTCTATAGCAACCGTTTAATTTCATTCAGCTAAAACTTTAGACTTCATGATTGAACAGACTTTCTATTTTACTTTTTAATGGAGGCTCTTTTGGTCCAAAATCAGCAATCAAAATATATAAGTGTTTGTTACATGTTAAACCTCATTCAGTAATGGTGTAACAAGAAAAATTATTGATGAAAGGAACATGGATATAATGACCATAATAAATCATAACAAAATATTTATATTGTATATGGAATAGAGAGGCCACATTTGTATTTTAATTAGCATAATTTGTGTTTTGCAATTGTTGTCTAGGTTTTTTTAATGTGTGTGAATGAATGAGTGTGTGTGTGTCTGTGTGTACCGATGCCACTGAGCGCATGCTGCAGCTCCAGAGTGAAGGAGGTGAGAGGAACCTCCTCAGACACAGGCAGGATGGCAACAGTGGACAGGTTGGAAGCTGGATTCCCTGCATCCCACTTACTGGTCGGGGTGCTGAGAGCCAGACTACGAGCTGCAGGATGAAGGATGTTTCTCTTACTAGATACTGTATTTTAGACACTAAAACACATAAACAATATAATATACTATAGGAACTCCATACATTTAACTACTTTTTGTTGCTTTCTAGAGACACTGAGTGATATATTTTGTAAGTCACCAGGAAGTTAATTTCAAAGTCTTCACATGATAACAAGTTATGAACCTATCGTTCATAAAGCAGATGAATTCAGTCCCATGCTGACATACACTAACAAAAAGAAAACATATGTACCAGCCAGGGGTCCATTGATCTGCTGCATGTTGCCCAGGATCTTCTGTCCCAGCAGGTGAATCAGCCTGGTGACAACTTGAGGATACCTCCTCTTGATTGAATTCAGAGCTCCTTCAGGAAGTTTGGCCAGCTCAGAGTCTCTGACAGCGTGAACTGTGGTGGCTCGGTTCATGTGTGTCAGGGCCTCAACCTGATCAATCAACACAACATGAGTTGTACTGCAATTTGTAGTGTAGTGTATTGTAGTGTTTCTCCTACAAGTGCGTCTTCACTCTGACCTTATGGTTTTTGCAGTTAACTATAATTTTAAAAAAGAAACACAATTCAAACCCAGCACAGAATGCTACATGCATGTCAGTTTACGATGACTCACCACGCCTATTAAGTCACCGCGACCATACTCTCCAGCCAGCTCCTTCTTTCCATCATCCTTTGCGATGACAGAGCGAAGTCTGCCACTGAGGACGATGAAGGTGCTGTCTGATTTGTCTCCTTGTCTAAAAACAATAAGGCAATCAGGAAATGGCAACTTCCAATCCTACTATGCCTTCTGCTGTCACAACCAGTGTTTTTTTATGGTCTTGTGTCGCCAAAACACAACAAAACAGTGGACATTAAACACCTTCACAAAGGACGTTATGTTTTCATCTTTAGCTCCATAGAGAAGATACCTGTAGACAGCACGGCCGGCCTCCAAAGCCATCCAGTCCAGGGCGAAGTCAATCTGTCTGACAAATGGAGACACCCTCTTCACCACAGTGTGAGCTACATTCAACACCACCCTGGGCTCCTCGCGCATCATCCTGCAAACACAAGAAAAACACACATGTCTGTAGTTTACGTGTGTCTGAACCTAAAAATAAGTAACTGAATGTTTTGTGCCTGTGCCTGAGCTTGATCCTACTCGTAGAAATGAGCCTTGGATATGGAGAGGAAGGTGCAGTCTCTGTGAGCTCTGACAGTGAAGATGAGCGGCTCGCCTGTCAGAACAGCCAGGTGACCCACCATCTCACCCGGTCGGGTGATAAATAACAGGGTATCCTCCTCGCGGTCAATCATACGCTGGTAAACATGGAGCAAACCTGAGATGACAAACGCCACGCTCACATCCTGTAGATAGATACAAAAATTCCCACTTTAGTTAATCTGCAAAACTGTTGAACTGTTACTTTCAATTCAATATATTATGTGGGACTATAGGCTATTATCAACGAAGGTTTCTACTTAACAAACATTGAAAATGCATTTTGTGAAGAGTCCACAGAAATTAATAAGCTTAATTTGATAAACTAAATAAAAATATTTTCAAATTATACTTCAATTGCTCCTGTTCATCAGTTCCCCCTCAAGACAAGAGGCCCTTTCTTTGCCTCCCACTTTCTCAGCCAACAAACTTTGTAGGGGTAGAACTACCACAAACCATTTGGTTGATCTTTGTTAAACATTAAAGCTACACTGATGAATATTTGTACGTAAGTAGTTTACAAAATATCTATGTGTAATGTAGGTGCTCTGTTGTAGTGAAAAAAACTCTGAATTATCACCAACTCTTCAGTCACCCTCAGCTGTATATTGTTTTTGCGTCTTTGCGATTACTGTAATTTAAAGTTACCTGAAGTTAAGAATGACCAAATCTTTAATAGTTGCAATTGGATCATGTGTTTTAAAAATTTTGGGATTGTGCTGTACATGTGTACTGAGAGGAAAACGTAGCCCTTGTTTGGTGCTTTAATAACCTGTTGCCTCCTCAAAGAGCAACACAAGAAGTTTCTGTGAGTGTTGGTCCAACAGACTGACCTGGTCTCCCTGACGGGCCACAACAGTGCCAGCTTTAACCTGACGAAGATTCACCCTCCCCTCCAGCAGATTGTGGTCCTGATGACATCAAATGATAGGTTAAAGACAAAAAGGACTCATTATCACCAATTACTGATTTCCGTTTACATTTGACACAGTGCATGTGCTTGGTATTGTAAGCTACCTCTATTTGGATGACCTGCAGCAGGTCCTTTTTGGCAGCTTGGAAAATGGCATTGACTTTATTCTGGTGGACGTTTCCTGTTCCAGCATCACTATATTGGTAAACGGCTGATGGAGTGTGCTGCATTGTGACACTCTTCTTCAGAATAGACTGAACAGACAGAGAGACACATAAAAACATAATGGTCAATATAATGGACATTAAACAACAACTGGGCACTCATTATAAGTGACCCTACCGTGTACCATGTTAATTTACAAATGCATTAGAAAGAGAGGGACACACACTATCCTCTAATCTCAGATTGAGCTTCATTTCCTTTGTGAAAAGAATTACTCTGCATCCCAATTACTGGGCCGGGTGGATTCTATTTCCATAAGGGGAAAAAACAGTGGTTGTCTGAATTCACATATTCAGTAAACCTGACCTTAAATTCCTGCCATGCAACCTGTCAGGATTAAAACTAGCTAACTTCTCAAGGTGAATGAAAGACAATTCTTATCCAGAGACCTTCACAGGACTGTGAGGCACTGTCTCCTCTTTGGCAGCACTGTCCCGCTCATAAACTCTGTTGAGGGCGAATGACATTTCACCTGCAGGAAAAAAAGGTTTAGTATCAGCAACAATACTCATTAACACTACAACAGTTAAAATAGCGAGATGGGCAAGCATGCCACTATGCTGATGTGTCTTAGAGGGTGCAGCATCTGTTACTGTTGAATGAACTGCTGATACTTCTCTTGGTGCTAGTTTTCACTGCAGCAGCAGTGACATTAACACCAGCTCTTTGGGAGGAATGCAAGGTTTTGAAAGTGTCTTTATTTTCAATGTTTATTTACTTTTCACATGTGTAATATTTCTTTTTTTAAAGGTTTTGCACAGTTTGAATCGACTTGCGAGTGCTTGCAGAGTTGACATAATTCAATGACTCCTCATACATGACACAATCTCCACCCCCATTCTATTCTGTCAGGCTATCGTCTGACAACAAATTTGACTCTTAGATCAATGGCCACTAATTTGGGGATTCCACTGTACATTGTTTATAGAGGTTACATATATTATATATGACCTATCAAGACAAGAAAGACACATAAAATGATATAATCTATGTGTATCTATTTCATAAGAAATGGTACTTTGTGTGTATACAGTACCTGTAACAGCCACTGGGGTAGAAAGAGAACGAGATTTCTTGTATTTTGATGAGGAGATGTCAGAGAAGTTGGTCGTTTCTGTTGTAGTGTGTATCAAGAAATTAGAACAGAACTTTAGAAAATCTTTATACACACAAATTACTGTGACCTTTCAGGGACAATGTTGAAAGAATGCTGCTGTTTCCAACCTGAATCCGTTTTTTCGGTGCCCAGATTATCAGAGTGTGAAGGCTGCCTGCGAAGGCCTTTGTGCGAATGAGTCTCACCCAGAACATGCGCCACTGATACAAGGGAGATGGCTTGACTCTCCTGTAACAGATGCAATTAGCATTAGTAAATGAAAAATTCTATTCAATTGTAAAGCTTCTCTTACTGAGTGGCCAAATATGGTTAAAGGGACATGGTGGGAGGAGTTCAGCCAAAATGTGCTCCACTGTGGACTGATGGGTTTATTAGATTTAATAATAGTCTGCATCAGTGATTTTGAACCTATTCGAGTCACAATTTACCATTTTAGAGCTGCAATCATCAACAGATGTTCCTACACAAATGTCCTTATATTTTTTGTTACATTTAGAAAACTTTGTTTATGATGACAGGTTTTTTTGCCCCGTCACTCACTGTTTGGTGGTTGGTTTGTGTCGCTGGTGGTACCCCACCAGTCCTGACTGATCAGATGAGGAAGCTTAAATGTGTGACTAAATTTTGACTGTTTTCTCAGACTTGACTCTGGACCTCCTAATTTGGGGTTAGGGTAAAAAATTCCTTGTCTACAATATGTAATTTATTTTGAATACAGTACATTATTCTATTCGATACAACCATCTAGTGACCCCCAGAAATTATCTTGTGACTCATTTTGGGGTCAGGCCCCAAGGTTGAGAATCACAAGTCTACATCATTATTATATTATATGAAGTATAGTATTATAGTTATAGTTTACATTATAGTATATAATATATATAACAATATTATAACAATAACTATATCATTATATTACGACAACAAATTCATGCAGCGCTTCGATACACAGCGCTTTCTCTCCTTCCGTGCCAGGGAACGAAATACCGACCTTTTTGTTAGCAAACGACCCTATCTACCTCATGATCCACAGGATGTATTAAATATTGAAATGGCCCTTGAGGGAACAAGTTTCCCCACTGCTGAGTTACTAGTCTTTCTCTTACTTTCAAGACATTGTTGCATACCAGAGTAGAGAATGAAGTAGATGTGTGTGGGGTTGACAATGATAGTAGCACACAAGATAAAAGTGAGGTTATCTGATGTCAAATATTTTGATGTCAGACCACAAATAGTATAGATGAGTTAAAAAGGAGACACCATACCGTATTGAAAAGTTCAGTGGTCAGGCCAAGGTAGTTGTGTAAGGCAAGAAAAGTCACTCTCTGAAGACGCACCATGATTATCTATTAGAGGGAAACAGGATATGACGGAGTGTACTGTTCATACAAATAATAGAATAGAAAGATTGATAGAAAGAAAGACAAAACACATGCATAAATGGAGACATAGTCTGAAAATGATGCTGTTGAATTTTGCACACTGACTGAGAAGGTACTTGCAATGTCTATATCTGTCAGTGGACACTTTACCTGAATGACTCGAACAAGAGTTTCGGGATATTTGTCAAAGACTGATACGAAGGCTGCAGCTGGAAGACGCAGGATAGTGGAGGGAATTGCAGCTCGTGCTGACACTGTCTTGTACGGTGCTGGGTAGCCCTGAAATAGAAAAAGAAAACTTTGTGGAGAAAACCGGACACTATTACAGAAAAAAACTCACAGAAAGTAAATTAAGTCATTCTACAGAATGTTGTAATGAGAATAAAGCGAACAGCACAGAAGCTGAAGATAAAATATAGACATTTTACAGAATGTAAGTCACTGTTCTGGTTAAAGCAAGCCTGGTGGTGTAACTATATAATGTGTGTAACTGGACCACTTTCCCCCCATACTGAGTACATTTAAACAGGTCTGCACACAGATAAAGACCAAAAGGAGACAAAGGGTGATGAGTAACATCAAACGTACAGTGATAATGTCTAGGATACTGAGCAAACTGTGAACACTGTCTCCTGGTGAAACGTCCTTCACCACAGCATCTGTACCATCCTGCAGTGAGACAACAATCACATTTTAATATGACAGCAAAATAACTTTCAGAACACAGGTTAGATTTCCCACACACACTGATCACCAATATACACAAAGTAGAGAGCAAATGGGTGACGATACAATAGACTCTGTGATGCTGTATGTGTTTCAGCGTTGTGCTCTTACAATCTCGCGGATGCACAGCTCCAGGCGGCCATCTTGAACCACGTAAATACTGTCATCGGTGTCACCTGGTCGGAAGAGTCCCTCTCCCTGGTGCAGCTGAATCAGCACCATGTGACGACACAGCTCCAGAAAGAGAGGCTTCTCAAAGTGGCCCAGCACCCTGGTGACAACACATAAGATATTATATTACTACTTGTGACAATTACCAAAATTTCACACTACATAACAATGCACGTTAGGGAATTCATACGGTAAAAAAATAAATGAAGGTCTGTTCAGTCATCGTGTCTGAGGTAGAGTAAGTACAGTTCTGATTCTGTACACCTGCATCATGAAAGTGATCAGTCCTTATATTCTGATCTGTTGCTCTCCTTAACCTTAGTTTGACAACACCTGTAGTTAATGGGGGTAAAGGCAAGTTCAGTCAGAACCACTTTCATCAAGATGTATTTGATTTCAATAATTGCAAGTTATATTCGGTGAAACAGCTCTGTTCTGAGAGGGTAACAGCTAAAAGACCCCATCACAGCAGTGTTAATTTCGTTGACGATAACGATAACGAAAAATATTCGTTAACGCCCCTTTTCCCATGACTAAGACGAGACGAAGACGTAACGAAATGGATCTTTGAAAATAAAAACTATGACGAAATCTATTTTAATTTTCGTTAACGAGACGAGACGAAACAAAAATGTTGGCGGTTGACTAAGTCACAACAATTTTTAAAAACATAATCGTATCAGGCCGTCATGAAGTACCTGGAGCGGCGCGCGTGTGTGTGTGTGTGTGTGTGTGTGTGTGTGTGTGTGTCTGTGTGTGTGTGCGTGTGTGTGTGTGTGTGTGCGTGTGTGTGCTCCCAGACAGCGCACCGGTCCCGCGGCTCCGCCCCCGCGCACTCGCTCAGAGAGACAGTGAGATCAGAGCTCGTTCACGTGAAGCAGCCGCTCACTGACTCACCTGCTTCTTAACTATGGAAACAGTGAAAACACATAGTTCCTCTGGTCTCAGCTGCTCTGAGATCAGCGAAGCAGCTTCTGGATCAAAGCAGAAGCTGCAGCTGGTTTCTACCGAGCTGCAGTTTCCTCCTCCGGTCTGATCTGTTTTGCGGCACCAGACAAATTTTATTTGGGGGAAGAGGGGGCAAAATGGCTCTTTTGATAGTAAAGGTTGCCGACCCCTGCTATAGACCTATAGGAGGGACATCTAATGGACAACCTAAGTACTGCAAGCTAGACTAGTACGCAGTTGTAGACACAACACATGGGGTCCCTGGACCTGAGAAGGGAAGATAAGGAGTTTAATGTGGCTATTAAATGTGACTAAAACTAGACTAAAATGTAATTTGTTTTCGTCGACTAAAACTAGACTAAAACTAAGAAGGATAAAAATGACTAAAACTAGACTAAAACTAATATGCATTTTCGTCAAAAGACTAAGACTAAGACTAAATCAAAAATAGCTGCCAAAATTAACACTGCATCACAGAACAGAGCAGACATCAATGCATGACACTGATTAGGTCAGATTCAGTAGGAAAAGGAGGTGCTGGGGTCGAGGTGGGATGTGAAGAGGCTTGCTGTGGAAGCAGGAAGAGTAGGCAGCTAAAATTAAACCCACAATGTGAGCTTTGCCAATTGAATTAATGGAAGGGGATCAGCCACCAATCACCAATCGGGCTGGCATAGAGATATGCTGTCAGCTGACCAGTGGCGTAGGGGAGTAAATAAATGTACCGCTATAACCGTTTGAGAGCCACCTCCATTTCGAAACGGCCCCACCACCTCCTTGTGGGGAGGCACGGGATTTTGCGCTATGCCACTGCAGCTAACATACTGGATTGTGGCTGAGCCAAAAAATGTACGTCTCTCGAGTTCTTTTCAAAAGCGCATATGTATTAACCACAGCAAACACACCATGAGTAAATGGTTTGTATTTATATAATGTTTTCCCAGGTCTTGATGACCACTGAAAGCGCTTCATATTACAATACATCTATTAGAAGCACCTTTTTGGTCTATGAGGGGAAATTCAGGGTCCAGCATCTTGCCCTAGGACTCTTCGGCATGCAGATGTGGAAGACTGGGGTTTGAACTACTGACCATCTGGTTGGAGGACAAATGCTCTACCACTCAGCCACAACTTATCTTTGTTTTATTTAAGTTTTGAATGTGTTGTGTAGTTTTAATACAGAAGTCTACAGATTTAAACTAACAGTGTTAGGGTTTAAACATTATGTGATGTGTGTAGATAAAGGTGTGGATTGGCGGTTGTTTTCCTGGACTGTGCAGTGATACTGTCGTGATTCAATCCTCAACCGTTAACAAAAAAAACTACTAATACTGATACATGTCGTTTCTTTCTTTGGCATTTCCACTGGAAATTATAATGTTAGTGGATGAATTTATGTTTTTTTTCTTTATTTCTGGAAATTAATGGTTATTGCTGGACTTTGTTTAACATTGAAAAAGTAATAAGAATTACTCAAAAAAGTATTAGAGATACAATAACAGAACGCAAATAAATTACATTGAATGACTGTTGCAGCATGCATGGAACCAAATACATGTTATATAGTGATAAAAACCCTAAGGATTAACATGCCTCGCTTCTTTAACAGATAGTTGCTATAGGAACTGCCATCCCCTTGATAGTAACTGTCCATCCACAGTCATACTTTTTGATGTTGAAAATTATAATAGCTTGCGACATATAGATTCAAACCTATGGTCAAAAAAATATATTTTAGATTTCTGATAAAAAGGAAAAATATCCATCACAATTTTATGAAGCTCGAGATCTTTATCTTCCAACTGCAACAGGAGAAGATTTGTTTCAAACTTTACTAAATTTTTTATTTGATTGGTTGATCATCGCAGTTGTGTTGTTCACATTCTAATATAATGACCATTGATTAGTTCTATGTCACTGTGGGACCACATAAACACTTAATGCCTTCTCATGAGCAGTTCGGTTTTACATACCTGACGTTTTTCAACATGTACAGCACCTCAGAGGGGAGATGGGAGTTCTGCACATCAAACTCAGTCAGGTCAGCCTCCAGCAGACATGGAGGGGGCTCCTTGGGCTGAAGGGTGGGGGGCTCCCTCTGGATACGCAGGATCCTATCACGACATGCACATATAAAAAACACATTTGTCATATATTTTGTCTACAAGCCATGTTTGATACAAGAGCTGCGACTTCAAAATTAAAAAACTCTTAACAATTATTTAATAAAGCCTTTAGTAACTATCTTTAAATAGTTTGTTTAGACTCACTTGCGAGCTATAGACAGAACCTTGGTCCTCTTCCTAACTCTCTGTCGAGAGGCTGAGTTTGAGTTAGAGGCAGGGGGAGACGACAATGTCTGAACCTGCAACAACAAAAGATAAATCATTTCGATCATTGAAACAAACTAAAGCAGCATTAGTGTTAGTTAATATCCTCATTTTGGGAGAAAAAAATCCATGTTGCAGCAGCAGGGGACCCTTTAGATAGAAAGGACCTTTTGCTAAATATGTCATACATGTTATGTCTATAATCACAGGCAACACTGAGTTTGATGTTTAAGAAGACACTGACCTTTCTCATGATCTTTCTGCCATAGAACATCACCTTGTCTCTCTTCCTGAAGCGATAATGAGGAACACCAGCCTCCACCTCTGAAACACACCACACAGACCATCTGCAATCTAAGTAATCTATCAACTAGTCGATTCCTCTCATGCTCAAACCTGAGAATAAGAAAATCCATGCACTCACAACCAAGTGAACAATGTTTGAGCTGTACACTTTCCCTTTAAAGAATCAAAATAAATTACTTGATTACTTTTACATTTGCATGTAAATAACTTTTAAACTGCATGCTCATATGAACAGTGATGTTTTTCTGAAACACTAACAAATTGTAAAATCATCTAATATGAGCCTACAGCTAGTTAATGTACAGGTATAACCAGTATTTATTTATACACTGAAAATGTTTAGATATAAATTAGACATAAATGTGCTCTAGAATAGAACTGGGTGTACTGCATGCTGGGCACTGACTTGACAGTTTGTATCTTCTGTAAAGAAGGAAAACAACCACTCCAACGACTGATATGACTGTCACAGATCCAATCAGCACTGCCGTCCACTAGAAGAAAAACAGCCAAAAATATCAAAACATTTATACTACACAGTTCACTGAACAGTTCAACAGGTCATTTAAAAAGCCCCTGCCTGTTCATGCTTTGTCTGCAATAACTGCTGTGACTTTAATGCTTAACCCAAACAATACATATATAGATACTTGGGCTAAAAGACAAGAAAATGAAGACTGATAATAATATGTCCATTGCATTCCTTAAAACAAAAAAAAAACTGCCATTTATATGCCTCAGTCAAATGACTGGAGGCAGAAATTAACTGTCACCATATTGATTTCCATCCTTTCTTCCACAAGCTGCTGCATCCTGGCCTTGAGCTCACTGCCGAGAGGAACCAGGCTCTGAAACAATAAGACACAACACAGGGGGAATTACCTCAACTGGACTTGACCTGTGATCAACATGTGTGAGCAAACAGAGCAGAACAAGGATTATGTTCAGTTGAAAATTTGACAACAAAAACTTAATCCATTCGTTTTTTATAAAATGTCTCCAAATAAAGGCCCAACAATCAGCTGAAAATCATAACATGGTGTGGAGTATTTGTAAAGAATTTGTCTTGTTATCCACAGAGCTATTAAAACTCAAGTGTTGTCATAACCTTGTGATTTGACAAGGACGTGGAGCTTAACTTTTAAACAACTAATGCAGTGCCCATTCTAAACCTGTCTGTTTGTTATGGGCTGTTCTATTGTCCTGTGTTAATGCTCATGAAATACTTTCGAGTTATTCTTTGTCATTAGTGAGTACTCCTCAAACAGTTCTACAATAAACTTTCAATTTTTATTGTTTGTGTGCAGAGCTTTTATATACAGTCTATGGTGCAGAGTGAGGTTAAAAAAACTATGAGTTTATCTTACCTGGTGTATCTGCAATTAGGATTTTATAGTCAATGTTTTTCATAAATTAAAACTGAGGAGTCCTCACTAGTTATCAGGACCTGATCAGTACCTGAAGTCACTTGGTGTTTGTTTGAATCTCTCCAAAGTTTGTGAGGCTGTTTTTAAAAATCATGAAAATTACTCGTCAACATGTTGTGCTCAGTACAACACGAGACGTGACGTTACAGTCAGGACTCAGAATGAGTGGAGCGACACGCAGACACGATCCGACACCATAAATTCATAACCAAACATATGACCGTACGTTTATCACCTAAATCATCTCAATAGAAAAAGTAGCTATGAAAGTGAACAAGTTCATTTTCATCAGCATGAACTGAACTTGGAACTCGTTCATTTTCAGTGTGAACTGGCTCAACACTGCTTCTACAGATTGGCTCAGATTCAGATTTCACATTCACATTTAATTGTGTAAAGGTTTGGTTGTTTGATTGATTTAAAAAAGAAAAGAAAAAAGTTGTATTCATCCTATATTTGCAAAAAAAAAAGAGAGCAAAGGCTAAGATGCCCCAATTGATTAGGATAAAGGTTTCTTGAATTTGTGAAAAAAAATCATCTAACTAACATCATCCTATGTTTGCTCAGAGGCATAGCAAAGAGACAGCCACATTTAATTATGTTGTGGTATGTTTTAGTTTGATTTTTTTTATAACTATCATTTGGACTTATCAACCATAAAGCAACATGTTGAATCTATATATCCGCCTTCTTTCATTTATCTTTCAGTTCCCTTAACAATATTCATAGAAAATAGGGATTTTTCAGGCATTCAGAAATGGGGATTAATTGTGAATCGTTAAAAATTTTAATGTTTGACAGCCCTAATAATAACAGATAGAATATAATTTGGGAAATATAAACAGAATGTGACATATATATATAAATATATAGTTGAATTTATCAGCTTTATATTTTAGGAGGTAGACAATGAACTATTAAAAAACGACTTAATTCAAAAACACAATAAGACGTTTTTACCACTTAACATTAATGTATGTGGAACAATGCCAGTCAGAGGTTACCATTTCCAAATTATCTTCTTTAAACTAACAGTACATCTTAAAAGTAAAGTATAAAAGTATCGTAGACATGATCCAAAGCACAGCGACAGATTCATTTTTTTCCTACATCTTATTTTGGATGGTGATTCTCTTCCTGTCTCTGTAGCTTCACGCACGCTGTCCCTGACAGATGAGACGTAGTATCCCGGGATTTGATTGGCGGATTGCGGCGCTCACTCTCAGCCAATCACTGCACATTTCTTTACACTGTCACACACGATACTGAAACAGGAGTGACTGTGTGCTCAAGGTGAGAGGAGATAAATGTTGCATTATTTCAACTATATGTATAACTGTGTGAGCGGTGTACAATTATAATAGGTTAAACTGTATCTAATATTTCATCTTAATCCACAGCTAGCTTTTTAGCAGACGACGTAGCATCCAATAGCTTGTAAGTTAGCTAGCGAGTGAATGAGATATCAGTTTACTGCGGGCAACACAGCAGGTTTATCATGTTTTCCTCATCTGATTTCTACTCCACATCGAACACTGTGGTAAAAACTCTTACTGAATTTAATTGAACAATTTCTGTTTCAACTGGGGAAACCCCATGTATACAACAACACTGTCTAGGCCAGAGGGCATGCAACATATAGGAACAAAACCTCACACTCAACAAAATATTTGGGGGATTGAAAATCTATGAAAACCATGAATCAGCTCAAAAAGCCAAAACAAACATTTGAAAGTAACTTGAAAGCATCATAGTTGAAGACGGTGATTCCATTGGACTTATTTAATGCTTCCTATATTGTATGTTCCTTATTCATTTGCATTTACATGACATAAGAAACTGTTCCTTGTGAGAAACAAGATGACACCTTATGCTGGTGGAGAATCCCAGCTCCCCTCTCGTACTTGATATTTTCTTCATTCAATTTCATGTCTTCTCTGCAGGTTTTCTCTACTCTTTGAGGAGGAAACTGTAGCACCATGGGTGTGTTATCTACTCTGATGAGGGGTCTGGTGAGAGGAGCGGACAGGATGTCTGAGTTCACCAGCAAGCGAGGATCAAGGACTCATAATAAAGGCAGGGGCGCGAGGCCCACTGGACTGAATCTCTCTAGCAGAAAGTTTCTGGCCATAAGAGCCATGATTCCTGAGTTTGTGGTGCCCAACCTGGAGGGATTCAAGCTGAAGCCCTACGTCTCGTATCGCTCACCCAGGGGAATGGAGCCTCCACTCACAGCACAGAGCGTGTTTGCTGAGGTGGTGGCCCCTCAGATCAAGAAAGACTTTGAAGATGGCACCTTTAGCAAAGAGCAGCTGGAGAAATATGGATTTGAGCCCACACAAGAAGGGAAGCTCTTCAAGCTCTATCCCAAGAACTATGTGCGTTAAAGACACACTCTTGTTGTAATGTATTCACAAGTGAAGGCACAGGTTTCTGATCAACTGGACATAAAGCTGCAGATCCACATGTGACACTTTGAGGAGACGCATCACAAAAAAGGCTGGCCTTTCGGTTCAGAAAACCAGTTTCCTTCATGTCGTTGATTTCTGTTACTTAAGAATAAACCTGAGATCAATGTCACAGAATTGTTCATTCATTATTGCATTTTTATCAGCTGGGTTTGAGTTGATCAGCATTTACATGTGGGTTGCAGGTTTACAAATGAGCGTGATTGTTCAGAAGGGTTTTTGTTTGTTTCTCTGAACTTCTTAATAAAAAAACAACTGTTCACTAGTGACAAAGTTGAGATATACACAGTGAATGCAGAAGTTGTCATTTATTGGTCAGAAAGTGCAATGAATGTAAACAGCAGTTAAGTGACCTCTTCACATTTTAATCTTTCCAAAATCATCAAATGGCAAAAATCATCTCAGATTTCAGGGCAGCAGCACAGACGCTGACCTAACAGATTTTTTAGAGGAGCTTCACTACTCAGTCTTGATATCCTTCATCAAGCTGGTCGAGGATAAAAATCACATCAAGCACATTAAACCTGATCAAAATGCCAATAATAATTAAATCAAAGATACAAGGAGAGGCAGAGGATCACAGATAATTTCCCTTTGCGACTCAACAGCCATCAGAAACATTCATACATGCTGCATGGTTCCCTGTATGTTTAATTCATGCTGGTCTTCAAACAAGGTGTTTCGGAGAAAAAAATGTCTAACAAAATGAGAATGAGTTTTGGGTGAATGGTTTTATTGTAATAAACAGTATAAGGACTGTACATAATCTGTTTAAATACAAGTTTATAAAAATCCATGTAATTATGAAAATAGGGTTTTGTAACTTAAACATTTTGTGGTAAGGTATTGCAGAGGGAAAGGAGCTTGAGAACAGTATATCATGCCCATGTCATAGCTGGGCTTTATATTCTGCTGAGCTTTGGTTCATTTTATAATTTGACGGAAGATGTTTGTTGCTCAGATTCCTTATGAGCCTCATCTATCGTCCAGTCCCAGCGCCACACATGCATCATATGGTCATAGAATGAGCAGCTTGCGAGTAGACAGGACAGTGAGGGGGCATCACCATCAGGGTTGAGGGTAGGGCCTGCTGTAGGGGTGGAGGACGGTGCTTCAATATCCTCTGGGATGTATCGTCCGGCATCATCCTCCAGGGACGTATCAAAGCTGGCAGTGGGAGATTCGTACTGAATCCTTAGGTGTCCCCCTCCTCTGGTCTCTATGAGGCTTTCCTTTGGTTCTCCAGGGGGAGGGGAGCAGGGAGCAGGCTGCTCCAGGGACAGTCGGGACCAGTCTGCTCCGTACGCGAGTGAGTTGTGGAGGATGTAGGATGCGACGACAGGACAGGCTCCTCCACTGGCCTCTGGACAGTGACAGGAGAACAACATGGTTACAGTTACACTCTGTGCTCAAACAGCAACTGTTTGAGCACCAACACCCAGTATTTCGACAGCGACAGCGTTTTGTTCTTCAGGTCCTTTTTGCATGAACAAACAAACACCAAAGGCAAAAAGTCATTAAAGAATCTTCTTTCTTGTGAACCTACTTAAAAAATGTTGTGACATTAAATGTCAATAATAATAACAAATGTTATCTGATGCATACAGTATGAAGTGTTGCCCGGATCAATTAGAAGCAAAGGTTTAACTTGAGACAATGCAAGCAGCTAGAAATCAAATATTTTTTGTGGAAGTAGTCAAAGTAATGGTGGATTAATGTATAAAGTTCCTACAGCCATTGGAAGAAACTACATTTCCACGCTTGTATGTTGACTTTCAAAGTTCACATTTGATACCAGAGCGAGTTCTTCCTTCTTCATCTCTCTTTCATGCTCACCTAGGGCCTGCTGGCAGTGAAGGATTTGGAAGTCGTTGTGCATGCAGGATGCCAGCAGCAGGTCCTGATGGGTCGGATGCCACTTCAGCCTCCACACTCCACCACCCATGGCACTCTCACTAAGAGGCTGCTGCATGTTCCTGCCATCCCACAGCAGAACCTGCTCATCATAGCTGCAGGAAGAGAGGCCAATGCCAAGACTTAAAAACACATTGAAATCACAATTGACACAAAACAATTGATGTCACTGGAATATTTACCTCCCTGTAGCCAGGATGTGTTCCCGATGTGGATTGCTATGAACACTGCACACACCCATTGAATGCCTTTCAGAGAACAAGACAAAAGTGTCACTATGCTTCTATAGTTCTATGCCTCTAACTGGACAGTCTTGATTTATGCATCAGTACTCACCTTTTACTGGTAAATGTGGGGCAGGAGGGACCCACCCTGAGATCCCAACCCTTAAGTTTGCAGTCATCACCACCTGGTGAGGAAAGAATGTTTAAATGCAGGGATTAAAAACTAGTTATGATTGATGAAGAAACCGGTTGGTATGTTGCTCCCACATATTTGATGTAGACACTGATATGAAACTAATATTACATCACATTTAATTTAGCTTATGCTTTTATCCAAAGCGGCTTACAATAACTGCATTCAACCATGAGGGTACAAACGCAGAACAACAAGAATCAAGAAATTGCAATTTTCTTTAAGAAAGCCAAACTACAAAGTGCTATAGGTAAGTGCCTTTTTAAATGCTACTGAAAAAACTGAGAATCCAGCTGTGCTCTCATATCAGCTCGCTTAGACAAAGGTCTTACAGGGTGCTGGCCAGAGGAACTCCACAGAGTGTCTAGAGACTATCATGGAGACATTTGCATTCTGACATACGGCCTTGTCAGAATAAAAATGAATATCCATGTTCATATGAGATAAAATATGACCAATTTCGATAGGCTTATGGCCAAAAAAAAAAAAGAGGTACAAAAAGGTAACAGACCACCATTTTAAATGGGAGTTACCGGAGTAAACCAGCTGTGTATTCCAGTATGAGAAGGCTGAGATCCAGGCCTCAAAGTTGTGAGCCTTCCACTGCGAAAGAGATGTCAGAGCACCCTCAGCCAGAGAGAGCACGCTTACACAGCCTGCAGAGTCACTGCAGACTATCCGCACATCACTGCTGCTGACACAAAGGGGACACATCTAAATCAGAACTTGACACAATCACACTGACTGATGTACAAAATATGATACTGTTCATTGGAAAACTATCTCACCTGTCCATTCTTCCAGTGGACCAATCTAATGACAAAGCCAGGCGCTCTGCGCCCACCTCCAGACTTCTCAGAGTTTGCAGACTGCGGCTGCCATCCTACTGGATACACATGTTCATAAGTGCAGACCACAAAAACAGCCACAACAAGTCTAACTGACAGTTGGATTTACTGTGATAGGACAGGCTGCTTTCAACCAACATAACACATTTTTGTTCTGAGATGTGGATTGTAATTGATCATGTGTGCTGTGAAAAAAACATATATGCTGACTTTGTAAACAAACATCAGTTAAATGCAGAATGATATAAGACTTCAGTGACTGTGATTACTCTGATGTCATAAGTTCTCACCTGACTGTCAGACAGTGTGTACAGCTGCAGCTCCCCTGTTGCCGCTGCTGCTCCCAGGACTGCCTTTCCTGACACTGGCACATGGCACCTAAGAATATGCAAAACAATCAATGAAAAGGAAGGAAAACATTGAAAGACAACAGTCACATTGGTCAAGCCTGATTTCTTACCACTTTAGATCTAAAATAGCAGCAGTGTCGATGCGCTGCAGCTCGGTGAGAGGAGGACCCACTGATTCCTCTCGCCGAAAGTCAAAAAGGTACAATCGACCAGTCCGTCTCGGTGTGGCATCCTCTACCCCTACCTACAGGAAAAATGTATAATGCATCAGGCTACAGCAGGACACAAACAGCAACTTGAATGCGTGTAACGCTTTTGTGTACCTGCTACTGCTGCTTAAAATAAATCACAAAAAGCAGACTTAAATTACTCAGTATTTTTTGTTTGCAATGAACCTCAGAATTTCACTATACAGGCGATATGGTGAACATTACAAAACAACTAAAATTCGGGCATTTAATTGAGTTACAGGATTATTTGATGAGTCAACCAAAGTTTAGTCCGCAACATTTACATGTTTCGACACATTTAATCTTAAAAAAACTAACTAATAAGAAATTTTGTTTAGTAGGTTAAGATTCCTCGAGTTGATGTGGAAAAATAGAGCTTGACTATACAGATTTTTTGGGAACGAAGCCAATACCCATATTATAGAGTAAAATACATTTGGAATGTGAAAAAGTCAATGATTCCACATGTTATTTTCAAACCCTTGTGAGAAAGAAATGTATCTGAGTCTTGATGTTTTACAGTTAAATACTATTATAAATAACTGTAAATAAAAAACATACAATCAAATACACAGAACAAATAAACATACACAAAATACTTATCTTTGCTGCATTGTTTATACTGTACTAATGTAATTTCGTAAACATAAACACTGATATTGATATGTCTGTGTATTTACACCTGATGTACTTACTGATAAAGGCAAACAAATGTTTACTTTAAATCATATGCAAACGAACTAAATTAATGTTGACAGGCATGAGTTTGTGTCCATATAACAGGTGAAGGATGTACAACACAGTTGGGCCTGATCTTGTTTAACTCACCCCTTTGTGTAGCTGATAATTCCCGCAGACCAGGATGTTGTGGCACGGGGACACGGGACACCACTCCACCGTGTCAGCGCTCAGCTCCGTGTCAAACACTTGTAGATTGCGGGTCCTCGACTTCCAGGCCATGACCGCCTGCTCTGCGTAACATCCCTGTGCTGGTGCACTCACTGAGAGCAGCAACAACAACACGTCTCAGCTCCATAACCAACAGTGAACTCAGATACATCTGTAAGTAGCACGTTAATACTGGAGCCACATCACCTAGCTACCTTGGCTAACCGAGCTAACTGTTTGGTAGCTAGCTAGCAGGCTATTATTAACTCACTGCGGTTTCACGCAGCGCATACTGTCATGTGCGGACATTTCAGAGAGTGAACAGATATATTCGGTGAGTCAAAGGGACCTCTCATCAATAGTGAACATACATGCAACTCATCAGTGTCAACAAAACTCACATGTTGGTCTGCCCGGTGCACTAGTTCCTGTCTGGAGAGTAGTGACGACAAGTCACATGACTAAGTAGAGACCACGTCATGACTGAGAGGTCCGCTTGAACAGGGACTGTGGTAGAGCAAAGAAGTTATATAGGGACATACGCTCCTGATCAAAATCTTAAGACCAGTTAAAAAATTGCATAAATTTGAATTTTGCACTGTTTGATCTTGGGAAGGTTCTAAGTAGAGCTTCAAAATGCAAAAAGAAGAAATGGGAACAAGAGCCCAAAAGTTGTGAGCAGGCAATTTATTGAAAACAACAATTTAACTCAAATAGGCTGTTCATCAGCTGATCAAAAGTTTAAGACCACAGCCTTCAAAAGCCAAAATCTGTGCAAAAATTTGGATTCCATGTCATTTCTTGTCAAGTAATCACACTGTGAAGATCTCTTGATGGCAAAGGCAAAAAAGCTCACTGTCTTTGAACGTGGTAGGATTGTTGAACTGCATAAACAAGTCCTCTCACAACGTGCCATTGCTGCTGAGGTTGGACACAGTAAGACAGTCATTTTGCATTTCTTAAAAGATCCTCAGGATTATGGAACAAAAAAATCAAGTGGTAGACCCAAAAAAATCTCACCGGCGCTGAGCCGGAGGATCCGAATGGCTGTCCATCACGACACATTACGATCCTCTTCCCAAATTAAGGCCATTACTGGCGCTGACTGCAGCCCAATAACCATCAGAGGGCATCTGCGAAGGAAGGGCTTCAAAAACAAGAAACGTATTCAAAGGCCACGTCTCCTTCAACGCCACAAAATTGCCCGTTTAGACTTTGCAAGGGAGCACCAAACATGGGACATTCAAAGGTGGAAGAAAGTTTTATTCTCTGACGAGAAAAAATGTAACCTTGATGGTGCTGATGGCTTCCAACGTTACTGGCGAGACAAGGAGATGCCACCTGAGATGTTTTCTACGCGGCACAGTGGAGGGGGCGCCATCATGATCTGGGGTGCTTTTTCCTTCAATGGAACAATGGAGCTCCAGGTTGTGCAGGGACGTCAAACAGCAGCTGGCTATGTGGAGATGTTGCAGCGGGCATCCCTCATGACGGAGGGCCCTCGTCTGTGTGGTAACGACTGGGTTTTTCAGCAGGACAACGCTCCAATTCACAATGCCCGTCTGACCAAGACTTTTTTCCAGGAGAATAACATCACTCTTTTGGACCATCCTGCGTGTTCCCCTGATCTTAATCCAATTGAGAACATTTGGGGATGGATGGCAAGGGAAGTTTACAAAAATGGACTTCAGTTCCAGACAGTGGATGCCCTTCGTGAAGCCATCTTCACCACTTGGCGCAACATTCGCACTAGCCTTTTGGAAACACTTGCATCAAGCATGCCAAAACGAATTTTTGAAGTGATCAACAATAATGGTGGAGCTACTCATTACTGAGTCAGTTTTTGACACTTTAATTTCTGTTTTAGGAGGTTTTTTTTTTTTTTTTTGAGCTGTGGTCTTAAACTTTTGATCAGCTGATGAACAGCCTACTTCAGTTAAATTGTTGTTTTCAATAAATTGCCTGCTCACAACTTTTGGGCTCTTGTTCCCATTTCTTCTTTTTGCATTTTGAAACTCTACTTAGGACCTTCCTAAGATTCAACAGTGCAAAATGCAAATTCATGCAATTTTTTAACTGGTCTTAAGATTTTGATCAGGAGTGTATGTACATATCTTGTTATTCTTTCAATGTTACCCCCTATTGGAGGTCCAGTGTGTGGAGGTCTGTAAACTTACATGCGGCTCGAAGTATTTGCTCCTTACCTTTTTTGTGTGTTATATATTTGACAACAATGATGTATTGTCTATACCAACTATGTAATAACAAGCTACCAGTAAAAATAGCATGTTGTCAACTTCTTAAAGTCCCCATATTTTACACTTTTCTGGGAGTTAATTTGAGGTATTGGGCCCGTTGTTATGTTTGGATACTGCTACAGAAGACCAGCCACATATTCACAGTAGGTTTCAACAGGATGTTTCTGAACAGTAAGTTACACCGTCCTCAGGTTTGTTCAAATTTTAGCAGGACAGTCGGCCAATGTAGGAGTAAGTCCCGAGTCACAGTACAGAGTTTCACAACGATTAACGTACGATACAGAATAACGTCTACATTACGTTCAGAGCCTGGACTTGTACCGGCTGGGTGGGGCTGAGAAACAAGTGCAATCCCGAATGACATCATACGGGGGAGGAAGTACGAACAAGACTTTGGATAAAATATTTCTTAGAATGGAATAAGTGAAAAAGTATGCGTAGTGACTGTTTTCATACTTTGAGGGTCACTACTGACCCCCTTCAAGTAATTACCGATAGCAAAAGCCCAGAAAATGTATTTTACACAATATGGGCCCTTCAACTAGTTATTCTACCTCAATGACCAAACAATGGCTCTCTCCTCCATCTTATCTTAACCATTTGTGAGCAAAATATGACACAGCAAATAATCAAATCAAACAAAATATCTCCTCTGTGTAATGCTAGATATGTATGTCATAGACAATTCAAAGAAGACTTTTCAAGTGCATTAGAAGAGACCAACAATTGCAACACTCGGATGATACACATCCAGAAACAAATCTGAATATATACATCGGCTTCTCTATTCCTTATCTCACACAGATATTTATTTGTGGATATTTACCTTTGGACCAGATGATTCAACATGGCCGGGTTCCTCTGCTTTGCAGACGACAACCAGTTATACTTGTCAATAAAACCGGAGTAGTGTTATCAATTGACTAAACCTCATACATGTTTCAGGACATAAAAACCTTGATGACCCGCAATTCTCTCCTATTAAACACGGATCACACAGGTTCTAATACTCTGCTCTAAACACCTCAGGGATGCATTATTTAATGACATAGCTACTCTAGATGGCATTGCCCTTGCTTTCAGTGAAACCATCAAGAATTTGGGAGTTATTATTGATCCCGATTTTCCTTTGATACTTATTTAACACACATTTCAAGGATTGCATTCTTTCCCTTGTGTAACCTTTACAAAATAAGGCAAGTCCTTTCTCAAAAAGATGCAGAAAAATTTGTCAGTGCCTTTATTACATCCAGATGTGGTTATTGTTATTCCTTATTATCAGGCTCTACCAGTAAGTCTTGAAAGACTCTGTAGCTTATCCAAAATCCTTCAGCATGTGTCTTGACAAGAACCAAGAAATGGGATCACATCTCTACTGTATTAGCTTCACTACACGGGCTTCATGTTAAATTAAGAATATAATTAAAAATTCTCCTCCTCACCTATAAGGCCCTTAATAATATGGCACCTTTGTACCTTAAAGAGCTCATAGTACCATATCACTCAACAAGAGCACTTTGGTCCCAGAATTCAGGCGTACTTGTTGTCCCTAAAGTCTCTAAAAGTAGGACTCAGCGCCTTCAGCTATAGAGCTCCTCTCCTGTGAAATCATCTCCTGTTTCAGTTCAGGAGGCAGACACATGTTACTGACTTGACTTTTTCTCTTCCCTGTGCTTTATTGTTTGCAGATACAGGATTGCTGCTGGGGCCCTATCATGGATCGTGATGGTGGATTGGAGAATGTGATCGTGGACCACAGATTATGACGGTTGATGGCGAATCAGAGATCTTGATGTTGGATTGTGATATAGGTGTCAGGCTGGCAGCTGATTGTGATGGTGGATCTGGATCATGGATAGTGGTGATGGATCATGATGTTGGATTATGGATTGTGTCAAAGTCAACTTTATATTCGAATCATATATACAGGACATAGCCGGGATTGAAATGCCGTTTCTTTCTGATCCCCAGTGTAAACGTAGACAGGGTATCCGCGGGGTCTTGAAAAGTATTAAAAGTTGATATATCAATTTAGGAAAAATCAAGACCCTTAATAAGTATTAAAAAGTCTTGAATCTTTTTTTTCCTCTTATACTGTCAGGCCTCAGCCGAAAAATGACACGAGAGATGGTTATTGAATCGGAACGACACATCAACCTTCCACAAGCCACTAAATAAAATAGCTTACAGATGTGTGGTTTTTTATATGTGAATAGCATATTTGTCGAAAGTTGTTAAAAGTTTATGTGAATTAATTTATTCTAGTCCTCACAACAGCGCAACAAAAAAATACCTGGCGTTCAAACGGGGACGGGGCTCGAGCGGCGTTGCGAGGCAACATCTGCCTCAGAGCGCGAGACTGCAGCGCGAATAGCGCTTGTCGTTGTTGAATCTTCCATGTAGAGGACGGCTAGCTGCAAATAGTGCGCTATTAATTATGTATATGGCTGCAAAGGAATAGGCAATGGGGAAGTGTTAATTCGCCGAGTCGTGGTTGGAACACGAGCAGTTCAGCGAGCATTGGGCAACACCTTCCTCGGCTAAAGTTTTTACACGACCGAGTACAAGTATGACAGCTGGAGCTAGTAACGTTACTGCTAGGTTGCTAACGTTAACTCAGTTGCCGCCGCTTCAACTTCTACAGACCTCAGAGTGAAACTGGGAGCCAAAGTGTTGTGGTGTCTCGACACAACAGTAAAACACCAAGCACTGAGCTGGTGCAAACTGAAAAGCTATTGGAAACCAAAGCAACTGGATTGAGGCCCATGCCATGAATCATATTTGAAAGGAGTGAGCACTCCCACAGCTCAGTTAGCTTCGTCCATGTTCAAAGTTTACACACGTACATTACTGAGTTTCTTTTTTTATATCGTCATACTGGGAGAATGGCGTAGATGGTAATTTCCATCAGGTGAGATACCAGACTAGTTTCCCTGTGTATGTCAGATAAACACTTTGTTGAACCATTTACTGCTCAGTGTGTCTGTGCAGTGTTTCTCACACCACAAATAGATTCTGACTGCCATATTAATTTCAAGCTAGCCTCTTAATTTGTCTCTCAAAGTGGACCAGATTGATGCATCTTTACTTAAAAATGTACTATATCCTCTTCCAAGAGGGTCCAGGGTCCATCCACTATGATCTCTACAAATCCTGTGGAAAACACTGTTGTGTGCGTGAGTTAGTGAGTGAGCAAGGGACTGCTATAATGAAACAGGCAGATGATCTGGTAAAGATGTATCACAGATTTAATTTCATGAACACACATAGGCCATAAGACAGCAGCAGGTCTAATGTGTGCCCTCCTTCATGTGTTTGGCCAGAAAAGCTGAAAAATGTATTCTCTCAATCTGTTTGGGGACAAAGTTAACTATCTTTGAGAGCTTTATTGTAAATTAGATGTTAAAAACTGAAGTAATATCCTCGACTACTTCAGGTTTGAGAGGGTACTATGCTTGATGAGGCCTGTAATCAGATTTAGGTGTGATCACAACTGGTTGCATGCCTTTAATTAATAAACCAACATCATGTTAACCTTGGGCTCACAATGTCTTCCTGTAAAGCTGCAATGTTTGTGATGTCACATGTTTCATTCAAATGTGCAGATGTGTGCTGCTTGTCTGGTACCAGTTGAACAGCTCCGAGTGTGTCAGCTTTGCATGTGTATTTTTGTCTGTACACCTGAGGTGCATAATTTAAGTGAATCAATGTGTCTTCTTAAATTTCTGCTTCAACAAATTTCTTGACCCATGGTCCTAAATCTTGCCATCTGTCATGTCTTAGTTTTGCAAGAGGAACATGTGGGTATGATCCAGGAACATCAAACAGAGAATCAGATGAACATCTGTTTGAACAAGAAATTATGATATTGTGTTAGGAAATGATTTAATAGCATGTAGTAAAAAGACTGATACAGCACATATATGCTTACTCCAAAACATACAATTCAAAGTCAATCTTTTTCAAAATCTGCATCACTTCCTTCATCTGTGTGTGCATTGCAGTGTGCATTGAGTGTGTGTGTTTTATTAACAAGTTCAGAATTTACAGAAGTTATGAATGTTTAAATTTGCCTGTGAGCTCCCGAGTCTACAAGGAATGTGACAAGTTTGCCATGTACAAGAAGTGTGTGTGTTGGCATATGTTGATTGGCTGCAGATTAATAATGCATGTATGTGCCTATAGATGGTGTGTTCTCTAACTATTGTCTATTCTCTAATGTTGCTTTTGCTTCCGTTATAAGTGTGTGTGTGTGTGCATGTTGTGATGTTTTCAACAGTAGTGTAAGTTGTCTCTCATCATGCATCAGTCTGGTCTAATGCGTTGGCTCCTCCCCCTCCTGAGCATCCACTAGAGGTCAGTCACTGCTCTGCCCTTTCTCACCATAAGTGAAACAGACAGTGGCAGGCGATGTCCTCCCAGGCCACCTCTGCCTCTGCCACTTCCTCTCCCTATCCCATTCTGTCCTTGAAACAATGTCTATGTAGATGTTTAATTCTTTGTTTTTTTTTTAAATGTTCTTCTTCATGGACCAAACATACATCTAATACATTGAAGCGTGACCCGTGACCTTCCAGGGGTTAGAGGACGTTGAAAGTTTGTCCAGGTCTTGATGTTTTAGCATCGGATGGATCACAATAAGGCAGGGGGGGTAATGTGCATGTGCTTGGGACTTGACCTTGGTCAATTCCCTGTTGTTGCCTCTGCGGACGACTTGGTGGAGCACAGTTGAGGTCGGACTCCTGCATTTGAACACATTGAGATGATTTTTTCTGTCCCTGACTTTGTTTTTCTGTCCCTTTTCTGTGGTTCATCTAACCATAAACTGAATGCTTTCCACTCTGCATTAAAACTAAGTTTGCCTTTCTTTCCCTCTGTCTCTTTTTCTTTCTCCTCTAACTTATACTTGAGTTGAGTTAATTGCCTTATACTAAAACTTCTGATCGATGTAAATCCACATTCTGTAATCCAACAACAGTTTTGTCACCTTAATTTGTGCTCATGTATAAGATGTTTGGACTTCTGACAACATCTTTGTCCTGATGATGTTGTGAAGACCCTCCCCTTCTATTCTGTTTGTCTTGGTTGTGTGCTTTTCCTTTCAGGAAGTGGCAGCAGAGGGGAGAATGAGGTTCACCCCGGCGGCTGGTCTCGAGCCTATTTAACCGGCTGGCTCAGTCCCCTCTCAGCTACCACATGTGGTCTTGGGTTTTGTGTTCACTTAACAGGTTGTGTCTTCCACTCAACCAAAAATATGACCTATTGTAGTTAAAAGTATACATTTTTTGGGAGCTCTTGCTCTCTTTTTTCTTTGTCTTTCTTCGGAGAGCAGAGGATGTGTATGCTTTGTTTCTTTGCGGACAAACTCCGAGCATTACTTCCACTTCATTTAACCTAGCAAGGTTAATTTCTAAACTTTGATTAAGGTAACCTCTATAATGTTACACATGTTTTCTATTTAAACCTCGGTTAAAAGACAAAATTAAGAGTATAACCAACACAACCTCTAACTACTTTTTGTAGTAATAAGATTTTCAGATTCTCCCAAATAAATCCTGTCGATCGCAGTGGTGTGTGAGTCTGCCCCGGATCTCAGGTGAATTCGATTCAGGACGTGTACATGACCTGCGAAGCCAGTTTCCAGAAACCCTCACTCGAGCGATCCCACTTCTGTACTGAATGTATGTGAGTTCCCGTATGTAAACGGTGTAGTTGTAGCTGTGTCAAGTGAAGCCACCATTTTGTGAATCTACATGTTCACAGATAGTAATATTTAATATTGACACTTTATTTATTTTATCTGTATGCTATGTTTTATGAATTTTAACTGTTATGTATGAGTATACTGAGATTAAGCTATTTTGTACGTGATAGTATCGGGGACAATGAGAAACATCTCAGGTAATACTTTGAATACTGTTTTGGTGTAAATAAGGTATGCACACGGACTTCTTCTTATGTAATTGTTTATTTTGTAAAATTTATTTTGGTAAGGTTCTTACTGAGGAAATAACACTCACATCACTCTTGTGATGCTTTATCTCCATTTTCAGGGATGTAACACAATCAGCTCTTTTTTATTTCATCTACTCAAATGGAAAGTAGTAAAAAATAGTTGTGTGATATATAACGAAATATTATGGACACATAATTGTACATTTTGTGGCCACCTAAAATGACACCTGTTCCATTTGTTCACTTTGTATATTCCAACAGCTCTTTGGGTTATTTGATTGTCTCTTGCTGTCTGATTCTCCACACATCCTGATTGAGTGCAGCTACTGAGTTTGGCACCATCAGTCCTGCATAAGTCCTTATCTTTTTTTCCTCAATCATATTACTTACTTCTCCTCCTGTAAGCCTTTCCCTTTGTTCTTTGCATCTTTTAAAGCATGGCCTACACAGGCTCTTCTCACATACCAGGTACATTTCCTCCTCTGGTTTAGTTTTTTTCTGTAGCAGCTCCTCACCATCATCCTGCACATACGATAGAGGATTTCGTTTCATGTTTAATTTGGTGAGGTTTTTTAGGACATGCAGAAAGTCTGGTAGGTTGATGAAGAGGTTATCAAACAGGCAAAACTCTTGGAGACTGACTAGAGCCCCCATAGTGGGAGGTAGGTTGTCCAGCTTGTTCATCCCCAGATTGAGACACTTCAGACTGATAAGAGAACCCAGAGTGGAGGGTAAACCTGCCGAGGTTAGGACATTGTTAGAGAGGTTGAGGTGGCTAAGCACCACCAGGTTGCCGATTGACTCTGGCACAGACTCCAGTTTGTTGCTGTGCAGATCAAGCCATCTAAGTGATGAGAAAGTCCCAAAGCTGTCTGGGAGTTTCCTCATCAGGTTGCGGCTGAGGTCCAACTCATCGAAATTGGTGAGCTTGAGGAGACACTTTGGGAAGATGGTTATACCCATGTTGCTAAGGGTCAATCTTCGATGTCCATCTGGTGTCATCCGTATCGCCTTTTTGGCTATCTTGAGGGTGATCTTAGTCCCTTTAGCTTCCTTTCCTTTGGGCATGATACATATTTTGTCTTAGATTTTCTTCGACAAAATGAATCAAGTGATCTTGCCAACAGCTTTAGTTCCTATTAACTGGCCATTCAGCTTGAAGCCCCTGACCCCTGGTAATCCTATTTCACAAAATGTGGCTGAGTTGAATGGAAAGACCAGGAATTCAGCATTTGCGTTGTGGTGCAAACCTGAAAAATAAAGTTTGTCTTTTGAGAGTTTTATTAACTTCCACTCTGAGAAGCAATGCTGCAAATGAGACTGAATCACAGGGGGTCGATCTTAGGCAACATCAAAGAACATCCAATCTCTGAAGGAGATAATCAAAGCTGTGAGATATCCTTTGATAACATGTTGCAGCCTTGTACGATTTTGCAGACTGAGCAATCATGTTCATGGTTAAATTCCAAACTTGCACAATGTAGTGTGATGTACTTCCATTTTCCGCACTGCCCACTGTTCAATTCCTGTTGACGCCAGATTGTTACTCTCGGTTCCAACTAGATCTCCACATAGTGTTTTCTCGTTCTTCAACCTTTTTTTCAGTCTCACTGAAGTTTCAGTTAGCTTTTTAAATATTGTAAATAATATCTACTACACATATTTTGTGTATGGAGTACATTGTTAGCATTGTTGATTGTGTTTTGTGATAGGCTCTAGTACTTTGAAGAAGTCGAACCGCAGCACAGAGGACATTATGTGGTACTGACACAAATGCATTAGCAAGATCAAGGAAGATGACACGTAGATCTTGCTTCTCACACTTGGCTGATAGGATTTGGTGCCAGATCATGCTTGTCTGTTCTAAACGTCCAGAGAACACTGGAATTCTAGCTTTTTGGACCAATGTATCCACCAGCTTGTTTTTTACCAGATGGTTTGTCAGTCTTTGGGCTATGATGCTTAAGATCAGCTGAAATTGGCGGATATTTGAGGATTCCTCCTCTTTTGGTATCAGTAATCCTCCAGCTCTGTGCCAAGCTTGGGGCGCTCTGCTCGCCTTAAGGTTGTCAGTTGGCTCTTGATGTTCTCATGCAGTATGTTAATTCCCCTATTCTGCTCTTCCGAGGCTTTCTTCCACTGCTTTTTGAGCTGCCCCCTCTCTTGTACCAAGCGTTCAATTTCCAGGTGCCTACTGGACTTGGTTTCCATTTTTAGTATTATTCGTTCTTTCTGTGTCACTCCAAAATGTTCCTTTATCTTTCAAGGATAGTGCTTAGGTCTGCATTGGTGGCCTCCCTCTCTGAAGCTCCTGGGCAGTTCACCTGTAAAGGTTTCATATCCCTTGTGGGTTTTCCTGGCTGAGTGGGCTCTATACCCTCCAACTGTCTGCTACTTCCTCTGTGCTAGAATAAACTTCCTCAGATACAAGGGGACTGATTTCCTACGAACTTTGGGTTGAGCCCTGACGCTTGACATTATTCGACTGAGAGTCTTTCTTCTTTCCTTGGTGTAATTTTTGGAACTTTACCAATGTTATTTTCCTCCATCCGTAAGCTCACACCTGGCGCTTCTTGTCAGATTTTGACACCATCACAAGGTCTTTCCCTTGTTCATAGCGGTAACTGGATGCATTCGTTTACAACTATTAGAATATCGGACAAGAAGTTGAATAACCCTAGTACATTTGAGGGTATTATGTACAATTTAAGTCAGCAAAAACCTGTAGATGTTATCAAGTGTAAGTGGTGTCGAGGAAAAAGTAACTAAGTATTGTTGAAACCATATATCTCAGGGGTTCAAGACCCTTTGTGGTTTAAACTAGCATATTATTGTTCACAACTTGGGGAGGATATTGGCAATACTAGTGAGATAACAAACACACAGGTGCAGTTAAAAGTCAGTCCATGCTGGATATTTCAACAAGTGAGCAATTTTCTATAATTCAGATAATTCAGAGAAGCTTTTGTGAATGAAAAAAAGCTCACCAACAATTGACTAAGACCAAAACACATCTTACTGAATAAAGTTGCTTTTCTATTTCAAATCTCAGGGGTTCAAGACCCTTTGTGCTTTAAAATAGCATATTATTGTTCACATTTTGGGGAGGATACTGGCAATAATAGTGAAAGAACAAACACATGTTTTTTTTGGTGAAATGGCATTGCATTCGTTACAAACAACTGGCCAGTATGCATATGACCTTGGCGTTATTAGCACCACGCTCTGACCATCTGAGCTAACCGGCCACAATATAGTGAGGATAGACTCCATTTATTATTCCCCTGTTCATTTTGCACAGGGAAAACCACAGTAGAAGTGCAGTATGATTTGGTAAATGACTCACTATGCCATATTGAGATATTTTGTACACATACACATACACATGGTTACAAAAAACGTATATAAAGTAAGATATTTCATGGATCAATCTTTCGGTCAAGTATTTAAATTCAGAGAAGCTTTAATCAATGATTGGATCGCGCTACGTTAAACCTGACAACAGAGCACTAAGACCATGTGGCCTAATGGACAAGGCGTCTGGCTTCGAATCAGAAGATTGAGGGTTCGAGTCCCTTCGTGGTTGAATGTTCCTCAATTTACACAAATATCAAAAGGCATCTTACTGTATAAAGTTGCTTTTCTATTTCAAATCTCAGGGGTTCAAGACCCTTTGTGCTTTAAAATAGTATTTTATTGTTCACAAGTTGGGGAGGATATTGGCAATAATTATTAACAGTGAAAGAACAAACACACATGTTTTTTTGGTGAAATGCCATTGCATTCATTACAAACAACTGGCCAGTATGGGGATTGAACCCATGACCTTGGCGTTATTAGCACCACGCTCTGACCATCTGAGCTAAACAGCCACAAAATATGTGAAAATAGACTCCATTCATTTGTCCAGTGTTCATTTTGCACAGGGTGAACAACAGTAGGAGGACAGTAACAAATATCTACAGTGTAGTGCCTTAAGTAAAAAATGAAATGCTGGATGTGGTGTACACACAATGAAAAAAAGCTCACCAACAATTGACTAAGACCAACACACATCTTACTGTATAAAGTTGCTTTTCTATTTCAAATCTCAGGGGTTCAAGACCCTTTGTGCTTTAAAATAGCAAATTATTGTTCACAACTTTGGGAGGATACTGGCAATAATAGCAAAAGAACAAATTTTTTTTTGGTTGAATGCCATTGCATTCGTTACAAACATCTGGCCAGTATGGGGATTGAACCCATGACCTTGGCGTTATTAACACCATGCTCTGACCATCTGAGCTAACCGGCCACAAAATATGTGAAAATAGACTCCATTAATTTGTCCAGTGTTCATTTTGCACAGGGTGAACAACAGTAGAAGGGCAGTAACAAATATCTACAGTGTAGTGCCTTAAGTAAAAAATTAAATGCTGGATGTGGTGTACACACAATGAAAAAAAGCTCACCAACAATTGACTAAGACCAAAACACATCTTACTGTATAAAGTTGCTTTTCTATTTCAAATCTCAGGGGTTCAAGACCCTTTGTGCTTTAAAATAGCATGTTATTGTTCAAAACTTGGGGAGGATACTGGCAATAATAGTGAAAGAACAAACACATCTTTTTTTTGGTGAAATGGCATTGCATTCGTTACAAACAACTGGCCAGTATGCATATGACCCTGGCGTTATTAGCACCACGCTCTGACCATCTGAGCTAACCGGCCACAATAGAGTGAGGGTAGACTCCATTTATTATTCCACTGTTCATTTTGCACAGGGAAAACCACAGTACAAGTGCAGTATGATTTAGTAAACGACTCACTATGCCTTATTGAGATATTTTGTACACATACACATAAACATGGTTACAAAAAACTTATATAAAGTAAGATATTTCATGGATCAATCTTTCGGTCATGTATTTAAATTCAGAGAAGCTTTAATCAATGATTGGATCGCGCTACGTTAAACCTGACAACAGAGCACTAAGACCACGTGGCCTAATGGACAAGGCATCTGACTTCGAATCAGAAGATTGAGGGTTTGAGTCCCTTCCTCGTTGAATGTTCCTCAATTTACACAAATATCTACATTGTAGTGCCTTAACACTTTTGTTGTCCCTGCTTCCCCATGCTGTTGGCTGTGAGCGTTTGGGTAGCGATTTGAATAACGCTTGTTGCGATACCCTGCTTCAAACACGCAACAGAGAAGCGAACAGTCGATGACATTGCAGATGTATTCGTCACACCCGCTCCAAGTTGCGCGCCGGTGTGATGTAGGACGCCTGGGATGCCCGCGTTGAGGAGTCTCTTCGGTGTGGGTCTCTGAGACCCGAAGGCTCGCACAGTGGGGCTTGTGCGGCCGCTCGCGTTGAGGGCCGTCTCTCCGACCGGGGTCCCGCGACGTCGGACCGACCCGTCTCCCTCCGTTGTGTGCTGTAACCTGTTCAACCCTGAGACTTGTGACTTCGGGCCAGCCCGGCCGCCCGCGTTGCGTATTTGAGCCTGTTTTTCTAGCTCGGTGATGTGAAGAAGAAGAACAAGAAGAAGAAGGAAACTCATTTTTATTATTTTTTATAGCTACACACGACACACGCCGCGAAGACATATGGCCCGTCTCTTGTCGTTCGGGATCACAGTGACCCTGAGACTCGAGACGCCGGGCCAGCCCGACCGCCCACGTTGCGTACTCGAGCCTGTTTTTTAGCTCGGTGATGTGAAGAAGAAGAAGAAGAACAAGACGAACAAGAGGAAGAAGGAAACTCATTTTTATAATTTTTTATAGCTACACACAACACACACCGCGAAGACGTATGGCCCGAATCTTGTCGTTTGGGATCACCGTGACCCTGAGACTCGCGACGTCGGACCAACCCGTCTCCCTCCGTTGTGTGCTGTAACATGTTCAACCCTGAGACTCGCGACTTCGGGCCAGCCCAGCCGCCCGCGTTTCGTACTCAAGCATGTTTTCTAGCTCGGTGATGTGAAGAAGAAGAAGAACAAGAACAAGACGAACAAGAGGAAGAAGGAAACTCATTTTTATTATTTTTTATAGCTACACACGACACACGCGAAGACTTATGGCCCGTCTCATGTCGTTCGGGATCACCATGACCCTATGACTCGTGACGTCGGACCGCCAACGGCCGCCCGGGTTGCGTACTCGAGCCTGTTCTTGCTCGCACAGCCCACCACACATCAGCACGCGAACGAAGGGCAATTGAAAAGGCAACAGCCCTTGCAGATGTATTTGGCGCACATGCGACACCCAGGACACACGTAAAGACGTATGGCCGGTCTCTTGTCGTTCGGGATCACAGTGACCCTGAGACTGGCGACGCCGGGCCAGCCCGGCCGCCCGTACTCGAGCCTGTTCTTCCTCGCACAGCCCACCACACATCAGCACGAAGGACAATAGAAAAGGCAACAGCCCTTGCAGATGTATTTGGCTCACCCGCGGCACCTTGTGTGGGTTTTACAGTCCTTGTTCCTGGGGCATATCTGACACCTCTTCCTCTTGCTTGCGGCGAGCGGGGCTGCCACGGAGGCTGCGGCTGCCGCGACGACCAGGGCTAGACAGGAGGCCGCACCCTGGGGTTGTTGTTGGACCCGAGCTTCGTCTCGGTTGCTGTCATCGTCTCTCGGCTTGGCGGTGGTTGCGGCGGTGGCAGCGGCCGCTTTCACGGCCTTCACGGCCACGGCGGACGCCTCGGTGCGTGGGACGCGCTCCCTCCGCACGATGTACGGCGCCACAAGAGCCTTTCCCAGCTGCTCGAGGAACACCCTGCGCTTGTTCCGCTTGCCCCGCATCCAGTCGGGGTAGACCTCTCGCCATATCACAAAGGCGTTGTAGGAAGAGACGTCGAGGATGTTGTGGAAGACGACCAGGGGCCAGCGCGCGGTCTTCCTCCGGCAGCTGTACGTTCCGATCACCTTGTCCAGGTTGTCCACGCCTCCTTTGTTGCGGTTGTAGTCCAGGACGACGACCGGTTTGCCGTCCGCGCGGTCGCTGACTTGGGCCTCCGAGTGCCGCGCGCGAGTTGGTAGGAGGTGAATTAATTGTCGCACGTGACGTTGCGCCCGCTCAGTCCCTCCGTGAGGTCGAGCACGACCCACATAACAACGCAGTGACCAACCTCTGAACGCAACCAGTTGCTCGTCCACGGTCACTTCAGGCCCCGGGTTGTAGAGGAGCGGCAGCCTTGCCGCCCAAGCGTCCCAGACCTCTCGGACGGCCGCCAATTTGTCGGTGGCGCGTCTCGGGCGTCTCGTCTCGCGGTGGTCGAATCGCAGCAGTCTGGAGTACGTGTGAAAGACCTTCAGGGGCATCGTGGCGCGGAATGTCCCACAGGCTGGCGGCGGCCTCGCCCCGGGACCTGTACACGCCCGCCAAGATCAGCAGCCCCACGTAGGCGCGCAGGTCGGTCGTATCCATCCCTTTCCAGCCGTCGCCGTACTTGCGACGACCCTCCAGATACGTCATCTGCAGGACGATGTTCTCTATCGTCGGCGTGAGAACAGCCCGAACGTCGAGGCCGCGTCGCTGACGCCGCTGGATGTCGCATGCGTCGTGGGGCCCGGGGAAGGGACCCCGACGTGCGTAGCCGAGGAGGAATATGAGGAGGCGGAGGCGGAGCGGCCCTCTCTGCCGTACGGTGTCGAGGACCATGAGATTTCTCCGTTCTTGGACAGGAAGGTCTCTCTTTCCACGTGTCGTCCTCCTTCTTCTCCTTCTCCTTCTTCTCCTTCTCCTCCTTCTCCTACTCCTCCTTCTCCTTCTCCTCCTTCTTCTCCTTCTTCGTCTGCCGAGGATGTGCACGATGAGGACTCTGCAGCAGCGGCGTCATGCACCGGGTCGTAGTCGTCGTCGACGCAGTCGTCGGCGTCTTCTTCGTCTTCTTTTTTGTCTTCGTCTTCTTCTTCTTCATCTTCTTCATCTTCTTCGTCTTCTTCCTCTTCCTGTTCAGAGGATTGTCGCTAGGAGAACAACTGTTGGAGAACCTGGTCTCTGGTGAAACGCTCTTGACGTGCCATCGCGTGACCTCGTCAGGACAAACGGCACGGTGTTGTACCGACTTGTACCACGGATGCGTTGTTAGTAACGGCCGTCTCTCCGATCGGCGTCCCCGTGACCCTGAGACTCGCGAAGCCGGGCCCGTCCTGCCGCCCGCGTTGCGTACTCGAGCCTGTTCTTGCTCGGTGATGCGAAGAAGAAGAAGAAGAACAAGAAGAAGAACAAGAAGGAGAACAAGAAGGAGAACAAGAACAAGATGCACAAGAGGAAGAAGGAAACTCATTTTTTTGTATCATTTTGTATATCTGCACGACACACGCGTAAAAAACACGAGACGGTGTAACTCTCGTGCTCAGTGATCGTTGAAAAAAGAAAATTACGATGCTGTGGCAAAGCGTTTTACTTTTTTTTGTAATCTCAGCACGCCACGCTCCATGTTGCACGACGGTGTGACGAAGGACCCCTGGGATGCGGACCCCTGGGATGCCCTCGTTGGGGAGTCTCTTCGGCCTGGGTCTCTGAAACTCGAAGGCTCGCGGCCGCGCTCGAGCCTGTTCTTGCTCGGTGATGGGAACGGGAAGAAGAACGAGAACTAGAACTAGAAGAAGAAGAAGAAAAAGACTCTTGCGCAACACGCAAAGACGTATGGCCCGTCTCTTGTCGTTCGGGGTCACCGTGACCCTGAGACTCGCGACGTCGGGCCAGCCCGGCCGCCCGCGTTGCGTACTCGAGCCTGTTCTTGCTCGGTGATGTGAAGAAGAAGAACAAGACGAACAAGAGGAAGAAGGAAACTCATTTTTATTATTTTTTATAGCTACACACGACACACGCGAAGACGTATGGCCCGTCTCTTGTCGTTCGGCATCTCCCCGTGACCCTGAGACTCGCGACGTCGGGCCAGCCCGGCCGCCCGCGTTGCGTACTCGAGCCTGTTCTTGCTCGGTGATGTGAAGAAGAAGAGTAACAAGACGAACAAGAGGAAGAAGACGCCGAAGAAGACTCTTGCTCAGTAATAATAATAAAGAAAATGAATTCATTTTTATTTTATTTTTGTATTGCTGCACACGCCACACGCAAAGACGTATGGCCCGTCTCTTGTCGTTCGGGGTCACCGTGACCCTGAGACTCGCGACGTCGGGCCAGCCCGGCCGCCCGCGTTGCGTACTTGAGTCTGTTCTTGCTTGGTGATGTGAAGAAGAAGAACAAGACGAACAAGAGGAAGAAGGAAACTCATTTTTATTATTTTTTATAGCTACACAAGACACACGCGAAGACGCAAGACAAGGTGATGTATGGCCTGTCTCTTGTCGTTCGGCATCTCCCCGACCCTGAGACTCGCGACGTCGGGCCAGCCCGGCCGCCCGTGTTGCGTACTCGAGCCTGTTCTTGCTCGGTGATGTGAAGAAGAAGAGGAACAAGACGAACAAGAGGAAGAAGACGCCGAAGAAGACTCTTGCTCAGTAATAATAATAAAAAAAATGAATTCATTTTTATTTTATTTTTGTATTGCTGCACACGCCACGCGCGAAGTCTTAGGGCCCGTCGCATGTCGGCCGGGGTCCCCGTGACCCGAGGGCATGCGCCGCGAGCATCTCTGCGGCTGCCACTGTGTACTTGAGCCTGTTCTTGCTCGGTGATGATAAAAATTATAACAAGAAGAGGAAGAAGAAGAAGAAGAAAATGCGGTGGCACAAGGTTTACTCTGTTTTTTAAAAATAATTTGTATTGCTCCACATGGCCACGCGACACACGGCGAAGACGTAGGGCCCGTCGCTTGTCGGTTGGGGTCCCTGTGACCCGAGGGCACGCGAGCATCTCTCTGGCTGCCAGTGTTGTGTACTGGAGCCTGTTCTTGTGGTAAAATGGGCATAATATGTCTCCTTTAATTCAAATTAGATCCTCGTTTCTAGAGATGAGTAGGATACTCGGCTGAAACGAGTATCCGGTACGGATAAAGCACTGTTGCCGAGTACGATTATTATAATAGTAATCGGAGTCATTATCTGTGCTCGGACTGAATGAAAATCCTCACACAGCGTCACAGCGCTCCTCCCGTCACACACGGCTCTGCTCTCTCACTCACAGAACAGCTCTGTGTCTCTCAGTCACTCAGGTTCACTGCGCATCGGGACTGTTCCATAGGCTCAGTCAAGGAAGCAGAAATGATTCGTTCATTTCCCGACTGGGTCTTCGGGTACGAGTCTTTGGATCATTTTTCACGAGACCTGCATTGGCTCAGTAGAGGAGCGCTGGAGATGCGAGGGACGTTCACTGTCTCCCGGAGAAATGAACACTCTGTGTTTTTAGTATAGAAAGACGTGAATTATATTTGTTCACAAGTCATAATGACTGGTTTTGTTATTTTCACTTTACATTTACACTTACTTTACAGTAAAGTAAACCTCTATTAAATACAGTACAACATGACAGTTTGTATGGTTTGAAATTGTCATCTATTATCACACTGGTATTTAATTATCACGGCAAACAATTACACTGCACTAAACTTTAAGTGTTAATGTAAAGTGAAAATAACAAAACCAGTCTGTATGACTTGTGAACGAATATAATTCACGTCTTTCTATACTAAAAACACAGAGTGTTAATTTCTCCGGGAGACAGTGAACGTCACTCGCATGTCACACACACACACACACACACACCTGGTGTGGAAATAAATTTAAAAAAATAAAAATAAAAAAATCATAAAAAAATGTCAAAGTTAAAAAAGAAAGTTATGTTGAACCAGCCCACTTCCGGGTTAAATCACACCCACTTCCGGGTTAGGCCCCGCCCACTCCGAGTACGGATACGGATAATTCATATGGTTTACAGATACAGATAATGCTGTACTCGCTCATCCCTACTCGTTTCCTTTTGCAAATATATAATAATATAAGACTCATTAACAACCAAATACATTAAAAGGGGAAACATGCACGCACACATACGTAGGCACGGACGCGCACAGGCACATCAGTGGGCCGCGGATTACTTTCTAGTCAGAATGGTGGTCCCTGGGACAAAACCAGTTGAAAACCCCTGATCTAAAGTATGTTTGCTGATTGATTTCCAGATTTTCTCTAAATTCCATATAACCGTGATTGTGTGTTTTCACTGATTCGTGTGTAGTTTCACTGAGTGTCCTGTCCTCCACACCCAGTGTTGACAGAAACAGTTCCCAGTCATTAACATAGCAAAGGGTTCATTCACAAGACGCAACCACGGACTCTCTTTAGAAAAACACCAAAACTCCAGAAACAGGAGGAATGGGTTTCAGACAGAGGCTGAACAGAGGAGCTGCAGCAGTTTGAGGAAAGTGATGGTTTCTGAACATTAGAGCATGAAACCTCCTCAAGTGAAAACACTAATTAGAATCATCAACCTGAATATGATCCTGTTCCCTCACAGTAACGTGTACTCTTAAGAACTCAAAGTAACGTGTACTCTTAAGTACTGACAGTTACATGTACTCCGAGTAAAGCACACTCTTATGTACTCAGAGTAACGTGTACTCTTGTGTACTCAGAGTAACGTGTACTAAGAGTAGGGTTGCAAAGGGGCGGAAAGTTTCCAGTAAATTTCCGGAAACCTTCCGGAAACTTTCCACGGGAATATTTATCTCCGGAATTTTGGAAATTTTGAAAAAAAAAAAAACTATGCAAAATAAACGCTGAGCAATAAAAACATCATTCAAAACTCTATTTTAAAGATGTATGGAATGCAGCACACGCTGCAGGTTGAGTTTCAACCCTCCACTGTGCATTCTTCCATCACATGCACAGATAATTCCCAGCATCCTGCACACTACAGCAGGGCTACTGAGGCCTGCTGTAGTGTGCAGCACTAGTCAGGTAAGTTTCCATGATATTACTGGGGAAATATATTAGCATGCTGATTGAGGATTGTTCATCTGTTCATCTAGCCTATTTCCATTAATTTATCCATCAATTGTAAAATATTTTTACAGACTCTTCCAATTGTTTGGCTAACTATTTGTATCTCTGGCATTGCATTAGTGTTTTTTTACAAACTTTTTTCTCATCTTATTCTACAGAACAATGCCACGTGCACTCTCTCATGTGTGGAGACATTTCACCCCATCCAATGTAGAACGATGCAGAAGCATATAGTCAAGTGCCCAGAGTTTCCTCAGGGCTCAAATCAGCCTATGACACAACAACATGTTTAAATTTATGTCTGTTTATGACAAGGTAAATACAGTTAGTATAAATTACCCATAACATTTTCAGTTTATTCCCATTAATTCACGTTAATTCCCGTATATTCCCATGGAAAGTTTCCAACTTTGAAAATTCCTGGAATTTTGCAGCCCTAACACAGAGTAAAGGCCGGAGCATGCTTCTGCGTTTTCACGGGCCCGGAAGCGCAAGAGCCCTGCCGGGCCCCCTACGTGCTATCGTAGCCCTTCTTACGTCCTTACGTGCGCCGGCCAATTTTTCTAACCAGACGGCAAAGCCCCGCAAGCGTCACCCGCCTGCAAGGGCTGTGATTGGTCTGCTAACTACATCATTTCCAGAGTCGCATTTCCGGTTCATGCCCGGAAACCACGGAAGATTTAGAAGAACGAATATGGACCAAATAGAAGAGCACTTGGTAGAAGGGTTCTGAAACTAGGACCACTAGTATAACCCGTCATTGACCGGCGGATTTTTCCGCCAGAAAAAGGCTCTAAGGAGCCGCCGTGGCGACGTAAATACATCGCTCTTCTTCGTGCCACACACGAAGAAGAGCCGACTTCGACAAAAAACATTAGTCCGCCTAGTGTTCTGGCGGGGAATTGCATGGCAACACGCGCAACGGTTGGAAAACCATGAATGAGAACGAGTCCTGCGTTACAACTGCGTGCTTGCGGGCCCCTGACAACACAGAAGCATGCTCCGGCCTTAACGTGTACTCTTGTCTTCTTCCTACTTGTCAACTGTGGAATTTCCCCCTCTTCAAAGAGCCCGCCCCTGAGCGCTGTGATTGGCCGAGGCCGCTGCCGGGGGAACTTCCCTGGCCTGTGATTGGCTGCTGCAGGTGTCGCTGTCTCCGCTTCCTGCTATTGTTTGTTGTTAATGGAGGAGAAAGTGTAAAGGAGTCTCAGAGTTCTTCTTCTTCCTCTTCTTCTTCTCTCTCTCTTCTCGTGACATGAAGTAGAATTAGAACAATTAAAAGAAGTTGTAATAAAGATAAAAAAAAGCAAGACAAAAAGGTGGGAGAGGGTTAAAAATAAACATATAATTGAAATAAAATCTCAAGTCTGAAAGCAGCTGTGTTTATAAAATCATTAGTTTGTTAATTAGTTGAAGTAATAATCTATATTATAATTGTAATAGGTGGCCAAAGAATAATGATAAGACAATCCAGGTAGTAATTATATTGTACAAATATTGTAACCATAATGTAATATATGCTGTATTTTAGTTCAGACAGATGATATTTGACTGTGTTGTGTGATGTCGAACTTTGACATTTTCCCTCACACGTGGTTTCCGTTCTGCTGTTGAAATCAACGAAAAAGTTTAAAAAAGTACTATAGAGAAAGTGAAAAAGATCCCTGGATCATCATTTATGCACAATTTACTTTGCGGAAGTAAAAATGTGAAAACTAATTACCCAGAAGTCATGATCAGATACTTACCACCAAAGCATATTAATTTTGGCTCCTACACTTTAATGCACATTGTTTATCTTGTAAAATAAACCTTTTCATATCGGAGCATATCTTCAAAGGCCCATATCAGCCATTTGAAATATTGAACGTAAACACAAAGCAAATATCACAGCATTTCTTTTTTCATTGATACTGAAATTCAATCCAGATGAAGTCGTTCTTTCCAATGAGTTGTTACACAACTGGTGAGTCTAATATGTGAACGTGTTTAAGGATGAATGTTGATTTTCATGCTCTTGTTTTCTGGAGGAAGCACCGTTCATAGTCGTCCTGAAACAAAGTGACAATAACTATAAATTACTAAAGTACACACTTGATACTTCAACCCTACAACATGATCAAGGCCGTTCATAGTTTTACACAAAGGATTTGAAATTTGAGACAACAATTGAACTGCACACCTATCGTACAGGAACTATTTAAGAATGATATGATGGAGTTTCAGTTGAGGTTGATTTCAAATGCACATAAGCCAGTAGCTGAACAGCCAGTTGTTAATATTTGTACCTGAAGCTGAATGTGGATTTTCATTAACGTAGTCAGACATCTCCTCTGGATCACCTCGGGTTCCTGTGAAGATCTGACAGAAAACGACTTCAGAAGGTGGAGAACCACTGTTTTATTCATTTAGTTGATCTCGTTGCCACTCTAATATCTCTATCACAACCAGCATCACCAGCTTCATTTGCGCCACACGTGTTCCAATGCAAATTAATGTCCTTATTGTTCAAACATTATATGGATGCAGCTAAACCGATCCCTGGTTCAGTTTGATCCGGGTCTGACTACATTCTGGTGCTTTGGTCTGGAGCCGGGTCTGAGGAACCTTTCCACCTGTAACTCTGCTTCAGACTCAACTGAAAAGTCCAAATGTCTGTCTTTGGACCATGTGACTAAAATGAGATGTTGGAAAACCATGCGTGTGTATTGATGTCATGACATCGTGTGGGACATTTCTGTCCTCATCTGCCCGTCCACCTGAAATCAGAAGGTTTTTCATTTAGGACTTCTCTGCAGGAGGCACATTTTATACTGTACCTTCCTCCGTGTCTCCTCTGATTGATTCATAGATGCAGTCGTCACCTACGAGTCAATAAAAAATCAAATCAACGTGAAATGTAATTGGAAACTTTGTGACTAGGTTCTTCTGAAAAGCAACAAGTTAGAAATAGCTGTGAAGCCGTTCAGTAGGAGAAGGACGGCTGACCGTGGAGAAGAGACGAGTACACTGGCAGCTGGATTTCATCGTGGTGGACAGTTGGGTCTGAGCTCTGATTGGTTCTCAGAGACTGGCTGAGCCTGAAACAGTCAAACAATCACAAGTGAATGAAACAGGAAAAGTAAAGTATTGCTGTTTTGTTGAAGATGAAACAAGAGAGAGTGGAACCAACCTGTCACAACACAGATCTGTGGAAAAGACAATAATGATCACGTTACATGATTTTATTTTTCAACCTCTGCTCCATGACTATCGTGACAATAGTTTGGAATAAGTTTGATTTAAATGAAATGAACCAGAGCAGCTGTCACTCTTTGAATTCCTGCACCAACACAACAGCAGCAGCGAGAGGAGGAGAATCAGTGTGAAGCCTCCAACCAGCCCAACGACCAGCGGCACAGGAGACGTAGAGGGAGGTGCTGCAGGAGTCAATGATCAGACGAGGAGCAGTGAGGAGCAAAGAAAGATCCATGACGTGGACAAACATAGAACCAACACTTCAGCAGACATTTTGACGTGAAAAAAGATTGTGAATAAGTTTAGCACTTCAAGAAATATATTAGTATGTGCAAAAAAGGTTTTAGTGGTAAAAATACTTTCTATATGTGTAAAAAAAAGTTTCCAGCTGTAAAAATATGTGGAAAAGTTTTATAAATGTATTCAGCAAGTGGAGCTGGTGTTTAGAAGCCATCTCAGTGAAAATACTGAGTAGAAAAGTTTTTAATCTACTTCTCAACCTGGAGACTCCTTTTCTACCTCATATTGATCACACTCACATTTTACTGACATCCAACTCTCCAGTGAGAAGACTCCTGAATGTCCACACTTGTAGAAACCTTCATCTGACTTTGACACAGATGAGATTTCCAGTTCCCTTCTGACATCACTTTGGAGAAGTTCACCATTTTTGTAGAAAGAGATGTTGGAATCGAGGTTTGTTCCGGACCATAAGCAACTGAGAGTAACGGACTGTCCCTCAGTCACAGGATGGGCAGGGCTCTCCAGGAGAACATCAGCGAGAACTGTAAACGGTTAAAAAACCATCAACAATGTGAACAACCTGATAATTCAGCTTGTATATAAACAGCATAAGTCTAAATATTAGATGTTAAAGTGGAGCCAAAGTCATTCAAAACACTTTTTGTCACATTCTGCTCCTCACGTCCATAAGCTGTACGTTGTGTGTGCGCTGGAAAAACATCTGGTTTCAATACACAGCCCTGGCTTCAAGAGCAGACATCTGAGCTCAAGCAGGGGAGAGTTGAGTGTGAGCGCAGGGTTTAGAGTGAGAGCATCACTAAAGCTGAATGTGACATCAATAAGTCCTGCTCTCCAACCAAAAGAGCTCCCTCTTGAGTAGAGAGAGGGAAACAGCCTCCGGGTGACGCTGTGGGCTGTGGCGTCCACACAGTCACGTGACGTCTGCTTGTTTAACACTCTCACAGCTGATTCTGGTCGTTGAACGTGTGGTTTGTGTAAATAAAAAAGGTGAATTTCATCCAGAGATCATGTTTGATGTGATGCACCTTGGTGCATGTGGGGGGTGCAGCTCCTGCAGGAGCAGTGAAGGGAGGCAGTGCTCCCCACTTTCAGTTACTCTACCTTTAAATCACATTATGGGATGTTGGAAACATGAACAGTGTGAATAGATTCAATGAAAAACTACAACCTTCAGTGATGTTGACTGCGTTGCTGATCTCTGATCCAGATCCACACCAGAAAACTCCAGAAGGGAGATGATGAAAGGTCCATGTGAAGCTTGTGATTGTCTCCTGAGACTTGCAATCTGACATTAGTGCTTCGTCTTCATAAAACAGCCACAATCTCCACTTATCAGAGTTTCCCTCGCAGGTCAGACGGATTTGGTCACGATAGAAGTCCTGCACTGAGTCCGGACTCACTGTGAGAGACACTGACGAATAGGAATCTGAAAAACGTGACATGAAGAGTGAAACAGAAACTAATGGTTTAAATTTGTTGAGCATTAAAAACGTGAAGCCATCAGCAGAGACTCCATCTCAGTCACATCTTGTTTTTGGGAATAAGGTCATAATATTACCAGAATACGTTTGTAATGTTTCCAGATTAAAAGTGCCATTTTAGGTTTTGCGTCATTTTACAGGGGAAACGTCAGAAGGACGACATTGTTTGTTGACATCACAGTGACATCACAGTGACATCATGATGATGTCAGTCCGAGCATATGATCATAAATAATATAAACTTCAGGTCAGTCCTATAGGATGCACACAAAGAACAATTCATGTGACATCAGATTTTGGGGAATGATTCTCTGATCAATATAAGCTTCAGATTGTCTCTCTAACTCTGTATCTGTCTTGACCTTTGACCTATCACCTCTAAAAGTGAATCAGCTGGAGGAACCAGCCAAAGTAAAGTTCCCCAAGTAACTGACCGACTGAAGGGACAACATCTGCTTCAAGAGAAAGAAACAAACTCACCTCCAGACCACACCCACTTTATCTCACTGTACTCAGTGTAAAACACGGGGTCTCCTCTTCCAGCTTGACATGCATAACCTGCTGACTCCGTCAGGCCTTGGATGACGAAGGAGTTTTGTTCAGTTCCTCCGTCGCTTCCTGGGAGCAGCTCATAACTGAACTTCTTAGGAATTCGCATATAACCCCACCCTTTTAGATATGTCTGTGTACATCTGGTGACTGGATCCAAAGTAATGGGGTCAGCTCTGTGCCAGTAGAACCTCCACCCTGCAGTGGGATGTGGACCCCCCCCACAGGTGAGAGTCACGGAGGCTCCAGGAGTCAGCCATGACGCAGACACAGTGACGACAGGTCGTGGTGCAGCCGCTGAAACGGAACATCGTCACAACAAAAACACGTCTTCATGTTTGTCTACAGATGTTCATTTTGGAACCAATGCAGTTTCTGGATGCTTCACATTCAGCCATCAACACGACTGCCCCTAAAAGTGAAGCCAAACTATAACACCGCCCCCTGGTGGCTGCCTGCAGTATATGTCAACCATGGTTTCTTTCATTTGAGTTTGTTCACGTGTTCATGTTTCTGATCAGTTTGGTTTTAATTAGTTATTTGATGCTATAAAAACAGTGAAACGTCCTGATTGACAGCTGACTCTGACTCGTGATTGGTCGAGCACATGTATGGGCGGGACCTCGATACCCAGCTCCACACCTCCATCATGATTTCACAGACTCTGGCTCTAAATGACCTGAAAAGTGAAAGATGGCTGGTATCCGGGATACTTTGGCTTCTCTTTTGTACGTGTGCATTGAACACATATAAACTTTTTAATATTTAAACTTTAACACCTATATTTTAATACTAAATATGACTTGACTCACCGTTAGGCAACGTGAGGGGAACACTCCATCCTGTGCAGTTCTGCCGTGCACCTTTCAGTCGGCCCTGACACCAGTAGGTGCCGCTCAGATCTGACCCCAGACTGATCCTGAACTCCTTTGTGTTGGGAGGTGCATGTGAGCTGGTTGCTGTCCATTCATACTCCCACTCAGAGTCTCCTCCCTGGATGTCACACCTCAGGGTGATGGCTTCTCCTCTGTATCTGTTCGGCCAGTTGGGTTGAAGAGTCGCAGCAGCTCTGTTGTGGACTATTCATATTCACCAGTAAAGACAGAATAACAGCTTGTATCAGCATCAACCTTTACGTAATCTCAACAAACAGTCATGAACACAGAATGTATTCTCTCCTCACTCACCGATTCCATGAATCCTGACTGAGTTACTGTACTGGGTGTATTGAACTGGATCTCCTCTTCCTCCTCTGCACCAGTACAGTCCTTCACGTGAGGCACTAGCACTTTGTCCATGTGACTTGAAATCCTCATCCGTCAGGGGCTCCGAGGTTTTCTCACCTCTGTACCAATAATACTTCCATCCAGGTGAGGCTGGGCCCACGGAGCAGGTCAGGAGCACACTGCCCCCTACTGGAAAGGCTCTGTGGTCAGCACTCAGGTTAGCCGCTGGTCTTTCTGTTAATGTTTAAAACACTTTGGCATTTAGTCCATTTCATGTGAGTTGAATGAAATGAGTAGAACATGTATCTCCTTCAGTCTTCTACAGTCGTACAAACTAAAACAGCAGTAAAAGCAAAAGTACAGAATGGTTTGGTCCAGATTATACCACCTGTTTGCCACATCAGAGCCACAAGTTAGCCACAGCCGTACCGTACATTAACCAAATTGCTGGATTCTGAACAGCACTTATTCCCGCCCAGATGAAAATAACATCTAAACATCGCTAAACGTCATCTTACTCGCCAAAAGGCTGATAGCAACAACGACATAAATATCGGTAAGATGTTCAGCTTTTGAATCGGTGCATCCCTCGTTACTTTTTTGTTGTATTATATTTCTTATCAGCGCATATGAACATAAACTGAAGGAGACATTTGCCAGTTTCTCAAAACTCTGTCTTTCTCACCAGAAACTGTTAATGTGACGTCATCGCTCCACTCGGTCGTGGAATTCAAGTTCTTCTTGTCTTTAGCCAAACACCTGTAGCTTCCACAGTCGGACGAGGACGCATTGACAATCCTGTATTCATTGTGTGTTGGAACCGTAGTTGAGTTGGGTTTGGTCCATTCATACTCCCACTCAGTCAGTACATCTGTAGGGACCTCACACCGGACAGTGATTGTCTCACCGCTGAAGACCAGAGACCAGTCAGACTGCAGGGCCACAGACGCCTTGTGGGAAACTGATCACAAAAAGAAACAGAGAACAGAAGAAAGTAGAATGGCTCAGTAAAGCTCCTCCCTCCACCAAACTGTACAGATACCAGTTCTCTCATCTTTTCATCAGGGGAAAGAATCAAAAAAGAATCACACAATCTTAAAGCAAAACAACATGCAACTTTTTAACCTTAAAACAGCAGCTTCCAAGTTAATGTGATGATTCTCTGCCTTAATAAGGAGAAAGTTTCCTCCTTCTCTCCCTGAGCGTGTGTTCTCTGTGACTCTGGTGAGTGGGTTCCATCTCCTGTGAGAAGAACTGACTGAGAGTCACAAACTGTCACAACCAGCTGCAGCTGAAGTGTGAAGCTGAACTGTGTTGGGAAATGTTTTTTAACCCTTGTGTTGTCCCTGCTTTCCCATGCTGTTGGCTGTGAGCGTTTGGGTAGCGATTTGAATAACGCTTGTTGCGATACCCTGCTTCAAACACGCAACAGAGAAGCGAACAGTCGATGACATTGCAGATGCATTCGTCACACCCGCTCCAAGTTGCGCGCCGGTGTGACGTAGGACGCCTGGGATGCACGCGTTGGGGAGTCTCTTCGGTGTGGGTCTCTGAGACCCGAAGGCTCGCGCAGTGGGGCTTGTGCGGCCGCTCGCGTTGAGGGCCGTCTCTCCGACCGGGGTCCCCGTGACCCTGAGACTCGCGACGCTGGACTGACACGCTCCCTCCGTTTGTGTAGTCAAACCTGCTCCTGCTCGGTGATGAGAAGAAGAAGAAGAAGTCTCTCACGCAGTAATAACCCTTGTGTTGTCCCTGCTTCCCCATGCTGTTGGCTGTGAGTGTTTGGGTAGCGATTTGAATAACGCTTGTTGCGATACCCTGCTTCAAACACGCAACAGAGAAGCGAACAGTCGATGACATTGCAGATGTATTCGTCACAACCGCTCCAAGTTGCGCGCCGGTGTGACGTAGGACGCCTGGGATGCCCGCGTTGGGGAGTCTCTTCGGTGTGGGTCTCTGAGACCCGAAGGCTCGCACAGTGGGGCTTGTGCGGCCGCTCGCGTTGAGGGCCGTCTCTCCGACTGGGGTCCCGCGACGTCGGACAGACCCGTCTCCCTCCGTTGTGTGCTGTAACCTGTTCAACCCTGAGACTCGCGACACCGGGCCAGCCCGGCCGCCCGCGTTGCGTACTCGAGCCTGTTTTTCTAGCTCGGTGATGTGAAGAAGAAGAAGAAGAAGAAGAAGAAGAAGAAGAAGAAGAAGAAGAAGAAGAAGAAGAAGAAGAAGAAGAAGAACTAGAACAAGAACAAGAACAAGAACAAGAACAAGAACAAGACGAACAAGAGTAAGAAGGAAACTCATTTTTATTATTTTTTATAGCTACACATGACACACGTCGCAAAGACGTATGGCCCGTCTCTTGTCGTTCGGGATCACAGTGACCCTGAGACTCGTGACGCCGGGCCAGCCCGGCCGCCCGCGTTGCGTACTTGAGCCTGTTTTCTAGCTCGGTGATGTGAAGAAGAAGAACAAGAACAAGAACAAGAACAAGAGGAAGAAGGAAACTCATTTTTATTATTTTTTATAGCTACACACGACACACGCCGCGAAGACGTATGGCCCGTCTCTTGTCGTGACTTCGGGCCAGGCCGGCCGGCCGCGTTGCGTACTCGAGCCTGTTTTTCTAGCTCGGTGATGTGAAGAAGAAGAAGAAGAAGAAGAAGAAGAAGAAGAAGAAGAACAAGAACAAGAACAAGAACAAGAACAAGAACAAGAACAAGAACAAGACGAACAAGAGGAAGAAGGAAACTCATTTTTATTATTTTTTATAGCTACACACGACAAACGCCGCGAAGACGTATGGCCCGTCTCTTGTCGTTCGGGATCACAGTGACCCTGAGACTCGTGACGCCGGGCCTGTACGGGTTGCGTACTCAAGCCTGTTCTTGCTCGCACAGCCCACCACACATCAGCACGCGAACAAAGGGCAATTGAAAAGGCAACAGCCCTTGCAGATGTATTTGGCGAACATGCAACACCCATGACACATGCAAAGACGTCTGGCCCGTCTCTTGTCGTTCGGGATCACCGCGACCCTGAGACTCGCGACGTCGGACCGACCCGTCTCCCTCCGTTGTGTGCTGTAACCTGTTCAACCCTGAGACTTGCAACTTCGGGCCAGCCCGGCCGCCCGCGTTGCATACTCAAGCCTGTTTTCTAGCTCGGTGATGTGAAAAAGAACAAGAACAAGACAAAGAGGAAGAAGGAAACTCATTTTTATTATTTTTTATAGTTACACACGACACACGCCGCAAAGACGTATGGCCTGTCTCTTGTCGTTCGGGATCACCGTGACCCTGAGACTCGCGACGTCGGACCGACCCGTCTCCCTCCGTTGTGTGCTGTAACCTGTTCAACCCTGAGACTCGCGACTTCTGGCCAGCCCGGCCTCCCGCGTTGGGTACTCGAGCCTGTTTTCTAGCTCGGTGATGTGAAGAAGAAGAAGAAGAAGAACAAGAACAAGACGGACAAGAGGAAGAAGGAAACTCATTTTTATTGTTTTTTATAGCTACACACGACACACGCAAAGACGTATGGCCCGTCTCTTGTCGTTCGGGATCACCGTGATCCTGAGACTCGCGACGCCGGGCCAGCCCGGCCGCCCGTGTTGCGTACTCGAGCCTGTTCTTGCTCGCACAGCCCACCACACATCAGCACGCGAACGAAGGGCAATAGAAAAGGCAAAAGCCCTTGCAGATGTATTTGGCGCACCCGCGACACCCACGACACACGCAAAGACGTATGGCCCTTCTGTTGTCGTTCGGGATCACCGTGACCCTGAGACTCGCGACGTCGGACCAACCCGTCTCCCTCCGTTGTGTGCTGTAACCTGTTCAACCCTGAGACTCGCGACTTAGGGCCAGCCCGGCCGCCCGCGTTGCGTACTCGAGCCTGTTTTCTAGCTCGGTGATGTGAAGAAGAAGAAGAACAAGAACAATACGAACAAGAGGAAGAAGGAAACTCATTTATATAATTTTTTATAGCTACACAGGACACACGCCGCGAAGACGTATGGCCCGTCTCTTGTCATTCGGGATCATAGTGACCCTGAGACTCGCGACACCGGGCCAGCCCGGCCGCCCGCGTTGCGTACTCGAGCATGTTTTCTAGCTCGGTGATGTGAAGAAGAAGAAGAAGAAGAAGAAGAAGAAGAAGAACAAGAGGAAGAAGGAAACTCATTTTTAGCCAGGCCGCCCGTACTCGAGCCTGTTCTTGCTCGCACAGCCCATCACACATCAGCACGAGCACGAAGGGCAATAGAAAAGGCAACAGCCCTTGCAGATGTATTTGACGCACCTTGTGTGAGTTTTACAGTCCTTGTTCCTGGGGCATATCTGACACCTCAGATATGAGGAGGAGGCCGCACCCTGGGGTTGTTGTTGGACCAGAGCGTCGTCTCGGTCGCTGTCTCTCGGCTCGGCGGTGGTTGCGGCGGCGGCAGCGGTGGCAGCGGCCGCTTTCAGGGCCTTCACGACCGCGGCAGACGCCTCGGTGCGTGGGACGCGCTCCCTCCGCACGATGTACGGCGCCACGAGAGCCTTTCCCAGCTGCTCTAGGAACACCCTGCGCTTGTTCCGCTTGCCCGGCATCCAGACAGGGTTGACCTCTCGCCATATCACAAAGGCGTTGTAGGAAGAGACGTCGAGGATGTTGTGGAAGACGACCAGGGGCCAGCGCGCGGTCTTCCTCCGGCAGCTGTACGTTCCGATCACCTTGTCCAGGTTGTCCACGCCTCCTTTGTTGCAGTTGTAGTCCAGGACGACGACCGGTTTGCCGTCCGCGCGGTCGCTGACTTGGGCCTCCGAGTGCCGCGTGCTCAGGAGCACCACGTTCCTGTTTTTCTTCCTCGGGACGTAAGACACCAGAGTGGCGGCGGGCGTGAAGGCGAACACGGAGGAGAACACCGCTCGTCCCTTGACCGCGAGCAGCCGGGGCGGGAGCTCGGGCTTGTTCTTCCGAACCGTGCCGACCATGGTGATGTTCCTGTCCAGGAGCTGCCGCGCGAGTTGGTAGGAGGTGAAGTAATTGTCGCACGTGACGTTGCGCCCGCTCAGTCCCTCTGTGAGGTCGAGCACGACCCGCAGCCCCAGGTTCCTCTCCGGGAGCCCGCCGCTCGGCTTTCCGGTGTAGACTTGCATCTTCCAAGCGTAGCTGGATCTGGCGTCGCACGCCACCCACGACTTGATCCCGTATTTCGCCGGCTTGCTGGGCATGTACTGTCGGAAAGGACACCGCCCTGGCGTGTGTGTGTGCGTGTTTGAGGGGGGGGGGGGAGAGAAGAGACGAAACATGAATACCGACAATATCTTCAGGGAAGAAGAAGAAGAACAAGAAGAAGAACAAGAGTCGCCAGGTGCATACAGGCGGACAAGGCCGACGAGGCCACGTAACATAACAACGCAGTGACCAACCTCTGAACGCAACCAGTTGCTCGTCCACGGTCACTTCGGGCCCCGGGTTGTAGAGGAGCGGCAGCCTCGCCGCCCAAGCGTCCCAGACCTCTCGCACGGCCGCCAATTTGTCGGTGGCGCGTCTCGTCTCGCGGTCGTCGAATCGCAGCAGTCTGGAGTACGTGTGAAAGACCTTCAGGGGCATCGTGGCGTGGAATGTCCCACAGGCTGGCGGCGGCCTCGCCCCGGGACCTGTACAAGCCCGCCAAGATCAGCAGCCCCACGTAGGCGCGCAGGTCGGTCGTGTCAATCCCTTTCCAGTCGTCGCCGTACTTGCGACGACCCTCCAGATACGTCATCTGCAGGACGATGTTCTCTATCGTCGGCGTGACGAACAGCCCGAACGTCGAGGCCGCGTTGCTGACGCCGCTGGATGTCCCATGCGTCGTGGGGCCCGGGGAAGGGACCCCGACGTGCGTAGCCGAGGAGGAATATGAGGAGGCGGAGGCGGAGCGGCCCTCTCTGCCGTACGGTGTCGAGGACCATGATATTTCTCCGTTCTTGGACAGGAAGGTCTCTCTTTGCACGTGTCGTCCTCCTTCTTCTCCTTCTCCTTCTTCTCCTTCTTCTCCTACTCCTCCTTCTCCTTCTCCTCCTTCTTCTTCTCCTTCTTCGTCTGCCGAGGATGTGCACGATGAGGACTCTGCAGCAGCGGCGTCATGCACCGGGTCGTAGTCGTCGTCGACGCAGTCGTCGGCGTCTTCTTCGTCTTCTTTTTGTCTTCGTCTTCTTCATCTTCTTCATCTTCTTCGTCTTCTTCCTCTTCCTGTTCAGAGGATTGTCGGCAGGAGAACAACTGTTGGAGAACCTGGTCTCTGGTGAAACGCTCTTGACGTGCCATCGCGTGACCTCGTCAGGACAAACGGCACGGTGTTGTACCGACTTGTACCACGGATGCATTGTTAGTAACGGCCGTCTCTCCGATCGGCGTCCCCGTGACACTGAGACTCGCGAAGCCGGGCCCGTCCTGCGCCCGCGTTGCGTACTCGAGCCTGTTCTTGCTCGGTGATGCGAAGAAGAAGAAGAAGAAGAACAAGAACAAGAACAAGAACAAGAAGGAGAACAAGAAGGAGAACAAGAACAAGATGCACAAGAGGAAGAAGGAAACTCATTTTTTTGTATCATTTTGTATACCACGAAGGGTTCGAGTCCCTTCGTGGTTGAATGTTCCTCAATTTACAAAAATATCTACATTGTGGTGCCTTAAGTAAAAAATTAAATGCTGGATGTGGTGTACACACAATGAAAAAAGACCAAAACACATCTTACTATATAAACTGCTTTTCTATTTAAACTCTCATGGGTTCAAGACTCTTTGTGTTTTAAAATAGCATGTTATTGTTCACTACTTGGAGAGGAATCTGGCAATAACAGTGAGAGATCAAACACAAGGCTGTTTTTTTGATGAAATGGCATTGCATTCGTTACAACCACTGGCCAGTATGGGGCTTGAACCCATGACCTTGGCGTTATTAGCACCACGCTCTGACCATCTGAGCTAACCGGCCACAATGTAGTGAAGAGAACTAAGACCACGTGGCCTAATGGACAAGGCGTCTAACTTTGAATCAGAAGATTGAGGATTCGAGTCCCTTTGTGGTTGAATGTTCCACAATTTACACAAATATCTACATTGTAGTGCCTTAAGTAAAAATGAAATGCTGGATGTGGTGTACACACAATGAAAAAAAGCTCACCAACAATTGACTAAGACCAAAACACATCTTACTGTATAAAGTTGCTTTTCTATTTCAAATCTCAGGGGTTCAAGACCCTTTGTGCTTTAAAATAGCATATTATTGTTCACAACTTGGGGAGGATACTGGCAATAATAATGAAAGAACAAACACATGTTTTTTTTGGTGAAATGGCATTGCAGACGTTACAAACAACTGGCCAGTATGCATATGACCTTGGCGTTATTAGCACCACGCTCTGACCATCTGAGCTAACCAGCCACAATATAGTGAGGATAGACTCCATTTATTATTCCACTTTTCATTTGCACAGGGAAAACCACAGTAGAAGTGTCGTATGATTAAGTAAACAACTCACTATGCCTTATTGAGATATTTTGTACACATACACATACACATGGTTACAAAAAACGTATATAAAGTAAGATATTTCATGGATCAATCTTTCGGTCATGTATTTAAATTCAGAGAAGCTTTAATCAATGATTGGATCGCTCTACGTTAAACCTGACAACAGAGCACTAAGACCACGTGGCCTAATGGACAAGGCGTCTGACTTTGAATCAGAAGATTGAGGATTCGAGTCCCTTTGTGGTTGAATGTTCCACAATTTACACAAATATCTACATTGTAGTGCCTTAAGTAAAAATGAAATGCTGGATGTGGTGTACACACAATGAAAAAAAGCTCACCAACAATTGACTAAGACCAAAACGCATCTTACTGTATAAAGTTGCTTTTCTATTTCAAATCTCAGGGGTTCAAGACCCTTTGTGCTTTAAATTGCATATTATTGTTCACAACTTGGGGAGGATATTGGCAATAATAGTGAAAGAACAAACACAAATGGTTTTTTTGGTGAAATGCCATTGCATTCGTCACAAACAACTGGCCAGTATGGGGACTGAACCCATGACCTTGGCGTTATTAGCACCACGCTCTGACCATCTGAGCTAACCGGCCACAAACTAAGCAAAAATAGACTCCATTCATTTGTCCAGTGTTCATTTTGCACAGGGTGAACAACAGTAGAAGGGCAGTAACAAATATCTACAGTGTAGTGCCTTAAGTAAAAAATTAAATGCTGGATGTGGTGTACACACAATGAAAAAAAACTCACCAACAATTGACTAAGACCAAAACACATCTTACTGTATAAAGTTGCTTTTCTATTTCAAATCTCAGGGGTTCAAGACCCTTTGTGCTTTAAAATAGCATATTATTGTTCACAACTTGGGGAGGATACTGGCAATAATAGCAAAAGAACAAACACACATGTTTTTTTTGGTGGAATGCCATTGCATTCGTTACAAACAACTGGCCAGTATGGGGCTTGAACCCATGACCTTGGCGTTATTAGCACCACGCTCTGACCATCTGAGCTAACCGGCCACAATGTAGTGAAGAGAACTAAGACCACGTGGCCTAATGGACAAGGCGTCTGACTTTGAATCAGAAGATTGAGGATTCGAGTCCCTTTGTGGTTGAATGTTCCACAATTTACACAAATATCTACATTGTAGTGCCTTAAGTAAAATTGAAATGCTGGATGTGGTGTACACACAATGAAAAAAAGCTCACCAACAATTGACTAAGACCAAAACGCATCTTACTGTATAAAGTTGCTTTTCTATTTCAAATCTCAGGGGTTCAAGACCCTTTGTGCTTTAAATTGCATATTATTGTTCACAACTTGGGGAGGATATTGAAAATAATAGTGAAAGAACAAACACAAATGGTTTTTTTGGTGAAATGCCATTGCATTCGTCACAAACAACTGGCCAGTATGGGGATTGAACCCATGACCTTGGCGTTATTAGCACCACGCTCTGACCATCTGAGCTAACCGGCCACAATATAGTGAGGATAGACTCCATTTGTTATTCCACTGTTCCTTTTGCACAGGGAAAACCACAGTAGAAGTGTAGTATGATTAAGTAAACGACTCACTATGCCTTATTGAGATATTTTGTACACATACACATACACATGGTTACAAAAAACTTATATAAAGTAAGATATTTCATGGATCAATCTTTCGGTCATGTATTTAAATTCAGAGAAGCTTGAATCAATGATTGGATCGCTCTACGTTAAACCTGACAACAGAGCACTAAGACCACGTGGCCTAATGGACAAGGCGTCTGACTTCGAATCAGAAGATTGAGGGTTCGAGTCCATTCGTGGTTGAATGTTCCTCAATTTACAAAAATATCTACATTGTAGTGCCTTAAGTAAAAAATTAAATGCTGGATGCGGTGTACACACAATGAAAAAAAGCTCACCAACAATTGACTAAGACCAAAACACATCTCACTGTATAAAGTTGCTTTTCTATTTAAAATCTCAGGAGTTCAAGACCCTTTGTGCTTTAAAATAGCATGTTATTGTTCACAACTTGGGGAGGATACTGGCAATAATAGTGAAAGAACAAACACACATGTTTTTTTTGGTGAAATGGCATTGCAGACGTTACAAACAACTGGCCAGTATGGGGATTGAACCCATGACCTTGGCGTTATTAGCACCATGCTCTGACCATCTGAGCTAACCGGCCACAAAATAAGTGAAAATAGACTCCATTCATTTGTCCAGTGTTCATTTTGCACAGGGTGAACAACAGTAAAAGGGCAGTAACAAATATCTACAGTGTAGTGCCTTAAGTAAAAAATTAAATGCTGGATGTGGTGTACACACAATGAAAAAAAGCTTACCAACAATTGACTAAGACCAAAACACATCTTACTGTATAAAGTTGCTTTTCTATTTCAAATCTCAGGGGTTCAAGACCCTTTGTGCTTTAAAATAGCATATTATTGTTCACAACTTGGGGAGGATACTGGCAATAATAGTGAAAGAACAAACACATGTTTTTTTTGGTGAAATGGCATTGCAGACGTTACAAACAACTGGCCAGTATGCATATGACCTTGGCGTTATTAGCACCACGCTCTGACCATCTGAGCTAACCGGCCACAATATAGTGAGGATAGACTCCATTTATTATTCCACTGTTCATTTTGCACAGGGAAAACCACAGTAGAAGTGCAGTATGATTTAGTAAACGACTCACTATGCCTTATTGAGATATTTTGTACACATACACATACACATGGTTACAAAAAACTTATATAAAGTAAGATATTTCATGGATCAATCTTTCGGTCATGTATTTAAATTCAGAGAAGCTTTAATCAATGATTGGATCGCTCTACGTTAAACCTGACAACAGAGCACTAAGACCACGTGGCCTAATGGACAAGGCGTCTGACTTCGAATCAGAAGATTGAGGGTTCGAGTCCATTCGTGGTTGAATGTTCCTCAATTTACAAAAATATCTACATTGTAGTGCCTTAAGTAAAAAATTAAATGCTGGATGTGGTGTACACACAATGAAAAAAAGCTCACCAACAATTGACTAAGACCAAAACACATCTTACTGTATAAAGTTGCTTTTCTATTTAAACTCTCATGGGTTCAAGACCCTTTGTGCTTTAAAATAGCATGTTATTGTTCACTACTTGGAGAGGAATCTGGCAATAACAGTGAGAGATCAAACACAAGGCTGTTTTTTTGATGAAATGGCATTGCATTCGTTACAAACAACTGGCCAGTATGGGGCTTGAACCCATGACCTTGGCGTTATTAGCACCACGCTCTGACCATCTGAGCTAACCGGCCACAATACAGTGAAGAGAACTAAGACCACGTGGCCTAATGGACAAGGCGTCTGACTTTGAATCAGAAGATTGAGGATTCGAGTCCCTTTGTGGTTGAATGTTCCACAATTTACACAAATATCTACATTGTAGTGCCTTAAGTAAAAATGAAATGCTGGATGTGGTGTACACACAATGAAAAAAAGCTCACCAACAATTGACTAAGACCAAAACGCATCTTACTGTATAAAGTTGCTTTTCTATTTAAACTCTCATGGGTTCAAGACCCTTTGTGCTTTAAAATAGCATATTATTGTTCACAACTTGGGGAGGATATTGGCAATAATAGTGAAAGAACAAACACAAATGTTTTTTTTGGTGAAATGGCATTGCAGACGTTACAAACAACTGGCCAGTATGGGGATTGAACCCATGACCTTGGCGTTATTAGCACCATGCTCTGACCATCTGAGCTAACCGGCCACAAAATAAGTGAAAATAGACTCCATTCATTTGTCCAGTGTTCATTTTGCACAGGGTGAACAACAGTAAAAGGGCAGTAACAAATATCTACAGTGTAGTGCCTTAAGTAAAAAATTAAATGCTGGATGTGGTGTACACACAATGAAAAAAAGCTTACCAACAATTGACTAAGACCAAAACACATCTTACTGTATAAAGTTGCTTTTCTATTTCAAATCTCAGGGGTTCAAGACCCTTTGTGCTTTAAAATAGCATATTATTGTTCACAACTTGGGGAGGATACTGGCAATAATAGTGAAAGAACAAACACATGTTTTTTTTGGTGAAATGGCATTGCAGACGTTACAAACAACTGGCCAGTATGCATATGACCTTGGCGTTATTAGCACCACGCTCTGACCATCTGAGCTAACCGGCCACAATATAGTGAGGATAGACTCCATTTATTATTCCACTGTTCATTTTGCACAGGGAAAACCACAGTAGAAGTGCAATATGATTTAGTAAACGACTCACTATGCCTTATTGAGATATTTTGTACACATACACATGGTTACAAAAAACGTATATAAAGTAAGATATTTCATGGATCAATCTTTCGGTCATGTATTTAAATTCAGAGAAGCTTTAATCAATGATTGGATCGCTCTACGTTAAACCTGACAACAGAGCACTAAGACCACGTGGCCTAATGGACAAGGCGTCTGACTTCGAATCAGAAGATTGAGGGTTCAAGTCCCTTCGTGGTTGAATGTTCCTCAATTTACAAAAATATATACATTGTAGTGCCTTAAGTAAAAAATTAAATGCTGGATGTGGTGTACACACAACGAAAAAAAGCTCACCAACAATTGACTAAGACCAAAACACATCTTACTGTATAAAGTTGCTTTTCTATTTAAACTCTCATGGGTTCAAGACCCTTTGTGCTTTAAAATAGCATGTTATTGTTCACTACTTGTAGAGGAATCTGGCAATAACAGTGAGAGATCAAACACAAGGCTGTTTTTTTGATGAAATGGCATTGCATTCGTTACAAACAACTGGCCAGTATGGGGCTTGAACCCATGACCTTGGCGTTATTAGCACCACGCTCTGACCATCTGAGCTAACCGGCCACAATGTAGTGAAGAGAACTAAGACCAGGTGGCCTAATGGACAAGGCGTCTGACTTTGAATCAGAAGATTGAGGATTCGAGTCCCTTTGTGGTTGAATGTTCCTCAATTTACAAAAATATCTACATTGTAGTGCCTTAAGTAAAAAATTAAATGCTGGATGTGGTGTACACACAATGAAAAAAAGCTCACCAACAATTGACTAAGACCAAAACACATCTCACTGTATAAAGTTGCTTTTCTATTTAAAATCTCAGGGGTTCAAGACCCTTTGTGCTTTAAAATAGCATGTTATTGTTCACAACTTGGGGAGGATACTGGCAATAATAGTGAAAGAACAAACACACATGTTTTTTTTGGTGAAATGGCATTGCAGACGTTACAAACAACTGGCCAGTATGGGGATTGAACCCATGACCTTGGCGTTATTAGCACCATGCTCTGACCATCTGAGCTAACCGGCCACAAAATAAGTGAAAATAGACTCCATTCATTTGTCCAGTGTTCATTTTGCACAGGGTGAACAACAGTAAAAGGGCAGTAACAAATATCTACAGTGTAGTGCCTTAAGTAAAAAATGAAATGCTGGATGTGGTGTACACACAATGAAAAAAAGCTTACCAACAATTGACTAAGACCAAAACACATCTTACTGTATAAAGTTGCTTTTCTATTTCAAATCTCAGGGGTTCAAGACCCTTTGTGCTTTAAAATAGCATATTATTGTTCACAACTTGGGGAGGATACTGGCAATAATAGTGAAAGAACAAACACATGTTTTTTTTGGTGAAATGGCATTGCAGACGTTACAAACAACTGGCCAGTATGCATATGACCTTGGCGTTATTAGCACCACGCTCTGACCATCTCAGCTAACCGGCCACAATATAGTGAGGATAGACTCCATTTATTATTCCACTGTTCATTTTGCACAGGGAAAACCACAGTAGAAGTGCAATATGATTTAGTAAACGACTCACTATGCCTTATTGAGATATTTTGTACACATACACATGGTTACAAAAAACGTATATAAAGTAAGATATTTCATGGATCAATCTTTCGGTCATGTATTTAAATTCAGAGAAGCTTTAATCAATGATTGGATCGCTCTACGTTAAACCTGACAACAGAGCACTAAGACCAAGTGGCCTAATGGACAAGGCGTCTGACTTCGAATCAGAAGATTGAGGGTTCTAGTCCCTTCGTGGTTGAATGTTCCTCAATGTACAAAAATATCTACATTGTAGTGCCTTAAGTAAAAAATTTAATGCTGGATGTGGTGTACACACAATGAAAAAAAGCTCACCAACAATTGACCAAGACCAAAACACATCTTACTGTATAAAGTTGCTTTTCTATTTAAACTCTCATGGGTTCAAGACCCTTTGTGCTTTAAAATAGCATGTTATTGTTCACTACTTGGAGAGGAATCTGGCAATAACAGTGAGAGATCAAACACAAGGCTGTTTTTTTGATGAAATGGCATTGCATTCGTTACAAACAACTGGCCAGTATGGGGCTTGAACCCATGACCTTGGCGTTATTAGCACCACGCTCTGACCATCTGAGCTAACCGGCCACAATGTAGTGAAGAGAACTAAGACCACGTGGCCTAATGGACAAGGCGTCTGACTTTGAATCAGAAGATTGAGGATTCGAGTCCATTTGTGGTTGAATGTTCCACAATTTACACAAATATCTACATTGTAGTGCCTTAAGTAAAAATGAAATGCTGGATGTGGTGTACACACAATGAAAAAAAGCTCACCAACAATTGACTAAGACCAAAACGCATCTTACTGTATAAAGTTGCTTTTCTATTTCAAATCTCAGGGGTTCAAGACCCTTTGTGCTTTAAATTGCATATTATTGTTCACAACTTGGGGAGGATATTGGCAATAATAGTGCAAGAACAAACACAAATGTTTTTTTTGGTGAAATGGCATTGCAGACGTTACAAACAACTGGCCAGTATGGGGATTGAACCCATGACCTTGGCGTTATTAGCACCATGCTCTGACCATCTGAGCTAACCGGCCACAAAATAAGTGAAAATAGACTCCATTCATTTGTCCAGTGTTCATTTTGCACAGGGTGAACAACAGTAGAAGTGTAGTATGATCAAGTAAACGACTCACTATGCCTTATTGAGATATTTTGTACACATACACATACACATGGTTACAAAAAACGTATATAAAGTAAGATATTTCATGGATCAATCTTTCGGTCATGTATTTAAATTCAGAGAAGCTTTAATCAATGATTGGATCGCTCTACGTTAAACCTGACAACAGAGCACTAAGACCACGTAGCCTAATGGACAAGGCGTCTGACTTCGAATCAGAAGATTGAGGGTTCGAGTCCATTCGTGGTTGAATGTTCCTCAATTTTTACAAAAATATCTACATTGTAGTGCCTTAAGTAAAAAATTAAATGCTGGATGTGGTGTACACACAATGAAAAAAAGCTCACCAACAATTGACTAAGACCAAAACACATCTTACTGTATAAAGTTGCTTTTCTATTTAAACTCTCATGGGTTCAAGACCCTTTGTGCTTTAAAATAGCATGTTATTGTTCACTACTTGGAGAGGAATCTGGCAATAACAGTGAGAGATCAAACACAAGGCTGTTTTTTTGATGAAATGGCATTGCATTCGTTACAAACAACTGGCCAGTATGGGGCTTGAACCCATGACCTTGGCGTTATTAACACCACGCTCTGACCATCTGAGCTAACCGGCCACAATGTAGTGAAGAGAACTAAGACCACGTGGCCTAATGGACAAGGCGTCTGACTTTGAATCAGAAGATTGAGGATTCGAGTCCCTTTGTGGTTGAATGTTCCACAATTTACACAAATATCTACATTGTAGTGCCTTAAGTAAAAATGAAATGCTGGATGTGGTGTACACACAATGAAAAAAAGCTCACCAACAATTGACTAAGACCAAAACGCATCTTACTGTATAAAGTTGCTTTTCTATTTCAAATCTCAGGGGTTCAAGACCCTTTGTGCTTTAAATTGCATATTATTGTTCACAACTTGGGGAGGATATTGGCAATAATAGTGAAAGAACAAACACAAATGTTTTTTTTGGTGAAATGCCATTGCATTCGTCACAAACAACTGGCCAGTATGGGGATTGAACCCATGACCTTGGCGTTATTAGCACCACACTCTGACCATCTGAGCTAACCGGCCACAATATAGTGAGGATAGACTCCATTTATTATTCCACTGTTCCTTTTGCACAGGGAAAACCACAGTAGAAGTGTAGTATGATTAAGTAAACGACTCACTATGCCTTATTGAGATATTTTGTACACATACACATACACATGGTTACAAAAAACTTATATAAAGTAAGATATTTCATGGATCAATCTTTCGGTCATGTATTTAAATTCAGAGAAGCTTTAATCAATGATTGGATCGCTCTACGTTAAACCTGACAACAGAGCACTAAGACCAAGTGGCCTAATGGACAAGGCGTCTGACTTCGAATCAGAAGATTGAGGGTTCGAGTCCATTCGTGGTTGAATGTTCCTCAATTTACAAAAATATCTACGTTGTAGTGCCTTAAGTAAAAAATTAAATGCTGGATGTGGTGTACACACAATGAAAAAAAGCTCACCAACAATTGACTAAGACCAAAACACATCTCACTGTATAAAGTTGCTTTTCTATTTAAAATCTCAGGGGTTCAAGACCCTTTGTGCTTTAAAATAGCATGTTATTGTTCACAACTTGGGGAGGATACTGGCAATAATAGTGAAAGAACAAACACACATGTTTTTTTTGGTGAAATGGCATTGCAGACGTTACAAACAACTGGCCAGTATGGGGATTGAACCCATGACCTTGGCGTTATTAGCACCATGCTCTGACCATCTGAGCTAACCGGCCACAAAATAAGTGAAAATAGACTCCATTCATTTGTCCAGTGTTCATTTTGCACAGGGTGAACAACAGTAAAAGGGCAGTAACAAATATCTACAGTGTAGTGCCTTAAGTAAAAAATTAAATGCTGGATGTGGTGTACACACAATGAAAAAAAGCTAACCAACAATTGACTAAGACCAAAACACATCTTACTGTATAAAGTTGCTTTTCTATTTCAAATCTCAGGGGTTCAAGACCCTTTGTGCTTTAAAATAGCATATTATTGTTCACAACTTGGGGAGGATACTGGCAATAATAGTGAAAGAACAAACACATGTTTTTTTTGGTGAAATGGCATTGCAGACGTTACAAACAACTGGCCAGTATGCATATGACCTTGGCGTTATTAGCACCACGCTCTGACCATCTGAGCTAACCGGCCACAATATAGTGAGGATAGACTCCATTTATTATTCCACTGTTCATTTTGCACAGGGAAAACCACAGTAGAAGTGCAATATGATTTAGTAAACGACTCACTATGCCTTATTGAGATATTTTGTACACATACACATGGTTACAAAAAACGTATATAAAGTAAGATATTTCATGGATCAATCTTTCGGTCATGTATTTAAATTCAGAGAAGCTTTAATCAATGATTGGATCGCTCTACGTTAAACCTGACAACAGAGCACTAAGACCAAGTGGCCTAATGGACAAGGCGTCTGACTTCGAATCAGAAGATTGAGGGTTCGAGTCCATTCGTGGTTGAATGTTCCTCAATTTACAAAAATATCTACGTTGTAGTGCCTTAAGTAAAAAATTAAATGCTGGATGTGGTGTACACACAATGAAAAAAAGCTCACCAACAATTGACTAAGACCAAAACACATCTCACTGAATAAAGTTGCTTTTCTATTTAAAATCTCAGGGGTTCAAGACCCTTTGTGCTTTAAAATAGCATGTTATTGTTCACAACTTGGGGAGGATACTGGCAATAATAGTGAAAGAACAAACACACATGTTTTTTTTGGTGAAATGGCATTGCAGACGTTACAAACAACTGGCCAGTATGGGGATTGAACCCATGACCTTGGCGTTATTAGCACCATGCTCTGACCATCTGAGCTAACCGGCCACAAAATAAGTGAAAATAGACTCCATTCATTTGTCCAGTGTTCATTTTGCACAGGGTGAACAACAGTAAAAGGGCAGTAACAAATATCTACAGTGTAGTGCCTTAAGTAAAAAATTAAATGCTGGATGTGGTGTACACACAATGAAAAAAAGCTTACCAACAATTGACTAAGACCAAAACACATCTTACTGTATAAAGTTGCTTTTCTATTTCAAATCTCAGGGGTTCAAGACCCTTTGTGCTTTAAAATAGCATATTATTGTTCACAACTTGGGGAGGATACTGGCAATAATAGTGAAAGAACAAACACATGTTTTTTTTGGTGAAATGGCATTGCAGACGTTACAAACAACTGGCCAGTATGCATATGACCTTGGCGTTATTAGCACCACGCTCTGACCATCTGAGCTAACCGGCCACAATATAGTGAGGATAGACTCCATTTATTATTCCACTGTTCATTTTGCACAGGGAAAACCACAGTAGAAGTGCAATATGATTTAGTAAACGACTCACTATGCCTTATTGAGATATTTTGTACACATACACATGGTTACAAAAAACGTATATAAAGTAAGATATTTCATGGATCAATCTTGCGGTCATGTATTTAAATTCAGAGAAGCTTTAATCAATGATTGGATCGCTCTACGTTAAACCTGACAACAGAGCACTAAGACCAAGTGGCCTAATGGACAAGGCGTCTGACTTCGAATCAGAAGATTGAGGGTTCTAGTCCCTTCGTGGTTGAATGTTCCTCAATGTACAAAAATATCTACATTGTAGTGCCTTAAGTAAAAAATTAAATGCTGGATGTGGTGTACACACAATGAAAAAAAGCTCACCAACAATTGACTAAGACCAAAACACATCTTACTGTATAAAGTTGCTTTTCTATTTAAACTCTCATGGGTTCAAGACCCTTTGTGCTTTAAAATAGCATGTTATTGTTCACTACTTGGAGAGGAATCTGGCAATAACAGTGAGAGATCAAACACAAGGCTGTTTTTTTGATGAAATGGCATTGCATTCGTTACAAACAACTGGCCAGTATGGGGCTTGAACCCATGACCTTGGCGTTATTAGCACCGCGCTCTGACCATCTGAGCTAACCGGCCACAATGTAGTGAAGAGAACTAAGACCACGTGGCCTAATGGACAAGGCGTCTGACTTTGAATCAGAAGATTGAGGATTCGAGTCCCTTTGTGGTTGAATGTTCCACAATTTACACAAATATCTACATTGTAGTGCCTTAAGTAAAAATGAAATGCTGGATGTGGTGTACACACAATGAAAAAAAGCTCACCAACAATTGACTAAGACCAAAACGCATCTTACTGTATAAAGTTGCTTTTCTATTTCAAATCTCAGGGGTTCAAGACCCTTTGTGCTTTAAATTGCATATTATTGTTCACAACTTGGGGAGGATATTGGCAATAATAGTGAAAGAACAAACACACATGTTTTTTTTGGTGAAATGCCATTGCATTCGTCACAAACAACTGGCCAGTATGGGGATTGAACCCATGACCTTGGCGTTATTAGCACCACGCTCTGACCATCTGAGCTAACCGGCCACAATGCAGTGAGGATAGACTCCATTTATTATTCCACTGTTCCTTTTGCACAGGGAAAACCACAGTAGAAGTGTAGTATGATTAAGTAAACGACTCACTATGCCTTATTGAGATATTTTGTACACATACACATACACATGGTTACAAAAAACTTATATAAAGTAAGATATTTCATGGATCAATCTTTCGGTCATGTATTTAAATTCAGAGAAGCTTTAATCAATGATTGGATCGCTCTACGTTAAACCTGACAACAGAGCACTAAGACCACGTGGCCTAATGGACAAGGCGTCTGACTTCGAATCAGAAGATTGAGGGTTCGAGTCCCTTCGTGGTTGAATGTTCCTCAATTTACAAAAATATATACATTGTAGTGCCTTAAGTAAAAAATTAAATGCTGGATGTGGTGTACACACAATGAAAAGAAGCTTACCAACAATTGACTAAGACCAAAACACATCTTACTGTATAAAGTTGCTTTTCTATTTCAAATCTCAGGGGTTCAAGACCCTTTGTGCTTTAAAATAGCATATTATTGTTCACAACTTGGGGAGGATACTGGCAATAATAGTGAAAGAACAAACACATGTTTTTTTTGGTGAAATGGCATTGCAGACGTTACAAACAACTGGCCAGTATGCATATGACCTTGGCGTTATTAGCACCACGCTCTGACCATCTGAGCTAACCGGCCACAATATAGTGAGGATATACTCCATTTATTATTCCACTGTTCATTTTGCACAGGGAAAACCACAGTAGAAGTGCAATATGATTTAGTAAACGACTCACTATGCCTTATTGAGATATTTTGTACACATACACATGGTTACAAAAAACGTATATAAAGTAAGATATTTCATGGATCAATCATGTATTTAAATTCAGAGAAGCTTGAATCAATGATTGGATCGCTCTACGTTAAACCTGACAACAGAGCACTAAGACCACGTGGCCTAATGGACAAGGCGTCTGACTTCGAATCAGAAGATTGAGGGTTCGAGTCCCTTCGTGGTTGAATGTTCCTCAATTTACAAAAATATCTACATTGTAGTGCCTTAAGTAAAACATTTAATGCTGGATGTGGTGTACACACAATGAAAAAAAGCTCACCAACAATTGACTAAGACCAAAACACATCTTACTGTATAAAGTTGCTTTTCTATTTAAACTCTCATGGGTTCAAGACCCTTTGTGCTTTAAAATAGCATGTTATTGTTCACTACTTGGAGAGGAATCTGGCAATAACAGTGAGAGATCAAACACAAGGCTGTTTTTTTGATGAAATGGCATTGCATTCGTTACAAACAACTGGCCAGTATGGGGCTTGAACCCATGACCTTGGCGTTATTAGCACCACTCTCTGACCATCTGAGCTAACCGGCCACAATGTAGTGAAGAGAACTAAGACCACGTGGCCTAATGGACAAGGCGTCTGACTTTGAATCAGAAGATTGAGGATTCGAGTCCCTTTGTCGTTGAATGTTCCACAATTTACACAAATATCTACATTGTAGTGCCTTAAGTAAAAATGAAATGCTGGATGTGGTGTACACACAATGAAAAAAAGCTCACCAACAATTGACTAAGACCAAAACGCATCTTACTGTATAAAGTTGCTTTTCTATTTCAAATCTCAGGGGTTCAAGACCCTTTGTGCTTTAAATTGCATATTATTGTTCACAACTTGGGGAGGATATTGGCAATAATAGTGAAAGAACAAACACACATGTTTTTTTTGGTGAAATGCCATTCCATTCGTCACAAACAACTGGCCAGTATGGGGATTGAACCCATGACCTTGGCGTTATTAGCACCACGCTCTGACCATCTGAGCTAACCGGCCACAATATAGTGAGGATAGACTCCATTTATTATTCCACTGTTCCTTTTGCACAGGGAAAACCACAGTAGAAGTGTAGTATGATTTAGTAAACGACTCACTATGCCTTATTGAGATATTTTGTACACATACACATGGTTACAAAAAACGTATATAAAGTAAGATATTTCATGGATCAATCTTTCGGTCATGTATTTAAATTCAGAGAAGCTTTAATCAATGATTGGATCGCTCTACGTTAAACCTGACAACAGAGCACTAAGACCACGTGGCCTAATGGACAAGGCGTCTGACTTCGAATCAGAAGATTGAGGGTTCGAGTCCCTTCGTGGTTGAATGTTCCTCAATTTACAAAAATATCTACATTGTAGTGCCTTAAGTAAAACATTTAATGCTGGATGTGGTGTACACACAATGAAAAAAAGCTCACCAACAATTGACTAAGACCAAAACACATCTTACTGTATAAAGTTGCTTTTCTATTTAAACTCTCATGGGTTCAAGACCCTTTGTGCTTTAAAATAGCATGTTATTGTTCACTACTTGGAGAGGAATCTGGCAATAACAGTGAGAGATCAAACACAAGGCTGTTTTTTTGATGAAATGGCATTGCATTCGTTACAAACAACTGGCCAGTATGGGGCTTGAACCCATGACCTTGGCGTTATTAGCACCACGCTCTGACCATCTGAGCTAACCGGCCACAATGTAGTGAAGAGAACTAAGACCACGTGGCCTAATGGACAAGGCGTCTGACTTTGAATCAGAAGATTGAGGATTCGAGTCCCTTTGTGGTTGAATGTTCCACAATTTACACAAATATCTACATTGTAGTGCCTTAAGTAAAAATGAAATGCTGGATGTGGTGTACACACAATGAAAAAAAGCTCACCAACAATTGACTAAGACCAAAACGCATCTTACTGTATAAAGTTGCTTTTCTATTTCAAATCTCAGGGGTTCAAGACCCTTTGTGCTTTAAATTGCATATTATTGTTCACAACTTGGGGAGGATATTGGCAATAATAGTGAAAGAACAAACACAAATGTTTTTTTTGGTGAAATGCCATTGCATTCGTCACAAACAACTGGCCAGTATGGGGATTGAACCCATGACCTTGGCGTTATTAGCACCACGCTCTGACCATCTGAGCTAACCGGCCACAATATAGTGAGGATAGACTCCATTTATTATTCCTCTGTTCCTTTTGCACAGGGAAAACCACAGTAGAAGTGTAGTATGATTAAGTAAACGACTCACTATGCCTTATTGAGATATTTTGTACACATACACATGGTTACAAAAAACTTATATAAAGTAAGATATTTCATGGATCAATCTTTCGGTCATGTATTTAAATTCAGAGAAGCTTTAATCAATGATTGGATCGCTCTACGTTAAACCTGACAACAGAGCACTAAGACCAAGTGGCCTAATGGACAAGGCGTCTGACTTCGAATCAGAAGATTGAGGGTTCGAGTCCATTCGTGGTTGAATGTTCCTCAATTTACAAAAATATCTACGTTGTAGTGCCTTAAGTAAAAAATTAAATGCTGGATGTGGTGTACACACAATGAAAAAAAGCTCACCAACAATTGACTAAGACCAAAACACATCTCACTGTATAAAGTTGCTTTTCTATTTAAAATCTCAGGGGTTCAAGACCCTTTATGCTTTAAAATAGCATGTTATTGTTCACAACTTGGGGAGGATACTGGCAATAATAGTGAAAGAACAAACACACATGTTTTTTTTGGTGAAATGGCATTGAAGACGTTACAAACAACTGGCCAGTATGGGGATTGAACCCATGACCTTGGCGTTATTAGCACCATGCTCTGACCATCTGAGCTAACCGGCCACAAAATAAGTGAAAATAGACTCCATTCATTTGTCCAGTGTTCATTTTGCACAGGGAAAACCACAGTAGAAGTGCAATATGATTTAGTAAACGACTCACTATGCCTTATTGAGATATTTTGTACACATACACATGGTTACAAAAAACGTATATAAAGTAAGATATTTCATGGATCAATCATGTATTTAAATTCAGAGAAGCTTGAATCAATGATTGGATCGCTCTACGTTAAACCTGACAACAGAGCACTAAGACCACGTGGCCTAATGGACAAGGCGTCTGACTTCGAATCAGAAGATTGAGGGTTCGAGTCCCTTCGTGGTTGAATGTTCCTCAATTTACAAAAATATCTACATTGTAGTGCCTTAAGTAAAACATTTAATGCTGGATGTGGTGTACACACAATGAAAAAAAGCTCACCAACAATTGACTAAGACCAAAACACATCTTACTGTATAAAGTTGCTTTTCTATTTAAACTCTCATGGGTTCAAGACCCTTTGTGCTTTAAAATAGCATGTTATTGTTCACTACTTGGAGAGGAATCTGGCAATAACAGTGAGAGATCAAACACAAGGCTGTTTTTTTGATGAAATGGCATTGCATTCGTTACAAACAACTGGCCAGTATGGGGCTTGAACCCATGACCTTGGCGTTATTAGCACCACGCTCTGACCATCTGAGCTAACCGGCCACAATGTAGTGAAGAGAACTAAGACCATGTGGCCTAATGGACAAGGCGTCTGACTTTGAATCTGAAGATTGAGGATTCGAGTCCCTTTGTCGTTGAATGTTCCACAATTTACACAAATATCTACATTGTAGTGCCTTAAGTAAAAATGAAATGCTGGATGTGGTGTACACACAATGAAAAAAAGCTTACCAACAATTGACTAAGACCAAAACACATCTTACTGTATAAAGTTGCTTTTCTATTTCAAATCTCAGGGGTTCAAGACCCTTTGTGCTTTAAAATAGCATATTATTGTTCACAACTTGGGGAGGATACTGGCAATAATAGTGAAAGAACAAACACATGTTTTTTTTGGTGAAATGGCATTGCAGACGTTACAAACAACTGGCCAGTATGCATATGACCTTGGCGTTATTAGCACCACGCTCTGACCATCTGAGCTAACCGGCCACAATATAGTGAGGATAGACTCCATTTATTATTCCTCTGTTCCTTTTGCACAGGGAAAACCACAGTAGAAGTGTAGTATGATTAAGTAAACGACTCACTATGCCTTATTGAGATATTTTGTACACATACACATGGTTACAAAAAACTTATATAAAGTAAGATATTTCATGGATCAATCTTTCGGTCATGTATTTAAATTCAGAGAAGCTTTAATCAATGATTGGATCGCTCTACGTTAAACCTGACAACAGAGCACTAAGACCAAGTGGCCTAATGGACAAGGCGTCTGACTTCGAATCAGAAGATTGAGGGTTCGAGTCCATTCGTGGTTGAATGTTCCTCAATTTACAAAAATATCTACGTTGTAGTGCCTTAAGTAAAAAATTAAATGCTGGATGTGGTGTACACACAATGAAAAAAAGCTCACCAACAATTGACTAAGACCAAAACACATCTCACTGTATAAAGTTGCTTTTCTATTTAAAATCTCAGGGGTTCAAGACCCTTTATGCTTTAAAATAGCATGTTATTGTTCACAACTTGGGGAGGATACTGGCAATAATAGTGAAAGAACAAACACACATGTTTTTTTTGGTGAAATGGCATTGAAGACGTTACAAACAACTGGCCAGTATGGGGATTGAACCCATGACCTTGGCGTTATTAGCACCATGCTCTGACCATCTGAGCTAACCGGCCACAAAATAAGTGAAAATAGACTCCATTCATTTGTCCAGTGTTCATTTTGCACAGGGAAAACCACAGTAGAAGTGCAATATGATTTAGTAAACGACTCACTATGCCTTATTGAGATATTTTGTACACATACACATGGTTACAAAAAACGTATATAAAGTAAGATATTTCATGGATCAATCATGTATTTAAATTCAGAGAAGCTTGAATCAATGATTGGATCGCTCTACGTTAAACCTGACAACAGAGCACTAAGACCACGTGGCCTAATGGACAAGGCGTCTGACTTCGAATCAGAAGATTGAGGGTTCGAGTCCCTTCGTGGTTGAATGTTCCTCAATTTACAAAAATATCTACATTGTAGTGCCTTAAGTAAAACATTTAATGCTGGATGTGGTGTACACACAATGAAAAAAAGCTCACCAACAATTGACTAAGACCAAAACACATCTTACTGTATAAAGTTGCTTTTCTATTTAAACTCTCATGGGTTCAAGACCCTTTGTGCTTTAAAATAGCATGTTATTGTTCACTACTTGGAGAGGAATCTGGCAATAACAGTGAGAGATCAAACACAAGGCTGTTTTTTTGATGAAATGGCATTGCATTCGTTACAAACAACTGGCCAGTATGGGGCTTGAACCCATGACCTTGGCGTTATTAGCACCACGCTCTGACCATCTGAGCTAACCGGCCACAATGTAGTGAAGAGAACTAAGACCACGTGGCCTAATGGACAAGGCGTCTGACTTTGAATCTGAAGATTGAGGATTCGAGTCCCTTTGTCGTTGAATGTTCCACAATTTACACAAATATCTACATTGTAGTGCCTTAAGTAAAAATGAAATGCTGGATGTGGTGTACACACAATGAAAAAAAACTCACCAACAATTGACTAAGACCAAAACGCATCTTACTGTATAAAGTTGCTTTTCTATTTCAAATCTCAGGGGTTCAAGACCCTTTGTGCTTTAAAATAGCATATTATTGTTCACAACTTGGGGAGGATACTGGCAATAATAGCAAAAGAACAAACACACATGTTTTTTTTGGTGGAATGCCATTGCATTCGTTACTGACCATCTGAGCTAACCGGCCACAAACTAAGTGAAAATAGACTCCATTCATTTGTCCAGTGTTCATTTTGCACAGGGTGAACAACAGTAGAAGGGCAGTAACAAATATCTACAGTGTAGTGCCTTAAGTAAAAAATTAAATGCTGGATGTGGTGTACACACAATGAAAAAAAGCTCACCAACAATTGACTAAGACCAAAACACATCTTACTGTATAAAGTTTGCTTTCTATTTCAAATCTCAGGGGTTCAAGACCCTTTGTGCTTTAAAATAGCATGTTATTGTTCACTACTTGGAGAGGAATCTGGCAATAACAGTGACAGATCAAACACAAGGCTGTTTTTTTGATGAAATGGTATTGCATTCGTTACAAACAACTGGCCAGTATGGGGCTTGAACCCATGACCTTGGCGTTATTAGCACCACGCTCTGACCATCTGAGCTAACCGGCCACAATATAGTGAGGATAGACTCCATTTATTATTCCACTGTTCCTTTTGCACAGGGAAAACCACAGTAGAAGTGCAGTATGATTTAGTAAACGACTCACTATGCCTCATTGAGATATTTTGTACACATACACATGGTTACAAAAAACGTATATAAAGTAAGATATTTCATGGATCAATCTTTCGGTCATGTATTTAAATTCAGAGAAGCTTTAATCAATGATTGGATCGCTCTACGTTAAACCTGACAACAGAGCACTAAGACCACGTGGCCTAATGGACAAGGCGTCTGACTTCGAATCAGAAGATTGAGGGTTCGAGTCCCTTCGTGGTTGAATGTTCCTCAATGTACAAAAATATCTACATTGTAGTGCCTTAAGTAAAAAATTAAATGCTGGATGTGGTGTACAGACAATGAAAAAAAGCTCACCAACAATTGACTAAGGCCAAAACACATCTTACTGTATAAAGTTGCTTTTCTATTTAAACTCTCATGGGTTCAAGACCCTTTGTGCTTTAAAATAGCATGTTATTGTTCACTACTTGGAGAGGAATCTGGCAATAACAGTGAGAGATCAAACACAAGGCTGTTTTTTTGATGAAATGGCATTGCATTCGTTACAAACAACTGGCCAGTATGGGGCTTGAACCGATGACCTTGGCGTTATTAGCACCACGCTCTGACCATCTGAGCTAACATAAGTAAAAATGAAATGCTGGATGTGGTGTACACACAATGAAAAAAAGCTCACCAACAATTGACTAAGACCAAAACACATCTCACTGTATAAAGTTGCTTTTCTATTTAAAATCTCAGGTGTTCAAGACCCTTTGTGCTTTAAAATAGCATGTTATTGTTCACAACTTGGGGAGGATATTGGCAATAATAGTGAAAGAACAAACACACATGTTTTTTTTGGTGAAATGCCATTGCATTCGTCACAAACAACTGGCCAGTATGGGGATTGAACCCATGACCTTGGCGTTATTAGCACCATGCTCTGACCATCTGAGCTAACCGGCCACAAAATAAGTGAAAATAGACTCCATTCATTTGTCCAGTGTTCATTTTGCACAGGGTGAACAACAGTAAAAGGGCAGTAACAAATATCTACAGTGTAGTGCCTTAAGTAAAAAATTAAATGCTGGATGTGGTGTACACACAATGAAAAAAAGCTCACCAACAATTGACTAAGACCAAAACACATCTTACTGTATAAAGTTGCTTTTCTATTTAAAATCTCAGGGGTTCAAGACCCTTTGTGCTTTAAAATAGCATATTATTGTTCACAACTTGGGGAGGATACTGGCAATAATAGTGAAAGAACAAACACATGTTTTTTTTGGTGAAATGGCATTGCAGACGTTACAAACAACTGGCCAGTATGCATATGACCTTGGCGTTATTAGCACCACGCTCTGACCATCTGAGCTAACCGGCCACAATATAGTGAGGATAGACTCCATTTATTATTCCACTGTTCATTTTGCACAGGGAAAACCACAGTAGAAGTGCAATATGATTTAGTAAACGACTCACTATGCCTTATTGAGATATTTTGTACACATACACATGGTTACAAAAAACGTATATAAAGTAAGATATTTCATGGATCAATCTTTCGGTCATGTATTTAAATTCAGAGAAGCTTTAATCAATGATTGGATCGCTCTACGTTAAACCTGACAACAGAGCACTAAGACCACGTGGCCTAATGGACAAGGCGTCTGACTTCGAATCAGAAGATTGAGGGTTCGAGTCCATTCGTGGTTGAATGTTCCTCAATTTACAAAAATATATACATTGTAGTGCCTTAAGTAAAAAATTAAATGCTGGATGTGGTGTACACACAATGAAAAAAAGCTCACCAACAATTGACTAAGACCAAAACACATCTTACTGTATAAAGTTGCTTTTCTATTTAAACTCTCATGGGTTCAAGACCCTTTGTGCTTTAAAATAGCATGTTATTGTTCACTACTTGGAGAGGAATCTGGCAATAACAGTGAGAGATCAAACACAAGGCTGTTTTTTTGATGAAATGGCATTGCATTCGTTACAAACAACTGGCCAGTATGGGGCTTGAACCCATGACCTTGGCGTTATTAGCACCACGCTCTGACCATCTGAGCTAACCGGCCACAATACAGTGAGGATAGACTCCATTTATTATTCCACTGTTCCTTTTGCACAGGGAAAACCACAGTAGAAGTGCAGTATGATTTAGTAAACGACTCACTATGCCTTATTGAGATATTTTGTACACATACACATGGTTACAAAAAACGTATATAAAGTAAGATATTTCATGGATCAATCTTTCGGTCATGTATTTAAATTCAGAGAAGCTTTAATCAATGATTGGATCGCTCTACGTTAAACCTGACAACAGAGCACTAAGACCACGTGGCCTAATGGACAAGGCGTCTGACTTCGAATCAGAAGATTGAGGGTTCGAGTCCCTTCGTGGTTGAATGTTCCTCAATTTACAAAAATATATACATTGTAGTGCCTTAAGTAAAAAATTAAATGCTGGATGTGGTGTACACACAATGAAAAAAAGCTCACCAACAATTGACTAAGACCAAAACACATCTTACTGTATAAAGTTGCTTTTCTATTTAAACTCTCATGGGTTCAAGACCCTTTGTGCTTTAAAATAGCATGTTATTGTTCACTACTTGGAGAGGAATCTGGCAATAACAGTGAGAGATCAAACACAAGGCTGTTTTTTTGATGAAATGGCATTGCATTCGTTACAAACAACTGGCCAGTATGGGGCTTGAACCCATGACCTTGGCGTTATTAGCACCACGCTCTGACCATCTGAGCTAACCGGCCACAATGTAGTGAAGAGAACTAAGACCACGTGGCCTAATGGACAAGGCGTCTGACTTTGAATCAGAAGATTGAGGATTCGAGTCCCTTTGTGGTTGAATGTTCCACAATTTACACAAATATCTACATTGTAGTGCCTTAAGTAAAAATGAAATGCTGGATGTGGTGTACACACAATGAAAAAAAGCTCACCAACAATTGACTAAGACCAAAACGCATCTTACTGTATAAAGTTGCTTTTCTATTTCAAATCTCAGGGGTTCAAGACCCTTTGTGCTTTAAATTGCATATTATTGTTCACAACTTGGGGAGGATATTGGCAATAATAGTGAAAGAACAAACACAAATGTTTTTTTTGGTGAAATGCCATTGCATTCGTCACAAACAACTGGCCAGTATGGGGATTGAACCCATGACCTTGGCGTTATTAGCACCACGCTCTGACCATCTGAGCTAACCGGCCACAATATAGTGAGGATAGACTCCATTTATTATTCCACTGTTCCTTTTGCACAGGGAAAACCACAGTAGAAGTGTAGTATGATTAAGTAAACGACTCACTATGCCTTATTGAGATATTTTGTACACATACACATACACATGGTTACAAAAAACTTATATAAAGTAAGATATTTCATGGATCAATCTTTCGGTCATGTATTTAAATTCAGAGAAGCTTTAATCAATGATTGGATCGCTCTACGTTAAACCTGACAACAGAGCACTAAGACCAAGTGGCCTAATGGACAAGGCGTCTGACTTCGAATCAGAAGATTGAGGGTTCGAGTCCATTCGTGGTTGAATGTTCCTCAATTTACAAAAATATCTACGTTGTAGTGCCTTAAGTAAAAAATTAAATGCTGGATGTGGTGTACACACAATGAAAAAAAGCTCACCAACAATTGACTAAGACCAAAACACATCTCACTGTATAAAGTTGCTTTTCTATTTAAAATCTCAGGGGTTCAAGACCCTTTATGCTTTAAAATAGCATGTTATTGTTCACAACTTGGGGAGGATACTGGCAATAATAGTGAAAGAACAAACACACATGTTTTTTTTGGTGAAATGGCATTGAAGACGTTACAAACAACTGGCCAGTATGGGGATTGAACCCATGACCTTGGCGTTATTAGCACCATGCTCTGACCATCTGAGCTAACCGGCCACAAAATAAGTGAAAATAGACTCCATTCATTTGTCCAGTGTTCATTTTGCACAGGGTGAACAACAGTAAAAGGGCAGTAACAAATATCTACATTGTAGTGCCTTAAGTAAAAAATTAAATGCTGGATGTGGTGTACACACAATGAAAAAAAGCTCACCAACAATTGACTAAGACCAAAACACATCTCACTGTATAAAGTTGCTTTTCTATTTAAAATCTCAGGTGTTCAAGACCCTTTGTGCTTTAAAATAGCATGTTATTGTTCACAACTTGGGGAGGATACTGGCAATAATAGTGAAAGAACAAACACACATGTTTTTTTTGGTGAAATGGCATTGCAGACGTTACAAACAACTGGCCAGTATGGGGATTGAACCCATGACCTTGGCGTTATTAGCACCATGCTCTGACCATCTGAGCTAACCGGCCACAAAATAAGTGAAAATAGACTCCATTCATTTGTCCAGTGTTCATTTTGCACAGGGTGAACAACAGTAAAAGGGCAGTAACAAATATCTACAGTGTAGTGCCTTAAGTAAAAAATTAAATGCTGGATGTGGTGTACACACAATGAAAAAAAGCTCACCAACAATTGACTAAGACCAAAACACATCTTACTGTATAAAGTTGCTTTTCTATTTAAAATCTCAGGGGTTCAAGACCCTTTGTGCTTTAAAATAGCATATTATTGTTCACAACTTGGGGAGGATACTGGCAATAATAGTGAAAGAACAAACACATGTTTTTTTTGGTGAAATGGCATTGCAGACGTTACAAACAACTGGCCAGTATGCATATGACCTTGGCGTTATTAGCACCACGCTCTGACCATCTGAGCTAACCGGCCACAATATAGTGAGGATAGACTCCATTTATTATTCCACTGTTCATTTTGCACAGGGAAAACCACAGTAGAAGTGCAATATGATTTAGTAAACGACTCACTATGCCTTATTGAGATATTTTGTACACATACACATGGTTACAAAAAACGTATATAAAGTAAGATATTTCATGGATCAATCTTTCGGTCATGTATTTAAATTCAGAGAAGCTTTAATCAATGATTGGATCGCTCTACGTTAAACCTGACAACAGAGCACTAAGACCACGTGGCCTAATGGACAAGGCGTCTGACTTCGAATCAGAAGATTGAGGGTTCGAGTCCATTCGTGGTTGAATGTTCCTCAATTTACAAAAATATATACATTGTAGTGCCTTAAGTAAAAAATTAAATGCTGGATGTGGTGTACACACAATGAAAAAAAGCTCACCAACAATTGACTAAGACCAAAACACATCTTACTGTATAAAGTTGCTTTTCTATTTAAACTCTCATGGGTTCAAGACCCTTTGTGCTTTAAAATAGCATGTTATTGTTCACTACTTGGAGAGGAATCTGGCAATAACAGTGAGAGATCAAACACAAGGCTGTTTTTTTGATGAAATGGCATTGCATTCGTTACAAACAACTGGCCAGTATGGGGCTTGAACCCATGACCTTGGCGTTATTAGCACCACGCTCTGACCATCTGAGCTAACCGGCCACAATACAGTGAGGATAGACTCCATTTATTATTCCACTGTTCCTTTTGCACAGGGAAAACCACAGTAGAAGTGCAGTATGATTTAGTAAACGACTCACTATGCCTTATTGAGATATTTTGTACACATACACATGGTTACAAAAAACGTATATAAAGTAAGATATTTCATGGATCAATCTTTCGGTCATGTATTTAAATTCAGAGAAGCTTTAATCAATGATTGGATCGCTCTACGTTAAACCTGACAACAGAGCACTAAGACCACGTGGCCTAATGGACAAGGCGTCTGACTTCGAATCAGAAGATTGAGGGTTCGAGTCCCTTCGTGGTTGAATGTTCCTCAATTTACAAAAATATATACATTGTAGTGCCTTAAGTAAAAAATTAAATGCTGGATGTGGTGTACACACAATGAAAAAAAGCTCACCAACAATTGACTAAGACCAAAACACATCTTACTGTATAAAGTTGCTTTTCTATTTAAACTCTCATGGGTTCAAGACCCTTTGTGCTTTAAAATAGCATGTTATTGTTCACTACTTGGAGAGGAATCTGGCAATAACAGTGAGAGATCAAACACAAGGCTGTTTTTTTGATGAAATGGCATTGCATTCGTTACAAACAACTGGCCAGTATGGGGCTTGAACCCATGACCTTGGCGTTATTAGCACCACGCTCTGACCATCTGAGCTAACCGGCCACAATACAGTGAGGATAGACTCCATTTATTATTCCACTGTTCCTTTTGCACAGGGAAAACCACAGTAGAAGTGCAGTATGATTTAGTAAACGACTCACTATGCCTTATTGAGATATTTTGTACACATACACATGGTTACAAAAAACGTATATAAAGTAAGATATTTCATGGATCAATCTTTCGGTCATGTATTTAAATTCAGAGAAGCTTTAATCAATGATTGGATCGCTCTACGTTAAACCTGACAACAGAGCACTAAGACCACGTGGCCTAATGGACAAGGCGTCTGACTTCGAATCAGAAGATTGAGGGTTCGAGTCCCTTCGTGGTTGAATGTTCCTCAATTTACAAAAATATATACATTGTAGTGCCTTAAGTAAAAAATTAAATGCTGGATGTGGTGTACACACAATGAAAAAAAGCTCACCAACAATTGACTAAGACCAAAACACATCTTACTGTATAAAGTTGCTTTTCTATTTAAACTCTCATGGGTTCAAGACCCTTTGTGCTTTAAAATAGCATGTTATTGTTCACTACTTGGAGAGGAATCTGGCAATAACAGTGAGAGATCAAACACAAGGCTGTTTTTTTGATGAAATGGCATTGCATTCGTTACAAACAACTGGCCAGTATGGGGCTTGAACCCATGACCTTGGCGTTATTAGCACCACGCTCTGACCATCTGAGCTAACCGGCCACAATGTAGTGAAGAGAACTAAGACCACGTGGCCTAATGGACAAGGCGTCTGACTTTGAATCAGAAGATTGAGGATTCGAGTCCCTTTGTGGTTGAATGTTCCACAATTTACACAAATATCTACATTGTAGTGCCTTAAGTAAAAATGAAATGCTGGATGTGGTGTACACACAATGAAAAAAAGCTCACCAACAATTGACTAAGACCAAAACGCATCTTACTGTATAAAGTTGCTTTTCTATTTCAAATCTCAGGGGTTCAAGACCCTTTGTGCTTTAAATTGCATATTATTGTTCACAACTTGGGGAGGATATTGGCAATAATAGTGAAAGAACAAACACAAATGTTTTTTTTGGTGAAATGCCATTGCATTCGTCACAAACAACTGGCCAGTATGGGGATTGAACCCATGACCTTGGCGTTATTAGCACCACGCTCTGACCATCTGAGCTAACCGGCCACAATATAGTGAGGATAGACTCCATTTATTATTCCACTGTTCCTTTTGCACAGGGAAAACCACAGTAGAAGTGTAGTATGATTAAGTAAACGACTCACTATGCCTTATTGAGATATTTTGTACACATACACATACACATGGTTACAAAAAACTTATATAAAGTAAGATATTTCATGGATCAATCTTTCGGTCATGTATTTAAATTCAGAGAAGCTTTAATCAATGATTGGATCGCTCTACGTTAAACCTGACAACAGAGCACTAAGACCAAGTGGCCTAATGGACAAGGCGTCTGACTTCGAATCAGAAGATTGAGGGTTCGAGTCCATTCGTGGTTGAATGTTCCTCAATTTACAAAAATATCTACGTTGTAGTGCCTTAAGTAAAAAATTAAATGCTGGATGTGGTGTACACACAATGAAAAAAAGCTCACCAACAATTGACTAAGACCAAAACACATCTCACTGTATAAAGTTGCTTTTCTATTTAAAATCTCAGGGGTTCAAGACCCTTTATGCTTTAAAATAGCATGTTATTGTTCACAACTTGGGGAGGATACTGGCAATAATAGTGAAAGAACAAACACACATGTTTTTTTTGGTGAAATGGCATTGAAGACGTTACAAACAACTGGCCAGTATGGGGATTGAACCCATGACCTTGGCGTTATTAGCACCATGCTCTGACCATCTGAGCTAACCGGCCACAAAATAAGTGAAAATAGACTCCATTCATTTGTCCAGTGTTCATTTTGCACAGGGTGAACAACAGTAAAAGGGCAGTAACAAATATCTACAGTGTAGTGCCTTAAGTAAAAAATTAAATGCTGGATGTGGTGTACACACAATGAAAAGAAGCTTACCAACAATTGACTAAGACCAAAACACATCTTACTGTATAAAGTTGCTTTTCTATTTCAAATCTCAGGGGTTCAAGACCCTTTGTGCTTTAAAATAGCATATTATTGTTCACAACTTGGGGAGGATACTGGCAATAATAGTGAAAGAACAAACACATGTTTTTTTTGGTGAAATGGCATTGCAGACGTTACAAACAACTGGCCAGTATGCATATGACCTTGGCGTTATTAGCACCACGCTCTGACCATCTGAGCTAACCGGCCACAATATAGTGAGGATATACTCCATTTATTATTCCACTGTTCATTTTGCACAGGGAAAACCACAGTAGAAGTGCAATATGATTTAGTAAACGACTCACTATGCCTTATTGAGATATTTTGTACACATACACATGGTTACAAAAAACGTATATAAAGTAAGATATTTCATGGATCAATCATGTATTTAAATTCAGAGAAGCTTGAATCAATGATTGGATCGCTCTACGTTAAACCTGACAACAGAGCACTAAGACCACGTGGCCTAATGGACAAGGCGTCTGACTTCGAATCAGAAGATTGAGGGTTCGAGTCCCTTCGTGGTTGAATGTTCCTCAATTTACAAAAATATCTACATTGTAGTGCCTTAAGTAAAACATTTAATGCTGGATGTGGTGTACACACAATGAAAAAAAGCTCACCAACAATTGACTAAGACCAAAACACATCTTACTGTATAAAGTTGCTTTTCTATTTAAACTCTCATGGGTTCAAGACCCTTTGTGCTTTAAAATAGCATGTTATTGTTCACTACTTGGAGAGGAATCTGGCAATAACAGTGAGAGATCAAACACAAGGCTGTTTTTTTGATGAAATGGCATTGCATTCGTTACAAACAACTGGCCAGTATGGGGCTTGAACCCATGACCTTGGCGTTATTAGCACCACGCTCTGACCATCTGAGCTAACCGGCCACAATGTAGTGAAGAGAACTAAGACCACGTGGCCTAATGGACAAGGCGTCTGACTTTGAATCAGAAGATTGAGGATTCGAGTCCCTTTGTCGTTGAATGTTCCACAATTTACACAAATATCTACATTGTAGTGCCTTAAGTAAAAATGAAATGCTGGATGTGGTGTACACACAATGAAAAAAAGCTCACCAACAATTGACTAAGACCAAAACGCATCTTACTGTATAAAGTTGCTTTTCTATTTCAAATCTCAGGGGTTCAAGACCCTTTGTGCTTTAAATTGCATATTATTGTTCACAACTTGGGGAGGATATTGGAAATAATAGTGAAAGAACAAACACACATGTTTTTTTTGGTGAAATGCCATTGCATTCGTCACAAACAACTGGCCAGTATGGGGATTGAACCCATGACCTTGGCGTTATTAGCACCACGCTCTGACCATCTGAGCTAACCGGCCACAATATAGTGAGGATAGACTCCATTTATTATTCCACTGTTCCTTTTGCACAGGGAAAACCACAGTAGAAGTGTAGTATGATTAAGTAAACGACTCACTATGCCTTATTGAGATATTTTGTACACATACACATACACATGGTTACAAAAAACTTATATAAAGTAAGATATTTCATGGATCAATCTTTCGGTCATGTATTTAAATTCAGAGAAGCTTAAATCAATGATTGGATCGCTCTACGTTAAACCTGACAACAGAGCACTAAGACCACGTGGCCTAATGGACAAGGCGTCTGACTTCGAATCAGAAGATTGAGGGTTCGAGTCCATTCGTGGTTGAATGTTCCTCAATTTACAAAAATATCTACATTGTAGTGCCTTAAGTAAAAAATTAAATGCTGGATGTGGTGTACACACAATGAAAAAAAGCTCACCAACAATTGACTAAGACCAAAACACATCTCACTGTATAAAGTTGCTTTTCTATTTAAAATCTCAGGGGTTCAAGACCCTTTGTGCTTTAAAATAGCATGTTATTGTTCACAACTTGGGGAGGATACTGGCAATAATAGTGAAAGAACAAACACACATGTTTTTTTTGGTGAAATGGCATTGCAGACGTTACAAACAACTGGCCAGTATGGGGATTGAACCCATGACCTTGGCGTTATTAGCACCATGCTCTGACCATCTGAGCTAACCGGCCACAAAATAAGTGAAAATAGACTCCATTCATTTGTCCAGTGTTCATTTTGCACAGGGTGAACAACAGTAAAAGGGCAGTAACAAATATCTACAGTGTAGTGCCTTAAGTAAAAAATTAAATGCTGGATGTGGTGTACACACAATGAAAAAAAGCTCACCAACAATTGACTAAGACCAAAACACATCTTACTGTATAAAGTTGCTTTTCTATTTCAAATCTCAGGGGTTCAAGACCCTTTGTGCTTTAAAATAGCATATTATTGTTCACAACTTGGGGAGGATACTGGCAATAATAGTGAAAGAACAAACACATGTTTTTTTTGGTGAAATGGCATTGCAGACGTTACAAACAACTGGCCAGTATGCATATGACCTTGGCGTTATTAGCACCACGCTCTGACCATCTGAGCTAACCGGCCACAATATAGTGAGGATAGACTCCATTTATTATTCCACTGTTCATTTTGCACAGGGAAAACCACAGTAGAAGTGCAATATGATTTAGTAAACGACTCACTATGCCTTATTGAGATATTTTGTACACATACACATGGTTACAAAAAACGTATATAAAGTAAGATATTTCATGGATCAATCTTTCGGTCATGTATTTAAATTCAGAGAAGCTTTAATCAATGATTGGATCGCTCTACGTTAAACCTGACAACAGAGCACTAAGACCACGTGGCCTAATGGACAAGGCGTCTGACTTCGAATCAGAAGATTGAGGGTTCGAGTCCCTTCGTGTTTGAATGTTCCTCAATTTACAAAAATATATACATTGTAGTGCCTTAAGTAAAAAATTAAATGCTGGATGTGGTGTACACACAATGAAAAAAAGCTCACCAACAATTGACTAAGACCAAAACACATCTTACTGTATAAAGTTGCTTTTCTATTTAAACTCTCATGGGTTCAAGACCCTTTGTGCTTTAAAATAGCATGTTATTGTTCACTACTTGGAGAGGAATCTGGCAATAACAGTGAGAGATCAAACACAAGGCTGTTTTTTTGATGAAATGGCATTGCATTCGTTACAAACAACTGGCCAGTATGGGGCTTGAACCCATGACCTTGGCGTTATTAGCACCACGCTCTGACCATCTGAGCTAACCGGCCACAATGTAGTGAAGAGAACTAAGACCACGTGGCCTAATGGACAAGGCGTCTGACTTTGAATCAGAAGATTGAGGATTCGAGTCCCTTTGTGGTTGAATGTTCCACAATTTACACAAATATCTACATTGTAGTGCCTTAAGTAAAAATGAAATGCTGGATGTGGTGTACACACAATGAAAAAAAGCTCACCAACAATTGACTAAGACCAAAACGCATCTTACTGTATAAAGTTGCTTTTCTATTTCAAATCTCAGGGGTTCAAGACCCTTTGTGCTTTAAATTGCATATTATTGTTCACAACTTGGGGAGGATATTGGCAATAATAGTGAAAGAACAAACACAAATGTTTTTTTTGGTGAAATGGCATTGCAGACGTTACAAACAACTGGCCAGTATGGGGATTGAACCCATGACCTTGGCTTTATTAGCACCATGCTCTGACCATCTGAGCTAACCGGCCACAAAATATGTGAAAATAGACTCCATTCATTTGTCCAGTGTTCATTTTGCACAGGGTGAACAACAGTAGAAGTGTAGTATGATTAAGTAAACGACTCACTATGCCTTATTGAGATATTTTGTACACATAAACATACACATGGTTACAAAAAACTTATATAAAGTAAGATATTTCATGGATCAATCTTTCGGTCATGTATTTAAATTCAGAGAAGCTTTAATCAATGATTGGATCGCTCTACGTTAAACCTGACAACAGAGCACTAAGACCACGTGGCCTAATGGACAAGGCGTCTGACTTCGAATCAGAAGATTGAGGGTTCGAGTCCATTCGTGGTTGAATGTTCCTCAATTTACAAAAATATCTACATTGTAGTGCCTTAAGTAAAAAATTAAATGCTGGATGTGGTGTACACACAATGAAAAAAAGCTCACCAACAATTGACTAAGACCAAAACACATCTCACTGTATAAAGTTGCTTTTCTATTTAAAATCTCAGGGGTTCAAGACCCTTTGTGCTTTAAAATAGCATGTTATTGTTCACAACTTGGGGAGGATACTGGCAATAATAGTGAAAGAACAAACACACATGTTTTTTTTGGTGAAATGGCATTGCAGACGTTACAAACAACTGGCCAGTATGGGGATTGAACCCATGACCTTGGCGTTATTAGCACCATGCTCTGACCATCTGAGCTAACCGGCCACAAAATAAGTGAAAATAGACTCCATTCATTTGTCCAGTGTTCATTTTGCACAGGGTGAACAACAGTAAAAGGGCAGTAACAAATATCTACAGTGTAGTGATTAAGTAAAAAATTAAATGCTGGATGTGGTGTACACACAATGAAAAAAAAGCTCACCAACAATTGACTAAGACCAAAACACATCTTACTGTATAAAGTTGCTTTTCTATTTCAAATCTCAGGGGTTCAAGACCCTTTGTGCTTTAAAATAGCATATTATTGTTCACAACTTGGGGAGGATACTGGCAATAATAGTGAAAGAACAAACACATGTTTTTTTTGGTGAAATGGCATTGCAGACGTTACAAACAACTAGCCAGTATGCATATGACCTTGGCGTTATTAGCACCACGCTCTGACCATCTAAGCTAACCGGCCACAATATAGTGAGGATAGACTCCATTTATTATTCCACTGTTCATTTTGCACAGGGAAAACCACAGTAGAAGTGCAATATGATTTAGTAAACGACTCACTATGCCTTATTGAGATATTTTGTACACATACACATGGTTACAAAAAACGTATATAAAGTAAGATATTTCATGGATCAATCTTTCGGTCATGTATTTAAATTCAGAGAAGCTTTAATCAATGATTGGATCGCTCTACGTTAAACCTGACAGCAGAGCACTAAGACCACGTGGCCTAATGGACAAGGCGTCTGACTTCGAATCAGAAGATTGAGGGTTCGAGTCCCTTCGTGGTTGAATGTTCCTCAATTTACAAAAATATATACATTGTAGTGCCTTAAGTAAAAAATTAAATGCTGGATGTGGTGTACACACAATGAAAAAAAGCTCACCAACAATTGACTAAGACCAAAACACATCTTACTGTATAAAGTTGCTTTTCTATTTAAACTCTCATGGGTTCAAGACCCTTTGTGCTTTAAAATAGCATGTTATTGTTCACTACTTGGAGAGGAATCTGGCAATAACAGTGAGAGATCAAACACAAGGCTGTTTTTTTGATGAAATGGCATTGCATTCGTTACAAACAACTGGCCAGTATGGGGCTTGAACCCATGAACTTGGCGTTATTAGCACCACGCTCTGACCATCTGAGCTAACCGGCCACAATGTAGTGAAGAGAACTAAGACCACGTGGCCTAATGGACAAGGCGTCTGACTTTGAATCAGAAGATTGAGGATTCGAGTCCCTTTGTGGTTGAATGTTCCACAATTTACACAAATATCTACATTGTAGTGCCTTAAGTAAAAATGAAATGCTGGATGTGGTGTACACACAATGAAAAAAAGCTCACCAACAATTGACTAAGACCAAAACGCATCTTACTGTATAAAGTTGCTTTTCTATTTCAAATCTCAGGGGTTCAAGACCCTTTGTGCTTTAAATTGCATATTATTGTTCACAACTTGGGGAGGATATTGGCAATAATAGTGAAAGAACAAACACACATGTTTTTTTTGGTGAAATGCCATTGCATTCGTCACAAACAACTGGCCAGTATGGGGATTGAACCCATGACCTTGGCGTTATTAGCACCACGCTCTGACCATCTGAGCTAACCGGCCACAATATAGTGAGGATAGACTCCATTTATTATTCCACTGTTCCTTTTGCACAGGGAAAACCACAGTAGTAGTGTAGTATGATTAAGTAAACGACTCACTATGCCTTATTGAGATATTTTGTACACATACACATACACATGGTTACAAAAAACTTATATAAAGTAAGATATTTCATGGATCAATCTTTCGGTCATGTATTTAAATTCAGAGAAGCTTTAATCAATGATTGGATCGCTCTACGTTAAACCTGACAACAGAGCACTAAGACCAAGTGGCCTAATGGACAAGGCGTCTGACTTCGAATCAGAAGATTGAGGGTTCGAGTCCATTCGTGGTTGAATGTTCCTCAATTTACAAAAATATCTACATTGTAGTGCCTTAAGTAAAAAATTAAATGCTGGATGTGGTGTACACACAATGAAAAAAAGCTCACCAACAATTGACTAAGACCAAAACACATCTCACTGTATAAAGTTGCTTTTCTATTTAAAATCTCAGGGGTTCAAGACCCTTTGTGCTTTAAAATAGCATGTTATTGTTCACAACTTGGGGAGGATACTGGCAATAATAGTGAAAGAACAAACACACATGTTTTTTTTGGTGAAATGGCATTGCAGACGTTACAAACAACTGGCCAGTATGGGGATTGAACCCATGACCTTGGCGTTATTAGCACCATGCTCTGACCATCTGAGCTAACCGGCCACAAAATAAGTGAAAATAGACTCCATTCATTTGTCCAGTGTTCATTTTGCACAGGGTGAACAACAGTAAAAGGGCAGTAACAAATATCTACAGTGTAGTGCCTTAAGTAAAAAATTAAATGCTGGATGTGGTGTACACACAATGAAAAAAAGCTCACCAACAATTGACTAAGACCAAAACACATCTTACTGTATAAAGTTGCTTTTCTATTTCAAATCTCAGGGGTTCAAGACCCTTTGTGCTTTAAAATAGCATATTATTGTTCACAACTTGGGGAGGATACTGGCAATAATAGTGAAAGAACAAACACATGTTTTTTTTGGTGAAATGGCATTGCAGACGTTACAAACAACTGGCCAGTATGCATATGACCTTGGCGTTATTAGCACCACGCTCTGACCATCTGAGCTAACCGGCCACAATATAGTGAGGATATACTCCATTTATTATTCCACTGTTCATTTTGCACAGGGAAAACCACAGTAGAAGTGCAATATGATTTAGTAAACGACTCACTATGCCTTATTGAGATATTTTGTACACATACACATGGTTACAAAAAACGTATATAAAGTAAGATATTTCATGGATCAATCTTTCGGTCATGTATTTAAATTCAGAGAAGCTTGAATCAATGATTGGATCGCTCTACGTTAAACCTGACAACAGAGCACTAAGACCACGTGGCCTAATGGACAAGGCGTCTGACTTCGAATCAGAAGATTGAGGGTTCGAGTCCCTTCGTGGTTGAATGTTCCTCAATTTACAAAAATATCTACATTGTAGTGCCTTAAGTAAAAAATTTAATGCTGGATGTGGTGTACACACAATGAAAAAAAGCTCACCAACAATTGACTAAGACCAAAACACATCTTACTGTATAAAGTTGCTTTTCTATTTAAACTCTCATGGGTTCAAGACCCTTTGTGCTTTAAAATAGCATGTTATTGTTCACTACTTGGAGAGGAATCTGGCAATAACAGTGAGAGATCAAACACAAGGCTGTTTTTTTGATGAAATGGCATTGCATTCGTTACAAACAACTGGCCAGTATGGGGCTTGAACCCATGACCTTGGCGTTATTAGCACCACGCTCTGACCATCTGAGCTAACCGGCCACAATGTAGTGAAGAGAACTAAGACCACGTGGCCTAATGGACAAGGCGTCTGACTTTGAATCAGAAGATTGAGGATTCGAGTCCCTTTGTGGTTGAATGTTCCACAATTTACACAAATATCTACATTGTAGTGCCTTAAGTAAAAATGAAATGCTGGATGTGGTGTACACACAATGAAAAAAAGCTCACCAACAATTGACTAAGACCAAAACGCATCTTACTGTATAAAGTTGCTTTTCTATTTCAAATCTCAGGGGTTCAAGACCCTTTGTGCTTTAAATTGCATATTATTGTTCACAACTTGGGGAGGATATTGGCAATAATAGTGAAAGAACAAACACACATGTTTTTTTTGGTGAAATGCCATTGCATTCGTCACAAACAACTGGCCAGTATGGGGATTGAACCCATGACCTTGGCGTTATTAGCACCACGCTCTGACCATCTGAGCTAACCGGCCACAATATAGTGAGGATAGACTCCATTTATTATTCCACTGTTCCTTTTGCACAGGGAAAACCACAGTAGAAGTGTAGTATGATTAAGTAAACGACTCACTATGCCTTATTGAGATATTTTGTACACATACACATACACATGGTTACAAAAAACTTATATAAAGTAAGATATTTCATGGATCAATCTTTCGGTCATGTATTTAAATTCAGAGAAGCTTTAATCAATGATTGGATCGCTCTACGTTAAACCTGACAACAGAGCACTAAGACCAAGTGGCCTAATGGACAAGGCGTCTGACTTCGAATCAGAAGATTGAGGGTTCGAGTCCATTCGTGGTTGAATGTTCCTCAATTTACAAAAATATCTACATTGTAGTGCCTTAAGTAAAAAATTAAATGCTGGATGTGGTGTACACACAATGAAAAAAAGCTCACCAACAATTGACTAAGACCAAAACACATCTCACTGTATAAAGTTGCTTTTCTATTTAAAATCTCAGGGGTTCAAGACCCTTTGTGCTTTAAAATAGCATGTTATTGTTCACAACTTGGGGAGGATACTGGCAATAATAGTGAAAGAACAAACACACATGTTTTTTTTGGTGAAATGGCATTGCAGACGTTACAAACAACTGGCCAGTATGGGGATTGAACCCATGACCTTGGCGTTATTAGCACCATGCTCTGACCATCTGAGCTAACCGGCCACAAAATAAGTGAAAATAGACTCCATTCATTTGTCCAGTGTTCATTTTGCACAGGGTGAACAACAGTAAAAGGGCAGTAACAAATATCTACAGTGTAGTGCCTTAAGTAAAAAATTAAATGCTGGATGTGGTGTACACACAATGAAAAAAAGCTCACCAACAATTGACTAAGACCAAAACACATCTTACTGTATAAAGTTGCTTTTCTATTTCAAATCTCAGGGGTTCAAGACCCTTTGTGCTTTAAAATAGCATATTATTGTTCACAACTTGGGGAGGATACTGGCAATAATAGTGAAAGAACAAACACATGTTTTTTTTGGTGAAATGGCATTGCAGACGTTACAAACAACTGGCCAGTATGCATATGACCTTGGCGTTATTAGCACCACGCTCTGACCATCTGAGCTAACCGGCCACGATATAGTGAGGATATACTCCATTTATTATTCCACTGTTCATTTTGCACAGGGAAAACCACAGTAGAAGTGCAATATGATTTAGTAAACGACTCACTATGCCTTATTGAGATATTTTGTACACATACACATGGTTACAAAAAACGTATATAAAGTAAGATATTTCATGGATCAATCTTTCGGTCATGTATTTAAATTCAGAGAAGCTTGAATCAATGATTGGATCGCTCTACGTTAAACCTGACAACAGAGCACTAAGACCACGTGGCCTAATGGACAAGGCGTCTGACTTCGAATCAGAAGATTGAGGGTTCGAGTCCCTTCGTGGTTGAATGTTTCTCAATTTACAAAAATATCTACATTGTAGTGCCTTAAGTAAAAAATTTAATGCTGGATGTGGTGTACACACAATGAAAAAAAGCTCACCAACAATAGACTAAGACCAAAACACATCTTACTGTATAAAGTTGCTTTTCTATTTAAACTCTCATGGGTTCAAGACCCTTTGTGCTTTAAAATAGCATGTTATTGTTCACTACTTGGAGAGGAATCTGGCAATAACAGTGAGAGATCAAACACAAGGCTGTTTTTTTGATGAAATGGCATTGCATTCGTTACAAACAACTGGCCAGTATGGGGCTTGAACCCATGACCTTGGCGTTATTAGCACCACGCTCTGACCATCTGAGCTAACCGGCCACAATGTAGTGAAGAGAACTAAGACCACGTGGCCTAATGGACAAGGCGTCTGACTTTGAATCAGAAGATTGAGGATTCGAGTCCCTTTGTGGTTGAATGTTCCACAATTTACACAAATATCTACATTGTAGTGCCTGAAGTAAAAATGAAATGCTGGATGTGGTGTACACACAATGAAAAAAAGCTCACCAACAATTGACTAAGACCAAAACGCATCTTACTGTATAAAGTTGCTTTTCTATTTCAAATCTCAGGGGTTCAAGACCCTTTGTGCTTTAAATTGCATATTATTGTTCACAACTTGGGGAGGATATTGGCAATAATAGTGAAAGAACAAACACACATGTTTTTTTCGTGAAATGCCATTGCATTCGTCACAAACAACTGGCCAGTATGGGGATTGAACCCATGACCTTGGCGTTATTAGCACCACGCTCTGACCATCTGAGCTAACCGGCCACAATATAGTGAGGATAGACTCCATTTATTATTCCACTGTTCCTTTTGCACAGGGAAAACCACAGTAGAAGTGTAGTATGATTAAGTAAACGACTCACTATGCCTTATTGAGATATTTTGTACACATACACATACACATGGTTACAAAAAACTTATATAAAGTAAGATATTTCATGGATCAATCTTTCGGTCATGTATTTAAATTCAGAGAAGCTTTAATCAATGATTGGATCGCTCTACGTTAAACCTGACAACAGAGCACTAAGACCACGTGGCCTAATGGACAAGGCGTCTGACTTCGAATCAGAAGATTGAGGGTTCGAGTCCCTTCGTGTTTGAATGTTCCTCAATTTACAAAAATATATACATTGTAGTGCCTTAAGTAAAAAATTAAATGCTGGATGTGGTGTACACACAATGAAAAAAAGCTCACCAACAATTGACTAAGACCAAAACACATCTTACTGTATAAAGTTGCTTTTCTATTTAAACTCTCATGGGTTCAAGACCCTTTGTGCTTTAAAATAGCATGTTATTGTTCACTACTTGGAGAGGAATCTGGCAATAACAGTGAGAGATCAAACACAAGGCTGTTTTTTTGATGAAATGGCATTGCATTCGTTACAAACAACTGGCCAGTATGGGGCTTGAACCCATGACCTTGGCGTTATTAGCACCACGCTCTGACCATCTGAGCTAACCGGCCACAATACAGTGAAGAGAACTAAGACCACGTGGCCTAATGGACAAGGCGTCTGACTTTGAATCAGAAGATTGAGGATTCGAGTCCCTTTGTGGTTGAATGTTCCACAATTTACACAAATATCTACATTGTAGTGCCTTAAGTAAAAATGAAATGCTGGATGTGGTGTACACACAATGAAAAAAAGCTCACCAACAATTGACTAAGACCAAAACGCATCTTACTGTATAAAGTTGCTTTTCTATTTCAAATCTCAGGGGTTCAAGACCCTTTGTGCTTTAAATTGCATATTATTGTTCACAACTTGGGGAGGATATTGGCAATAATAGTGAAAGAACAAACACAAATGTTTTTTTTGGTGAAATGGCATTGCAGACGTTACAAACAACTGGCCAGTATGGGGATTGAACCCATGACCTTGGCTTTATTAGCACCATGCTCTGACCATCTGAGCTAACCGGCCACAAAATAAGTGAAAATAGACTCCATTCATTTGTCCAGTGTTCATTTTGCACAGGGTGAACAACAGTAGAAGTGTAGTATGATTAAGTAAACGACTCACTATGCCTTATTGAGATATTTTGTACACATAAACATACACATGGTTACAAAAAACTTATATAAAGTAAGATATTTCATGGATCAATCTTTCGGTCATGTATTTAAATTCAGAGAAGCTTTAATCAATGATTGGATCGCTCTACGTTAAACCTGACAACAGAGCACTAAGACCACGTGGCCTAATGGACAAGGCGTCTGACTTCGAATCAGAAGATTGAGGGTTCGAGTCCATTCGTGGTTGAATGTTCCTCAATTTACAAAAATATCTACATTGTAGTGCCTTAAGTAAAAAATTAAATGCTGGATGTGGTGTACACACAATGAAAAAAAGCTCACCAACAATTGACTAAGACCAAAACACATCTCACTGTATAAAGTTGCTTTTCTATTTAAAATCTCAGGGGTTCAAGACCCTTTGTGCTTTAAAATAGCATGTTATTGTTCACAACTTGGGGAGGATACTGGCAATAATAGTGAAAGAACAAACACACATGTTTTTTTTGGTGAAATGGCATTGCAGACGTTACAAACAACTGGCCAGTATGGGGATTGAACCCATGACCTTGGCGTTATTAGCACCATGCTCTGACCATCTGAGCTAACCGGCCACAAAATAAGTGAAAATAGACTCCATTCATTTGTCCAGTGTTCATTTTGCACAGGGTGAACAACAGTAAAAGGGCAGTAACAAATATCTACAGTGTAGTGATTAAGTAAAAAATTAAATGCTGGATGTGGTGTACACACAATGAAAAAAAAGCTCACCAACAATTGACTAAGACCAAAACACATCTTACTGTATAAAGTTGCTTTTCTATTTCAAATCTCAGGGGTTCAAGACCCTTTGTGCTTTAAAATAGCATATTATTGTTCACAACTTGGGGAGGATACTGGCAATAATAGTGAAAGAACAAACACATGTTTTTTTTGGTGAAATGGCATTGCAGACGTTACAAACAACTAGCCAGTATGCATATGACCTTGGCGTTATTAGCACCACGCTCTGACCATCTAAGCTAACCGGCCACAATATAGTGAGGATAGACTCCATTTATTATTCCACTGTTCATTTTGCACAGGGAAAACCACAGTAGAAGTGCAATATGATTTAGTAAACGACTCACTATGCCTTATTGAGATATTTTGTACACATACACATGGTTACAAAAAACGTATATAAAGTAAGATATTTCATGGATCAATCTTTCGGTCATGTATTTAAATTCAGAGAAGCTTTAATCAATGATTGGATCGCTCTACGTTAAACCTGACAGCAGAGCACTAAGACCACGTGGCCTAATGGACAAGGCGTCTGACTTCGAATCAGAAGATTGAGGGTTCGAGTCCCTTCGTGGTTGAATGTTCCTCAATTTACAAAAATATATACATTGTAGTGCCTTAAGTAAAAAATTAAATGCTGGATGTGGTGTACACACAATGAAAAAAAGCTCACCAACAATTGACTAAGACCAAAACACATCTTACTGTATAAAGTTGCTTTTCTATTTAAACTCTCATGGGTTCAAGACCCTTTGTGCTTTAAAATAGCATGTTATTGTTCACTACTTGGAGAGGAATCTGGCAATAACAGTGAGAGATCAAACACAAGGCTGTTTTTTTGATGAAATGGCATTGCATTCGTTACAAACAACTGGCCAGTATGGGGCTTGAACCCATGAACTTGGCGTTATTAGCACCACGCTCTGACCATCTGAGCTAACCGGCCACAATGTAGTGAAGAGAACTAAGACCACGTGGCCTAATGGACAAGGCGTCTGACTTTGAATCAGAAGATTGAGGATTCGAGTCCCTTTGTGGTTGAATGTTCCACAATTTACACAAATATCTACATTGTAGTGCCTTAAGTAAAAATGAAATGCTGGATGTGGTGTACACACAATGAAAAAAAGCTCACCAACAATTGACTAAGACCAAAACGCATCTTACTGTATAAAGTTGCTTTTCTATTTCAAATCTCAGGGGTTCAAGACCCTTTGTGCTTTAAATTGCATATTATTGTTCACAACTTGGGGAGGATATTGGCAATAATAGTGAAAGAACAAACACACATGTTTTTTTTGGTGAAATGCCATTGCATTCGTCACAAACAACTGGCCAGTATGGGGATTGAACCCATGACCTTGGCGTTATTAGCACCACGCTCTGACCATCTGAGCTAACCGGCCACAATATAGTGAGGATAGACTCCATTTATTATTCCACTGTTCCTTTTGCACAGGGAAAACCACAGTAGTAGTGTAGTATGATTAAGTAAACGACTCACTATGCCTTATTGAGATATTTTGTACACATACACATACACATGGTTACAAAAAACTTATATAAAGTAAGATATTTCATGGATCAATCTTTCGGTCATGTATTTAAATTCAGAGAAGCTTTAATCAATGATTGGATCGCTCTACGTTAAACCTGACAACAGAGCACTAAGACCAAGTGGCCTAATGGACAAGGCGTCTGACTTCGAATCAGAAGATTGAGGGTTCGAGTCCATTCGTGGTTGAATGTTCCTCAATTTACAAAAATATCTACATTGTAGTGCCTTAAGTAAAAAATTAAATGCTGGATGTGGTGTACACACAATGAAAAAAAGCTCACCAACAATTGACTAAGACCAAAACACATCTCACTGTATAAAGTTGCTTTTCTATTTAAAATCTCAGGGGTTCAAGACCCTTTGTGCTTTAAAATAGCATGTTATTGTTCACAACTTGGGGAGGATACTGGCAATAATAGTGAAAGAACAAACACACATGTTTTTTTTGGTGAAATGGCATTGCAGACGTTACAAACAACTGGCCAGTATGGGGATTGAACCCATGACCTTGGCGTTATTAGCACCATGCTCTGACCATCTGAGCTAACCGGCCACAAAATAAGTGAAAATAGACTCCATTCATTTGTCCAGTGTTCATTTTGCACAGGGTGAACAACAGTAAAAGGGCAGTAACAAATATCTACAGTGTAGTGCCTTAAGTAAAAAATTAAATGCTGGATGTGGTGTACACACAATGAAAAAAAGCTCACCAACAATTGACTAAGACCAAAACACATCTTACTGTATAAAGTTGCTTTTCTATTTCAAATCTCAGGGGTTCAAGACCCTTTGTGCTTTAAAATAGCATATTATTGTTCACAACTTGGGGAGGATACTGGCAATAATAGTGAAAGAACAAACACATGTTTTTTTTGGTGAAATGGCATTGCAGACGTTACAAACAACTGGCCAGTATGCATATGACCTTGGCGTTATTAGCACCACGCTCTGACCATCTGAGCTAACCGGCCACAATATAGTGAGGATATACTCCATTTATTATTCCACTGTTCATTTTGCACAGGGAAAACCACAGTAGAAGTGCAATATGATTTAGTAAACGACTCACTATGCCTTATTGAGATATTTTGTACACATACACATGGTTACAAAAAACGTATATAAAGTAAGATATTTCATGGATCAATCTTTCGGTCATGTATTTAAATTCAGAGAAGCTTGAATCAATGATTGGATCGCTCTACGTTAAACCTGACAACAGAGCACTAAGACCACGTGGCCTAATGGACAAGGCGTCTGACTTCGAATCAGAAGATTGAGGGTTCGAGTCCCTTCGTGGTTGAATGTTCCTCAATTTACAAAAATATCTACATTGTAGTGCCTTAAGTAAAAAATTTAATGCTGGATGTGGTGTACACACAATGAAAAAAAGCTCACCAACAATTGACTAAGACCAAAACACATCTTACTGTATAAAGTTGCTTTTCTATTTAAACTCTCATGGGTTCAAGACCCTTTGTGCTTTAAAATAGCATGTTATTGTTCACTACTTGGAGAGGAATCTGGCAATAACAGTGAGAGATCAAACACAAGGCTGTTTTTTTGATGAAATGGCATTGCATTCGTTACAAACAACTGGCCAGTATGGGGCTTGAACCCATGACCTTGGCGTTATTAGCACCACGCTCTGACCATCTGAGCTAACCGGCCACAATGTAGTGAAGAGAACTAAGACCACGTGGCCTAATGGACAAGGCGTCTGACTTTGAATCAGAAGATTGAGGATTCGAGTCCCTTTGTGGTTGAATGTTCCACAATTTACACAAATATCTACATTGTAGTGCCTTAAGTAAAAATGAAATGCTGGATGTGGTGTACACACAATGAAAAAAAGCTCACCAACAATTGACTAAGACCAAAACGCATCTTACTGTATAAAGTTGCTTTTCTATTTCAAATCTCAGGGGTTCAAGACCCTTTGTGCTTTAAATTGCATATTATTGTTCACAACTTGGGGAGGATATTGGCAATAATAGTGAAAGAACAAACACACATGTTTTTTTTGGTGAAATGCCATTGCATTCGTCACAAACAACTGGCCAGTATGGGGATTGAACCCATGACCTTGGCGTTATTAGCACCACGCTCTGACCATCTGAGCTAACCGGCCACAATATAGTGAGGATAGACTCCATTTATTATTCCACTGTTCCTTTTGCACAGGGAAAACCACAGTAGAAGTGTAGTATGATTAAGTAAACGACTCACTATGCCTTATTGAGATATTTTGTACACATACACATACACATGGTTACAAAAAACTTATATAAAGTAAGATATTTCATGGATCAATCTTTCGGTCATGTATTTAAATTCAGAGAAGCTTTAATCAATGATTGGATCGCTCTACGTTAAACCTGACAACAGAGCACTAAGACCAAGTGGCCTAATGGACAAGGCGTCTGACTTCGAATCAGAAGATTGAGGGTTCGAGTCCATTCGTGGTTGAATGTTCCTCAATTTACAAAAATATCTACATTGTAGTGCCTTAAGTAAAAAATTAAATGATGGATGTGGTGTACACACAATGAAAAAAAGCTCACCAACAATTGACTAAGACCAAAACACATCTCACTGTATAAAGTTGCTTTTCTATTTAAAATCTCAGGGGTTCAAGACCCTTTGTGCTTTAAAATAGCATGTTATTGTTCACAACTTGGGGAGGATACTGGCAATAATAGTGAAAGAACAAACACACATGTTTTTTTTGGTGAAATGGCATTGCAGACGTTACAAACAACTGGCCAGTATGGGGATTGAACCCATGACCTTGGCGTTATTAGCACCATGCTCTGACCATCTGAGCTAACCGGCCACAAAATAAGTGAAAATAGACTCCATTCATTTGTCCAGTGTTCATTTTGCACAGGGTGAACAACAGTAAAAGGGCAGTAACAAATATCTACAGTGTAGTGCCTTAAGTAAAAAATTAAATGCTGGATGTGGTGTACACACAATGAAAAAAAGCTCACCAACAATTGACTAAGACCAAAACACATCTTACTGTATAAAGTTGCTTTTCTATTTCAAATCTCAGGGGTTCAAGACCCTTTGTGCTTTAAAATAGCATATTATTGTTCACAACTTGGGGAGGATACTGGCAATAATAGTGAAAGAACAAACACATGTTTTTTTTGGTGAAATGGCATTGCAGACGTTACAAACAACTGGCCAGTATGCATATGACCTTGGCGTTATTAGCACCACGCTCTGACCATCTGAGCTAACCGGCCACGATATAGTGAGGATATACTCCATTTATTATTCCACTGTTCATTTTGCACAGGGAAAACCACAGTAGAAGTGCAATATGATTTAGTAAACGACTCACTATGCCTTATTGAGATATTTTGTACACATACACATGGTTACAAAAAACGTATATAAAGTAAGATATTTCATGGATCAATCTTTCGGTCATGTATTTAAATTCAGAGAAGCTTGAATCAATGATTGGATCGCTCTACGTTAAACCTGACAACAGAGCACTAAGACCACGTGGCCTAATGGACAAGGCGTCTGACTTCGAATCAGAAGATTGAGGGTTCGAGTCCCTTCGTGGTTGAATGTTTCTCAATTTACAAAAATATCTACATTGTAGTGCCTTAAGTAAAAAATTTAATGCTGGATGTGGTGTACACACAATGAAAAAAAGCTCACCAACAATAGACTAAGACCAAAACACATCTTACTGTATAAAGTTGCTTTTCTATTTAAACTCTCATGGGTTCAAGACCCTTTGTGCTTTAAAATAGCATGTTATTGTTCACTACTTGGAGAGGAATCTGGCAATAACAGTGAGAGATCAAACACAAGGCTGTTTTTTTGATGAAATGGCATTGCATTCGTTACAAACAACTGGCCAGTATGGGGCTTGAACCCATGACCTTGGCGTTATAAGCACCACGCTCTGACCATCTGAGCTAACCGGCCACAATGTAGTGAAGAGAACTAAGACCACGTGGCCTAATGGACAAGGCGTCTGACTTTGAATCAGAAGATTGAGGATTCGAGTCCCTTTGTGGTTGAATGTTCCACAATTTACACAAATATCTACATTGTAGTGCCTGAAGTAAAAATGAAATGCTGGATGTGGTGTACACACAATGAAAAAAAGCTCACCAACAATTGACTAAGACCAAAACGCATCTTACTGTATAAAGTTGCTTTTCTATTTCAAATCTCAGGGGTTCAAGACCCTTTGTGCTTTAAATTGCATATTATTGTTCACAACTTGGGGAGGATATTGGCAATAATAGTGAAAGAACAAACACACATGTTTTTTTCGTGAAATGCCATTGCATTCGTCACAAACAACTGGCCAGTATGGGGATTGAACCCATGACCTTGGCGTTATTAGCACCACGCTCTGACCATCTGAGCTAACCGGCCACAATATAGTGAGGATAGACTCCATTTATTATTCCACTGTTCCTTTTGCACAGGGAAAACCACAGTAGAAGTGTAGTATGATTAAGTAAACGACTCACTATGCCTTATTGAGATATTTTGTACACATACACATACACATGGTTACAAAAAACTTATATAAAGTAAGATATTTCATGGATCAATCTTTCGGTCATGTATTTAAATTCAGAGAAGCTTTAATCAATGATTGGATCGCTCTACGTTAAACCTGACAACAGAGCACTAAGACCAAGTGGCCTAATGGACAAGGCGTCTGACTTCGAATCAGAAGATTGAGGGTTCGAGTCCCTTCGTGGTTGAATGTTCCTCAATTTACAAAAATATCTACATTGTAGTGCCTTAAGTAAAAAATTTAATGCTGGATGTGGTGTACACACAATGAAAAAAAGCTCACCAACAATTGACTAAGACCAAAACACATCTTACTGTATAAAGTTGCTTTTCTATTTAAACTCTCATGGGTTCAAGACCCTTTGTGCTTTAAAATAGCATGTTATTGTTCACTACTTGGAGAGGAATCTGGCAATAACAGTGAGAGATCAAACACAAGGCTGTTTTTTTGATGAAATGGCATTGCATTCGTTACAAACAACTGGCCAGTATGGGGCTTGAACCCATGACCTTGGCGTTATTAGCACCACGCTCTGACCATCTGAGCTAACCGGCCACAATATAGTGAGGATAGACTCCATTTATTATTCCACTGTTCCTTTTGCACAGGGAAAACCACAGTAGAAGTGTAGTATGATTAAGTAAACGACTCACTATGCCTTATTGAGATATTTTGTACACATACACATACACATGGTTACAAAAAACTTATATAAAGTAAGATATTTCATGGATCAATCTTTCGGTCATGTATTTAAATTCAGAGAAGCTTTAATCAATGATTGGATCGCTCTACGTTAAACCTGACAACAGAGCACTAAGACCAAGTGGCCTAATGGACAAGGCGTCTGACTTCGAATCAGAAGATTGAGGGTTCGAGTCCCTTCGTGGTTGAATGTTCCTCAATTTACAAAAATATCTACATTGTAGTGCCTTAAGTAAAAAATTTAATGCTGGATGTGGTGTACACACAATGAAAAAAAGCTCACCAACAATTGACTAAGACCAAAACACATCTTACTGTATAAAGTTGCTTTTCTATTTAAACTCTCATGGGTTCAAGACCCTTTGTGCTTTAAAATAGCATGTTATTGTTCACTACTTGGAGAGGAATCTGGCAATAACAGTGAGAGATCAAACACAAGGCTGTTTTTTTGATGAAATGGCATTGCATTCGTTACAAACAACTGGCCAGTATGGGGCTTGAACCCATGACCTTGGCGTTATTAGCACCACGCTCTGACCATCTGAGCTAACCGGCCACAATGTAGTGAAGAGAACTAAGACCACGTGGCCTAATGGACAAGGCGTCTGACTTTGAATCAGAAGATTGAGGATTCGAGTCCCTTTGTGGTTGAATGTTCCACAATTTACACAAATATCTACATTGTAGTGCCTTAAGTAAAAATGAAATGCTGGATGTGGTGTACACACAATGAAAAAAAGCTCACCAACAATTGACTAAGACCAAAACGCATCTTACTGTATAAAGTTGCTTTTCTATTTCAAATCTCAGGGGTTCAAGACCCTTTGTGCTTTAAATTGCATATTATTGTTCACAACTTGGGGAGGATATTGGCAATAATAGTGAAAGAACAAACACACATGTTTTTTTTGGTGAAATGCCATTGCATTCGTCACAAACAACTGGCCAGTATGGGGATTGAACCCATGACCTTGGCGTTATTAGCACCACGCTCTGACCATCTGAGCTAACCGGCCACAATATAGTGAGGATAGACTCCATTTATTATTCCACTGTTCCTTTTGCACAGGGAAAACCACAGTAGAAGTGTAGTATGATTAAGTAAACGACTCACTATGCCTTATTGAGATATTTTGTACACATACACATACACATGGTTACAAAAAACTTATATAAAGTAAGATATTTCATGGATCAATCTTTCGGTCATGTATTTAAATTCAGAGAAGCTTTAATCAATGATTGGATCGCTCTACGTTAAACCTGACAACAGAGCACTAAGACCAAGTGGCCTAATGGACAAGGCGTCTGACTTCGAATCAGAAGATTGAGGGTTCGAGTCCATTCGTGGTTGAATGTTCCTCAATTTACAAAAATATCTACATTGTAGTGCCTTAAGTAAAAAATTAAATGCTGGATGTGGTGTACACACAATGAAAAAAAGCTCACCAACAATTGACTAAGACCAAAACACATCTCACTGTATAAAGTTGCTTTTCTATTTAAAATCTCAGGGGTTCAAGACCCTTTGTGCTTTAAAATAGCATGTTATTGTTCACAACTTGGGGAGGATACTGGCAATAATAGTGAAAGAACAAACACACATGTTTTTTTTGGTGAAATGGCATTGCAGACGTTACAAACAACTGGCCAGTATGGGGATTGAACCCATGACCTTGGCGTTATTAGCACCATGCTCTGACCATCTGAGCTAACCGGCCACAAAATAAGTGAAAATAGACTCCATTCATTTGTCCAGTGTTCATTTTGCACAGGGTGAACAACAGTAAAAGGGCAGTAACAAATATCTACAGTGTAGTGCCTTAAGTAAAAAATTAAATGCTGGATGTGGTGTACACACAATGAAAAAAAGCTCACCAACAATTGACTAAGACCAAAACCCATCTTACTGTATAAAGTTGCTTTTCTATTTCAAATCTCAGGGGTTCAAGACCCTTTGTGCTTTAAAATAGCATATTATTGTTCACAACTTGGGGAGGATACTGGCAATAATAGTGAAAGAACAAACACATGTTTTTTTTGGTGAAATGGCATTGCAGACGTTACAAACAACTGGCCAGTATGCATATGACCTTGGCGTTATTAGCACCACGCTCTGACCATCTGAGCTAACCGGCCACGATATAGTGAGGATATACTCCATTTATTATTCCACTGTTCATTTTGCACAGGGAAAACCACAGTAGAAGTGCAATAGGATTTAGTAAACGACTCACTATGCCTTATTGAGATATTTTGTACACATACACATGGTTACAAAAAACTTATATAAAGTAAGATATTTCATGGATCAATCTTTCGGTCATGTATTTAAATTCAGAGAAGCTTTAATCAATGATTGGATCGCTCTACGTTAAACCTGACAACAGAGCACTAAGACCACGTGGCCTGATGGACAAGGCGTCTGACTTCGAATCAGAAGATTGAGGGTTCGAGTCCCTTCGTGGTTGAATGTTCCTCAATTTACATAAATATATACATTGTAGTGCCTTAAGTAAAAAATTAAATGCTGGTTGTGGTGTACACACAATGAAAAAAAGCTCACCAACAATTGACTAAGACCAAAACACATCTTACTGTATAAAGTTGCTTTTCTATTTAAACTCTCATGGGTTCAAGACCCTTTGTGCTTTAAAATAGCATGTTATTGTTCACTACTTGGAGAGGAATCTGGCAATAACAGTGAGAGATCAAACACAAGGCTGTTTTTTTGATGAAATGGCATTGCATTCGTTACAAACAACTGGCCAGTATGGGGCTTGAACCCATGACCTTGGCGTTATTAGCACCACGCTCTGACCATCTGAGCTAACCGGCCACAATACAGTGAGGATAGACTCCATTTATTATTCCACTGTTCCTTTTGCACAGGGAAAACCACAGTAGAAGTGCAGTATGATTTAGTAAACGACTCACTATGCCTTATTGAGATATTTTGTACACATACACATGGTTACAAAAAACGTATATAAAGTAAGATATTTCATGGATCAATCTTTCGGTCATGTATTTAAATTCAGAGAAGCTTTAATCAATGATTGGATCGCTCTACGTTAAACCTGACAACAGAGCACTAAGACCACGTGGCCTAATGGACAAGGCGTCTGACTTCGAATCAGAAGATTGAGGGTTCGAGTCCCTTCGTGGTTGAATGTTCCTCAATTTACAAAAATATATACATTGTAGTGCCTTAAGTAAAAAATTAAATGCTGGATGTGGTGTACACACAATGAAAAAAAGCTCACCAACAATTGACTAAGACCAAAACACATCTTACTGTATAAAGTTGCTTTTCTATTTAAACTCTCATGGGTTCAAGACCCTTTGTGCTTTAAAATAGCATGTTATTGTTCACTACTTGGAGAGGAATCTGGCAATAACAGTGAGAGATCAAACACAAGGCTGTTTTTTTGATGAAATGGCATTGCATTCGTTACAAACAACTGGCCAGTATGGGGCTTGAACCCATGACCTTGGCGTTATTAGCACCACGCTCTGACCATCTGAGCTAACCGGCCACAATGTAGTGAAGAGAACTAAGACCACGTGGCCTAATGGACAAGGCGTCTGACTTTGAATCAGAAGATTGAGGATTCGAGTCCCTTTGTCGTTGAATGTTCCACAATTTACACAAATATCTACATTGTAGTGCCTTAAGTAAAAATGAAATGCTGGATGTGGTGTACACACAATGAAAAAAAGCTCACCAACAATTGACTAAGACCAAAACGCATCTTACTGTATAAAGTTGCTTTTCTATTTCAAATCTCAGGGGTTCAAGACCCTTTGTGCTTTAAATTGCATATTATTGTTCACAACTTGGGGAGGATATTGGCAATAATAGTGAAAGAACAAACACACATGTTTTTTTCGTGAAATGCCATTGCATTCGTCACAAACAACTGGCCAGTATGGGGATTGAACCCATGACCTTGGCGTTATTAGCACCACGCTCTGACCATCTGAGCTAACCGGCCACAATATAGTGAGGATAGACTCCATTTATTATTCCACTGTTCCTTTGCACAGGGAAAACCACAGTAGAAGTGTAGTATGATTAAGTAAACGACTCACTATGCCTTATTGAGATATTTTGTACACATACACATACACATGGTTACAAAAAACTTATATAAAGTAAGATATTTCATGGATCAATCTTTCGGTCATGTATTTAAATTCAGAGAAGCTTTAATCAATGATTGGATCGCTCTACGTTAAACCTGACAACAGAGCACTAAGACCAAGTGGCCTAATGGACAAGGCGTCTGACTTCGAATCAGAAGATTGAGGGTTCGAGTCCATTCGTGGTTGAATGTTCCTCAATTTACAAAAATATCTACATTGTAGTGCCTTAAGTAAAAAATTAAATGCTGGATGTGGTGTACACACAATGAAAAAAAGCTCACCAACAATTGACTAAGACCAAAACACATCTCACTGTATAAAGTTGCTTTTCTATTTAAAATCTCAGGGGTTCAAGACCCTTTGTGCTTTAAAATAGCATGTTATTGTTCACAACTTGGGGAGGATACTGGCAATAATAGTGAAAGAACAAACACACATGTTTTTTTTGGTGAAATGGCATTGCAGACGTTACAAACAACTGGCCAGTATGGGGATTGAACCCATGACCTTGGCGTTATTAGCACCATGCTCTGACCATCTGAGCTAACCGGCAACAAAATAAGTGAAAATAGACTCCATTCATTTGTCCAGTGTTCATTTTGCACAGGGTGAACAACAGTAAAAGGGCAGTAACAAATATCTACAGTGTAGTGCCTTAAGTAAAAAATTAAATGCTGGATGTGGTGTACACACAATGAAAAAAAGCTCACCAACAATTGACTAAGACCAAAACACATCTTACTTTATAAAGTTGCTTTTCTATTTCAAATCTCAGGGGTTCAAGACCCTTTGTGCTTTAAAATAGCATATTATTGTTCACAACTTGGGGAGGATACTGGCAATAATAGTGGAAGAACAAACACATGTTTTTTTTGGTGAAATGGCATTGCAGACGTTACAAACAACTGGCCAGTATGCATATGACCTTGGCGTTATTAGCACCACGCTCTGACCATCTGAGCTAACCGGCCACAATATAGTGAGGATATACTCCATTTATTATTCCACTGTTCATTTTGCACAGGGAAAACCACAGTAGAAGTGCAATATGATTTAGTAAACGACTCACTACGCCTTATTGAGATATTTTGTACACATACACATGGTTACAAAAAACGTATATAAAGTAAGATATTTCATGGATCAATCTTTCGGTCATGTATTTAAATTCAGAGAAGCTTGAATCAATGATTGGATCGCTCTACGTTAAACCTGACAACAGAGCACTAAGACCACGTGGCCTAATGGACAAGGCGTCTGACTTCGAATCAGAAGATTGAGGGTTCGAGTCCCTTCGTGGTTGAATGTTCCTCAATTTACATAAATATATACATTGTAGTGCCTTAAGTAAAAAATTAAATGCTGGTTGTGGTGTACACACAATGAAAAAAAGCTCACCAACAATTGACTAAGACCAAAACACATCTTACTGTATAAAGTTGCTTTTCTATTTAAACTCTCATGGGTTCAAGACCCTTTGTGCTTTAAAATAGCATGTTATTGTTCACTACTTGGAGAGGAATCTGGCAATAACAGTGAGAGATAAAACACAAGGCTGTTTTTTTGATGAAATGGCATTGCATTCGTTACAAACAACTGGCCAGTATGGGGCTTGAACCCATGACCTTGGCGTTATTAGCACCACGCTCTGACCATCTGAGCTAACCGGCCACAATACAGTGAGGATAGACTCCATTTATTATTCCACTGTTCCTTTTGCACAGGGAAAACCACAGTAGAAGTGCAGTATGATTTAGTAAACGACTCACTATGCCTTATTGAGATATTTTGTACACATACACATGGTTACAAAAAACGTATATAAAGTAAGATATTTCATGGATCAATCTTTCGGTCATGTATTTAAATTCAGAGAAGCTTTAATCAATGATTGGATCGCTCTACGTTAAACCTGACAACAGAGCACTAAGACCACGTGGCCTAATGGACAAGGCGTCTGACTTCGAATCAGAAGATTGAGGGTTCGAGTCCCTTCGTGGTTGAATGTTCCTCAATTTACAAAAATATATACATTGTAGTGCCTTAAGTAAAAAATTAAATGCTGGATGTGGTGTACACACAATGAAAAAAAGCTCACCAACAATTGACTAAGACCAAAACACATCTTACTGTATAAAGTTGCTTTTCTATTTAAACTCTCATGGGTTCAAGACCCTTTGTGCTTTAAAATAGCATGTTATTGTTCACTACTTGGAGAGGAATCTGGCAATAACAGTGAGAGATCAAACACAAGGCTGTTTTTTTGATGAAATGGCATTGCATTCGTTACAAACAACTGGCCAGTATGGGGCTTGAACCCATGACCTTGGCGTTATTAGCACCACGCTCTGACCATCTGAGCTAACCGGCCACAATGTAGTGAAGAGAACTAAGACCACGTGGCCTAATGGACAAGGCGTCTGACTTTGAATCAGAAGATTGAGGATTCGAGTCCCTTTGTCGTTGAATGTTCCACAATTTACACAAATATCTACATTGTAGTGCCTTAAGTAAAAATGAAATGCTGGATGTGGTGTACACACAATGAAAAAAAGCTCACCAACAATTGACTAAGACCAAAACGCATCTTACTGTATAAAGTTGCTTTTCTATTTCAAATCTCAGGGGTTCAAGACCCTTTGTGCTTTAAATTGCATATTATTGTTCACAACTTGGGGAGGATATTGGCAATAATAGTGAAAGAACAAACACACATGTTTTTTTTGGTGAAATGCCATTGCATTTGTCACAAACAACTGGCCAGTATGGGGATTGAACCCATGACCTTGGCGTTATTAGCACCACGCTCTGACCATCTGAGCTAACCGGCAGCAATATAATGAGGATAGTCTCCATTTATTATTCCACTGTTCCTTTTGCACAGGGAAAACCACAGTAGAAGTGTAGTATGATTAAGTAAATGACTCACTATGCCTTATTGAGATATTTTGTACACATACACATACACATGGTTACAAAAAACTTATATAAAGTAAGATATTTCATGGATCAATCTTTCGGTCATGTATTTAAATTCAGAGAAGCTTTAATCAATGATTGGATCGCTCTACGTTAAACCTGACAACAGAGCACTAAGACCAAGTGGCCTAATGGACAAGGCGTCTGACTTCGAATCAGAAGATTGAGGGTTCGAGTCCATTCGTGGTTGAATGTTCCTCAATTTACAAAAATATCTACATTGTAGTGCCTTAAGTAAAAAATTAAATGCTGGATGTGGTGTACACACAATGAAAAAAAGCTCACCAACAATTGACTAAGACCAAAACACATCTCACTGTATAAAGTTGCTTTTCTATTTAAAATCTCAGGGGTTCAAGACCCTTTGTGCTTTAAAATAGCATGTTATTGTTCACAACTTGGGGAGGATACTGGCAATAATAGTGAAAGAACAAACACACATGTTTTTTTTGGTGAAATGGCATTGCAGACGTTTCAAACAACTGGCCAGTATGGGGATTGAACCCATGACCTTGGCGTTATTAGCACCATGCTCTGACCATCTGAGCTAACCGGCCACAAAATAAGTGAAAATAGACTCCATTCATTTGTCCAGTGTTCATTTTGCACAGGGTGAACAACAGTAAAAGGGCAGTAACAAATATCTACAGTGTAGTGCCTTAAGTAAAAAATTAAATGCTGGATGTGGTGTACACACAATGAAAAAAAGCTTACCAACAATTGACTAAGACCAAAACACATCTTACTGTATAAAGTTGCTTTTCTATTTCAAATCTCAGGGGTTCAAGACCCTTTGTGCTTCAAAATAGCATATTATTGTTCACAACTTGGGGAGGATACTGGCAATAATAGTGAAAGAACAAACACATGTTTTTTTTGGAGAAATGGCATTGCAGACGTTACAAACAACTGGCCAGTATGCATATGACCTTGGCGTTATTAGCACCACGCTCTGACCATCTGAGCTAACCGGCCACAATATAGTGAGGATAGACTCCATTTATTATTCCACTGTTCATTTTGCACAGGGAAAACCACAGTAGAAGTGCAGTATGATTTAGTAAACGACTCACTATGCCTTATTGAGATATTTTGTACACATACACATGGTTACAAAAAACCTATATAAAGTAAGATATTTCATGGATCAATCTTTCGGTCATGTATTTAAATTCAGAGAAGCTTTAATCAATGATTGGATCGCTCTACGTTAAACCTGACAACAGAGCACTAAGACCACGTGGCCTGATGGACAAGGCGTCTGACTTCGAATCAGAAGATTGAGGGTTCGAGTCCCTTCGTGGTTGAATGTTCCTCAATTTACATAAATATATACATTGTAGTGCCTTAAGTAAAAAATTAAATGCTGGTTGTGGTGTACACACAATGAAAAAAAGCTCACCAACAATTGACTAAGACCAAAACACATCTTACTGTATAAAGTTGCTTTTCTATTTAAACTCTCATGGGTTCAAGACCCTTTGTGCTTTAAAACAGCATGTTATTGTTCACTACTTGGAGAGGAATCTGGCAATAACAGTGAGAGATCAAACACAAGGCTGTTTTTTTGATGAAATGGCATTGCATTCGTTACAAACAACTGGCCAGTATGGGGCTTGAACCCATGACCTTGGCGTTATTAGCACCACGCTCTGACCATCTGAGCTAACCGGCCACAATACAGTGAGGATAGACTCCATTTATTATTCCACTGTTCCTTTTGCACAGGGAAAACCACAGTAGAAGTGCAGTATGATTTAGTAAACGACTCACTATGCCTTATTGAGATATTTTGTACACATACACATGGTTACAAAAAACGTATATAAAGTAAGATATTTCATGGATCAATCTTTCGGTCATGTATTTAAATTCAGAGAAGCTTTAATCAATGATTGGATCGCTCTACGTTAAACCTGACAACAGAGCACTAAGACCACGTGGCCTAATGGACAAGGCGTCTGACTTCGAATCAGAAGATTGAGGGTTCGAGTCCCTTCGTGGTTGAATGTTCCTCAATTTACAAAAATATATACATTGTAGTGCCTTAAGTAAAAAATTAAATGCTGGATGTGGTGTACACACAATGAAAAAAAGCTCACCAACAATTGACTAAGACCAAAACACATCTTACTGTATAAAGTTGCTTTTCTATTTAAACTCTCATGGGTTCAAGACCCTTTGTGCTTTAAAATAGCATGTTATTGTTCACTACTTGGAGAGGAATCTGGCAATAACAGTGAGAGATCAAACACAAGGCTGGTTTTTTGATGAAATGGCATTGCATTCGTTACAAACAACTGGCCAGTATGGGGCTTGAACCCATGACCTTGGCGTTATTAGCACCACGCTCTGACCATCTGAGCTAACCGGCCACAATGTAGTGAAGAGAACTAAGACCACGTGGCCTAATGGACAAGGCGTCTGACTTTGAATCAGAAGATTGAGGATTCGAGTCCCTTTGTCGTTGAATGTTCCACAATTTACACAAATATCTACATTGTAGTGCCTTAAGTAAAAATGAAATGCTGGATGTGGTGTACACACAATGAAAAAAAGCTCACCAACAATTGACTAAGACCAAAACGCATCTTACTGTATAAAGTTGCTTTTCTATTTCAAATCTCAGGGGTTCAAGACCCTTTGTGCTTTAAATTGCATATTATTGTTCACAACTTGGGGAGGATATTGGCAATAATAGTGAAAGAACAAACACACATGTTTTTTTCGTGAAATGCCATTGCATTCGTCACAAACAACTGGCCAGTATGGGGATTGAACCCATGACCTTGGCGTTATTAGCACCACGCTCTGACCATCTGAGCTAACCGGCCACAATATAGTGAGGATAGACTCCATTTATTATTCCACTGTTCCTTTTGCACAGGGAAAACCACAGTAGAAGTGTAGTATGATTAAGTAAACGACTCACTATGCCTTATTGAGATATTTTGTACACATACACATACACATGGTTACAAAAAACTTATATAAAGTAAGATATTTCATGGATCAATCTTTCGGTCATGTATTTAAATTCAGAGAAGCTTTAATCAATGATTGGATCGCTCTACGTTAAACCTGACAACAGAGCACTAAGACCAAGTGGCCTAATGGACAAGGCGTCTGACTTCGAATCAGAAGATTGAGGGTTCGAGTCCATTCGTGGTTGAATGTTCCTCAATTTACAAAAATATCTACATTGTAGTGCCTTAAGTAAAAAATTAAATGCTGGATGTGGTGTACACACAATGAAAAAAAGCTCACCAACAATTGACTAAGACCAAAACACATCTCACTGTATAAAGTTGCTTTTCTATTTAAAATCTCAGGGGTTCAAGACCCTTTGTGCTTTAAAATAGCATGTTATTGTTCACAACTTGGGGAGGATACTGGCAATAATAGTGAAAGAACAAACACACATGTTTTTTTTGGTGAAATGGCATTGCAGACGTTACAAACAACTGGCCAGTATGGGGATTGAACCCATGACCTTGGCGTTATTAGCACCATGCTCTGACCATCTGAGCTAACCGGCCACAAAATAAGTGAAAATAGACTCCATTCATTTGTCCAGTGTTCATTTTGCACAGGGTGAACAACAGTAAAAGGGCAGTAACAAATATCTACAGTGTAGTGCCTTAAGTAAAAATGAAATGCTGGATGTGGTGTACACACAATGAAAAAAAGCTCACCAACAATTGACTAAGACCAAAACGCATCTTACTGTATAAAGTTGCTTTTCTATTTCAAATCTCAGGGGTTCAAGACCCTTTGTGCTTTAAATTGCATATTATTGTTCACAACTTGGGGAGGATATTGGCAATAATAGTGAAAGAACAAACACACATGTTTTTTTTGTGAAATGCCATTGCATTCGTCACAAACAACTGGCCAGTATGGGGATTGAACCCATGACCTTGGCGTTATTAGCACCACGCTCTGACCATCTGAGCTAACCGGCCACAATATAGTGAGGATAGACTCCATTTATTATTCCACTGTTCCTTTTGCACAGGGAAAACCACAGTAGAAGTGTAGTATGATTAAGTAAACGACTCACTATGCCTTATTGAGATATTTTGTACACATACACATACACATGGTTACAAAAAACTTATATAAAGTAAGATATTTCATGGATCAATCTTTCGGTCATGTATTTAAATTCAGAGAAGCTTTAATCAATGATTGGATCGCTCTACGTTAAACCTGACAACAGAGCACTAAGACCAAGTGGCCTAATGGACAAGGCGTCTGACTTCGAATCAGAAGATTGAGGGTTCGAGTCCATTCGTGGTTGAATGTTCCTCAATTTACAAAAATATCTACATTGTAGTGCCTTAAGTAAAAAATTAAATGCTGGATGTGGTGTACACACAATGAAAAAAAGCTCACCAACAATTGACTAAGACCAAAACACATCTCACTGTATAAAGTTGCTTTTCTATTTAAAATCTCAGGGGTTCAAGACCCTTTGTGCTTTAAAATAGCATGTTATTGTTCACAACTTGGGGAGGATACTGGCAATAATAGTGAAAGAACAAACACACATGTTTTTTTTGGTGAAATGGCATTGCAGACGTTACAAACAACTGGCCAGTATGGGGATTGAACCCATGACCTTGGCGTTATTAGCACCATGCTCTGACCATCTGAGCTAACCGGCCACAAAATAAGTGAAAATAGACTCCATTCATTTGTCCAGTGTTCATTTTGCACAGGGTGAACAACAGTAAAAGGGCAGTAACAAATATCTACAGTGTAGTGCCTTAAGTAAAAAATTAAATGCTGGATGTGGTGTACACACAATGAAAAAAAGCTCACCAACAATTGACTAAGACCAAAACACATCTTACTGTATAAAGTTGCTTTTCTATTTCAAATCTCAGGGGTTCAAGACCCTTTGTGCTTTAAAATAGCATATTATTGTTCACAACTTGGGGAGGATACTGGCAATAATAGTGAAAGAACAAACACATGTTTTTTTTGGTGAAATGGCATTGCAGACGTTACAAACAACTGGCCAGTATGCATATGACCTTGGCGTTATTAGCACCACGCTCTGACCATCTGAGCTAACCGGCCACAATATAGTGAGGATATACTCCATTTATTATTCCACTGTTCATTTTGCACAGGGAAAACCACAGTAGAAGTGCAATATGATTTAGTAAACGACTCACTACGCCTTATTGAGATATTTTGTACACATACACATGGTTACAAAAAACGTATATAAAGTAAGATATTTCATGGATCAATCTTTCGGTCATGTATTTAAATTCAGAGAAGCTTGAATCAATGATTGGATCGCTCTACGTTAAACCTGACAACAGAGCACTAAGACCACGTGGCCTAATGGACAAGGCGTCTGACTTCGAATCAGAAGATTGAGGGTTCGAGTCCCTTCGTGGTTGAATGTTCCTCAATTTACAAAAATATCTACATTGTAGTGCCTTAAGTAAAAAATTTAATGCTGGATGTGGTGTACACACAATGAAAAAAAGCTCACCAACAATTGACTAAGACCAAAACACATCTTACTGTATAAAGTTGCTTTTCTATTTAAACTCTCATGGGTTCAAGACCCTTTGTGCTTTAAAATAGCATGTTATTGTTCACTACTTGGAGAGGAATCTGGCAATAACAGTGAGAGATCAAACACAAGGCTGTTTTTTTGATGAAATGGCATTGCATTCGTTACAAACAACTGGCCAGTATGGGGCTTGAACCCATGACCTTGGCGTTATTAGCACCACGCTCTGACCATCTGAGCTAACCGGCCACAATGTAGTGAAGAGAACTAAGACCACGTGGCCTAATGGACAAGGCGTCTGACTTTGAATCAGAAGATTGAGGATTCGAGTCCCTTTGTCGTTGAATGTTCCACAATTTACACAAATATCTACATTGTAGTGCCTTAAGTAAAAATGAAATGCTGGATGTGGTGTACACACAATGAAAAAAAGCTCACCAACAATTGACTAAGACCAAAACGCATCTTACTGTATAAAGTTGCTTTTCTATTTCAAATCTCAGGGGTTCAAGACCCTTTGTGCTTTAAATTGCATATTATTGTTCACAACTTGGGGAGGATATTGGCAATAATAGTGAAAGAACAAACACACATGTTTTTTTTGGTGAAATGCCATTGCATTTGTCACAAACAACTGGCCAGTATGGGGATTGAACCCATGACCTTGGCGTTATTAGCACCACGCTCTGACCATCTGAGCTAACCGGCAGCAATATAATGAGGATAGTCTCCATTTATTATTCCACTGTTCCTTTTGCACAGGGAAAACCACAGTAGAAGTGTAGTATGATTAAGTAAATGACTCACTATGCCTTATTGAGATATTTTGTACACATACACATACACATGGTTACAAAAAACTTATATAAAGTAAGATATTTCATGGATCAATCTTTCGGTCATGTATTTAAATTCAGAGAAGCTTTAATCAATGATTGGATCGCTCTACGTTAAACCTGACAACAGAGCACTAAGACCAAGTGGCCTAATGGACAAGGCGTCTGACTTCGAATCAGAAGATTGAGGGTTCGAGTCCATTCGTGGTTGAATGTTCCTCAATTTACAAAAATATCTACATTGTAGTGCCTTAAGTAAAAAATTAAATGCTGGATGTGGTGTACACACAATGAAAAAAAGCTCACCAACAATTGACTAAGACCAAAACACATCTCACTGTATAAAGTTGCTTTTCTATTTAAAATCTCAGGGGTTCAAGACCCTTTGTGCTTTAAAATAGCATGTTATTGTTCACAACTTGGGGAGGATACTGGCAATAATAGTGAAAGAACAAACACACATGTTTTTTTTGGTGAAATGGCATTGCAGACGTTTCAAACAACTGGCCAGTATGGGGATTGAACCCATGACCTTGGCGTTATTAGCACCATGCTCTGACCATCTGAGCTAACCGGCCACAAAATAAGTGAAAATAGACTCCATTCATTTGTCCAGTGTTCATTTTGCACAGGGTGAACAACAGTAAAAGGGCAGTAACAAATATCTACAGTGTAGTGCCTTAAGTAAAAAATTAAATGCTGGATGTGGTGTACACACAATGAAAAAAAGCTTACCAACAATTGACTAAGACCAAAACACATCTTACTGTATGAAGTTGCTTTTCTATTTCAAATCTCAGGGGTTCAAGACCCTTTGTGCTTCAAAATAGCATATTATTGTTCACAACTTGGGGAGGATACTGGCAATAATAGTGAAAGAACAAACACATGTTTTTTTTGGAGAAATGGCATTGCAGACGTTACAAACAACTGGCCAGTATGCATATGACCTTGGCGTTATTAGCACCACGCTCTGACCATCTGAGCTAACCCGCCACAATACAGTGAGGATAGACTCCATTTATTATTCCACTGTTCCTTTTGCACAGGGAAAACCACAGTAGAAGTGCAGTATGATTTAGTAAACGACTCACTATGCCTTATTGAGATATTTTGTACACATACACATGGTTACAAAAAACGTATATAAAGTAAGATATTTCATGGATCAATCTTTCGGTCATGTATTTAAATTCAGAGAAGCTTTAATCAATGATTGGATCGCTCTACGTTAAACCTGACAACAGAGCACTAAGACCACGTGGCCTAATGGACAAGGCGTCTGACTTCGAATCAGAAGATTGAGGGTTCGAGTCCCTTCGTGGTTGAATGTTCCTCAATTTACAAAAATATATACATTGTAGTGCCTTAAGTAAAAAATTAAATGCTGGATGTGGTGTACACACAATGAAAAAAAGCTCACCAACAATTGACTAAGACCAAAACACATCTTACTGTATAAAGTTGCTTTTCTATTTAAACTCTCATGGGTTCAAGACCCTTTGTGCTTTAAAATAGCATGTTATTGTTCACTACTTGGAGAGGAATCTGGCAATAACAGTGAGAGATCAAACACAAGGCTGTTTTTTTGATGAAATGGCATTGCATTCGTTACAAACAACTGGCCAGTATGGGGCTTGAACCCATGACCTTGGCGTTATTAGCACCACGCTCTGACCATCTGAGCTAACCGGCCACAATGTAGTGAAGAGAACTAAGACCACGTGGCCTAATGGACAAGGCGTCTGACTTTGAATCAGAAGATTGAGGATTCGAGTCCCTTTGTGGTTGAATGTTCCACAATTTACACAAATATCTACATTGTAGTGCCTTAAGTAAAAATGAAATGCTGGATGTGGTGTACACACAATGAAAAAAAGCTCACCAACAATTGACTAAGACCAAAACGCATCTTACTGTATAAAGTTGCTTTTCTATTTCAAATCTCAGGGGTTCAAGACCCTTTGTGCTTTAAATTGCATATTATTGTTCACAACTTGGGGAGGATATTGGCAATAATAGTGAAAGAACAAACACAAATGGTATTTTTGGTGAAATGCCATTGCATTCGTCACAAACAACTGGCCAGTATGGGGATTGAACCCATGACCTTGGCGTTATTAGCACCATGCTCTGACCATCTGAGCTAACCGGCCACAAAATAAGTGAAAATAGACTCCATTCATTTGTCCAGTGTTCATTTTGCACAGGGTGAACAACAGTAAAAGGGCAGTAACAAATATCTACAGTGTAGTGCCTTAAGTAAAAAATTAAATGCTGGATGTGGTGTACACACAATGAAAAAAAGCTTACCAACAATTGACTAAGACCAAAACACATCTTACTGTATAAAGTTGCTTTTCTATTTCAAATCTCAGGGGTTCAAGACCCTTTGTGCTTTAAAATAGCATATTATTGTTCACAACTTGGGGAGGATACTGGCAATAATAGTGAAAGAACAAACACATGTTTTTTTTGGTGAAATGGCATTGCAGACGTTACAAACAACTGGCCAGTATGCATATGACCTTGGCGTTATTAGCACCACGCTCTGACCATCTGAGCTAACCGGCCACAATATAGTGAGGATAGACTCCATTTATTATTCCACTGTTCATTTTGCACAGGGAAAACCACAGTAGAAGTGCAATATGATTTAGTAAACGACTCACTACGCCTTATTGAGATATTTTGTACACATACACATGGTTACAAAAAACGTATATAAAGTAAGATATTTCATGGATCAATCTTTCGGTCATGTATTTAAATTCAGAGAAGCTTTAATCAATGATTGGATCGCTCTACGTTAAACCTGACAACAGAGCACTAAGACCACGTGGCCTAATGTACAAGGCGTCTGACTTTGAATCAGAAGATTGAGGATTCGAGTCCCTTTGTGGTTGAATGTTCCTCAATTTACAAAAATATCTACATTGTAGTGCCTTAAGTAAAAAATTAAATGCTGGATGTGGTGTACACACAATGAAAAAAAGCTCACCAACAATTGACTAAGACCAAAACACATCTCACTGTATAAAGTTGCTTTTCTATTTAAAATCTCAGGGGTTCAAGACCCTTTGTGCTTTAAAATAGCATGTTATTGTTCACAACTTGGGGAGGATACTGGCAATAATAGTGAAAGAACAAACACACATGTTTTTTTTGGTGAAATGGCATTGCAGACGTTACAAACAACTGGCCAGTATGGGGATTGAACCCATGACCTTGGCGTTATTAGCACCATGCTCTGACCATCTGAGCTAACCGGCCACAACGTAGTGAAGAGAACTAAGACCACGTGGCCTAATGGACAAGGCGTCTGACTTTGAATCAGAAGATTGAGGATTCGAGTCCCTTTGTGGTTGAATGTTCCACAATTTACACAAATATCTACATTGTAGTGCCTTAAGTAAAAATGAAATGCTGGATGTGGTGTACACACAATGAAAAAAAGCTCACCAACAATTGACTAAGACCAAAACACATCTCACTGTATAAAGTTGCTTTTCTATTTAAAATCTCAGGGGTTCAAGACCCTTTGTGCTTTAAAATAGCATGTTATTGTTCACAACTTGGGGAGGATACTGGCAATAATAGTGAAAGAACAAACACACAGGTTTTTTTTGGTGAAATGCCATTGCAGACGTTACAAACAACTTGCCAGTATGGGGATTGAACCCATGACCTTGGCGTTATTAGCACCATGCTCTGACCATCTGAGCTAACCGGCCACAAAATAAGTGAAAATAGACTCCATTCATTTGTCCAGTGTTCATTTTGCACAGGGTGAACAACAGTAAAAGGGCAGTAACAAATATCTACAATGTAGTGCCTTAAGTAAAAAATTAAATGCTGGATGTGGTGTACACACAATGAAAAAAAGCTTACCAACAATTGACTAAGACCAAAACACATCTTACTGTATAAAGTTGCTTTTCTATTTCAAATCTCAGGGGTTCAAGACCCTTTGTGCTTTAAAATAGCATATTATTGTTCACAACTTGGGGAGGATACTGGCAATAATAGTGAAAGAACAAACACATGTTTTTTTTTGGTGAAATGGCATTGCAGACGTTACAAACAACTGGCCAGTATGCATATGACCTTGGCGTTATTAGCACCACGCTCTGACCATCTGAGCTAACCGGCCACAATATAGTGAGGATAGACTCCATTTATTATTCCACTGTTCATTTTGCACAGGGAAAACCACAGTAGAAGTGCAATATGATTTAGTAAACGACTCACTATGCCTTATTGAGATATTTTGTACACATACACATGGTTACAAAAAAACGTATATAAAGTAAGATATTTCATGGATCAATCTTTCGGTCATGTATTTAAATTCAGAGAAGCTTTAATCAATGATTGGATCGCTCTACGTTAAACCTGACAACAGAGCACTAAGACCACGTGGCCTAATGGACAAGGCGTCTGACTTCGAATCAGAAGATTGAGGGTTCGAGTCCCTTCGTGGTTGAATGTTCCTCAATTTACATAAATATATACATTGTAGTGCCTTAAGTAAAAAATTAAATGCTGGATGTGGTGTACACACAATGAAAAAAAAGCTCACCAACAATTGACTAAGACCAAAACACATCTTACTGTATAAAGTTGCTTTTCTATTTAAACTCTCATGGGTTCAAGACCCTTTGTGCTTTAAAATAGCATGTTATTGTTCACTACTTGGAGAGGAATCTGGCAATAACAGTGAGAGATCAAACACAAGGCTTTTTTTTTGATGAAATGGCATTGCATTCGTTACAAACAACTGGCCAGTATGGGGCTTGAACCAATGACCTTGGCGTTATTAGCACCACGCTCTAACCATCTGAGCTAACCGGCCACAACGTAGTGAAGAGAACTAAGACCACGTGGCCTAATGGACAAGGCGTCTGACTTTGAATCAGAAGATTGAGGATTCGAGTCCCTTTGTGGTTGAATGTTCCACAATTTACACAAATATCTACATTGTAGTGCCTTAAGTAAAAATGAAATGCTGGATGTGGTGTACACACAATGAAAAAAAACTCACCAACAATTGACTAAGACCAAAACACATCTTACTGTAAAAAGTTGCTTTTCTATTTCAAATCTCAGGGGTTCAAGACCCTTTGTGCTTTAAAATAGCATATTATTGTTCACAACTTGGGGAGGATACTGGCAATAATAGCAAAAGAACAAACACACATGTTTTTTTTGGTGGAATGCCATTGCATTCGTTACTGACCATCTGAGCTAACCGGCCACAAACTAAGTGAAAATAGACTCCATTCATTTGTCCAGTGTTCATTTTGCACAGGGTGAACAACAGTAGAAGGGCAGTAACAAATATCTACAGTGTAGTGCCTTAAGTAAAAAATTAAATGCTGGATGTGGTGTACACACAATGAAAAAAAGCTCACCAACAATTGACTAAGACCAAAACACATCTTACTGTATAAAGTTGCTTTTCTATTTCAAATCTCAGGGGTTCAAGACCCTTTGTGCTTTAAAATAGCATGTTATTGTTCACTACTTGGAGAGGAATCTGGCAATAACAGTGAGAGATCAAACACAAGGCTGTTTTTTTGATGAAATGGTATTGCATTCGTTACAAACAACTGGCCAGTATGGGGCTTGAACCCATGACCTTGGCGTTATTAGCACCACGCTCTGACCATCTGAGCTAACCGGCCACAATATAGTGAGGATAGACTCCATTTATTATTCCACTGTTCCTTTTGCACAGGGAAAACCACAGTAGAAGTGCAGTATGATTTAGTAAACGACTCACTATGCCTTATTGAGATATTTTGTACACATACACATGGTTACAAAAAACGTATATAAAGTAAGATATTTCATGGATCAATCTTTCGGTCATGTATTTAAATTCAGAGAAGCTTTAATCAATGATTGGATCGCTCTACGTTAAACCTGACAACAGAGCACTAAGACCACGTGGCCTAATGGACAAGGCGTCTGACTTCGAATCAGAAGATTGAGGGTTCGAGTCCCTTCGTGGTTGAATGTTCCTCAATGTACAAAAATATCTACATTGTAGTGCCTTAAGTAAAAAATTAAATGCTGGATGTGGTGTACAGACAATGAAAAAAAGCTCACCAACAATTGACTAAGGCCAAAACACATCTTACTGTATAAAGTTGCTTTTCTATTTAAACTCTCATGGGTTCAAGACCCTTTGTGCTTTAAAATAGCATGTTATTGTTCACTACTTGGAGAGGAATCTGGCAATAACAGTGAGAGATCAAACACAAGGCTGTTTTTTTGATGAAATGGCATTGCATTCGTTACAAACAACTGGCCAGTATGGGGCTTGAACCGATGACCTTGGCGTTATTAGCACCACGCTCTGACCATCTGAGCTAACCGGCCACAATATAGTGAGGATAGACTCCATTTATTATTCCACTGTTCCTTTTGCACAGGGAAAACCACAGTAGAAGTGCAGTATGATTTAGTAAACGACTCACTATGCCTTATTGAGATATTTTGTACACATACACATGGTTACAAAAAACGTATATAAAGTAAGATATTTCATGGATCAATCTTTCGGTCATGTATTTAAATTCAGAGAAGCTTTAATCAATGATTGGATCGCTCTACGTTAAACCTGACAACAGAGCACTAAGACCACGTGGCCTAATGGACAAGGCGTCTGACTTCGAATCAGAAGATTGAGGGTTCGAGTCCCTTCGTGGTTGAATGTTCCTCAATGTACAAAAATATCTACATTGTAGTGCCTTAAGTAAAAAATTAAATGCTGGATGTGGTGTACAGACAATGAAAAAAAGCTCACCAACAATTGACTAAGGCCAAAACACATCTTACTGTATAAAGTTGCTTTTCTATTTAAACTCTCATGGGTTCAAGACCCTTTGTGCTTTAAAATAGCATGTTATTGTTCACTACTTGGAGAGGAATCTGGCAATAACAGTGAGAGATCAAACACAAGGCTGTTTTTTTGATGAAATGGCATTGCATTCGTTACAAACAACTGGCCAGTATGGGGCTTGAACCGATGACCTTGGCGTTATTAGCACCACGCTCTGACCATCTGAGCTAACCGGCCACAACGTAGTGAAGAGAACTAAGACCACGTGGCCTAATGGACAAGGCGTCTGACTTTGAATCAGAAGATTGAGGATTCGAGTCCCTTTGTGGTTGAATGTTCCACAATTTACACAAATATCTACATTGTAGTGCCTTAAGTAAAAATGAAATGCTGGATGTGGTGTACACACAATGAAAAAAAGCTCACCAACAATTGACTAAGACCAAAACGCATCTTACTGTATAAAGTTGCTTTTCTATTTCAAATCTCAGGGGTTCAAGACCCTTTGTGCTTTAAATTGCATATTATTGTTCACAACTTGGGGAGGATATTGGCAATAATAGTGAAAGAACAAACACAAATGGTTTTTTTGGTGAAATGCCATTGCATTCGTCACAAACAACTGGCCAGTATGGGGATTGAACCCATGACCTTGGCGTTATTAGCACCACGCTCTGACCATCTGAGCTAACCGGCCACAAACTAAGCAAAAATAGACTCCATTCATTTGTCCAGTGTTCATTTTGCACAGGGTGAACAACAGTAGAAGGGCAGTAACAAATATCTACAGTGTAGTGCCTTAAGTAAAAAATTAAATGCTGGATGTGGTGTACACACAATGAAAAAAAACTCACCAACAATTGACTAAGACCAAAACACATCTTACTGTATAAAGTTGCTTTTCTATTTCAAATCTCAGGGGTTCAAGACCCTTTGTGCTTTAAAATAGCATATTATTGTTCACAACTTGGGGAGGATACTGGCAATAATAGCAAAAGAACAAACACACATGTTTTTTTTGGTGGAATGCCATTGCATTCGTTACTGACCATCTGAGCTAACCGGCCACAAACTAAGTGAAAATAGACTCCATTCATTTGTCCAGTGTTCATTTTGCACAGGGTGAACAACAGTAGAAGGGCAGTAACAAATATCTACAGTGTAGTGCCTTAAGTAAAAAATTAAATGCTGGATGTGGTGTACACACAATGAAAAAAAGCTCACCAACAATTGACTAAGGCCAAAACACATCTTACTGTATAAAGTTGCTTTTCTATTTCAAATCTCAGGGGTTCAAGACCCTTTGTGCTTTAAAATAGCATGTTATTGTTCACTACTTGGAGAGGAATCTGGCAATAACAGTGAGAGATCAAACACAAGGCTGTTTTTTTGATAAAATGGTATTGCATTCGTTACAAACAACTGGCCAGTATGGGGCTTGAACCCATGACCTTGGCGTTATTAGCACCACGCTCTGACCATCTGAGCTAACCGGCCACAATATAGTGAGGATAGACTCCATTTATTATTCCACTGTTCCTTTTGCACAGGGAAAACCACAGTAGAAGTGCAGTATGATTTAGTAAACGACTCACTATGCCTTATTGAGATATTTTGTACACATACACATGGTTACAAAAAACGTATATAAAGTAAGATATTTCATGGATCAATCTTTCGGTCATGTATTTAAATTCAGAGAAGCTTTAATCAATGATTGGATCGCTCTACGTTAAACCTGACAACAGAGCACTAAGACCACGTGGCCTAATGGACAAGGCGTCTGACTTCGAATCAGAAGATTGAGGGTTCGAGTCCCTTCGTGGTTGAATGTTCCTCAATGTACAAAAATATCTACATTGTAGTGACTTAAGTAAAAAATTAAATGCTGGATGTGGTGTACAGACAATGAAAAAAAGCTCACCAACAATTGACTAAGGCCAAAACACATCTTACTGTATAAAGTTGCTTTTCTATTTAAACTCTCATGGGTTCAAGACCCTTTGTGCTTTAAAATAGCATGTTATTGTTCACTACTTGGAGAGGAATCTGGCAATAACAGTGAGAGATCAAACACAAGGCTGTTTTTTTGATGAAATGGCATTGCATTCGTTACAAACAACTGGCCAGTATGGGGCTTGAACCGATGACCTTGGCGTTATTAGCACCACGCTCTGACCATCTGAGCTAACCGGCCACAACGTAGTGAAGAGAACTAAGACCACGTGGCCTAATGGACAAGGCGTCTGACTTTGAATCAGAAGATTGAGGATTCGAGTCCCTTTGTGGTTGAATGTTCCACAATTTACACAAATATCTACATTGTAGTGCCTTAAGTAAAAATGAAATGCTGGATGTGGTGTACACACAATGAAAAAAAGCTCACCAACAATTGACTAAGACCAAAACGCATCTTACTGTATAAAGTTGCTTTTCTATTTCAAATCTCAGGGGTTCAAGACCCTTTGTGCTTTAAATTGCATGTTATTGTTCACAACTTGGGGAGGATATTGGCAATAATAGTGAAAGAACAAACACACATGTTTTTTTTGGTGAAATGCCATTGCATTCGTCACAAACAACTGGCCAGTATGGGGATTGAACCCATGACCTTGGCTTTATTAGCACCACGCTCTGACCATCTGAGCTAACCGGCCACAATATAGTGAAGAGAACTAAGACCACGTGGCCTAATGGACAAGGCGTCTGACTTTGAATCAGAAGATTGAGGATTCGAGTCACTTTGTGGTTGAATGTTCCACAATTTACACAAATATCTACATTGTAGTGCCTTAAGTAAAAATGAAATGCTGGATGTGGTGTACACACAATGAAAAAAAGCTCACCAACAATTGACTAAGACCAAAACGCATCTTACTGTATAAAGTTGCTTTTCTATTTCAAATCTCAGGGGTTCAAGACCCTTTGTGCTTTAAATTGCATATTATTGTTCACAACTTGGGGAGGATATTGGCAATAATAGTGAAAGAACAAACACAAATGGTTTTTTTGGTGAAATGCCATTGCATTCGTCACAAACAACTGGCCAGTATGGGGACTGAACCCATGACCTTGGCGTTATTAGCACCACGCTCTGACCATCTGAGCTAACCGGCCACAAACTAAGCAAAAATAGACTCCATTCATTTGTCCAGTGTTCATTTTGCACAGGGTGAACAACAGTAGAAGGGCAGTAACAAATATCTACAGTGTAGTGCCTTAAGTAAAAAATTAAATGCTGGATGTGGTGTACACACAATGAAAAAAAACTCACCAACAATTGACTAAGACCAAAACACATCTTACTGTATAAAGTTGCTTTTCTATTTCAAATCTCAGGGGTTCAAGACCCTTTGTGCTTTAAAATAGCATATTATTGTTCACAACTTGGGGAGGATACTGGCAATAATAGCAAAAGAACAAACACACATGTTTTTTTTGGTGGAATGCCATTGCATTCGTTACTGACCATCTGAGCTAACCGGCCACAAACTAAGTGAAAATAGACTCCATTCACTTGTCCAGTGTTCATTTTGCACAGGGTGAACAACAGTAGAAGGGCAGTAACAAATATCTACAGTGTAGTGCCTTAAGTAAAAAATTAAATGCTGGATGTGGTGTACACACAATGAAAAAAAGCTCACCAACAATTGACTAAGACCAAAACACATCTTACTGTATAAAGTTGCTTTTCTATTTCAAATCTCAGGGGTTCAAGACCCTTTGTGCTTTAAAATAGCATGTTATTGTTCACTACTTGGAGAGGAATCTGGCAATAACAGTGAGAGATCAAACACAAGGCTGTTTTTTTGATGAAATGGTATTGCATTCGTTACAAACAACTGGCCAGTATGGGGCTTGAACCCATGACCTTGGCGTTATTAGCACCACGCTCTGACCATCTGAGCTAACCGGCCACAACGTAGTGAAGAGAACTAAGACCACGTGGCCTAATGGACAAGGCGTCTGACTTTGAATCAGAAGATTGAGGATTCGAGTCCCTTTGTGGTTGAATGTTCCACAATTTACACAAATATCTACATTGTAGTGCCTTAAGTAAAAATGAAATGCTGGATGTGGTGTACACACAATGAAAAAAAACTCACCAACAATTGACTAAGACCAAAACACATCTTACTGTATAAAGTTGCTTTTCTATTTCAAATCTCAGGGGTTCAAGACCCTTTGTGCTTTAAAATAGCATATTATTGTTCACAACTTGGGGAGGATATTGGCAATAATAGTGAAAGAACAAACACACATGTTTTTTTTGGTGAAATGCCATTGCATTCGTCACAAACAACTGGCCAGTATGGGGATTGAACCCATGACCTTGGCTTTATTAGCACCACGCTCTGACCATCTGAGCTAACCGGCCACAATGTAGTGAAGAGAACTAAGACCACGTGGCCTAATGGACAAGGCGTCTGACTTTGAATCAGAAGATTGAGGATTCGAGTCACTTTGTGGTTGAATGTTCCACAATTTACACAAATATCTACATTGTAGTGCCTTAAGTAAAAATGAAATGCTGGATGTGGTGTACACACAATGAAAAAAAGCTCACCAACAATTGACTAAGACCAAAACGCATCTTACTGTATAAAGTTGCTTTTCTATTTCAAATCTCAGGGGTTCAAGACCCTTTGTGCTTTAAATTGCATATTATTGTTCACAACTTGGGGAGGATATTGGCAATAATAGTGAAAGAACAAACACAAATGGTTTTTTTGGTGAAATGCCATTGCATTCGTCACAAACAACTGGCCAGTATGGGGACTGAACCCATGACCTTGACGTTATTAGCACCACGCTCTGACCATCTGAGCTAACCGGCCACAAACTAAGCAAAAATAGACTCCATTCATTTGTCCAGTGTTCATTTTGCACAGGGTGAACAACAGTAGAAGGGCAGTAACAAATATCTACAGTGTAGTGCCTTAAGTAAAAAATTAAATGCTGGATGTGGTGTACACACAATGAAAAAAAACTCACCAACAATTGACTAAGACCAAAACACATCTTACTGTATAAAGTTGCTTTTCTATTTCAAATCTCAGGGGTTCAAGACCCTTTGTGCTTTAAAATAGCATATTATTGTTCACAACTTGGGGAGGATACTGGCAATAATAGCAAAAGAACAAACACACATGTTTTTTTTGGTGGAATGCCATTGCATTCGTTACTGACCATCTGAGCTAACCGGCCACAAACTAAGTGAAAATAGACTCCATTCATTTGTCCAGTGTTCATTTTGCACAGGGTGAACAACAGTAGAAGGGCAGTAACAAATATCTACAGTGTAGTGCCTTAAGTAAAAAATTAAATGCTGGATGTGGTGTACACACAATGAAAAAAAGCTCACCAACAATTGACTAAGACCAAAACACATCTTACTGTATAAAGTTGCTTTTCTATTTCAAATCTCAGGGGTTCAAGACCCTTTGTGCTTTAAAATAGCATGTTATTGTTCACTACTTGGAGAGGAATCTGGCAATAACAGTGAGAGATCAAACACAAGGCTGTTTTTTTGATGAAATGGTATTGCATTCGTTACAAACAACTGGCCAGTATGGGGCTTGAACCCATGACCTTGGCGTTATTAGCACCACGCTCTGACCATCTGAGCTAACCGGCCACAATATAGTGAGGATAGACTCCATTTATTATTCCACTGTTCCTTTTGCACAGGGAAAACCACAGTAGAAGTGCAGTATGATTTAGTAAACGACTCACTATGCCTTATTGAGATATTTTGTACACATACACATGGTTACAAAAAACGTATATAAAGTAAGATATTTCATGGATCAATCTTTCGGTCATGTATTTAAATTCAGAGAAGCTTTAATCAATGATTGGATCGCTCTACGTTAAACCTGACAACAGAGCACTAAGACCACGTGGCCTAATGGACAAGGCGTCTGACTTCGAATCAGAAGATTGAGGGTTCGAGTCCCTTCGTGGTTGAATGTTCCTCAATGTACAAAAATATCTACATTGTAGTGCCTTAAGTAAAAAATTAAATGCTGGATGTGGTGTACAGACAATGAAAAAAAGCTCACCAACAATTGACTAAGGCCAAAACACATCTTACTGTATAAAGTTGCTTTTCTATTTAAACTCTCATGGGTTCAAGACCCTTTGTGCTTTAAAATAGCATGTTATTGTTCACTACTTGGAGAGGAATCTGGCAATAACAGTGAGAGATCAAACACAAGGCTGTTTTTTTGATGAAATGGCATTGCATTCGTTACAAACAACTGGCCAGTATGGGGCTTGAACCGATGACCTTGGCGTTATTAGCACCACGCTCTGACCATCTGAGCTAACCGGCCACAACGTAGTGAAGAGAACTAAGACCACGTGGCCTAATGGACAAGGCGTCTGACTTTGAATCAGAAGATTGAGGATTCGAGTCCCTTTGTGGTTGAATGTTCCACAATTTACACAAATATCTACATTGTAGTGCCTTAAGTAAAAATGAAATGCTGGATGTGGTGTACACACAATGAAAAAAAGCTCACCAACAATTGACTAAGACCAAAACGCATCTTACTGTATAAAGTTGCTTTTCTATTTCAAATCTCAGGGGTTCAAGACCCTTTGTGCTTTAAATTGCATATTATTGTTCACAACTTGGGGAGGATATTGGCAATAATAGTGAAAGAACAAACACAAATGGTTTTTTTGGTGAAATGCCATTGCATTCGTCACAAACAACTGGCCAGTATGGGGATTGAACCCATGACCTTGGCGTTATTAGCACCACGCTCTGACCATCTGAGCTAACCGGCCACAAACTAAGCAAAAATAGACTCCATTCATTTGTCCAGTGTTCATTTTGCACAGGGTGAACAACAGTAGAAGGGCAGTAACAAATATCTACAGTGTAGTGCCTTAAGTAAAAAATTAAATGCTGGATGTGGTGTACACACAATGAAAAAAAACTCACCAACAATTGACTAAGACCAAAACACATCTTACTGTATAAAGTTGCTTTTCTATTTCAAATCTCAGGGGTTCAAGACCCTTTGTGCTTTAAAATAGCATATTATTGTTCACAACTTGGGGAGGATACTGGCAATAATAGCAAAAGAACAAACACACATGTTTTTTTTGGTGGAATGCCATTGCATTCGTTACTGACCATCTGAGCTAACCGGCCACAAACTAAGTGAAAATAGACTCCATTCATTTGTCCAGTGTTCATTTTGCACAGGGTGAACAACAGTAGAAGGGCAGTAACAAATATCTACAGTGTAGTGCCTTAAGTAAAAAATTAAATGCTGGATGTGGTGTACACACAATGAAAAAAAGCTCACCAACAATTGACTAAGGCCAAAACACATCTTACTGTATAAAGTTGCTTTTCTATTTCAAATCTCAGGGGTTCAAGACCCTTTGTGCTTTAAAATAGCATGTTATTGTTCACTACTTGGAGAGGAATCTGGCAATAACAGTGAGAGATCAAACACAAGGCTGTTTTTTTGATAAAATGGTATTGCATTCGTTACAAACAACTGGCCAGTATGGGGCTTGAACCCATGACCTTGGCGTTATTAGCACCACGCTCTGACCATCTGAGCTAACCGGCCACAATATAGTGAGGATAGACTCCATTTATTATTCCACTGTTCCTTTTGCACAGGGAAAACCACAGTAGAAGTGCAGTATGATTTAGTAAACGACTCACTATGCCTTATTGAGATATTTTGTACACATACACATGGTTACAAAAAACGTATATAAAGTAAGATATTTCATGGATCAATCTTTCGGTCATGTATTTAAATTCAGAGAAGCTTTAATCAATGATTGGATCGCTCTACGTTAAACCTGACAACAGAGCACTAAGACCACGTGGCCTAATGGACAAGGCGTCTGACTTCGAATCAGAAGATTGAGGGTTCGAGTCCCTTCGTGGTTGAATGTTCCTCAATGTACAAAAATATCTACATTGTAGTGACTTAAGTAAAAAATTAAATGCTGGATGTGGTGTACAGACAATGAAAAAAAGCTCACCAACAATTGACTAAGGCCAAAACACATCTTACTGTATAAAGTTGCTTTTCTATTTAAACTCTCATGGGTTCAAGACCCTTTGTGCTTTAAAATAGCATGTTATTGTTCACTACTTGGAGAGGAATCTGGCAATAACAGTGAGAGATCAAACACAAGGCTGTTTTTTTGATGAAATGGCATTGCATTCGTTACAAACAACTGGCCAGTATGGGGCTTGAACCGATGACCTTGGCGTTATTAGCACCACGCTCTGACCATCTGAGCTAACCGGCCACAACGTAGTGAAGAGAACTAAGACCACGTGGCCTAATGGACAAGGCGTCTGACTTTGAATCAGAAGATTGAGGATTCGAGTCCCTTTGTGGTTGAATGTTCCACAATTTACACAAATATCTACATTGTAGTGCCTTAAGTAAAAATGAAATGCTGGATGTGGTGTACACACAATGAAAAAAAGCTCACCAACAATTGACTAAGACCAAAACGCATCTTACTGTATAAAGTTGCTTTTCTATTTCAAATCTCAGGGGTTCAAGACCCTTTGTGCTTTAAATTGCATGTTATTGTTCACAACTTGGGGAGGATATTGGCAATAATAGTGAAAGAACAAACACACATGTTTTTTTTGGTGAAATGCCATTGCATTCGTCACAAACAACTGGCCAGTATGGGGATTGAACCCATGACCTTGGCTTTATTAGCACCACGCTCTGACCATCTGAGCTAACCGGCCACAATATAGTGAAGAGAACTAAGACCACGTGGCCTAATGGACAAGGCGTCTGACTTTGAATCAGAAGATTGAGGATTCGAGTCACTTTGTGGTTGAATGTTCCACAATTTACACAAATATCTACATTGTAGTGCCTTAAGTAAAAATGAAATGCTGGATGTGGTGTACACACAATGAAAAAAAGCTCACCAACAATTGACTAAGACCAAAACGCATCTTACTGTATAAAGTTGCTTTTCTATTTCAAATCTCAGGGGTTCAAGACCCTTTGTGCTTTAAATTGCATATTATTGTTCACAACTTGGGGAGGATATTGGCAATAATAGTGAAAGAACAAACACAAATGGTTTTTTTGGTGAAATGCCATTGCATTCGTCACAAACAACTGGCCAGTATGGGGACTGAACCCATGACCTTGGCGTTATTAGCACCACGCTCTGACCATCTGAGCTAACCGGCCACAAACTAAGCAAAAATAGACTCCATTCATTTGTCCAGTGTTCATTTTGCACAGGGTGAACAACAGTAGAAGGGCAGTAACAAATATCTACAGTGTAGTGCCTTAAGTAAAAAATTAAATGCTGGATGTGGTGTACACACAATGAAAAAAAACTCACCAACAATTGACTAAGACCAAAACACATCTTACTGTATAAAGTTGCTTTTCTATTTCAAATCTCAGGGGTTCAAGACCCTTTGTGCTTTAAAATAGCATATTATTGTTCACAACTTGGGGAGGATACTGGCAATAATAGCAAAAGAACAAACACACATGTTTTTTTTGGTGGAATGCCATTGCATTCGTTACTGACCATCTGAGCTAACCGGCCACAAACTAAGTGAAAATAGACTCCATTCACTTGTCCAGTGTTCATTTTGCACAGGGTGAACAACAGTAGAAGGGCAGTAACAAATATCTACAGTGTAGTGCCTTAAGTAAAAAATTAAATGCTGGATGTGGTGTACACACAATGAAAAAAAGCTCACCAACAATTGACTAAGACCAAAACACATCTTACTGTATAAAGTTGCTTTTCTATTTCAAATCTCAGGGGTTCAAGACCCTTTGTGCTTTAAAATAGCATGTTATTGTTCACTACTTGGAGAGGAATCTGGCAATAACAGTGAGAGATCAAACACAAGGCTGTTTTTTTGATGAAATGGTATTGCATTCGTTACAAACAACTGGCCAGTATGGGGCTTGAACCCATGACCTTGGCGTTATTAGCACCACGCTCTGACCATCTGAGCTAACCGGCCACAACGTAGTGAAGAGAACTAAGACCACGTGGCCTAATGGACAAGGCGTCTGACTTTGAATCAGAAGATTGAGGATTCGAGTCCCTTTGTGGTTGAATGTTCCACAATTTACACAAATATCTACATTGTAGTGCCTTAAGTAAAAATGAAATGCTGGATGTGGTGTACACACAATGAAAAAAAACTCACCAACAATTGACTAAGACCAAAACACATCTTACTGTATAAAGTTGCTTTTCTATTTCAAATCTCAGGGGTTCAAGACCCTTTGTGCTTTAAAATAGCATATTATTGTTCACAACTTGGGGAGGATATTGGCAATAATAGTGAAAGAACAAACACACATGTTTTTTTTGGTGAAATGCCATTGCATTCGTCACAAACAACTGGCCAGTATGGGGATTGAACCCATGACCTTGGCTTTATTAGCACCACGCTCTGACCATCTGAGCTAACCGGCCACAATGTAGTGAAGAGAACTAAGACCACGTGGCCTAATGGACAAGGCGTCTGACTTTGAATCAGAAGATTGAGGATTCGAGTCACTTTGTGGTTGAATGTTCCACAATTTACACAAATATCTACATTGTAGTGCCTTAAGTAAAAATGAAATGCTGGATGTGGTGTACACACAATGAAAAAAAGCTCACCAACAATTGACTAAGACCAAAACGCATCTTACTGTATAAAGTTGCTTTTCTATTTCAAATCTCAGGGGTTCAAGACCCTTTGTGCTTTAAATTGCATATTATTGTTCACAACTTGGGGAGGATATTGGCAATAATAGTGAAAGAACAAACACAAATGGTTTTTTTGGTGAAATGCCATTGCATTCGTCACAAACAACTGGCCAGTATGGGGACTGAACCCATGACCTTGACGTTATTAGCACCACGCTCTGACCATCTGAGCTAACCGGCCACAAACTAAGCAAAAATAGACTCCATTCATTTGTCCAGTGTTCATTTTGCACAGGGTGAACAACAGTAGAAGGGCAGTAACAAATATCTACAGTGTAGTGCCTTAAGTAAAAAATTAAATGCTGGATGTGGTGTACACACAATGAAAAAAAACTCACCAACAATTGACTAAGACCAAAACACATCTTACTGTATAAAGTTGCTTTTCTATTTCAAATCTCAGGGGTTCAAGACCCTTTGTGCTTTAAAATAGCATATTATTGTTCACAACTTGGGGAGGATACTGGCAATAATAGCAAAAGAACAAACACACATGTTTTTTTTGGTGGAATGCCATTGCATTCGTTACTGACCATCTGAGCTAACCGGCCACAAACTATGTGAAAATAGACTCCATTCATTTGTCCAGTGTTCATTTTGCACAGGGTGAACAACAGTAGAAGGGCAGGAACAAATATCTACAGTGTAGTGCCTTAAGTAAAAAATTAAATGCTGGATGTGGTGTACACACAATGAAAAAAAGCTCACCAACAATTGACTAAGACCAAAACACATCTTACTGTATAAAGTTGCTTTTCTATTTCAAATCTCAGGGGTTCAAGACCCTTTGTGCTTTAAAATAGCATGTTACTGTTCACTACTTGGAGAGGAATCTGGCAATAACAGTGAGAGATCAAACACAAGGCTGTTTTTTTGATGAAATGGTATTGCATTCGTTACAAACAACTGGCCAGTATGGGGCTTGAACCCATGACCTTGGCGTTATTAGCACCACGCTCTGACCATCTGAGCTAACCGGCCACAATATAGTGAGGATAGACTCCATTTATTATTCCACTGTTCCTTTTGCACAGGGAAAACCACAGTAGAAGTGCAGTATGATTTAGTAAACGACTCACTATGCCTTATTGAGATATTTTGTACACATACACATGGTTACAAAAAACGTATATAAAGTAAGATATTTCATGGATCAATCTTTCGGTCATGTATTTAAATTCAGAGAAGCTTTAATCAATGATTGGATCGCTCTACGTTAAACCTGACAACAGAGCACTAAGACCACGTGGCCTAATGGACAAGGCGTCTGACTTCGAATCAGAAGATTGAGGGTTCGAGTCCCTTCGTGGTTGAATGTTCCTCAATGTACAAAAATATCTACATTGTAGTGCCTTAAGTAAAAAATTAAATGCTGGATGTGGTGTACAGACAATGAAAAAAAGCTCACCAACAATTGACTAAGGCCAAAACACATCTTACTGTATAAAGTTGCTTTTCTATTTAAACTCTCATGGGTTCAAGACCCTTTGTGCTTTAAAATAGCATGTTATTGTTCACTACTTGGAGAGGAATCTGGCAATAACAGTGAGAGATCAAACACAAGGCTGTTTTTTTGATGAAATGGCATTGCATTCGTTACAAACAACTGGCCAGTATGGGGCTTGAACCGATGACCTTGGCGTTATTAGCATCACGCTCTGACCATCTGAGCTAACCGGCCACAATATAGTGAGGATAGACTCCATTTATTATTCCACTGTTCCTTTTGCACAGGGAAAACCACAGTAGAAGTGCAGTATGATTTAGTAAACGACTCACTATGCCTTATTGAGATATTTTGTACACATACACATGGTTACAAAAAACGTATATAAAGTAAGATATTTCATGGATCAATCTTTCGGTCATGTATTTAAATTCAGAGAAGCTTTAATCAATGATTGGATCGCTCTACGTTAAACCTGACAACAGAGCACTAAGACCACGTGGCCTAATGGACAAGGCGTCTGACTTCGAATCAGAAGATTGAGGGTTCGAGTCCCTTCGTGGTTGAATGTTCCTCAATGTACAAAAATATCTACATTGTAGTGCCTTAAGTAAAAAATTAAATGCTGGATGTGGTGTACAGACAATGAAAAAAAGCTCACCAACAATTGACTAAGGCCAAAACACATCTTACTGTATAAAGTTGCTTTTCTATTTAAACTCTCATGGGTTCAAGACCCTTTGTGCTTTAAAATAGCATGTTATTGTTCACTACTTGGAGAGGAATCTGGCAATAACAGTGAGAGATCAAACACAAGGCTGTTTTTTTGATGAAATGGCATTGCATTCGTTACAAACAACTGGCCAGTATGGGGCTTGAACCCATGACCTTGGCGTTATTAGCACCACGCTCTGACCATCTGAGCTAACCGGCCACAACGTAGTGAAGAGAACTAAGACCACGTGGCCTAATGGACAAGGCGTCTGACTTTGAATCAGAAGATTGAGGATTCGAGTCCCTTTGTGGTTGAATGTTCCACAATTTACACAAATATCTACATTGTAGTGCCTTAAGTAAAAATGAAATGCTGGATGTGGTGTACACACAATGAAAAAAAGCTCACCAACAATTGACTAAGACCAAAACGCATCTTACTGTATAAAGTTGCTTTTCTATTTCAAATCTCAGGGGTTCAAGACCCTTTGTGCTTTAAATTGCATATTATTGTTCACAACTTGGGGAGGATATTGGCAATAATAGTGAAAGAACAAACACAAATGGTTTTTTTGGTGAAATGCCATTGCATTCGTCACAAACAACTGGCCAGTATGGGGATTGAACCCATGACCTTGGCGTTATTAGCACCACGCTCTGACCATCTGAGCTAACCGGCCACAAACTAAGCAAAAATAGACTCCATTCATTTGTCCAGTGTTCATTTTGCACAGGGTGAACAACAGTAGAAGGGCAGTAACAAATATCTACAGTGTAGTGCCTTAAGTAAAAAATTAAATGCTGGATGTGGTGTACACACAATGAAAAAAAACTCACCAACAATTGACTAAGACCAAAACACATCTTACTGTATAAAGTTGCTTTTCTATTTCAAATCTCAGGGGTTCAAGACCCTTTGTGCTTTAAAATAGCATATTATTGTTCACAACTTGGGGAGGATACTGGCAATAATAGCAAAAGAACAAACACACATGTTTTTTTTGGTGGAATGCCATTGCATTCGTTACTGACCATCTGAGCTAACCGGCCACAAACTAAGTGAAAATAGACTCCATTCATTTGTCCAGTGTTCATTTTGCACAGGGTGAACAACAGTAGAAGGGCAGTAACAAATATCTACAGTGTAGTGCCTTAAGTAAAAAATTAAATGCTGGATGTGGTGTACACACAATGAAAAAAAGCTCACCAACAATTGACTAAGACCAAAACACATCTTACTGTATAAAGTTTGCTTTCTATTTCAAATCTCAGGGGTTCAAGACCCTTTGTGCTTTAAAATAGCATGTTATTGTTCACTACTTGGAGAGGAATCTGGCAATAACAGTGACAGATCAAACACAAGGCTGTTTTTTTGATGAAATGGTATTGCATTCGTTACAAACAACTGGCCAGTATGGGGCTTGAACCCATGACCTTGGCGTTATTAGCACCACGCTCTGACCATCTGAGCTAACCGGCCACAATATAGTGAGGATAGACTCCATTTATTATTCCACTGTTCCTTTTGCACAGGGAAAACCACAGTAGAAGTGCAGTATGATTTAGTAAACGACTCACTATGCCTCATTGAGATATTTTGTACACATACACATGGTTACAAAAAACGTATATAAAGTAAGATATTTCATGGATCAATCTTTCGGTCATGTATTTAAATTCAGAGAAGCTTTAATCAATGATTGGATCGCTCTACGTTAAACCTGACAACAGAGCACTAAGACCACGTGGCCTAATGGACAAGGCGTCTGACTTCGAATCAGAAGATTGAGGGTTCGAGTCCCTTCGTGGTTGAATGTTCCTCAATGTACAAAAATATCTACATTGTAGTGCCTTAAGTAAAAAATTAAATGCTGGATGTGGTGTACAGACAATGAAAAAAAGCTCACCAACAATTGACTAAGGCCAAAACACATCTTACTGTATAAAGTTGCTTTTCTATTTAAACTCTCATGGGTTCAAGACCCTTTGTGCTTTAAAATAGCATGTTATTGTTCACTACTTGGAGAGGAATCTGGCAATAACAGTGAGAGATCAAACACAAGGCTGTTTTTTTGATGAAATGGCATTGCATTCGTTACAAACAACTGGCCAGTATGGGGCTTGAACCGATGACCTTGGCGTTATTAGCACCACGCTCTGACCATCTGAGCTAACCTGCCACAACGTAGTGAAGAGAACTAAGACCACGTGGCCTAATGGACAAGGCGTCTGACTTTGAATCAGAAGATTGAGGATTCGAGTCCCTTTGTGGTTGAATGTTCCACAATTTACACAAATATCTACATTGTAGTGCCTTAAGTAAAAATGAAATGCTGGATGTGGTGTACACACAATGAAAAAAAGCTCACCAACAATTGACTAAGACCAAAACGCATCTTACTGTATAAAGTTGCTTTTCTATTTCAAATCTCAGGGGTTCAAGACCCTTTGTGCTTTAAATTGCATATTATTGTTCATAACTTGGGGAGGATATTGGCAATAATAGTGAAAGAACAAACATACATGTTTTTTTTGGTGAAATGCCATTGCATTCGTCACAAACAACTGGCCAGTATGGGGATTGAACCCATGACCTTGGCGTTATTAGCACCACGCTCTGACCATCTGAGCTAACCGGCCACAAACTAAGTGAAAATAGACTCCATTCATTTGTCCAGTGTTCATTTTGCACAGGGTGAACAACAGTAGAAGGGCAGTAACAAATATCTACAGTGTAGTGCCTTAAGTAAAAAATTAAATGCTGGATGTGGTGTACACACAATGAAAAAAAGCTCACCAACAATTGACTAAGACCAAAACACATCTTACTGTATAAAGTTGCTTTTCTATTTCAAATCTCAGGGGTTCAAGACCCTTTGTGCTTTAAATTGCATATTATTGTTCACAACTTGGGGAGGATATTGGCAATAATAGTGAAAGAACAAACACAAATGGTTTTTTTGGTGAAATGCCATTGCATTCGTCACAAACAACTGGCCAGTATGGGGCTTGAACCCATGACCTTGGCGTTATTAGCACCACGCTCTGACCATCTGAGCTAACCGGCCACAATATAGTGAGGATAGACTCCATTTATTATTCCACTGTTCCTTTTGCACAGGGAAAACCACAGTAGAAGTGCAGTATGATTTAGTAAACGACTCACTATGCCTTATTGAGATATTTTGTACACATACACATGGTTACAAAAAACGTATATAAAGTAAGATATTTCATGGATCAATCTTTCGGTCATGTATTTAAATTCAGAGAAGCTTTAATCAATGATTGGATCGCTCTACGTTAAACCTGACAACAGAGCACTAAGACCACGTGGCCTAATGGACAAGGCGTCTGACTTCGAATCAGAAGATTGAGGGTTCGAGTCCCTTCGTGGTTGAATGTTCCTCAATGTACAAAAATATCTACATTGTAGTGCCTTAAGTAAAAAATTAAATGCTGGATGTGGTGTACACACAATGAAAAAAAGCTCACCAACAATTGACTAAGACCAAAACACATCTCACTGTATAAAGTTGCTTTTCTATTTAAAATCTCAGGGGTTCAAGACCCTTTGTGCTTTAAAATAGCATGTTATTGTTCACAACTTGGGGAGGATACAGGCAATAACAGTGAGAGATCAAACACAAGGCTATTTTTTTGATGAAATGGCATTGCATTCGTTACAAACAACTGGCCAGTATGGGGCTTGAACCCATGACCTTGGCGTTATTAGCACCACGCTCTGACCATCTGAGCTAACCGGCCACAATGTAGTGAAGAGAACTAAGACCACGTGGCCTAATGGACAAGGCGTCTGACTTTGAATCAGAAGATTGAGGATTCGAGTCCCTTTGTGGTTGAATGTTCCACAATTTACACAAATATCTACATTGTAGTGCCTTAAGTAAAAATGAAATGCTGGATGTGGTGTACACACAATGAAAAAAAGCTCACCAACAATTGACTAAGACCAAAACGCATCTTACTGTATAAAGTTGCTTTTCTATTTCAAATCTCAGGGGTTCAAGACCCTTTGTGCTTTAAATTGCATATTATTGTTCATAACTTGGGGAGGATATTGGCAATAATAGTGAAAGAACAAACATACATGTTTTTTTTGGTGAAATGCCATTGCATTCGTCACAAACAACTGGCCAGTATGGGGATTGAACCCATGACCTTGGCGTTATTAGCACCATGCTCTGACCATCTGAGCTAACCGGCCACAAAATAAGTGAAAATAGACTCCATTCATTTGTCCAGTGTTCATTTTGCACAGGGTGAACAACAGTAAAAGGGCAGTAACAAATATCTACAGTGTAGTGCCTTAAGTAAAAAATTAAATGCTGGATGTGGTGTACACACAATGAAAAAAAGCTCACCAACAATTGACTAAGACCAAAACACATCTTACTGTATAAAGTTGCTTTTCTATTTAAACTCTCATGGGTTCAAGACCCTTTGTGCTTTAAAATAGCATGTTATTGTTCACTACTTGGAGAGGAATCTGGCAATAACAGTGAGAGATCAAACACAAGGCTGTTTTTTTGATGAAATGGCATTGCATTCGTTACAAACAACTGGCCAGTATGGGGCTTGAACCCATGACCTTGGCGTTATTAGCACCACGCTCTGACCATCTGAGCTAACCGGCCACAATATAGTGAGGATAGACTCCATTTATTATTCCACTGTTCCTTTTGCACAGGGAAAACCACAGTAGAAGTGCAGTATGATTTAGTAAACGACTCACTATGCCTTATTGAGATATTTTGTACACATACACATGGTTACAAAAAACGTATATAAAGTAAGATATTTCATGGATCAATCTTTCGGTCATGTATTTAAATTCAGAGAAGCTTTAATCAATGATTGGATCGCTCTACGTTAAACCTGACAACAGAGCACTAAGACCACGTGGCCTAATGGACAAGGCGTCTGACTTCGAATCAGAAGATTGAGGGTTCGAGTCCCTTCGTGGTTGAATGTTCCTCAATGTACAAAAATATCTACATTGTAGTGCCTTAAGTAAAAAATTAAATGCTGGATGTGGTGTACACACAATGAAAAAAAGCTCACCAACAATTGACTAAGACCAAAACACATCTCACTGTATAAAGTTGCTTTTCTATTTAAAATCTCATGGGTTCAAGACCCTTTGTGCTTTAAAATAGCATGTTATTGTTCACAACTTGGGGAGGATACAGGCAATAACAGTGAGAGATCAAACACAAGGCTATTTTTTTGATGAAATGGCATTGCATTCGTTACAAACAACTGGCCAGTATGGGGCTTGAACCCATGACCTTGGCGTTATTAGCACCACGCTCTGACCATCTGAGCTAACCGGCCACAATGTAGTGAAGAGAACTAAGACCACGTGGCCTAATGGACAAGGCGTCTGACTTTGAATCAGAAGATTGAGGATTCGAGTCCCTTTGTGGTTGAATGTTCCACAATTTACACAAATATCTACATTGTAGTGCCTTAAGTAAAAATGAAATGCTGGATGTGGTGTACACACAATGAAAAAAAGCTCACCAACAATTGACTAAGACCAAAACGCATCTTACTGTATAAAGTTGCTTTTCTATTTCAAATCTCAGGGGTTCAAGACCCTTTGTGCTTTAAATTGCATATTATTGTTCATAACTTGGGGAGGATATTGGCAATAATAGTGAAAGAACAAACATACATGTTTTTTTTGGTGAAATGCCATTGCATTCGTCACAAACAACTGGCCAGTATGGGGATTGAACCCATGACCTTGGCGTTATTAGCACCATGCTCTGACCATCTGAGCTAACCGGCCACAAACTAAGCAAAAATAGACTCCATTCATTTGTCCAGTGTTCATTTTGCACAGGGTGAACAACAGTAGAAGGGCAGTAACAAATATCTACAGTGTAGTGCCTTAAGTAAAAAATTAAATGCTGGATGTGGTGTACACACAATGAAAAAAAACTCACCAACAATTGACTAAGACCAAAACACATCTTACTGTATAAAGTTGCTTTTCTATTTCAAATCTCAGGGGTTCAAGACCCTTTGTGCTTTAAAATAGCATATTATTGTTCACAACTTGGGGAGGATACTGGCAATAATAGCAAAAGAACAAACACACATGTTTTTTTTGGTGGAATGCCATTGCATTCGTTACTGACCATCTGAGCTAACCGGCCACAAACTAAGTGAAAATAGACTCCATTCATTTGTCCAGTGTTCATTTTGCACAGGGTGAACAACAGTAGAAGGGCAGTAACAAATATCTACAGTGTAGTGCCTTAAGTAAAAAATTAAATGCTGGATGTGGTGTACACACAATGAAAAAAAGCTCACCAACAATTGACTAAGACCAAAACACATCTTACTGTATAAAGTTTGCTTTCTATTTCAAATCTCAGGGGTTCAAGACCCTTTGTGCTTTAAAATAGCATGTTATTGTTCACTACTTGGAGAGGAATCTGGCAATAACAGTGACAGATCAAACACAAGGCTGTTTTTTTGATGAAATGGTATTGCATTCGTTACAAACAACTGGCCAGTATGGGGCTTGAACCCATGACCTTGGCGTTATTAGCACCACGCTCTGACCATCTGAGCTAACCGGCCACAATATAGTGAGGATAGACTCCATTTATTATTCCACTGTTCCTTTTGCACAGGGAAAACCACAGTAGAAGTGCAGTATGATTTAGTAAACGACTCACTATGCCTCATTGAGATATTTTGTACACATACACATGGTTACAAAAAACGTATATAAAGTAAGATATTTCATGGATCAATCTTTCGGTCATGTATTTAAATTCAGAGAAGCTTTAATCAATGATTGGATCGCTCTACGTTAAACCTGACAACAGAGCACTAAGACCACGTGGCCTAATGGACAAGGCGTCTGACTTCGAATCAGAAGATTGAGGGTTCGAGTCCCTTCGTGGTTGAATGTTCCTCAATGTACAAAAATATCTACATTGTAGTGCCTTAAGTAAAAAATTAAATGCTGGATGTGGTGTACAGACAATGAAAAAAAGCTCACCAACAATTGACTAAGGCCAAAACACATCTTACTGTATAAAGTTGCTTTTCTATTTAAACTCTCATGGGTTCAAGACCCTTTGTGCTTTAAAATAGCATGTTATTGTTCACTACTTGGAGAGGAATCTGGCAATAACAGTGAGAGATCAAACACAAGGCTGTTTTTTTGATGAAATGGCATTGCATTCGTTACAAACAACTGGCCAGTATGGGGCTTGAACCGATGACCTTGGCGTTATTAGCACCACGCTCTGACCATCTGAGCTAACCTGCCACAACGTAGTGAAGAGAACTAAGACCACGTGGCCTAATGGACAAGGCGTCTGACTTTGAATCAGAAGATTGAGGATTCGAGTCCCTTTGTGGTTGAATGTTCCACAATTTACACAAATATCTACATTGTAGTGCCTTAAGTAAAAATGAAATGCTGGATGTGGTGTACACACAATGAAAAAAAGCTCACCAACAATTGACTAAGACCAAAACGCATCTTACTGTATAAAGTTGCTTTTCTATTTCAAATCTCAGGGGTTCAAGACCCTTTGTGCTTTAAATTGCATATTATTGTTCACAACTTGGGGAGGATATTGGCAATAATAGTGAAAGAACAAACACAAATGGTTTTTTTGGTGAAATGCCATTGCATTCGTCACAAACAACTGGCCAGTATGGGGATTGAACCCATGACCTTGGCGTTATTAGCACCACGCTCTGACCATCTGAGCTAACCGGCCACAAACTAAGCAAAAATAGACTCCATTCATTTGTCCAGTGTTCATTTTGCACAGGGTGAACAACAGTAGAAGGGCAGTAACAAATATCTACAGTGTAGTGCCTTAAGTAAAAAATTAAATGCTGGATGTGGTGTACACACAATGAAAAAAAACTCACCAACAATTGACTAAGACCAAAACACATCTTACTGTATAAAGTTGCTTTTCTATTTCAAATCTCAGGGGTTCAAGACCCTTTGTGCTTTAAATTGCATATTATTGTTCACAACTTGGGGAGGATATTGGCAATAATAGTGAAAGAACAAACACAAATGGTTTTTTTGGTGAAATGCCATTGCATTCGTCACAAACAACTGGCCAGTATGGGGACTGAACCCATGACCTTGGCGTTATTAGCACCACTCTCTGACCATCTGAGCTAACCGGCCACAAACTAAGCAAAAATAGACTCCATTCATTTGTCCAGTGTTCATTTTGCACAGGGTGAACAACAGTAGAAGGGCAGTAACAAATATCTACAGTGTAGTGCCTTAAGTAAAAAATTAAATGCTGGATGTGGTGTACACACAATGAAAAAAAACTCACCAACAATTGACTAAGACCAAAACACATCTTACTGTATAAAGTTGCTTTTCTATTTCAAATCTCAGGGGTTCAAGACCCTTTGTGCTTTAAAATAGCATATTATTGTTCACAACTTGGGGAGGATACTGGCAATAATAGCAAAAGAACAAACACACATGTTTTTTTTGGTGGAATGCCATTGCATTCGTTACTGACCATCTGAGCTAACCGGCCACAAACTATGTGAAAATAGACTCCATTCATTTGTCCAGTGTTCATTTTGCACAGGGTGAACAACAGTAGAAGGGCAGGAACAAATATCTACAGTGTAGTGCCTTAAGTAAAAAATTAAATGCTGGATGTGGTGTACACACAATGAAAAAAAGCTCACCAACAATTGACTAAGACCAAAACACATCTTACTGTATAAAGTTGCTTTTCTATTTCAAATCTCAGGGGTTCAAGACCCTTTGTGCTTTAAAATAGCATGTTATTGTTCACTACTTGGAGAGGAATCTGGCAATAACAGTGAGAGATCAAACACAAGGCTGTTTTTTTGATGAAATGGTATTGCATTCGTTACAAACAACTGGCCAGTATGGGGCTTGAACCCATGACCTTGGCGTTATTAGCACCACGCTCTGACCATCTGAGCTAACCGGCCACAATATAGTGAGGATAGACTCCATTTATTATTCCACTGTTCCTTTTGCACAGGGAAAACCACAGTAGAAGTGCAGTATGATTTAGTAAACGACTCACTATGCCTTATTGAGATATTTTGTACACATACACATGGTTACAAAAAACGTATATAAAGTAAGATATTTCATGGATCAATCTTTCGGTCATGTATTTAAATTCAGAGAAGCTTTAATCAATGATTGGATCGCTCTACGTTAAACCTGACAACAGAGCACTAAGACCACGTGGCCTAATGGACAAGGCGTCTGACTTCGAATCAGAAGATTGAGGGTTCGAGTCCCTTCGTGGTTGAATGTTCCTCAATGTACAAAAATATCTACATTGTAGTGCCTTAAGTAAAAAATTAAATGCTGGATGTGGTGTACACACAATGAAAAAAAGCTCACCAACAATTGACTAAGACCAAAACACATCTCACTGTATAAAGTTGCTTTTCTATTTAAAATCTCAGGGGTTCAAGACCCTTTGTGCTTTAAAATAGCATGTTATTGTTCACAACTTGGGGAGGATACAGGCAATAACAGTGAGAGATCAAACACAAGGCTATTTTTTTGATGAAATGGCATTGCATTCGTTACAAACAACTGGCCAGTATGGGGCTTGAACCCATGACCTTGGCGTTATTAGCACCACGCTCTGACCATCTGAGCTAACCGGCCACAATGTAGTGAAGAGAACTAAGACCACGTGGCCTAATGGACAAGGCGTCTGACTTTGAATCAGAAGATTGAGGATTCGAGTCCCTTTGTGGTTGAATGTTCCACAATTTACACAAATATCTACATTGTAGTGCCTTAAGTAAAAATGAAATGCTGGATGTGGTGTACACACAATGAAAAAAAGCTCACCAACAATTGACTAAGACCAAAACGCATCTTACTGTATAAAGTTGCTTTTCTATTTCAAATCTCAGGGGTTCAAGACCCTTTGTGCTTTAAATTGCATATTATTGTTCATAACTTGGGGAGGATATTGGCAATAATAGTGAAAGAACAAACATACATGTTTTTTTTGGTGAAATGCCATTGCATTCGTCACAAACAACTGGCCAGTATGGGGATTGAACCCATGACCTTGGCGTTATTAGCACCATGCTCTGACCATCTGAGCTAACCGGCCACAAAATAAGTGAAAATAGACTCCATTCATTTGTCCAGTGTTCATTTTGCACAGGGTGAACAACAGTAAAAGGGCAGTAACAAATATCTACAGTGTAGTGCCTTAAGTAAAAAATTAAATGCTGGATGTGGTGTACACACAATGAAAAAAAGCTCACCAACAATTGACTAAGACCAAAACACATCTTACTGTATAAAGTTGCTTTTCTATTTAAACTCTCATGGGTTCAAGACCCTTTGTGCTTTAAAATAGCATGTTATTGTTCACTACTTGGAGAGGAATCTGGCAATAACAGTGAGAGATCAAACACAAGGCTGTTTTTTTGATGAAATGGCATTGCATTCGTTACAAACAACTGGCCAGTATGGGGCTTGAACCCATGACCTTGGCGTTATTAGCACCACGCTCTGACCATCTGAGCTAACCGGCCACAATATAGTGAGGATAGACTCCATTTATTATTCCACTGTTCCTTTTGCACAGGGAAAACCACAGTAGAAGTGCAGTATGATTTAGTAAACGACTCACTATGCCTTATTGAGATATTTTGTACACATACACATGGTTACAAAAAACGTATATAAAGTAAGATATTTCATGGATCAATCTTTCGGTCATGTATTTAAATTCAGAGAAGCTTTAATCAATGATTGGATCGCTCTACGTTAAACCTGACAACAGAGCACTAAGACCACGTGGCCTAATGGACAAGGCGTCTGACTTCGAATCAGAAGATTGAGGGTTCGAGTCCCTTCGTGGTTGAATGTTCCTCAATGTACAAAAATATCTACATTGTAGTGCCTTAAGTAAAAAATTAAATGCTGGATGTGGTGTACACACAATGAAAAAAAGCTCACCAACAATTGACTAAGACCAAAACACATCTCACTGTATAAAGTTGCTTTTCTATTTAAAATCTCATGGGTTCAAGACCCTTTGTGCTTTAAAATAGCATGTTATTGTTCACAACTTGGGGAGGATACAGGCAATAACAGTGAGAGATCAAACACAAGGCTATTTTTTTGATGAAATGGCATTGCATTCGTTACAAACAACTGGCCAGTATGGGGCTTGAACCCATGACCTTGGCGTTATTAGCACCACGCTCTGACCATCTGAGCTAACCGGCCACAATGTAGTGAAGAGAACTAAGACCACGTGGCCTAATGGACAAGGCGTCTGACTTTGAATCAGAAGATTGAGGATTCGAGTCCCTTTGTGGTTGAATGTTCCACAATTTACACAAATATCTACATTGTAGTGCCTTAAGTAAAAATGAAATGCTGGATGTGGTGTACACACAATGAAAAAAAGCTCACCAACAATTGACTAAGACCAAAACGCATCTTACTGTATAAAGTTGCTTTTCTATTTCAAATCTCAGGGGTTCAAGACCCTTTGTGCTTTAAATTGCATATTATTGTTCATAACTTGGGGAGGATATTGGCAATAATAGTGAAAGAACAAACATACATGTTTTTTTTGGTGAAATGCCATTGCATTCGTCACAAACAACTGGCCAGTATGGGGATTGAACCCATGACCTTGGCGTTAGTAGCACCATGCTCTGACCATCTGAGCTAACCGGCCACAAAATAAGTGAAAATAGACTCCATTCATTTGTCCAGTGTTCATTTTGCACAGGGTGAACAACAGTAAAAGGGCAGTAACAAATATCTACAGTGTAGTGCCTTAAGTAAAAAATTAAATGCTGGATGTGGTGTACACACAATGAAAAAAAGCTTACCAACAATTGACTAAGACCAAAACACATCTTACTGTATAAAGTTGCTTTTCTATTTCAAATCTCAGGGGTTCAAGACCCTTTGTGCTTTAAAATAGCATATTATTGTTCACAACTTGGGGAGGATACTGGCAATAATAGTGAAAGAACAAACACATGTTTTTTTTGGTGAAATGGCATTGCAGACGTTACAAACAACTGGCCAGTATGCATATGACCTTGGCGTTATTAGCACCACGCTCTGACCATCTGAGCTAACCGGCCACAATATAGTGAGGATAGACTCCATTTATTATTCCACTGTTCATTTTGCACAGGGAAAACCACAGTAGAAGTGCAATATGATTTAGTAAACGACTCACTATGCCTTATTGAGATATTTTGTACACATACACATGGTTACAAAAAACCTATATAAAGTAAGATATTTCATGGATCAATCTTTCGGTCATGTATTTAAATTCAGAGAAGCTTTAATCAATGATTGGATCGCTCTACGTTAAACCTGACAACAGAGCACTAAGACCACGTGGCCTGATGGACAAGGCGTCTGACTTCGAATCAGAAGATTGAGGGTTCGAGTCCCTTCGTGGTTGAATGTTCCTCAATTTACATAAATATATACATTGTAGTGCCTTAAGTAAAAAATTAAATGCTGGATGTGGTGTACACACAATGAAAAAAAAGCTCACCAACAAGTGACTAAGACCAAAACACATCTTACTGTATAAAGTTGCTTTTCTATTTAAACTCTCATGGGTTCAAGACCCTTTGTGCTTTAAAATAGCATGTTATTGTTCACTACTTGGAGAGGAATCTGGCAATAACAGTGAGAGATCAAACACAAGGCTGTTTTTTTGATGAAATGGCATTGCATTCGTTACAAACAACTGGCCAGTATGGGGCTTGAACCGATGACCTTGGCGTTATTAGCACCACGCTCTGACCATCAGAGCTAACCGGCCACAACGTAGTGAAGAGAACTAAGACCACGTGGCCTAATGGACAAGGCGTCTGACTTTGAATCAGAAGATTGAGGATTCGAGTCCCTTTGTGGTTGAATGTTCCACAATTTACACAAATATCTACATTGTAGTGCCTTAAGTAAAAATGAAATGCTGGATGTGGTGTACACACAATGAAAAAAAGCTCACCAACAATTGACTAAGACCAAAACGCATCTTACTGTATAAAGTTGCTTTTCTATTTCAAATCTCAGGGGTTCAAGACCCTTTGTGCTTTAAATTGCATGTTATTGTTCACAACTTGGGGAGGATATTGGCAATAATAGTGAAAGAACAAACACACATGTTTTTTTTGGTGAAATGCCATTGCATTCGTCACAAACAACTGGCCAGTATGGGGATTGAACCCATGACCTTGGCTTTATTAGCACCACGCTCTGACCATCTGAGCTAACCGGCCACAATGTAGTGAAGAGAACTAAGACCACGTGGCCTAATGGACAAGGCGTCTGACTTTGAATCAGAAGATTGAGGATTCGAGTCACTTTGTGGTTGAATGTTCCACAATTTACACAAATATCTACATTGTAGTGCCTTAAGTAAAAATGAAATGCTGGATGTGGTGTACACACAATGAAAAAAAGCTCACCAACAATTGACTAAGACCAAAACGCATCTTACTGTATAAAGTTGCTTTTCTATTTCAAATCTCAGGGGTTCAAGACCCTTTGTGCTTTAAATTGCATATTATTGTTCACAACTTGGGGAGGATATTGGCAATAATAGTGAAAGAACAAACACAAATGGTTTTTTTGGTGAAATGCCATTGCATTCGTCACAAACAACTGGCCAGTATGGGGACTGAACCCATGACCTTGGCGTTATTAGCACCACGCTCTGACCATCTGAGCTAACCGGCCACAAACTAAGCAAAAATAGACTCCATTCATTTGTCCAGTGTTCATTTTGCACAGGGTGAACAACAGTAGAAGGGCAGTAACAAATATCTACAGTGTAGTGCCTTAAGTAAAAAATTAAATGCTGGATGTGGTGTACACACAATGAAAAAAAACTCACCAACAATTGACTAAGACCAAAACACATCTTACTGTATAAAGTTGCTTTTCTATTTCAAATCTCAGGGGTTCAAGACCCTTTGTGCTTTAAAATAGCATATTATTGTTCACAACTTGGGGAGGATACTGGCAATAATAGCAAAAGAACAAACACACATGTTTTTTTTGGTGGAATGCCATTGCATTCGTTACTGACCATCTGAGCTAACCGGCCACAAACTAAGTGAAAATAGACTCCATTCATTTGTCCAGTGTTCATTTTGCACAGGGTGAACAACAGTAGAAGGGCAGTAACAAATATCTACAGTGTAGTGCCTTAAGTAAAAAATTAAATGCTGGATGTGGTGTACACACAATGAAAAAAAGCTCACCAACAATTGACTAAGACCAAAACACATCTTACTGTATAAAGTTGCTTTTCTATTTCAAATCTCAGGGGTTCAAGACCCTTTGTGCTTTAAAATAGCATGTTATTGTTCACTACTTGGAGAGGAATCTGGCAATAACAGTGAGAGATCAAACACAAGGCTGTTTTTTTGATGAAATGGTATTGCATTCGTTACAAACAACTGGCCAGTATGGGGCTTGAACCCATGACCTTGGCGTTATTAGCACCACGCTCTGACCATCTGAGCTAACCGGCCACAACGTAGTGAAGAGAACTAAGACCACGTGGCCTAATGGACAAGGCGTCTGACTTTGAATCAGAAGATTGAGGATTCGAGTCCCTTTGTGGTTGAATGTTCCACAATTTACACAAATATCTACATTGTAGTGCCTTAAGTAAAAATGAAATGCTGGATGTGGTGTACACACAATGAAAAAAAACTCACCAACAATTGACTAAGACCAAAACACATCTTACTGTATAAAGTTGCTTTTCTATTTCAAATCTCAGGGGTTCAAGACCCTTTGTGCTTTAAAATAGCATATTATTGTTCACAACTTGGGGAGGATATTGGCAATAATAGTGAAAGAACAAACACACATGTTTTTTTTGGTGAAATGCCATTGCATTCGTCACAAACAACTGGCCAGTATGGGGATTGAACCCATGACCTTGGCTTTATTAGCACCACGCTCTGACCATCTGAGCTAACCGGCCACAATGTAGTGAAGAGAACTAAGACCACGTGGCCTAATGGACAAGGCGTCTGACTTTGAATCAGAAGATTGAGGATTCGAGTCACTTTGTGGTTGAATGTTCCACAATTTACACAAATATCTACATTGTAGTGCCTTAAGTAAAAATGAAATGCTGGATGTGGTGTACACACAATGAAAAAAAGCTCACCAACAATTGACTAAGACCAAAACGCATCTTACTGTATAAAGTTGCTTTTCTATTTCAAATCTCAGGGGTTCAAGACCCTTTGTGCTTTAAATTGCATATTATTGTTCACAACTTGGGGAGGATATTGGCAATAATAGTGAAAGAACAAACACAAATGGTTTTTTTGGTGAAATGCCATTGCATTCGTCACAAACAACTGGCCAGTATGGGGACTGAACCCATGACCTTGGCGTTATTAGCACCACGCTCTGACCATCTGAGCTAACCGGCCACAAACTAAGCAAAAATAGACTCCATTCATTTGTCCAGTGTTCATTTTGCACAGGGTGAACAACAGTAGAAGGGCAGTAACAAATATCTACAGTGTAGTGCCTTAAGTAAAAAATTAAATGCTGGATGTGGTGTACACACAATGAAAAAAAACTCACCAACAATTGACTAAGACCAAAACACATCTTACTGTATAAAGTTGCTTTTCTATTTCAAATCTCAGGGGTTCAAGACCCTTTGTGCTTTAAAATAGCATATTATTGTTCACAACTTGGGGAGGATACTGGCAATAATAGCAAAAGAACAAACACACATGTTTTTTTTGGTGGAATGCCATTGCATTCGTTACTGACCATCTGAGCTAACCGGCCACAAACTAAGTGAAAATAGACTCCATTCATTTGTCCAGTGTTCATTTTGCACAGGGTGAACAACAGTAGAAGGGCAGTAACAAATATCTACAGTGTAGTGCCTTAAGTAAAAAATTAAATGCTGGATGTGGTGTACACACAATGAAAAAAAGCTCACCAACAATTGACTAAGACCAAAACACATCTTACTGTATAAAGTTGCTTTTCTATTTCAAATCTCAGGGGTTCAAGACCCTTTGTGCTTTAAAATAGCATGTTATTGTTCACTACTTGGAGAGGAATCTGGCAATAACAGTGAGAGATCAAACACAAGGCTGTTTTTTTGATGAAATGGTATTGCATTCGTTACAAACAACTGGCCAGTATGGGGCTTGAACACATGACCTTGGCGTTATTAGCACCACGCTCTGACCATCTGAGCTAACCGGCCACAATATAGTGAGGATAGACTCCATTTATTATTCCACTGTTCCTTTTGCACAGGGAAAACCACAGTAGAAGTGCAGTATGATTTAGTAAACGACTCACTATGCCTTATTGAGATATTTTGTACACATACACATGGTTACAAAAAACGTATATAAAGTAAGATATTTCATGGATCAATCTTTCGGTCATGTATTTAAATTCAGAGAAGCTTTAATCAATGATTGGATCGCTCTACGTTAAACCTGACAACAGAGCACTAAGACCACGTGGCCTAATGGACAAGGCGTCTGACTTCGAATCAGAAGATTGAGGGTTCGAGTCCCTTCGTGGTTGAATGTTCCTCAATGTACAAAAATATCTACATTGTAGTGCCTTAAGTAAAAAATTAAATGCTGGATGTGGTGTACAGACAATGAAAAAAAGCTCACCAACAATTGACTAAGGCCAAAACACATCTTACTGTATAAAGTTGCTTTTCTATTTAAACTCTCATGGGTTCAAGACCCTTTGTGCTTTAAAATAGCATGTTATTGTTCACTACTTGGAGAGGAATCTGGCAATAACAGTGAGAGATCAAACACAAGGCTGTTTTTTTGATGAAATGGCATTGCATTCGTTACAAACAACTGGCCAGTATGGGGCTTGAACCGATGACCTTGGCGTTATTAGCATCACGCTCTGACCATCTGAGCTAACCGGCCACAATATAGTGAGGATAGACTCCATTTATTATTCCACTGTTCCTTTTGCACAGGGAAAACCACAGTAGAAGTGCAGTATGATTTAGTAAACGACTCACTATGCCTTATTGAGATATTTTGTACACATACACATGGTTACAAAAAACCTATATAAAGTAAGATATTTCATGGATCAATCTTTCGGTCATGTATTTAAATTCAGAGAAGCTTTAATCAATGATTGGATCGCTCTACGTTAAACCTGACAACAGAGCACTAAGACCACGTGGCCTGATGGACAAGGCGTCTGACTTCGAATCAGAAGATTGAGGGTTCGAGTCCCTTCGTGGTTGAATGTTCCTCAATTTACATAAATATATATACATTGTAGTGCCTTAAGTAAAAAATTAAATGCTGGATGTGGTGTACACACAATGAAAAAAAAGCTCACCAACAAGTGACTAAGACCAAAACACATCTTACTGTATAAAGTTGCTTTTCTATTTAAACTCTCATGGGTTCAAGACCCTTTGTGCTTTAAAATAGCATGTTATTGTTCACTACTTGGAGAGGAATCTGGCAATAACAGTGAGAGATCAAACACAAGGCTGTTTTTTTGATGAAATGGCATTGCATTCGTTACAAACAACTGGCCAGTATGGGGCTTGAACCGATGACCTTGGCGTTATTAGCACCACGCTCTGACCATCAGAGCTAACCGGCCACAACGTAGTGAAGAGAACTAAGACCACGTGGCCTAATGGACAAGGCGTCTGACTTTGAATCAGAAGATTGAGGATTCGAGTCCCTTTGTGGTTGAATGTTCCACAATTTACACAAATATCTACATTGTAGTGCCTTAAGTAAAAATGAAATGCTGGATGTGGTGTACACACAATGAAAAAAAGCTCACCAACAATTGACTAAGACCAAAACGCATCTTACTGTATAAAGTTGCTTTTCTATTTCAAATCTCAGGGGTTCAAGACCCTTTGTGCTTTAAATTGCATGTTATTGTTCACAACTTGGGGAGGATATTGGCAATAATAGTGAAAGAACAAACACACATGTTTTTTTTGGTGAAATGCCATTGCATTCGTCACAAACAACTGGCCAGTATGGGGATTGAACCCATGACCTTGGCTTTATTAGCACCACGCTCTGACCATCTGAGCTAACCGGCCACAATGTAGTGAAGAGAACTAAGACCACGTGGCCTAATGGACAAGGCGTCTGACTTTGAATCAGAAGATTGAGGATTCGAGTCACTTTGTGGTTGAATGTTCCACAATTTACACAAATATCTACATTGTAGTGCCTTAAGTAAAAATGAAATGCTGGATGTGGTGTACACACAATGAAAAAAAGCTCACCAACAATTGACTAAGACCAAAACGCATCTTACTGTATAAAGTTGCTTTTCTATTTCAAATCTCAGGGGTTCAAGACCCTTTGTGCTTTAAATTGCATATTATTGTTCACAACTTGGGGAGGATATTGGCAATAATAGTGAAAGAACAAACACAAATGGTTTTTTTGGTGAAATGCCATTGCATTCGTCACAAACAACTGGCCAGTATGGGGACTGAACCCATGACCTTGGCGTTATTAGCACCACGCTCTGACCATCTGAGCTAACCGGCCACAAACTAAGCAAAAATAGACTCCATTCATTTGTCCAGTGTTCATTTTGCACAGGGTGAACAACAGTAGAAGGGCAGTAACAAATATCTACAGTGTAGTGCCTTAAGTAAAAAATTAAATGCTGGATGTGGTGTACACACAATGAAAAAAAACTCACCAACAATTGACTAAGACCAAAACACATCTTACTGTATAAAGTTGCTTTTCTATTTCAAATCTCAGGGGTTCAAGACCCTTTGTGCTTTAAAATAGCATATTATTGTTCACAACTTGGGGAGGATACTGGCAATAATAGCAAAAGAACAAACACACATGTTTTTTTTGGTGGAATGCCATTGCATTCGTTACTGACCATCTGAGCTAACCGGCCACAAACTAAGTGAAAATAGACTCCATTCATTTGTCCAGTGTTCATTTTGCACAGGGTGAACAACAGTAGAAGGGCAGTAACAAATATCTACAGTGTAGTGCCTTAAGTAAAAAATTAAATGCTGGATGTGGTGTACACACAATGAAAAAAAGCTCACCAACAATTGACTAAGACCAAAACACATCTTACTGTATAAAGTTGCTTTTCTATTTCAAATCTCAGGGGTTCAAGACCCTTTGTGCTTTAAAATAGCATGTTATTGTTCACTACTTGGAGAGGAATCTGGCAATAACAGTGAGAGATCAAACACAAGGCTGTTTTTTTGATGAAATGGTATTGCATTCGTTACAAACAACTGGCCAGTATGGGGCTTGAACCCATGACCTTGGCGTTATTAGCACCACGCTCTGACCATCTGAGCTAACCGGCCACAACGTAGTGAAGAGAACTAAGACCACGTGGCCTAATGGACAAGGCGTCTGACTTTGAATCAGAAGATTGAGGATTCGAGTCCCTTTGTGGTTGAATGTTCCACAATTTACACAAATATCTACATTGTAGTGCCTTAAGTAAAAATGAAATGCTGGATGTGGTGTACACACAATGAAAAAAAACTCACCAACAATTGACTAAGACCAAAACACATCTTACTGTATAAAGTTGCTTTTCTATTTCAAATCTCAGGGGTTCAAGACCCTTTGTGCTTTAAAATAGCATATTATTGTTCACAACTTGGGGAGGATATTGGCAATAATAGTGAAAGAACAAACACACATGTTTTTTTTGGTGAAATGCCATTGCATTCGTCACAAACAACTGGCCAGTATGGGGATTGAACCCATGACCTTGGCTTTATTAGCACCACGCTCTGACCATCTGAGCTAACCGGCCACAATGTAGTGAAGAGAACTAAGACCACGTGGCCTAATGGACAAGGCGTCTGACTTTGAATCAGAAGATTGAGGATTCGAGTCACTTTGTGGTTGAATGTTCCACAATTTACACAAATATCTACATTGTAGTGCCTTAAGTAAAAATGAAATGCTGGATGTGGTGTACACACAATGAAAAAAAGCTCACCAACAATTGACTAAGACCAAAACGCATCTTACTGTATAAAGTTGCTTTTCTATTTCAAATCTCAGGGGTTCAAGACCCTTTGTGCTTTAAATTGCATATTATTGTTCACAACTTGGGGAGGATATTGGCAATAATAGTGAAAGAACAAACACAAATGGTTTTTTTGGTGAAATGCCATTGCATTCGTCACAAACAACTGGCCAGTATGGGGACTGAACCCATGACCTTGGCGTTATTAGCACCACGCTCTGACCATCTGAGCTAACCGGCCACAAACTAAGCAAAAATAGACTCCATTCATTTGTCCAGTGTTCATTTTGCACAGGGTGAACAACAGTAGAAGGGCAGTAACAAATATCTACAGTGTAGTGCCTTAAGTAAAAAATTAAATGCTGGATGTGGTGTACACACAATGAAAAAAAACTCACCAACAATTGACTAAGACCAAAACACATCTTACTGTATAAAGTTGCTTTTCTATTTCAAATCTCAGGGGTTCAAGACCCTTTGTGCTTTAAAATAGCATATTATTGTTCACAACTTGGGGAGGATACTGGCAATAATAGCAAAAGAACAAACACACATGTTTTTTTTGGTGGAATGCCATTGCATTCGTTACTGACCATCTGAGCTAACCGGCCACAAACTAAGTGAAAATAGACTCCATTCATTTGTCCAGTGTTCATTTTGCACAGGGTGAACAACAGTAGAAGGGCAGTAACAAATATCTACAGTGTAGTGCCTTAAGTAAAAAATTAAATGCTGGATGTGGTGTACACACAATGAAAAAAAGCTCACCAACAATTGACTAAGACCAAAACACATCTTACTGTATAAAGTTGCTTTTCTATTTCAAATCTCAGGGGTTCAAGACCCTTTGTGCTTTAAAATAGCATGTTATTGTTCACTACTTGGAGAGGAATCTGGCAATAACAGTGAGAGATCAAACACAAGGCTGTTTTTTTGATGAAATGGTATTGCATTCGTTACAAACAACTGGCCAGTATGGGGCTTGAACACATGACCTTGGCGTTATTAGCACCACGCTCTGACCATCTGAGCTAACCGGCCACAATATAGTGAGGATAGACTCCATTTATTATTCCACTGTTCCTTTTGCACAGGGAAAACCACAGTAGAAGTGCAGTATGATTTAGTAAACGACTCACTATGCCTTATTGAGATATTTTGTACACATACACATGGTTACAAAAAACGTATATAAAGTAAGATATTTCATGGATCAATCTTTCGGTCATGTATTTAAATTCAGAGAAGCTTTAATCAATGATTGGATCGCTCTACGTTAAACCTGACAACAGAGCACTAAGACCACGTGGCCTAATGGACAAGGCGTCTGACTTCGAATCAGAAGATTGAGGGTTCGAGTCCCTTCGTGGTTGAATGTTCCTCAATGTACAAAAATATCTACATTGTAGTGCCTTCAGTAAAAAATTAAATGCTGGATGTGGTGTACAGACAATGAAAAAAAGCTCACCAACAATTGACTAAGGCCAAAACACATCTTACTGTATAAAGTTGCTTTTCTATTTAAACTCTCATGGGTTCAAGACCCTTTGTGCTTTAAAATAGCATGTTATTGTTCACTACTTGGAGAGGAATCTGGCAATAACAGTGAGAGATCAAACACAAGGCTGTTTTTTTGATGAAATGGCATTGCATTCGTTACAAACAACTGGCCAGTATGGGGCTTGAACCGATGACCTTGGCGTTATTAGCATCACGCTCTGACCATCTGAGCTAACCGGCCACAATATAGTGAGGATAGACTCCATTTATTATTCCACTGTTCCTTTTGCACAGGGAAAACCACAGTAGAAGTGCAGTATGATTTAGTAAACGACTCACTATGCCTTATTGAGATATTTTGTACACATACACATGGTTACAAAAAACGTATATAAAGTAAGATATTTCATGGATCAATCTTTCGGTCATGTATTTAAATTCAGAGAAGCTTTAATCAATGATTGGATCGCTCTACGTTAAACCTGACAACAGAGCACTAAGACCACGTGGCCTAATGGACAAGGCGTCTGACTTCGAATCAGAAGATTGAGGGTTCGAGTCCCTTCGTGGTTGAATGTTCCTCAATGTACAAAAATATCTACATTGTAGTGCCTTAAGTAAAAAATTAAATGCTGGATGTGGTGTACAGACAATGAAAAAAAGCTCACCAACAATTGACTAAGGCCAAAACACATCTTACTGTATAAAGTTGCTTTTCTATTTAAACTCTCATGGGTTCAAGACCCTTTGTGCTTTAAAATAGCATGTTATTGTTCACTACTTGGAGAGGAATCTGGCAATAACAGTGAGAGATCAAACACAAGGCTGTTTTTTTGATGAAATGGCATTGCATTCGTTACAAACAACTGGCCAGTATGGGGCTTGAACCCATGACCTTGGCGTTATTAGCACCACGCTCTGACCATCTGAGCTAACCGGCCACAACGTAGTGAAGAGAACTAAGACCACGTGGCCTAATGGACAAGGCGTCTGACTTTGAATCAGAAGATTGAGGATTCGAGTCCCTTTGTGGTTGAATGTTCCACAATTTACACAAATATCTACATTGTAGTGCCTTAAGTAAAAATGAAATGCTGGATGTGGTGTACACACAATGAAAAAAAGCTCACCAACAATTGACTAAGACCAAAACGCATCTTACTGTATAAAGTTGCTTTTCTATTTCAAATCTCAGGGGTTCAAGACCCTTTGTGCTTTAAATTGCATATTATTGTTCACAACTTGGGGAGGATATTGGCAATAATAGTGAAAGAACAAACACAAATGGTTTTTTTGGTGAAATGCCATTGCATTCGTCACAAACAACTGGCCAGTATGGGGATTGAACCCATGACCTTGGCGTTATTAGCACCACGCTCTGACCATCTGAGCTAACCGGCCACAAACTAAGCAAAAATAGACTCCATTCATTTGTCCAGTGTTCATTTTGCACAGGGTGAACAACAGTAGAAGGGCAGTAACAAATATCTACAGTGTAGTGCCTTAAGTAAAAAATTAAATGCTGGATGTGGTGTACACACAATGAAAAAAAACTCACCAACAATTGACTAAGACCAAAACACATCTTACTGTATAAAGTTGCTTTTCTATTTCAAATCTCAGGGGTTCAAGACCCTTTGTGCTTTAAAATAGCATATTATTGTTCACAACTTGGGGAGGATACTGGCAATAATAGCAAAAGAACAAACACACATGTTTTTTTTGGTGGAATGCCATTGCATTCGTTACTGACCATCTGAGCTAACCGGCCACAAACTAAGTGAAAATAGACTCCATTCATTTGTCCAGTGTTCATTTTGCACAGGGTGAACAACAGTAGAAGGGCAGTAACAAATATCTACAGTGTAGTGCCTTAAGTAAAAAATTAAATGCTGGATGTGGTGTACACACAATGAAAAAAAGCTCACCAACAATTGACTAAGACCAAAACACATCTTACTGTATAAAGTTGCTTTTCTATTTCAAATCTCAGGGGTTCAAGACCCTTTGTGCTTTAAAATAGCATGTTATTGTTCACTACTTGGAGAGGAATCTGGCAATAACAGTGACAGATCAAACACAAGGCTGTTTTTTTGATGAAATGGTATTGCATTCGTTACAAACAACTGGCCAGTATGGGGCTTGAACCCATGACCTTGGCGTTATTAGCACCACGCTCTGACCATCTGAGCTAACCGGCCACAACGTAGTGAAGAGAACTAAGACCACGTGGCCTAATGGACAAGGCGTCTGACTTTGAATCAGAAGATTGAGGATTCGAGTCCCTTTGTGGTTGAATGTTCCACAATTTACACAAATATCTACATTGTAGTGCCTTAAGTAAAAATGAAATGCTGGATGTGGTGTACACACAATGAAAAAAAACTCACCAACAATTGACTAAGACCAAAACACATCTTACTGTATAAAGTTGCTTTTCTATTTCAAATCTCAGGGGTTCAAGACCCTTTGTGCTTTAAAATAGCATATTATTGTTCACAACTTGGGGAGGATATTGGCAATAATAGTGAAAGAACAAACACACATGTTTTTTTTGGTGAAATGCCATTGCATTCGTCACAAACAACTGGCCAGTATGGGGATTGAACCCATGACCTTGGCTTTATTAGCACCACGCTCTGACCATCTGAGCTAACCGGCCACAATGTAGTGAAGAGAACTAAGACCACGTGGCCTAATGGACAAGGCGTCTGACTTTGAATCAGAAGATTGAGGATTCGAGTCACTTTGTGGTTGAATGTTCCACAATTTACACAAATATCTACATTGTAGTGCCTTAAGTAAAAATGAAATGCTGGATGTGGTGTACACACAATGAAAAAAAGCTCACCAACAATTGACTAAGACCAAAACGCATCTTACTGTATAAAGTTGCTTTTCTATTTCAAATCTCAGGGGTTCAAGACCCTTTGTGCTTTAAATTGCATATTATTGTTCACAACTTGGGGAGGATATTGGCAATAATAGTGAAAGAACAAACACAAATGGTTTTTTTGGTGAAATGCCATTGCATTCGTCACAAACAACTGGCCAGTATGGGGACTGAACCCATGACCTTGGCGTTATTAGCACCACGCTCTGACCATCTGAGCTAACCGGCCACAAACTAAGCAAAAATAGACTCCATTCATTTGTCCAGTGTTCATTTTGCACAGGGTGAACAACAGTAGAAGGGCAGTAACAAATATCTACAGTGTAGTGCCTTAAGTAAAAAATTAAATGCTGGATGTGGTGTACACACAATGAAAAAAAACTCACCAACAATTGACTAAGACCAAAACACATCTTACTGTATAAAGTTGCTTTTCTATTTCAAATCTCAGGGGTTCAAGACCCTTTGTGCTTTAAAATAGCATATTATTGTTCACAACTTGGGGAGGATACTGGCAATAATAGCAAAAGAAAAAACACACATGTTTTTTTTGGTGGAATGCCATTGCATTCGTTACTGACCATCTGAGCTAACCGGCCACAAACTAAGTGAAAATAGACTCCATTCATTTGTCCAGTGTTCATTTTGCACAGGGTGAACAACAGTAGAAGGGCAGTAACAAATATCTACAGTGTAGTGCCTTAAGTAAAAAATTAAATGCTGGATGTGGTGTACACACAATGAAAAAAAGCTCACCAACAATTGACTAAGACCAAAACACATCTTACTGTATAAAGTTGCTTTTCTATTTCAAATCTCAGGGGTTCAAGACCCTTTGTGCTTTAAAATAGCATGTTATTGTTCACTACTTGGAGAGGAATCTGGCAATAACAGTGAGAGATCAAACACAAGGCTGTTTTTTTGATGAAATGGTATTGCATTCGTTACAAACAACTGGCCAGTATGGGGCTTGAACACATGACCTTGGCGTTATTAGCACCACGCTCTGACCATCTGAGCTAACCGGCCACAATATAGTGAGGATAGACTCCATTTATTATTCCACTGTTCCTTTTGCACAGGGAAAACCACAGTAGAAGTGCAGTATGATTTAGTAAACGACTCACTATGCCTTATTGAGATATTTTGTACACATACACATGGTTACAAAAAACGTATATAAAGTAAGATATTTCATGGATCAATCTTTCGGTCATGTATTTAAATTCAGAGAAGCTTTAATCAATGATTGGATCGCTCTACGTTAAACCTGACAACAGAGCACTAAGACCACTTGGCCTAATGGACAAGGCGTCTGACTTCGAATCAGAAGATTGAGGGTTCGAGTCCCTTCGTGGTTGAATGTTCCTCAATGTACAAAAATATCTACATTGTAGTGCCTTAAGTAAAAAATTAAATGCTGGATGTGGTGTACAGACAATGAAAAAAAGCTCACCAACAATTGACTAAGGCCAAAACACATCTTACTGTATAAAGTTGCTTTTCTATTTAAACTCTCATGGGTTCAAGACCCTTTGTGCTTTAAAATAGCATGTTATTGTTCACTACTTGGAGAGGAATCTGGCAATAACAGTGAGAGATCAAACACAAGGCTGTTTTTTTGATGAAATGGCATTGCATTCGTTACAAACAACTGGCCAGTATGGGGCTTGAACCGATGACCTTGGCGTTATTAGCACCACGCTCTGACCATCTGAGCTAACCGGCCACAACGTAGTGAAGAGAACTAAGACCACGTGGCCTAATGGACAAGGCGTCTGACTTTGAATCAGAAGATTGAGGATTCGAGTCCCTTTGTGGTTGAATGTTCCACAATTTACACAAATATCTACATTGTAGTGCCTTAAGTAAAAATGAAATGCTGGATGTGGTGTACACACAATGAAAAAAAGCTCACCAACAATTGACTAAGACCAAAACGCATCTTACTGTATAAAGTTGCTTTTCTATTTCAAATCTCAGGGGTTCAAGACCCTTTGTGCTTTAAATTGCATGTTATTGTTCACAACTTGGGGAGGATATTGGCAATAATAGTGAAAGAACAAACACACATGTTTTTTTTGGTGAAATGCCATTGCATTCGTCACAAACAACTGGCCAGTATGGGGATTGAACCCATGACCTTGGCTTTATTAGCACCACGCTCTGACCATCTGAGCTAACCGGCCACAATGTAGTGAAGAGAACTAAGACCACGTGGCCTAATGGACAAGGCGTCTGACTTTGAATCAGAAGATTGAGGATTCGAGTCACTTTGTGGTTGAATGTTCCACAATTTACACAAATATCTACATTGTAGTGCCTTAAGTAAAAATGAAATGCTGGATGTGGTGTACACACAATGAAAAAAAGCTCACCAACAATTGACTAAGACCAAAACGCATCTTACTGTATAAAGTTGCTTTTCTATTTCAAATCTCAGGGGTTCAAGACCCTTTGTGCTTTAAATTGCATATTATTGTTCACAACTTGGGGAGGATATTGGCAATAATAGTGAAAGAACAAACACAAATGGTTTTTTTGGTGAAATGCCATTGCATTCGTCACAAACAACTGGCCAGTATGGGGACTGAACCCATGACCTTGGCGTTATTAGCACCACGCTCTGACCATCTGAGCTAACCGGCCACAAACTAAGCAAAAATAGACTCCATTCATTTGTCCAGTGTTCATTTTGCACAGGGTGAACAACAGTAGAAGGGCAGTAACAAATATCTACAGTGTAGTGCCTTAAGTAAAAAATTAAATGCTGGATGTGGTGTACACACAATGAAAAAAAACTCACCAACAATTGACTAAGACCAAAACACATCTTACTGTATAAAGTTGCTTTTCTATTTCAAATCTCAGGGGTTCAAGACCCTTTGTGCTTTAAAATAGCATATTATTGTTCACAACTTGGGGAGGATACTGGCAATAATAGCAAAAGAACAAACACACATGTTTTTTTTGGTGGAATGCCATTGCATTCGTTACTGACCATCTGAGCTAACCGGCCACAAACTAAGTGAAAATAGACTCCATTCATTTGTCCAGTGTTCATTTTGCACAGGGTGAACAACAGTAGAAGGGCAGTAACAAATATCTACAGTGTAGTGCCTTAAGTAAAAAATTAAATGCTGGATGTGGTGTACACACAATGAAAAAAAGCTCACCAACAATTGACTAAGACCAAAACACATCTTACTGTATAAAGTTGCTTTTCTATTTCAAATCTCAGGGGTTCAAGACCCTTTGTGCTTTAAAATAGCATGTTATTGTTCACTACTTGGAGAGGAATCTGGCAATAACAGTGAGAGATCAAACACAAGGCTGTTTTTTTGATGAAATGGTATTGCATTCGTTACAAACAACTGGCCAGTATGGGGCTTGAACCCATGACCTTGGCGTTATTAGCACCACGCTCTGACCATCTGAGCTAACCGGCCACAACGTAGTGAAGAGAACTAAGACCACGTGGCCTAATGGACAAGGCGTCTGACTTTGAATCAGAAGATTGAGGATTCGAGTCCCTTTGTGGTTGAATGTTCCACAATTTACACAAATATCTACATTGTAGTGCCTTAAGTAAAAATGAAATGCTGGATGTGGTGTACACACAATGAAAAAAAACTCACCAACAATTGACTAAGACCAAAACACATCTTACTGTATAAAGTTGCTTTTCTATTTCAAATCTCAGGGGTTCAAGACCCTTTGTGCTTTAAAATAGCATATTATTGTTCACAACTTGGGGAGGATATTGGCAATAATAGTGAAAGAACAAACACACATGTTTTTTTTGGTGAAATGCCATTGCATTCGTCACAAACAACTGGCCAGTATGGGGATTGAACCCATGACCTTGGCTTTATTAGCACCACGCTCTGACCATCTGAGCTAACCGGCCACAATGTAGTGAAGAGAACTAAGACCACGTGGCCTAATGGACAAGGCGTCTGACTTTGAATCAGAAGATTGAGGATTCGAGTCACTTTGTGGTTGAATGTTCCACAATTTACACAAATATCTACATTGTAGTGCCTTAAGTAAAAATGAAATGCTGGATGTGGTGTACACACAATGAAAAAAAGCTCACCAACAATTGACTAAGACCAAAACGCATCTTACTGTATAAAGTTGCTTTTCTATTTCAAATCTCAGGGGTTCAAGACCCTTTGTGCTTTAAATTGCATATTATTGTTCACAACTTGGGGAGGATATTGGCAATAATAGTGAAAGAACAAACACAAATGGTTTTTTTGGTGAAATGCCATTGCATTCGTCACAAACAACTGGCCAGTATGGGGACTGAACCCATGACCTTGGCGTTATTAGCACCACGCTCTGACCATCTGAGCTAACCGGCCACAAACTAAGCAAAAATAGACTCCATTCATTTGTCCAGTGTTCATTTTGCACAGGGTGAACAACAGTAGAAGGGCAGTAACAAATATCTACAGTGTAGTGCCTTAAGTAAAAAATTAAATGCTGGATGTGGTGTACACACAATGAAAAAAAACTCACCAACAATTGACTAAGACCAAAACACATCTTACTGTATAAAGTTGCTTTTCTATTTCAAATCTCAGGGGTTCAAGACCCTTTGTGCTTTAAAATAGCATATTATTGTTCACAACTTGGGGAGGATACTGGCAATAATAGCAAAAGAACAAACACACATGTTTTTTTTGGTGGAATGCCATTGCATTCGTTACTGACCATCTGAGCTAACCGGCCACAAACTAAGTGAAAATAGACTCCATTCATTTGTCCAGTGTTCATTTTGCACAGGGTGAACAACAGTAGAAGGGCAGTAACAAATATCTACAGTGTAGTGCCTTAAGTAAAAAATTAAATGCTGGATGTGGTGTACACACAATGAAAAAAAGCTCACCAACAATTGACTAAGACCAAAACACATCTTACTGTATAAAGTTGCTTTTCTATTTCAAATCTCAGGGGTTCAAGACCCTTTGTGCTTTAAAATAGCATGTTATTGTTCACTACTTGGAGAGGAATCTGGCAATAACAGTGAGAGATCAAACACAAGGCTGTTTTTTTGATGAAATGGTATTGCATTCGTTACAAACAACTGGCCAGTATGGGGCTTGAACACATGACCTTGGCGTTATTAGCACCACGCTCTGACCATCTGAGCTAACCGGCCACAATATAGTGAGGATAGACTCCATTTATTATTCCACTGTTCCTTTTGCACAGGGAAAACCACAGTAGAAGTGCAGTATGATTTAGTAAACGACTCACTATGCCTTATTGAGATATTTTGTACACATACACATGGTTACAAAAAACGTATATAAAGTAAGATATTTCATGGATCAATCTTTCGGTCATGTATTTAAATTCAGAGAAGCTTTAATCAATGATTGGATCGCTCTACGTTAAACCTGACAACAGAGCACTAAGACCACGTGGCCTAATGGACAAGGCGTCTGACTTCGAATCAGAAGATTGAGGGTTCGAGTCCCTTCGTGGTTGAATGTTCCTCAATGTAAAAAAATATCTACATTGTAGTGCCTTAAGTAAAAAATTAAATGCTGGATGTGGTGTACAGACAATGAAAAAAAGCTCACCAACAATTGACTAAGGCCAAAACACATCTTACTGTATAAAGTTGCTTTTCTATTTAAACTCTCATGGGTTCAAGACCCTTTGTGCTTTAAAATAGCATGTTATTGTTCACTACTTGGAGAGGAATCTGGCAATAACAGTGAGAGATCAAACACAAGGCTGTTTTTTTGATGAAATGGCATTGCATTCGTTACAAACAACTGGCCAGTATGGGGCTTGAACCGATGACCTTGGCGTTATTAGCATCACGCTCTGACCATCTGAGCTAACCGGCCACAATATAGTGAGGATAGACTCCATTTATTATTCCACTGTTCCTTTTGCACAGGGAAAACCACAGTAGAAGTGCAGTATGATTTAGTAAACGACTCACTATGCCTTATTGAGATATTTTGTACACATACACATGGTTACAAAAAACGTATATAAAGTAAGATATTTCATGGATCAATCTTTCGGTCATGTATTTAAATTCAGAGAAGCTTTAATCAATGATTGGATCGCTCTACGTTAAACCTGACAACAGAGCACTAAGACCACGTGGCCTAATGGACAAGGCGTCTGACTTCGAATCAGAAGATTGAGGGTTCGAGTCCCTTCGTGGTTGAATGTTCCTCAATGTACAAAAATATCTACATTGTAGTGCCTTAAGTAAAAAATTAAATGCTGGATGTGGTGTACAGACAATGAAAAAAAGCTCACCAACAATTGACTAAGGCCAAAACACATCTTACTGTATAAAGTTGCTTTTCTATTTAAACTCTCATGGGTTCAAGACCCTTTGTGCTTTAAAATAGCATGTTATTGTTCACTACTTGGAGAGGAATCTGGCAATAACAGTGAGAGATCAAACACAAGGCTGTTTTTTTGATGAAATGGCATTGCATTCGTTACAAACAACTGGCCAGTATGGGGCTTGAACCCATGACCTTGGCGTTATTAGCACCACGCTCTGACCATCTGAGCTAACCGGCCACAACGTAGTGAAGAGAACTAAGACCACGTGGCCTAATGGACAAGGCGTCTGACTTTGAATCAGAAGATTGAGGATTCGAGTCCCTTTGTGGTTGAATGTTCCACAATTTACACAAATATCTACATTGTAGTGCCTTAAGTAAAAATGAAATGCTGGATGTGGTGTACACACAATGAAAAAAAGCTCACCAACAATTGACTAAGACCAAAACGCATCTTACTGTATAAAGTTGCTTTTCTATTTCAAATCTCAGGGGTTCAAGACCCTTTGTGCTTTAAATTGCATATTATTGTTCACAACTTGGGGAGGATATTGGCAATAATAGTGAAAGAACAAACACAAATGGTTTTTTTGGTGAAATGCCATTGCATTCGTCACAAACAACTGGCCAGTATGGGGACTGAACCCATGACCTTGGCGTTATTAGCACCACGCTCTGACCATCTGAGCTAACCGGCCACAAACTAAGCAAAAATAGACTCCATTCATTTGTCCAGTGTTCATTTTGCACAGGGTGAACAACAGTAGAAGGGCAGTAACAAATATCTACAGTGTAGTGCCTTAAGTAAAAAATTAAATGCTGGATGTGGTGTACACACAATGAAAAAAAACTCACCAACAATTGACTAAGACCAAAACACATCTTACTGTATAAAGTTGCTTTTCTATTTCAAATCTCAGGGGTTCAAGACCCTTTGTGCTTTAAAATAGCATATTATTGTTCACAACTTGGGGAGGATACTGGCAATAATAGCAAAAGAACAAACACACATGTTTTTTTTGGTGGAATGCCATTGCATTCGTTACTGACCATCTGAGCTAACCGGCCACAAACTAAGTGAAAATAGACTCCATTCATTTGTCCAGTGTTCATTTTGCACAGGGTGAACAACAGTAGAAGGGCAGTAACAAATATCTACAGTGTAGTGCCTTAAGTAAAAAATTAAATGCTGGATGTGGTGTACACACAATGAAAAAAAGCTCACCAACAATTGACTAAGACCAAAACACATCTTACTGTATAAAGTTGCTTTTCTATTTCAAATCTCAGGGGTTCAAGACCCTTTGTGCTTTAAAATAGCATGTTATTGTTCACTACTTGGAGAGGAATCTGGCAATAACAGTGAGAGATCAAACACAAGGCTGTTTTTTTGATGAAATGGTATTGCATTCGTTACAAACAACTGGCCAGTATGGGGCTTGAACCCATGACCTTGGCGTTATTAGCACCACGCTCTGACCATCTGAGCTAACCGGCCACAACGTAGTGAAGAGAACTAAGACCACGTGGCCTAATGGACAAGGCGTCTGACTTTGAATCAGAAGATTGAGGATTCGAGTCCCTTTGTGGTTGAATGTTCCACAATTTACACAAATATCTACATTGTAGTGCCTTAAGTAAAAATGAAATGCTGGATGTGGTGTACACACAATGAAAAAAAACTCACCAACAATTGACTAAGACCAAAACACATCTTACTGTATAAAGTTGCTTTTCTATTTCAAATCTCAGGGGTTCAAGACCCTTTGTGCTTTAAAATAGCATATTATTGTTCACAACTTGGGGAGGATATTGGCAATAATAGTGAAAGAACAAACACACATGTTTTTTTTGGTGAAATGCCATTGCATTCGTCACAAACAACTGGCCAGTATGGGGATTGAACCCATGACCTTGGCTTTATTAGCACCACGCTCTGACCATCTGAGCTAACCGGCCACAATGTAGTGAAGAGAACTAAGACCACGTGGCCTAATGGACAAGGCGTCTGACTTTGAATCAGAAGATTGAGGATTCGAGTCACTTTGTGGTTGAATGTTCCACAATTTACACAAATATCTACATTGTAGTGCCTTAAGTAAAAATGAAATGCTGGATGTGGTGTACACACAATGAAAAAAAGCTCACCAACAATTGACTAAGACCAAAACGCATCTTACTGTATAAAGTTGCTTTTCTATTTCAAATCTCAGGGGTTCAAGACCCTTTGTGCTTTAAATTGCATATTATTGTTCACAACTTGGGGAGGATATTGGCAATAATAGTGAAAGAACAAACACAAATGGTTTTTTTGGTGAAATGCCATTGCATTCGTCACAAACAACTGGCCAGTATGGGGACTGAACCCATGACCTTGGCGTTATTAGCACCACGCTCTGACCATCTGAGCTAACCGGCCACAAACTAAGCAAAAATAGACTCCATTCATTTGTCCAGTGTTCATTTTGCACAGGGTGAACAACAGTAGAAGGGCAGTAACAAATATCTACAGTGTAGTGCCTTAAGTAAAAAATTAAATGCTGGATGTGGTGTACACACAATGAAAAAAAACTCACCAACAATTGACTAAGACCAAAACACATCTTACTGTATAAAGTTGCTTTTCTATTTCAAATCTCAGGGGTTCAAGACCCTTTGTGCTTTAAAATAGCATATTATTGTTCACAACTTGGGGAGGATACTGGCAATAATAGCAAAAGAACAAACACACATGTTTTTTTTGGTGGAATGCCATTGCATTCGTTACTGACCATCTGAGCTAACCGGCCACAAACTAAGTGAAAATAGACTCCATTCATTTGTCCAGTGTTCATTTTGCACAGGGTGAACAACAGTAGAAGGGCAGTAACAAATATCTACAGTGTAGTGCCTTAAGTAAAAAATTAAATGCTGGATGTGGTGTACACACAATGAAAAAAAGCTCACCAACAATTGACTAAGACCAAAACACATCTTACTGTATAAAGTTGCTTTTCTATTTCAAATCTCAGGGGTTCAAGACCCTTTGTGCTTTAAAATAGCATGTTATTGTTCACTACTTGGAGAGGAATCTGGCAATAACAGTGAGAGATCAAACACAAGGCTGTTTTTTTGATGAAATGGTATTGCATTCGTTACAAACAACTGGCCAGTATGGGGCTTGAACACATGACCTTGGCGTTATTAGCACCACGCTCTGACCATCTGAGCTAACCGGCCACAATATAGTGAGGATAGACTCCATTTATTATTCCACTGTTCCTTTTGCACAGGGAAAACCACAGTAGAAGTGCAGTATGATTTAGTAAACGACTCACTATGCCTTATTGAGATATTTTGTACACATACACATGGTTACAAAAAACGTATATAAAGTAAGATATTTCATGGATCAATCTTTCGGTCATGTATTTAAATTCAGAGAAGCTTTAATCAATGATTGGATCGCTCTACGTTAAACCTGACAACAGAGCACTAAGACCACGTGGCCTAATGGACAAGGCGTCTGACTTCGAATCAGAAGATTGAGGGTTCGAGTCCCTTCGTGGTTGAATGTTCCTCAATGTAAAAAAATATCTACATTGTAGTGCCTTAAGTAAAAAATTAAATGCTGGATGTGGTGTACAGACAATGAAAAAAAGCTCACCAACAATTGACTAAGGCCAAAACACATCTTACTGTATAAAGTTGCTTTTCTATTTAAACTCTCATGGGTTCAAGACCCTTTGTGCTTTAAAATAGCATGTTATTGTTCACTACTTGGAGAGGAATCTGGCAATAACAGTGAGAGATCAAACACAAGGCTGTTTTTTTGATGAAATGGCATTGCATTCGTTACAAACAACTGGCCAGTATGGGGCTTGAACCGATGACCTTGGCGTTATTAGCATCACGCTCTGACCATCTGAGCTAACCGGCCACAATATAGTGAGGATAGACTCCATTTATTATTCCACTGTTCCTTTTGCACAGGGAAAACCACAGTAGAAGTGCAGTATGATTTAGTAAACGACTCACTATGCCTTATTGAGATATTTTGTACACATACACATGGTTACAAAAAACGTATATAAAGTAAGATATTTCATGGATCAATCTTTCGGTCATGTATTTAAATTCAGAGAAGCTTTAATCAATGATTGGATCGCTCTACGTTAAACCTGACAACAGAGCACTAAGACCACGTGGCCTAATGGACAAGGCGTCTGACTTCGAATCAGAAGATTGAGGGTTCGAGTCCCTTCGTGGTTGAATGTTCCTCAATGTACAAAAATATCTACATTGTAGTGCCTTAAGTAAAAAATTAAATGCTGGATGTGGTGTACAGACAATGAAAAAAAGCTCACCAACAATTGACTAAGGCCAAAACACATCTTACTGTATAAAGTTGCTTTTCTATTTAAACTCTCATGGGTTCAAGACCCTTTGTGCTTTAAAATAGCATGTTATTGTTCACTACTTGGAGAGGAATCTGGCAATAACAGTGAGAGATCAAACACAAGGCTGTTTTTTTGATGAAATGGCATTGCATTCGTTACAAACAACTGGCCAGTATGGGGCTTGAACCCATGACCTTGGCGTTATTAGCACCACGCTCTGACCATCTGAGCTAACCGGCCACAACGTAGTGAAGAGAACTAAGACCACGTGGCCTAATGGACAAGGCGTCTGACTTTGAATCAGAAGATTGAGGATTCGAGTCCCTTTGTGGTTGAATGTTCCACAATTTACACAAATATCTACATTGTAGTGCCTTAAGTAAAAATGAAATGCTGGATGTGGTGTACACACAATGAAAAAAAGCTCACCAACAATTGACTAAGACCAAAACGCATCTTACTGTATAAAGTTGCTTTTCTATTTCAAATCTCAGGGGTTCAAGACCCTTTGTGCTTTAAATTGCATATTATTGTTCACAACTTGGGGAGGATATTGGCAATAATAGTGAAAGAACAAACACAAATGGTTTTTTTGGTGAAATGCCATTGCATTCGTCACAAACAACTGGCCAGTATGGGGACTGAACCCATGACCTTGGCGTTATTAGCACCACGCTCTGACCATCTGAGCTAACCGGCCACAAACTAAGCAAAAATAGACTCCATTCATTTGTCCAGTGTTCATTTTGCACAGGGTGAACAACAGTAGAAGGGCAGTAACAAATATCTACAGTGTAGTGCCTTAAGTAAAAAATTAAATGCTGGATGTGGTGTACACACAATGAAAAAAAACTCACCAACAATTGACTAAGACCAAAACACATCTTACTGTATAAAGTTGCTTTTCTATTTCAAATCTCAGGGGTTCAAGACCCTTTGTGCTTTAAAATAGCATATTATTGTTCACAACTTGGGGAGGATACTGGCAATAATAGCAAAAGAACAAACACACATGTTTTTTTTGGTGGAATGCCATTGCATTCGTTACTGACCATCTGAGCTAACCGGCCACAAACTAAGTGAAAATAGACTCCATTCATTTGTCCAGTGTTCATTTTGCACAGGGTGAACAACAGTAGAAGGGCAGTAACAAATATCTACAGTGTAGTGCCTTAAGTAAAAAATTAAATGCTGGATGTGGTGTACACACAATGAAAAAAAGCTCACCAACAATTGACTAAGACCAAAACACATCTTACTGTATAAAGTTGCTTTTCTATTTCAAATCTCAGGGGTTCAAGACCCTTTGTGCTTTAAAATAGCATGTTATTGTTCACTACTTGGAGAGGAATCTGGCAATAACAGTGAGAGATCAAACACAAGGCTGTTTTTTTGATGAAATGGTATTGCATTCGTTACAAACAACTGGCCAGTATGGGGCTTGAACCCATGACCTTGGCGTTATTAGCACCACGCTCTGACCATCTGAGCTAACCGGCCACAACGTAGTGAAGAGAACTAAGACCACGTGGCCTAATGGACAAGGCGTCTGACTTTGAATCAGAAGATTGAGGATTCGAGTCCCTTTGTGGTTGAATGTTCCACAATTTACACAAATATCTACATTGTAGTGCCTTAAGTAAAAATGAAATGCTGGATGTGGTGTACACACAATGAAAAAAAACTCACCAACAATTGACTAAGACCAAAACACATCTTACTGTATAAAGTTGCTTTTCTATTTCAAATCTCAGGGGTTCAAGACCCTTTGTGCTTTAAAATAGCATATTATTGTTCACAACTTGGGGAGGATATTGGCAATAATAGTGAAAGAACAAACACACATGTTTTTTTTGGTGAAATGCCATTGCATTCGTCACAAACAACTGGCCAGTATGGGGATTGAACCCATGACCTTGGCTTTATTAGCACCACGCTCTGACCATCTGAGCTAACCGGCCACAATGTAGTGAAGAGAACTAAGACCACGTGGCCTAATGGACAAGGCGTCTGACTTTGAATCAGAAGATTGAGGATTCGAGTCACTTTGTGGTTGAATTTTCCACAATTTACACAAATATCTACATTGTAGTGCCTTAAGTAAAAATGAAATGCTGGATGTGGTGTACACACAATGAAAAAAAGCTCACCAACAATTGACTAAGACCAAAACGCATCTTACTGTATAAAGTTGCTTTTCTATTTCAAATCTCAGGGGTTCAAGACCCTTTGTGCTTTAAATTGCATATTATTGTTCACAACTTGGGGAGGATATTGGCAATAATAGTGAAAGAACAAACACAAATGGTTTTTTTGGTGAAATGCCATTGCATTCGTCACAAACAACTGGCCAGTATGGGGACTGAACCCATGACCTTGGCGTTATTAGCACCACGCTCTGACCATCTGAGCTAACCGGCCCCAAACTAAGCAAAAATAGACTCCATTCATTTGTCCAGTGTTCATTTTGCACAGGGTGAACAACAGTAGAAGGGCAGTAACAAATATCTACAGTGTAGTGCCTTAAGTAAAAAATTAAATGCTGGATGTGGTGTACACACAATGAAAAAAAACTCACCAACAATTGACTAAGACCAAAACACATCTTACTGTATAAAGTTGCTTTTCTATTTCAAATCTCAGGGGTTCAAGACCCTTTGTGCTTTAAAATAGCATATTATTGTTCACAACTTGGGGAGGATACTGGCAATAATAGCAAAAGAACAAACACACATGTTTTTTTTGGTGGAATGCCATTGCATTCGTTACTGACCATCTGAGCTAACCGGCCACAAACTAAGTGAAAATAGACTCCATTCATTTGTCCAGTGTTCATTTTGCACAGGGTGAACAACAGTAGAAGGGCAGTAACAAATATCTACAGTGTAGTGCCTTAAGTAAAAAATTAAATGCTGGATGTGGTGTACACACAATGAAAAAAAGCACACCAACAATTGACTAAGACCAAAACACATCTTACTGTATAAAGTTGCTTTTCTATTTCAAATCTCAGGGGTTCAAGACCCTTTGTGCTTTAAAATAGCATGTTATTGTTCACTACTTGGAGAGGAATCTGGCAATAACAGTGAGAGATCAAACACAAGGCTGTTTTTTTGATGAAATGGCATTGCATTCGTTACAAACAACTGGCCAGTATGGGGCTTGAACCGATGACCTTGGCGTTATTAGCATCACGCTCTGACCATCTGAGCTAACCGGCCACAATATAGTGAGGATAGACTCCATTTATTATTCCACTGTTCCTTTTGCACAGGGAAAACCACAGTAGAAGTGCAGTATGATTTAGTAAACGACTCACTATGCCTTATTGAGATATTTTGTACACATACACATGGTTACAAAAAACGTATATAAAGTAAGATATTTCATGGATCAATCTTTCGGTCATGTATTTAAATTCAGAGAAGCTTTAATCAATGATTGGATCGCTCTACGTTAAACCTGACAACAGAGCACTAAGACCACGTGGCCTAATGGACAAGGCGTCTGACTTCGAATCAGAAGATTGAGGGTTCGAGTCCCTTCGTGGTTGAATGTTCCTCAATGTAAAAAAATATCTACATTGTAGTGCCTTAAGTAAAAAATGAAATGCTGGATGTGGTGTACACACAATGAAAAAAAGCTCACCAACAATTGACTAAGACCAAAACGCATCTTACTGTATAAAGTTGCTTTTCTATTTCAAATCTCAGGGGTTCAAGACCCTTTGTGCTTTAAATTGCATATTATTGTTCACAACTTGGGGAGGATATTGGCAATAATAGTGAAAGAACAAACACAAATGGTTTTTTTGGTGAAATGCCATTGCATTCGTCACAAACAACTGGCCAGTATGGGGACTGAACCCATGACCTTGGCGTTATTAGCACCACGCTCTGACCATCTGAGCTAACCGGCCACAAACTAAGCAAAAATAGACTCCATTCATTTGTCCAGTGTTCATTTTGCACAGGGTGAACAACAGTAGAAGGGCAGTAACAAATATCTACAGTGTAGTGCCTTAAGTAAAAAATTAAATGCTGGATGTGGTGTACACACAATGAAAAAAAACTCACCAACAATTGACTAAGACCAAAACACATCTTACTGTATAAAGTTGCTTTTCTATTTCAAATCTCAGGGGTTCAAGACCCTTTGTGCTTTAAAATAGCATATTATTGTTCACAACTTGGGGAGGATACTGGCAATAATAGCAAAAGAACAAACACACATGTTTTTTTTGGTGGAATGCCATTGCATTCGTTACTGACCATCTGAGCTAACCGGCCACAAACTAAGTGAAAATAGACTCCATTCATTTGTCCAGTGTTCATTTTGCACAGGGTGAACAACAGTAGAAGGGCAGTAACAAATATCTACAGTGTAGTGCCTTAAGTAAAAAATTAAATGCTGGATGTGGTGTACACACAATGAAAAAAAGCTCACCAACAATTGACTAAGACCAAAACACATCTTACTGTATAAAGTTGCTTTTCTATTTCAAATCTCAGGGGTTCAAGACCCTTTGTGCTTTAAAATAGCATGTTATTGTTCACTACTTGGAGAGGAATCTGGCAATAACAGTGAGAGATCAAACACAAGGCTGTTTTTTTGATGAAATGGTATTGCATTCGTTACAAACAACTGGCCAGTATGGGGCTTGAACCCATGACCTTGGCGTTATTAGCACCACGCTCTGACCATCTGAGCTAACCGGCCACAACGTAGTGAAGAGAACTAAGACCACGTGGCCTAATGGACAAGGCGTCTGACTTTGAATCAGAAGATTGAGGATTCGAGTCCCTTTGTGGTTGAATGTTCCACAATTTACACAAATATCTACATTGTAGTGCCTTAAGTAAAAATGAAATGCTGGATGTGGTGTACACACAATGAAAAAAAACTCACCAACAATTGACTAAGACCAAAACACATCTTACTGTATAAAGTTGCTTTTCTATTTCAAATCTCAGGGGTTCAAGACCCTTTGTGCTTTAAAATAGCATATTATTGTTCACAACTTGGGGAGGATATTGGCAATAATAGTGAAAGAACAAACACACATGTTTTTTTTGGTGAAATGCCATTGCATTCGTCACAAACAACTGGCCAGTATGGGGATTGAACCCATGACCTTGGCTTTATTAGCACCACGCTCTGACCATCTGAGCTAACCGGCCACAATGTAGTGAAGAGAACTAAGACCACGTGGCCTAATGGACAAGGCGTCTGACTTTGAATCAGAAGATTGAGGATTCGAGTCACTTTGTGGTTGAATTTTCCACAATTTACACAAATATCTACATTGTAGTGCCTTAAGTAAAAATGAAATGCTGGATGTGGTGTACACACAATGAAAAAAAGCTCACCAACAATTGACTAAGACCAAAACGCATCTTACTGTATAAAGTTGCTTTTCTATTTCAAATCTCAGGGGTTCAAGACCCTTTGTGCTTTAAATTGCATATTATTGTTCACAACTTGGGGAGGATATTGGCAATAATAGTGAAAGAACAAACACAAATGGTTTTTTTGGTGAAATGCCATTGCATTCGTCACAAACAACTGGCCAGTATGGGGACTGAACCCATGACCTTGGCGTTATTAGCACCACGCTCTGACCATCTGAGCTAACCGGCCACAAACTAAGCAAAAATAGACTCCATTCATTTGTCCAGTGTTCATTTTGCACAGGGTGAACAACAGTAGAAGGGCAGTAACAAATATCTACAGTGTAGTGCCTTAAGTAAAAAATTAAATGCTGGATGTGGTGTACACACAATGAAAAAAAACTCACCAACAATTGACTAAGACCAAAACACATCTTACTGTATAAAGTTGCTTTTCTATTTCAAATCTCAGGGGTTCAAGACCCTTTGTGCTTTAAAATAGCATATTATTGTTCACAACTTGGGGAGGATACTGGCAATAATAGCAAAAGAACAAACACACATGTTTTTTTTGGTGGAATGCCATTGCATTCGTTACTGACCATCTGAGCTAACCGGCCACAAACTAAGTGAAAATAGACTCCATTCATTTGTCCAGTGTTCATTTTGCACAGGGTGAACAACAGTAGAAGGGCAGTAACAAATATCTACAGTGTAGTGCCTTAAGTAAAAAATTAAATGCTGGATGTGGTGTACACACAATGAAAAAAAGCTCACCAACAATTGACTAAGACCAAAACACATCTTACTGTATAAAGTTGCTTTTCTATTTCAAATCTCAGGGGTTCAAGACCCTTTGTGCTTTAAAATAGCATGTTATTGTTCACTACTTGGAGAGGAATCTGGCAATAACAGTGAGAGATCAAACACAAGGCTGTTTTTTTGATGAAATGGTATTGCATTCGTTACAAACAACTGGCCAGTATGGGGCTTGAACACATGACCTTGGCGTTATTAGCACCACGCTCTGACCATCTGAGCTAACCGGCCACAATATAGTGAGGATAGACTCCATTTATTATTCCACTGTTCCTTTTGCACAGGGAAAACCACAGTAGAAGTGCAGTATGATTTAGTAAACGACTCACTATGCCTTATTGAGATATTTTGTACACATACACATGGTTACAAAAAACGTATATAAAGTAAGATATTTCATGGATCAATCTTTCGGTCATGTATTTAAATTCAGAGAAGCTTTAATCAATGATTGGATCGCTCTACGTTAAACCTGACAACAGAGCACTAAGACCACGTGGCCTAATGGACAAGGCGTCTGACTTCGAATCAGAAGATTGAGGGTTCGAGTCCCTTCGTGGTTGAATGTTCCTCAATGTACAAAAATATCTACATTGTAGTGCCTTAAGTAAAAAATTAAATGCTGGATGTGGTGTACAGACAATGAAAAAAAGCTCACCAACAATTGACTAAGGCCAAAACACATCTTACTGTATAAAGTTGCTTTTCTATTTAAACTCTCATGGGTTCAAGACCCTTTGTGCTTTAAAATAGCATGTTATTGTTCACTACTTGGAGAGGAATCTGGCAATAACAGTGAGAGATCAAACACAAGGCTGTTTTTTTGATGAAATGGCATTGCATTCGTTACAAACAACTGGCCAGTATGGGGCTTGAACCGATGACCTTGGCGTTATTAGCATCACGCTCTGACCATCTGAGCTAACCGGCCACAATATAGTGAGGATAGACTCCATTTATTATTCCACTGTTCCTTTTGCACAGGGAAAACCACAGTAGAAGTGCAGTATGATTTAGTAAACGACTCACTATGCCTTATTGAGATATTTTGTACACATACACATGGTTACAAAAAACGTATATAAAGTAAGATATTTCATGGATCAATCTTTCGGTCATGTATTTAAATTCAGAGAAGCTTTAATCAATGATTGGATCGCTCTACGTTAAACCTGACAACAGAGCACTAAGACCACGTGGCCTAATGGACAAGGCGTCTGACTTCGAATCAGAAGATTGAGGGTTCGAGTCCCTTCGTGGTTGAATGTTCCTCAATGTACAAAAATATCTACATTGTAGTGCCTTAAGTAAAAAATTAAATGCTGGATGTGGTGTACAGACAATGAAAAAAAGCTCACCAACAATTGACTAAGGCCAAAACACATCTTACTGTATAAAGTTGCTTTTCTATTTAAACTCTCATGGGTTCAAGACCCTTTGTGCTTTAAAATAGCATGTTATTGTTCACTACTTGGAGAGGAATCTGGCAATAACAGTGAGAGATCAAACACAAGGCTGTTTTTTTGATGAAATGGCATTGCATTCGTTACAAACAACTGGCCAGTATGGGGCTTGAACCCATGACCTTGGCGTTATTAGCACCACGCTCTGACCATCTGAGCTAACCGGCCACAACGTAGTGAAGAGAACTAAGACCACATGGCCTAATGGACAAGGCGTCTGACTTTGAATCAGAAGATTGAGGATTCGAGTCCCTTTGTGGTTGAATGTTCCACAATTTACACAAATATCTACATTGTAGTGCCTTAAGTAAAAATGAAATGCTGGATGTGGTGTACACACAATGAAAAAAAGCTCACCAACAATTGACTAAGACCAAAACGCATCTTACTGTATAAAGTTGCTTTTCTATTTCAAATCTCAGGGGTTCAAGACCCTTTGTGCTTTAAATTGCATATTATTGTTCACAACTTGGGGAGGATATTGGCAATAATAGTGAAAGAACAAACACAAATGGTTTTTTTGGTGAAATGCCATTGCATTCGTCACAAACAACTGGCCAGTATGGGGATTGAACCCATGACCTTGGCGTTATTAGCACCACGCTCTGACCATCTGAGCTAACCGGCCACAAACTAAGCAAAAATAGACTCCATTCATTTGTCCAGTGTTCATTTTGCACAGGGTGAACAACAGTAGAAGGGCAGTAACAAATATCTACAGTGTAGTGCCTTAAGTAAAAAATTAAATGCTGGATGTGGTGTACACACAATGAAAAAAAACTCACCAACAATTGACTAAGACCAAAACACATCTTACTGTATAAAGTTGCTTTTCTATTTCAAATCTCAGGGGTTCAAGACCCTTTGTGCTTTAAAATAGCATATTATTGTTCACAACTTGGGGAGGATACTGGCAATAATAGCAAAAGAACAAACACACATGTTTTTTTTGGTGGAATGCCATTGCATTCGTTACTGACCATCTGAGCTAACCGGCCACAAACTAAGTGAAAATAGACTCCATTCATTTGTCCAGTGTTCATTTTGCACAGGGTGAACAACAGTAGAAGGGCAGTAACAAATATCTACAGTGTAGTGCCTTAAGTAAAAAATTAAATGCTGGATGTGGTGTACACACAATGAAAAAAAGCTCACCAACAATTGACTAAGACCAAAACACATCTTACTGTATAAAGTTGCTTTTCTATTTCAAATCTCAGGGGTTCAAGACCCTTTGTGCTTTAAAATAGCATGTTATTGTTCACTACTTGGAGAGGAATCTGGCAATAACAGTGACAGATCAAACACAAGGCAGTTTTTTTGATGAAATGGTATTGCATTCGTTACAAACAACTGGCCAGTATGGGGCTTGAACCCATGACCTTGGCGTTATTAGCACCACGCTCTGACCATCTGAGCTAACCGGCCACAATATAGTGAGGATAGACTCCATTTATTATTCCACTGTTCCTTTTGCACAGGGAAAACCACAGTAGAAGTGCAGTATGATTTAGTAAACGACTCACTATGCCTCATTGAGATATTTTGTACACATACACATGGTTACAAAAAACGTATATAAAGTAAGATATTTCATGGATCAATCTTTCGGTCATGTATTTAAATTCAGAGAAGCTTTAATCAATGATTGGATCGCTCTACGTTAAACCTGACAACAGAGCACTAAGACCACGTGGCCTAATGGACAAGGCGTCTGACTTCGAATCAGAAGATTGAGGGTTCGAGTCCCTTCGTGGTTGAATGTTCCTCAATGTACAAAAATATCTACATTGTAGTGCCTTAAGTAAAAAATTAAATGCTGGATGTGGTGTACAGACAATGAAAAAAAGCTCACCAACAATTGACTAAGGCCAAAACACATCTTACTGTATAAAGTTGCTTTTCTATTTAAACTCTCATGGGTTCAAGACCCTTTGTGCTTTAAAATAGCATGTTATTGTTCACTACTTGGAGAGGAATCTGGCAATAACAGTGAGAGATCAAACACAAGGCTGTTTTTTTGATGAAATGGCATTGCATTCGTTACAAACAACTGGCCAGTATGGGGCTTGAACCGATGACCTTGGCGTTATTAGCACCACGCTCTGACCATCTGAGCTAACCGGCCACAACGTAGTGAAGAGAACTAAGACCACGTGGCCTAATGGACAAGGCGTCTGACTTTGAATCAGAAGATTGAGGATTCGAGTCCCTTTGTGGTTGAATGTTCCACAATTTACACAAATATCTACATTGTAGTGCCTTAAGTAAAAATGAAATGCTGGATGTGGTGTACACACAATGAAAAAAAGCTCACCAACAATTGACTAAGACCAAAACGCATCTTACTGTATAAAGTTGCTTTTCTATTTCAAATCTCAGGGGTTCAAGACCCTTTGTGCTTTAAATTGCATGTTATTGTTCACAACTTGGGGAGGATATTGGCAATAATAGTGAAAGAACAAACACACATGTTTTTTTTGGTGAAATGCCATTGCATTCGTCACAAACAACTGGCCAGTATGGGGATTGAACCCATGACCTTGGCTTTATTAGCACCACGCTCTGACCATCTGAGCTAACCGGCCACAATGTAGTGAAGAGAACTAAGACCACGTGGCCTAATGGACAAGGCGTCTGACTTTGAATCAGAAGATTGAGGATTCGAGTCACTTTGTGGTTGAATGTTCCACAATTTACACAAATATCTACATTGTAGTGCCTTAAGTAAAAATGAAATGCTGGATGTGGTGTACACACAATGAAAAAAAGCTCACCAACAATTGACTAAGACCAAAACACATCTTACTGTATAAAGTTGCTTTTCTATTTCAAATCTCAGGGGTTCAAGACCCTTTGTGCTTTAAAATAGCATATTATTGTTCACAACTTGGGGAGGATACTGGCAATAATAGCAAAAGAACAAACACACATGTTTTTTTTGGTGGAATGCCATTGCATTCGTTACTGACCATCTGAGCTAACCGGCCACAAACTAAGTGAAAATAGACTCCATTCATTTGTCCAGTGTTCATTTTGCACAGGGTGAACAACAGTAGAAGGGCAGTAACAAATATCTACAGTGTAGTGCCTTAAGTAAAAAATTAAATGCTGGATGTGGTGTACACACAATGAAAAAAAGCTCACCAACAATTGACTAAGACCAAAACACATCTTACTGTATAAAGTTGCTTTTCTATTTCAAATCTCAGGGGTTCAAGACCCTTTGTGCTTTAAAATAGCATGTTATTGTTCACTACTTGGAGAGGAATCTGGCAATAACAGTGAGAGATCAAACACAAGGCTGTTTTTTTGATGAAATGGTATTGCATTCGTTACAAACAACTGGCCAGTATGGGGCTTGAACCCATGACCTTGGCGTTATTAGCACCACGCTCTGACCATCTGAGCTAACCGGCCACAACGTAGTGAAGAGAACTAAGACCACGTGGCCTAATGGACAAGGCGTCTGACTTTGAATCAGAAGATTGAGGATTCGAGTCCCTTTGTGGTTGAATGTTCCACAATTTACACAAATATCTACATTGTAGTGCCTTAAGTAAAAATGAAATGCTGGATGTGGTGTACACACAATGAAAAAAAACTCACCAACAATTGACTAAGACCAAAACACATCTTACTGTATAAAGTTGCTTTTCTATTTCAAATCTCAGGGGTTCAAGACCCTTTGTGCTTTAAAATAGCATATTATTGTTCACAACTTGGGGAGGATATTGGCAATAATAGTGAAAGAACAAACACACATGTTTTTTTTGGTGAAATGCCATTGCATTCGTCACAAACAACTGGCCAGTATGGGGATTGAACATTAGCATCACGCTCTGACCATCTGAGCTAACCGGCCACAATATAGTGAGGATAGACTCCATTTATTATTCCACTGTTCCTTTTGCACAGGGAAAACCACAGTAGAAGTGCAGTATGATTTAGTAAACGACTCACTATGCCTTATTGAGATATTTTGTACACATACACATGGTTACAAAAAACGTATATAAAGTAAGATATTTCATGGATCAATCTTTCGGTCATGTATTTAAATTCAGAGAAGCTTTAATCAATGATTGGATCGCTCTACGTTAAACCTGACAACAGAGCACTAAGACCACGTGGCCTAATGGACAAGGCGTCTGACTTCGAATCAGAAGATTGAGGGTTCGAGTCCCTTCGTGGTTGAATGTTCCTCAATGTACAAAAATATCTACATTGTAGTGCCTTAAGTAAAAAATTAAATGCTGGATGTGGTGTACAGACAATGAAAAAAAGCTCACCAACAATTGACTAAGGCCAAAACACATCTTACTGTATAAAGTTGCTTTTCTATTTAAACTCTCATGGGTTCAAGACCCTTTGTGCTTTAAAATAGCATGTTATTGTTCACTACTTGGAGAGGAATCTGGCAATAACAGTGAGAGATCAAACACAAGGCTGTTTTTTTGATGAAATGGTATTGCATTCGTTACAAACAACTGGCCAGTATGGGGCTTGAACACATGACCTTGGCGTTATTAGCACCACGCTCTGACCATCTGAGCTAACCGGCCACAATATAGTGAGGATAGACTCCATTTATTATTCCACTGTTCCTTTTGCACAGGGAAAACCACAGTAGAAGTGCAGTATGATTTAGTAAACGACTCACTATGCCTTATTGAGATATTTTGTACACATACACATGGTTACAAAAAACGTATATAAAGTAAGATATTTCATGGATCAATCTTTCGGTCATGTATTTAAATTCAGAGAAGCTTTAATCAATGATTGGATCGCTCTACGTTAAACCTGACAACAGAGCACTAAGACCACGTGGCCTAATGGACAAGGCGTCTGACTTCGAATCAGAAGATTGAGGGTTCGAGTCCCTTCGTGGTTGAATGTTCCTCAATGTACAAAAATATCTACATTGTAGTGCCTTAAGTAAAAAATTAAATGCTGGATGTGGTGTACAGACAATGAAAAAAAGCTCACCAACAATTGACTAAGGCCAAAACACATCTTACTGTATAAAGTTGCTTTTCTATTTAAACTCTCATGGGTTCAAGACCCTTTGTGCTTTAAAATAGCATGTTATTGTTCACTACTTGGAGAGGAATCTGGCAATAACAGTGGGAGATCAAACACAAGGCTGTTTTTTTGATGAAATGGCATTGCATTCGTTACAAACAACTGGCCAGTATGGGGCTTGAACCCATGACCTTGGCGTTATTAGCACCACGCTCTGACCATCTGAGCTAACCGGCCACAAAATAAGTGAAAATAGACTCCATTCATTTTTCCAGTGTTTATTTTGCACAGGGTGAACAACAGTAAAAGGGCAGTAACAAATATCTACAGTGTAGTGCCTTAAGTAAAAAATTAAATGCTGGATGTGGTGTACACACAATGAAAAAAAGCTTACCAACAATTGACTAAGACCAAAACACATCTTACTGTATAAAGTTGCTTTTCTATTTCAAATCTCAGGGGTTCAAGACCCTTTGTGCTTTAAAATAGCATATTATTGTTCACAACTTGGGGAGGATACTGGCAATAATAATGAAAGAACAAACACATGTTTTTTTTGGTGAAATGGCATTGCAGACGTTACAAACAACTGGCCAGTATGCATATGACCTTGGCGTTATTAGCACCACGCTCTGACCATCTGAGCTAACCGGCCACAATATAGTGAGGATAGACTCCATTTATTATTCCACTGTTCATTTTGCACAGGGAAAACCACAGTAGAAGTGCAATATGATTTAGTAAACAACTCACTATGCCTTATTGAGATATTTTGTACACATACACATGGTTACAAAAAACGTATATAAAGTAAGATATTTCATGGATCAATCTTTCGGTCATGTATTTAAATTCAGAGAAGCTTTAATCAATGATTGGATCGCTCTACGTTAAACCTGACAACAGAGCACTAAGACCACGTGGCCTAATGGACAAGGCGTCTGACTTCCGGGACAACGCACTAAGCAAATGTGACCAAATTTATGTTACCCACATGTCAAACAGAAACAGGGCAACCTCTTTCCCCTTTCATCCTATTCAACTCTGGTCTCTCCAACGTTGAAACAGCTCACGATGTTCACGTGGGTCTTCACCTTTTCGATATTTCATTCTGTGGCTAACCGGCCACAAACTAAGCAAAAATAGACTCCATTCATTTGTCCAGTGTTCATTTTGCACAGGGTGAACAACAGTAGAAGGGCAGTAACAAATATCTACAGTGTAGTGCCTTAAGTAAAAAATTTAATGCTGGATGTGGTGTACACACAATGAAAAAAAACTCACCAACAATTGACTAAGACCAAAACACATCTTACTGTATAAAGTTGCTTTTCTATTTCAAATCTCAGGGGTTCAAGACCCTTTGTGCTTTAAAATAGCATATTATTGTTCACAACTTGGGGAGGATACTGGCAATAATAGCAAAAGAACAAACACACATGTTTTTTTTGGTGGAATGCCATTGCATTCGTTACTGACCATCTGAGCTAACCGGCCACAAACTAAGTGAAAATAGACTCCATTCATTTGTCCAGTGTTCATTTTGCACAGGGTGAACAACAGTAGAAGGGCAGTAACAAATATCTACAGTGTAGTGCCTTAAGTAAAAAATTAAATGCTGGATGTGGTGTACACACAATGAAAAAAAGCTCACCAACAATTGACTAAGACCAAAACACATCTTACTGTATAAAGTTGCTTTTCTATTTCAAATCTCAGGGGTTCAAGACCCTTTGTGCTTTAAAATAGCATGTTATTGTTCACTACTTGGAGAGGAATCTGGCAATAACAGTGAGAGATCAAACACAAGGCTGTTTTTTTGATGAAATGGTATTGCATTCGTTACAAACAACTGGCCAGTATGGGGATTGAACCCATGACCTTGGCGTTATTAGCACCACGCTCTGACCATCTGAGCTAACCGGCCACAATATAGTGAGGATAGACTCCATTTATTATTCCACTGTTCATTTTGCACAGGGAAAACCACAGTAGAAGTGCAATATGATTTAGTAAACGACTCACTATGCCTTATTGAGATATTTTGTACACACACACATGGTTACAAAAAACGTATATAAAGTAAGATATTTCATGGATCAATCTTTCGGTCATGTATTTAAATTCAGAGAAGCTTTAATCAATGATTGGATCGCTCTACGTTAAACCTGACAACAGAGCACTAAGACCACGTGGCCTAATGGACAAGGCGTCTGACTTCGAATCAGAAGATTGAGGGTTCGAGTCCCTTCGTGGTTGAATGTTCCTCAATTTACAAAAATATATACATTGTAGTGCCTTAAGTAAAAAATTAAATGCTGGATGTGGTGTACACACAATGAAAAAAAGCTCACCAACAATTGACTAAGACCAAAACACATCTTACTGTATAAAGTTGCTTTTCTATTTAAACTCTCATGGGTTCAAGACCCTTTGTGCTTTAAAATAGCATGTTATTGTTCACTACTTGGAGAGGAATCTGGCAATAACAGTGAGAGATCAAACATAAGGCTGTTTTTTTGATGAAATGCCATTGCATTCGTCACAAACAACTGGCCAGTATGGGGCTTGAACCCATGACCTTGGCGTTATTAGCACCACGCTCTGACCATCTGAGCTAACCGGCCACAATGTAGTGAAGAGAACTAAGACCACGTGGCCTAATGGACAAGGCGTCTGACTTTGAATCAGAAGATTGAGGATTCGAGTCCCTTTGTGGTTGAATGTTCCACAATTTACACAAATATCTACATTGTAGTGCCTTAAGTAAAAATGAAATGCTGGATGTGGTGTACACACAATGAAAAAAAGCTCACCAACAATTGACTAAGACCAAAACGCATCTTACTGTATAAAGTTGCTTTTCTATTTCAAATCTCAGGGGTTCAAGACCCTTTGTGCTTTAAATTGCATATTATTGTTCACAACTTGGGGAGGATATTGGCAATAATAGTGAAAGAACAAACATACATGTTTTTTTTGGTGAAATGCCATTGCATTCGTCACAAACAACTGGCCAGTATGGGGATTGAACCCATGACCTTGGCGTTATTAGCACCACGCTCTGACCATCTGAGCTAACCGGCCACAATATAGTGAGGATAGACTCCATTTATTATTCCACTGTTCCTTTTGCACAGGGAAAACCACAGTAGAAGTGTAGTATGATTAAGTAAACGACTCACTATGCCTTATTGAGATATTTTGTACACATACACATACACATGGTTACAAAAAACGTATATAAAGTAAGATATTTCATGGATCAATCTTTCGGTCATGTATTTAAATTCAGAGAAGCTTTAATCAATGATTGGATCGCACTACGTTAAACCTGACAACAGAGCACTAAGACCACGTGGCCTAATGGACAAGGCGTCTGACTTCGAATCAGAAGATTGAGGGTTCGAGTCCCTTCGTGGTTGAATGTTCCTCAATTTACAAAAATATCTACATTGTAGTGCCTTAAGTAAAAAATTAAATGCTGGATGTGGTGTACACACAATGAAAAAAAGCTCACCAACAATTGACTAAGACCAAAACGCATCTTACTGTATAAAGTTGCTTTTCTATTTCAAATCTCAGGGGTTCAAGACCCTTTGTGATTTAAATTGCATATTATTGTTCACAACTTGGGGAGGATATTGGCAATAATAGTGAAAGAACAAACACAAATGGTTTTTTTGGTGAAATGCCATTGCATTCGTCACAAACAACTGGCCAGTATGGGGATTGAACCCATGACCTTGGCGTTATTAGCACCACGCTCTGACCATCTGAGCTAACCGGCCACAATATAGTGAGGATAGACTCCATTTATTATTCCACTGTTCCTTTTGCACAGGGAAAACCACAGTAGAAGTGTAGTATGATTAAGTAAACGACTCACTATGCCTTATTGAGATATTTTGTACACATACACATGGTTACAAAAAACTTATACAAAGTAAGATATTTCATGGATCAATCTTTCGGTCATGTATTTAAATTCAGAGAAGCTTTAATCAATGATTGGATCGCTCTACGTTAAACCTGACAACAGAACACTAAGACCACGTGGCCTAATGGACAAGGCGTCTGACTTCGAATCAGAAGATTGAGGGTTCGAGTCCATTCGTGGTTGAATGTTCCTCAATTTACAAAAATATCTACATTGTAGTGCCTTAAGTAAAAAATTAAATGCTGGATGTGGTGTACACACAATGAAAAAAAGCTCACCAACAATTGACTAAGACCAAAACACATCTCACTGTATAAAGTTGCTTTTCTATTTAAAATCTCAGGCGTTCAAGACCCTTTGTGCTTTAAAATAGCATGTTATTGTTCACAACTTGGGGAGGATACTGGCAATAATAGTGAAAGAACAAACACACATGTTTTTTTTGGTGAAATGGCATTGCAGACGTTACAAACAACTGGCCAGTATGGGGATTGAACCCATGACCTTGGCGTTATTAGCACCATGCTCTGACCATCTGAGCTAACGGCCACAAAATAAGTGAAAATAGACTCCATTCATTTGTCCAGTGTTCATTTTGCACAGGGTGAACAACAGTAGAAGGGCAGTAACAAATATCTACAGTGTAGTGCCTTAAGTAAAAAATTAAATGCTGGATGTGGTGTACACACAATGAAAAAAAGCTCACCAACAATTGACTAAGACCAAAACACATCTCACTGTATAAAGTTGCTTTTCTATTTCAAATCTCAGGGGTTCAAGACCCTTTGTGCTTTAAAATAGCATGTTATTGTTCACAACTTGGGGAGGATACTGGCAATAATAGTGAAAGAACAAACACACATGTTTTTTTTGGTGAAATGGCATTGCAGACGTTACAAACAACTGGCCAGTATGGGGATTGAACCCATGACCTTGGCGTTATTAGCACCATGCTCTGACCATCTGAGCTAACCGGCCACAAAATAAGTGAAAATAGACTCCATTCATTTGTCCAGTGTTCATTTTGCACAGGGTGAACAACAGTAAAAGGGCAGTAACACATATCTACAGTGTAGTGCCTTAAGTAAAAAATTAAATGCTGGATGTGGTGTACACACAATGAAAAAAAGCTTACCAACAATTGACTAAGACCAAAACACATCTTACTGTATAAAGTTGCTTTTCTATTTCAAATCTCAGGGGTTCAAGACCCTTTGTGCTTTAAAATAGCATGTTATTGTTCACTACTTGGAAGGAATCTGGCAATAACAGTAAGGATCAAACACAAGGCTGTTTTTTTGATGAAATGGTATTGCATTCGTTACAAACAACTGGCCAGTATGGGGATTGAACCCATGACCTTGGCGTTATCAGCACCACGCTCTGACCATCTGAGCTAACCGGCCACAATGTAGTGAGGATAGACTCCATTTATTATTCCACTGTTCCTTTTGCACAGGGAAAACCACAGTAGAAGTGCAGTATGATTTAGTAAACGACTCACTATGCCTTATTGAGATATTTTGTACACATACACATGGTTACAAAAAACGTATATAAAGTAAGATATTTCATGGATCAATCTTTCGGTCATGTATTTAAATTCAGAGAAGCTTTAATCAATGATTGGATCGCTCTACGTTAAACCTGACAACAGAGCACTAAGACCACGTGGCCTAATGGACAAGGCGTCTGACTTCGAATCAGAAGATTGAGGGTTCGAGTCCCTTCGTGGTTGAATGTTCCTCAATGTACAAAAATATCTACATTGTAGTGCCTTAAGTAAAAAATTTAAATGCTGGATGTGGTGTACACACAATGAAAAAAACCTCACCAACAATTGACTAAGACCAAAACACATCTTACTGTATAAAGTTGCTTTTCTATTTAAACTCTCATGGGTTCAAGACCCTTTGTGCTTTAAAATAGCATGTTATTGTTCACTACTTGGAGAGGAATCTGGCAATAACAGTGAGAGATCAAACACAAGGCTGTTTTTTTGATGAAATGGCATTGCATTCGTTACAAACAACTGGCCAGTATGGGGCTTGAACCCATGGCCTTGGCGTTATTAGCACCACGCTCTGACCATCTGAGCTAACCGGCCACAATGTAGTGAAGAGAACTAAGACCACGTGGCCTAATGGACAAGGCCTCTGACATTGAATCAGAAGATTGAGGATTCGAGTCCCTTTGTGGTTGAATGTTCCACAATTTACACAAATATCTACATTGTAGTGCCTTAAGTAAAAATGAAATGCTGGATGTGGTGTACACACAATGAAAAAAAGCTCACCAACAATTGACTAAGACCAAAACGCATCTTACTGTATAAAGTTGCTTTTCTATTTCAAATCTCAGGGGTTCAAGACCCTTTGTGCTTTAAATTGCATATTATTGTTCACAACTTGGGGAGGATATTGGCAATAATAGTTAAAGAACAAACACACATGTTTTTTTTGGTGAAATGCCATTGCATTCGTCACAAACAACTGGCCAGTATGGGGATTGAACCCATGACCTTGGCGTTATTAGCACCACGCTCTGACCATCTGAGCTAACCGGCCACAAACTAAGCAAAAATAGACTCCATTCATTTGTCCAGTGTTCATTTTGCACAGGGTGAACAACAGTAGAAGGGCAGTAACAAATATCTACAGTGTAGTGCATTAAGTAAAAAATTAAATGCTGGATGTGGTGTACACACAATGAAAAAAAACTCACCAACAATTGACTAAGACCAAAACACATCTTACTGTATAAAGTTGCTTTTCTATTTCAAATCTCAGGGGTTCAAAACCCTTTGTGCTTTAAAATAGCATATTATTGTTCACAACTTGGGGAGGATACTGGCAATAATAGCAAAAGAACAAACACACATGTTTTTTTTGGTGGAATGCCATTGCATTCGTTACTGACCATCTGAGCTAACCGGCCACAAACTAAGTGAAAATAGACTCCATTCATTTGTCCAGTGTTCATTTTGCACAGGGTGAACAACAGTAGAAGGGCAGTAACAAATATCTACAGTGTAGTGCCTTAAGTAAAAAATTAAATGCTGGATGTGGTGTACACACAATGAAAAAAAGCTCACCAACAATTGACTAAGACCAAAACACATCTCACTGTATAAAGTTGCTTTTCTATTTCAAATCTCAGGGGTTCAAGACCCTTTGTGCTTTAAAATAGCATGTTATTGTTCACAACTTGGGGAGGATACTGGCAATAATAGTGAAAGAACAAACACACATGTTTTTTTTGGTGAAATGGCATTGTAGACGTTACAAACAACTGGCCAGTATGGGGATTGAACCCATGACCTTGGCGTTATTAGCACCATGCTCTGACCATCTGAGCTAACCGGCCACAAAATAAGTGAAAATAGACTCCATTCATTTGTCCAGTGTTCATTTTGCACAGGGTGAACAACAGTAAAAGGGCAGTAACACATATCTACAGTGTAGTGCCTTAAGTAAAAAATTAAATGCTGGATGTGGTGTACACACAATGAAAAAAAGCTTACCAACAATTGACTAAGACCAAAACACATCTTACTGTATAAAGTTGCTTTTCTATTTCAAATCTCAGGGGTTCAAGACCCTTTGTGCTTTAAAATAGCATGTTATTGTTCACTACTTGGAGAGGAATCTGGCAATAACAGTAAGGATCAAACACAAGGCTGTTTTTTTGATGAAATGGTATTGCATTCGTTACAAACAACTGGCCAGTATGGGGATTGAACCCATGACCTTGGCGTTATTAGCACCACGCTCTGACCATCTGAGCTAACCGGCCACAATATAGTGAGGATAGACTCCATTTATTATTCCACTGTTCCTTTTGCACAGGGAAAACCACAGTAGAAGTGCAGTATGATTTAGTAAACGACTCACTATGCCTTATTGAGATATTTTGTACACATACACATGGTTACAAAAAACGTATATAAAGTAAGATATTTCATGGATCAATCTTTCGGTCATGTATTTAAATTCAGAGAAGCTTTAATCAATGATTGGATCGCTCTACGTTAAACCTGACAACAGAGCACTAAGACCACGTGGCCTAATGGACAAGGCGTCTGACTTCGAATCAGAAGATTGAGGGTTCGAGTCCCTTCGTGGTTGAATGTTCCTCAATTTACAAAAATATCTACATTGTAGTGCCTTAAGTAAAAAAATAAATGCTGGATGTGGTGTACACACAATGAAAAAAAAGCTCACCAACAATTGACTAAGACCAAAACACATCTTACTGTATAAAGTTGCTTTTCTATTTCAAATCTCAGGGGTTCAAGACCCTTTGTGCTTTAAAATAGCATATTATTGTTCACAACTTGGGGAGGATACTGGCAATAATAGTGAAAGAACAAACACACATGTTTTTTTTGGTGAAATGGCATTGCAGACGTTACAAACAACTGGCCAGTATGCGGATTGAACCCATGACCTTGGCGTTATTAGCACCATGCTCTGACCATCTGAGCTAACCGGCCACAAAATAAGTGAAAATAGACTCCATTCATTTGTCCAGTGTTCATTTTGCACAGGGTGAACAACAGTAAAAGGGCAGTAACACATATCTACAGTGTAGTGCCTTAAGTAAAAAATTAAATGCTGGATGTGGTGTACACACAATGAAAAAAAGCTTACCAACAATTGACTAAGACCAAAACACATCTTACTGTATAAAGTTGCTTTTCTATTTCAAATCTCAGGGGTTCAAGACCCTTTGTGCTTTAAAATAGCATATTATTGTTCACAACTTGGGGAGGATACTGGCAATAATAGTGAAAGAACAAACACATGTTTTTTTTGGTGAAATGGCATTGCAGACGTTACAAACAACTGGCCAGTATGCATATGACCTTGGCGTTATTAGCACCACGCTCTGACCATCTGAGCTAACCGGCCACAATATAGTGAGGATAGACTCCATTTATTATTCCACAGTTCATTTTGCACAGGGAAAACCACAGTAGAAGTGCAATATGATTTAGTAAACGACTCACTATGCCTTATTGAGATATTTTGTACACATACACATGGTTACAAAAAACGTATATAAAGTAAGATATTTCATGGATCAATCTTTCGGTCATGTATTTAAATTCAGCGAAGCTTTAATCAATGATTGGATCGCTCTACGTTAAACCTGACAACAGAGCACTAAGACCACGTGGCCTAATGGACAAGGCGTCTGACTTCGAATCAGAAGATTGAGGGTTCGAGTCCCTTCGTGGTTGAATGTTCCTCAATTTACAAAAATATCTACATTGTAGTGCCTTAAGTAAAAAAATAAATGCTGGATGTGGTGTACACACAATGAAAAAAAAGCTCACCAACAATTGACTAAGACCAAAACACATCTTACTGTATAAAGTTGCTTTTCTATTTCAAATCTCAGGGGTTCAAGACCCTTTGTGCTTTAAAATAGCATATTATTGTTCACAACTTGGGGAGGATACTGGCAATAATAGCAAAAGAACTAACACACATGTTTTTTTTGGTGGAATGCCATTGCATTCGTTACTGACCATCTGAGCTAACCGGCCACAAACTAAGTGAAAATAGACTCCATTCATTTGTCCAGTGTTCATTTTGCACAGGGTGAACAACAGTAGAAGGGCAGTAACAAATATCTACAGTGTAGTGCCTTAAGTAAAAAATTAAATGCTGGATGTGGTGTACACACAATGAAAAAAAGCTCACCAACAATTGACTAAGACCAAAACACATCTTACTGTATAAAGTTGCTTTTCTATTTCAAATCTCAGGGGTTCAAGACCCTTTGTGCTGTAAAATAGCATGTTATTGTTCACTACTTGGAGAGGAATCTGGCAATAACAGTGAGAGATCAAACACAAGGTTGTTTTTTTGATGAAATGGTATTGCATTCGTTACAAACAACTGGCCAGTATGGGGCTTGAACCCATGTCCTTGGCGTTATTAGCACCACGCTCTGACCATCTGAGCTAACCGGCCACATTATAGTGAGGAAATACTCCATTTATTATTCCACTGTTCATTTTGCACAGGGAAAACCACAGTAGAAGTGCAGTATGATTTAGTAAACGACTCACTATGCCTTATTGAGATATTTTGTACACATACACATACACATGGTTACAAAAAACTTATATAAAGTAAGATATTTCATGGATCAATCTTTCGGTCATGTATTTAAATTCAGAGAAGCTTTAATCAATGATTGGATCGCTCTACGTTAAACCTGACAACAGAGCACTAAGACCACGTGGCCTAATGGACAAGGCGTTTGACTTCGAATCAGAAGGTTGAGGGTTCGAGTCCCTTCGTGGTTGAATGTTCCTCAATGTACAAAAATATCTACATTGTAGTGCCTTAAGAAAAAAAAATAATGCTGGATGTGCTGTACACACAATGAAAAAAAGCTCACCAACAATTGACTAAGACCAAAACACATCTTACTGTATAAAGTTGCTTTTCTATTTCAAATCTCAGGGGTTCAAGACCCTTTGTGCTTTAAAATAGCATATTATTGTTCACAACTTGGGGAGGATACTGTCAATAATAGCAAAAGAACAAACACACATGTTTTTTTTGGTGGAATGCCATTGCATTCGTTACTGACCATCTGAGCTAACCGGCCACAAACTAAGTGAAAATAGACTCCATTCATTTGTCCAGTGTTCATTTTGCACAGGGTGAACAACAGTAGAAGGGCAGTAACAAATATCTACAGTGTAGTGCCTTAAGTAAAAAATGAAATGCTGGATTTGGTGTACACACAATGAAAAAAAGCTCACCAACAATTGACTAAGACCAACACACATCTTACTGTATAAAGTTGCATTTCAAATTCCCTGTGCGTCTTAGCATCATCAGGGGTTTTTGCCTTTTTAATCAATTTTGGAACATAGGGCGAGTTACTTTCTGCCGCACTAATTAGCTCTAACTATAAGCTTTATCAAAAAGGAAGGTTTTGAGTCTACTTTTAAACGAAAAGAGCGTGTCTGCTTCCCTAACTGAAAGTGAGAGATTATTCCACAGCAGTGGGGCTTGATGGCTAAAAGCTCTGGCTCCTACTCTACTTTTAGAGACTTTAGGGACGACAAGTAAACCTGAATTCTGGGATCGGAGTGCTCTAGTAGGTTGATATGGTATTAACATCTCTTTAAGGTAAAAAGGTGCCATATCATTAAGGGCCTTGAAGGTGAGGAGGAGAATTTTAAATTCTATTCTTGATTTAACAGGAAGCCAGTGTAGCGATGCTAATACTGGGGACATGTGCTCTCTTTTCTTAGTTCTCGTCAGGACACGTGCTGCGGCATTTTGGACCAGCTGCAGAGTCTTTAACGACTTACTGCTGGAGCCTGATAATAGTGAATTACAGTAGTCCAGTCTCGATGTAACAAAGGCGTGGACTAGTTTTTCTGCACCTTTTTGCGAAAGGACATGTCTGATTTTTGAGATATTACGCAAGTGGAAAAAGGCGGTCCTAGAAATTTGTTTTAAGTGACTATTAAAGGACAAATCCGGATCGAAGATCACTCCCAAGTTCCTGACTGTTTTATTGGAAGCAAGGGCAATGTCATTTAGCGCAGCTATATCACTAGATAAAGTTTCTCTAAGGTGTTTAGGGCCGAGTATTATAACCTCAGTTTTATCTGAGTTTAATAAGAGAAAATTGCGGGTCATCCAGGTTTTTATGTCCTTGAGACATGCTCGAAGTTTAGTTAATTGATTACTTTGATCAGGTTTTATTGACAAATATAACTGGGTGTCATCCGCATAACAGTGAAAATTTACCGAGTGTGTCCTGATAATGTTTCCTAGTGGAAGCATATATAATGAGAATAAAATTGGGCCGAGCACAGACCCCTGTGGAACACCATGGTTAACTTTGGTGCGCACAGATGACTCATCATTAATTTGTACGAATTGGGAGCGATCAGAAAAATAAGATTTAAACCAGTTTAGGGCCGTTCCTTTAATGTTAATTAACTGTTTTAGTCTCTGTAATAAAATTTGATGGTCAATTGTGTCGAATGCTGCACTGAGATCTAACAGAACAAGGACAGACACAAGTCCCTGATCTGAAGCTATTAGAAGGTCATTAGTGACTTTTGCCAGGGCTGTCTCTGTGCTGTGATTGGTTCTAAACCCAGACTGAAAGTCTTCATATATTAATTTTCCTTGAGAAACTCACACAGCTGATTGGCTACAACTTTTTCTAAGATTTTAGACAGGAAGGGGAGATTAGATATTGGCCTGTAATTTGCTAAAACCTCTGGGTCTAGGGTGGGTTTTTTGAGTAGGGGTTTGATTACAGCTATTTTAAAAGACTGTGGTACATAACCTGATGATAATGACAGATTGTGTTAAAAAGCGAACTATCTATTAGGGGCAAAATTTCTTTAAGTAATTTAGTTGGAATCGGATCTAAGATACAGGTTGTTGGTTTAGAACCTGAGATTATTTTGGTAAACTGATCACGGGTGATCAGAGAGAAGCTGTCTAAGTAATGGGAAGGATTCTCAGCCGTTTCTGAGATCTCTGTTGTTGGGAGGGTATTAGTGCCAATTGAGGGCAGGAGATCGTTGATTTTATTTCTAATAGTTAGAATTTTATCATTAAAAAAGGTCATAAAGATATTGCTATTTAGGGATCGAGGAATACTGGGTTCGGTGGAGGTGTGACTCTCTCTCAGCCTAGCTACAGTGCTGAAGAGGAACCTTGGGTTGTTTTTATTCTCTTCTATTAGTTTTGAATAATAGGCAGCTCTTGCTTTGTGGAGAGCCTTTTTATATTCTTTAACACTACTCTTCCAGTCTAGGAGATTTTCAACACTGTTGCTGGAGCGCCACTTCCTTTCTAATTTTCTTGATATTTGTTTCAACTCATGTGTCTTGGAATTATACCACGGAGCTAATTGACTGTTTTACACATTTCTTTTTTAGAGGCGCTATTGAGTCTAATGTTAATCGTAATGAGTCTGCAGAGCTATCTACGAGGTGGTCAATCTCAATAGAGCTCGGGTTTTTAAAGAATTTGTTGTTTGTCGACGGATAATACGGGTTTAAATGTAATCGGAATTATTTCCTTGAATTTAGCTATAGCACTATCAGGTAGACATCTAGAAAATGAGTTTTTTATTAGGGGCATATATTCAGATAATGAAAAATCGAATGTTATTAAATTATGGTCTGATAGTACTGGATTGCGCGGAAGTACTGTTAAATGTTCAATTTTGACACCGTATGATAATACAAGGTCAAGTGTGTGGTTACAACAATGAGTAGGTTGATGTACACACTGACTAAAACCAATTAAGTCTAGTATTGAAATAAATGCTACGCTCAGGCTATCTTTATTATTGTCAACATGAATATTAAAGTCACCAACAATAATAATTTTATCGGTCTTTAGGACTAGGTTTGATAAAAACTCAGGGAATTCTGTTAGAAATTCAGTATAAGCCCCAGGAGCACGATAAACTACAGCAAATATGATTGGCTGTTGGTGTTTCCTGGATTGACGTGGAAGATTAAGAACAAGACATTCAAATGAGTTGTAGCTGAGTTTAGGTGTAGGATTAATTGATAGACTGGAGTTTAAAATAGCAGCAACTCCACCTCCTCGCCCGAGTTCCCTGGGAACGTGTGAATTTATATGACTGGGGGGAGTAGATTCATTTAGACTGACATATTCATCAGGATGCAGCCACGTCTCAGTAAGGGACAATAAATCTATATTGTAGTCTGAGACTAGTTCATTAACTAAAATAGCCTTTGAGGACAGTGATCTGATGTTTAAAAGACCACATTTGAAAGTCTTAAGGCCAATTTATGCCTCTCCGTTTTTTCTATTACGGACAGATAAGACCGCCCTATCCATCGTGAAACGCCCTCTCCGAGTGCTTCGGACAGCTTTTCGTACACGTCTGATTTTTCTAACTATCCGTCTTCATGTTGGAGACCCGACGGACCACTCTTGGCTGTGATTGGTCCGCGAACGACATCATTTCCGTATGACGTCATTTCCGTATTTCCGGACCTCAAACTTCCTGTTTACTTGTAGCAACAAACACGAACACAACTATGATTCTACGATTAATGTGACGTGTGTGTTAAGCCAGCGGAGTTGTCCGGCTGACGGTGGCTCGTTAGAGCACTGAGGGCATGTGTGCACGGTCACATACGGTTATAACGAGCTTTCAAAACGGCGCTAGCAGGGTAGGCTAGCCACCATGCTAACTGCGGTGGTAACAGTGCAAGAACCCGCCGTCACGACTTTAATTCCACTTCTATCATGACACTGTTTCTATAATACCGTCAGGTTAGAAGCAAACACTGGATAGTAGTTGTTAGTGCCGGGAGTCCCTGCTGACTGTGTGTGGAAGCTGGGGGGGAGCTAGCTCCGGGTAGCTTCTAGCTACATGTAGCCTCAAGCAGATTCAAGCTGTGGAATCAGCAACACAGTTCGGAAACAAGACCGGGGAACCGCTGCGCTAAGAAATTACATTACATCAGCATCTTGACACGCTGGGTGTCACTTTATTTAGTTCTGTTAGTTGCCATGGTTCAGTGTGTGGGAGGCAGGCTAACATGTAAACAGAGACACGTGGACTTCTTCTTCCCAAATGGGGTAGGCTTCTCTGAGCTCGTCTTCCGTTGCGCCACCTATGGGTTTGGCGATGAATTTTTTCCGACGGACTGTGTCGGAGAAGTAAAAATCAAAAAGACTCTTTGCCCCCCGCTGAGACCTCTCCGAGAAACGGACACGTAGTAGTATATAAGAGCCTTTAGTGTCCTGTGTTGTTCCAGAGGTTGTGTTAATTTGTATAAGATTATTGTGAGTTCTCGCTCTGTTATTGTTTAATTTAAATAATTGAATCGGACGGTAGACAGAGACAGTCTCTATGCGGTTGGGTGACTGATCCAGAGGGAGCGCAGAGAAGTGTTTAGCCCTGCAGCTCTGATTCCTGGTCCCAACTCTGGGTTGTCATGTAATAGACTGGGTAATATTCCTAGATAAGAGAGCTGCTCCATCCCAAGTGGGGTGAACGCCATCTCTCCTAACAAGACCAGGTTTACTCCAAAAAGTTTGCCAATTATCTACAAAGCCCACACCATTTACAGGATAATCCACTTGATAAGCTACCAGGAGGTAATAAATACCCAATGGGAGGGGGAACTGGGTTATAAAAACACAACTCAAGTCTGTTCTTTGCTCACTAGTAAATGTAATTCAGGTGATGTGTACTGTGAGTCCATCTGCAGATGTTGAATTAAACTTACTGAAAGACAAGTGTTTGACTTTGTGCTTGATTCACAGAAATTGCCACCACAAACATTACATACATGAGGCATTTAAAGTAGCTAAATGTTACTAACTATTCAAAATGTGAAAAATGCTTTCAGTGGCAATTCTTGGGCCTGCTCAGGAATGAAATACATCCAAACACATTCATGTCCATACAGACTTATTTTGAGAAGTGGTGATGTGGGAAAATCTAAAGATCATTGTGCCTCTCACTGTACCTGCTGATTGGTCTTGACCTTACTATGTAAAATGCCTTCAGACGATGTATGTTATGATTTGGCCCTATACAAATAAAATTGAAATCAATTTTTAATAGAGGTTTCCATGTCGGGTGTTAACATTACAGAAGCACTGTAACCAACAAATGTAAATGACAATAGTGAGACAGTTTTACTTTGTCTATATTCAGCTTTCTCTTTCAGTCTCATTTGGGATTACTGCTGTATTCAGAGAAGACTTTGGTTCAGAGGTGGGTCTCACCTGGTTCCAGTGTCTCATCCAAGTGACAAATACAGTCCAGCCCAGCCTCTTGAAGTTTACAACATGCTTTAATCCCATTAGTCACATTAGAATGATCTGTTTGACAGCAGAAAAACAATCCAGTGACATGCTGGTGCTACACATAATACTATCTGTAGGTTTCCTCACTGAAAAGGCCTGGAAGCACAAGCATCAGAAGTAAATGAAAAGCATACAACAGCCTAAAGTGCTGTAGGTCAACATTAGAGTAAGTGTGTACACTGAGATGAATATTTACTACAAACATTTTGAGTAATAGTTTACTGTTCATCTTCATTTCATTGATCACAATTCAGTTTGTATTGTTGCCTGTGTATTGTATACTACTACTGCATCTGTGCAATGCCAATTAAGAATCATAAATTTTGAATTCATAGAAGTTGAAAGAGAAACCTTGTATGTTAACAAGCATCAAACCTGACCCATCCTATTATGTTTTTTTTTAGATCTGAGCTATTAACTTTGTCAGTACACTGTTGTTTACTACTGAATGAATTGCTGCAAGTGAGACACTTCTGTACTAAGCTGGGATTCAGATGCATAAGGAAGCATGGAGACAAAACAAAAAGTTCAAAATAAAACTTTACTTCAATCCAACAATGCAAAGGTCATACACAGGAAGGCAACCAGACAAAGCAAACAAGTCAATTTAGGGAAAAAGCACAAAATCCATAATCCAGGCAGTAAAAAATCAGGCAAGCAAACACAAGGAAATTAAGGCTTGAAATCAAGTGCACACAAAGGAGATGATGACAATCTGACAGAGGGTAAGTGGAAACACAGGGTATAAATAGGGCAAGCTTAATTACAATCAAGGTACAGGTGTGTGGGGAAACCTACAGGAAGTAAAAGTAGACACCATACACAAGAACCGTGACAAACAAATAAAACAGGAAGTGAATACAAATAGAAACAGGCTGAACAGATTATCACAGCCAGAGTTTAAAGGTTCAGTGTGTATAGTTCAGTGAAATCTAGTGGTGAAGTTGCATGTTGCAGCTGAATACCCCTCACTCATGAAGGAGATCCTGTGGATCCTAAAAAAAATCAAAAGGTGATTAGTTTGTCCAGTTTGGACGACAAAAAACATGTCAGCCTCCATAGAGAGGACCCTTTCCCGATGTACATATAATGTATTTAAACTTCAAGGGCCTATTCTCGGGCTGAGAAAATAACAATTTGTTAAATTTAGATTAAACACACTGGTGAAAACATCACTAGGATTATTTTATGTCAAATTTCTGCCAATAGATCCCTTTAACCTAAATCTTACACACTGAACCTTTAAGATATCACGTTCAAGGAAAACATAAACATACTTTGTGAGGTCACAGGGACCTTGATCTTTGACCACCAAAATCAAATGATTTAATCCTTGAGTCTAAGTGAATGTTTTGTGCCAAATGTGAACGGATTGCTTAATGGCGTCAAGAACAGCTTTCAATTTACTTTGGGTATTCCTCAGACAGGGGTTTTATGCGAATTTCACCCCACCTCTTAACAGGTTAATGGCATTCCAGAGATATCACCTTAACAAGGCAAAACATGTGCTTTGTGAGGTCACTGTGACCTTGACCTTTGGCCACCAAAATCAAATCAGTTTAGCTTAGAGCTAAAGTGATTATTTGTACCAAATTTGAACAGGCATAAAAACAGACAAAACATTATGTTGGGGGTCAAAATGGCAATCAGCTGGGCCAGCGAGGGGAAGAGCCAAGGGTCCAGATTCAACACTGTGTATATTAATCCGCTGTCTCAGAGTCTGCTGGAGTCATTAAGGTTACATTGGTGGGAGGGGTCCCCCCCACACCTGGAAGTTACTGTACTTCTGGTATATCACAGGGGAGAAACTTCACAGCCTATGCAATGTAGACTACAGGTCTGAATCTAGACTGCTCAGATTGTGGGGGGGCAATTAGAAATGTGTTTTGACGGTTTTTCCAAGTTTTAAGTAACACGTCAGAAAAGTAATTTCAACCAAGCTGTGGTATAAAAAAAATATTTAAGAGGTTGCTATGACTACAAGAATTGTATAATTGTCATCATTGTCATTAAATGTCAAAATCTGAAGGCAGCACCAATAACTGGGAAATCTTTTTATTTTGACGTTTTAGTGCTTTTTGGCGAGTTTTTAAAAAAATTTGTGGGTCCATTTCCTAGGATGAAACTGGAGGAAACTAGATTCTCCGGGCTGCAGCAAACCACTTGATGCTCATTCCAGCATGAAAGAAGTTTTTTTCTCTCCACTGTCGACAAAGTGCTCACTCATTGTCGGAACTATTGGGGTTTTTATAATTTGTAAAGTGCTTTAAGATAATGTATTTATTGAGCGCTTTAAAAATAAAATTGTGTTCAATTTAAGTTTATTTACACAGTGATACCAAAGATATGTATTTGTGAACCAAATGATCACAATTGAGGCACTATTGGTTGAGCTGTTCTTCTTCTTCTTTTTCTTCGTCTTCTACTTCTTCTTCTTCCTTGTTCGGTTTACTACTGTATTACCTACTGTATTCAAGAAAGAAGGGCTGTGTTGAAGGAGTTGTCATGATATGGCCTATTCCTGCCAAGCTCCTGTTGTAGTGCTTTGTTCTCAGAGATGGTCGAAGCTCTTTCATTGTTGGAGTCATCATGCAGGACAACACTAGGTTTCCACAGTTGGCACATGTTCCTGCGTTTTCCACCTGCTGCTCTTGAGAGGCTGACATCTCTGCAGTACACTCGACTCCAGTCCCAGGCTATGTTGATGGAGGTATCTCGATACAACCAATTCTCGCCATTCTCTGGCGGGCGACGAGCATAGTCACTGGAAGTGGTTGTGTGCAAGGGGTTCTGGTGATTTTATCTCAGCAATGGCTGTACATCTTTCTTTCACTGTTGGAGTCATCATGGGTTTCCAGGGTTGACACATGTCCTTTTCAGAGGCTGACATCGCTACAGTTCCCAGGTTTTCCTTATATTTTCTAACTGATCTTTTATCTCACTGTTTTCATCAGCAGATATAGTTTCTTCTTCTTCTTATATGACATAGACTAAATTAAATTTATAAGTGATGTGTCCTTCAGGGTCGAGGCTTCAAAGCGTGTGTCTAGTAATCCAGGAAGATTTTTGTGCGTGTTGGAAGAAAAAATAAACCGCCTGAAACTAGTGATGGCGACATGACGCTTCTTGAAGCATTGAAGCTTTCCATCCAATTGGTTCCCTCATGTGCCGAAGCTTCATGGTGCTTCATTTGCTCTACTGCGCCATCAAGTGGACAATAAGTGTAAAGCAGGCAGAGTGATTATAAAGTCATCATGGCTTTGGTGTGTGAAGCTTTGAATTGAATAAATGAATGAATGACGTTTGTGATGCCAATTATATGAATTATGATCTTATTAATATGGTGTCTGTCTTTATGATTCAATGGGAGGGGGTCAAAAGGGAAAGTGGAAACAGATTGGGCAGAGGGTTGTGATGTGACTGTGCTTATGTTACCAGGGACAACACGTAAAATAGGGAGAATTTTTTTTTTGCAAACAGTCACGCAATAAAGTCCCAAGTCCACAAAATGTGAGGGGGGTCCATGTTTTTCGCTGCCCCTTATATTTAGAATCGCACGCATAACCCGCAACATGTCCTTACTCAGTCACGTGGTACGGCCGGCTGGCGAGCCTTTGAACGTCACCACATACGTCATCAATACAAGCCTCGATACGCACTTCACAAAAATCCTCCTGGATTATTTAACACACGCTTCGAAGCTTCGACCCGGAAGGACACATCACTACCTGAAACCCAGCACTGTGGACATTTTTTAATTTTTAAATAAAAATGAATAAAATGTTGTCCATATTTTACATGTTACATGATGTCCCTAAAGACAGACACCATATTAATGAATTCATAACTTATGTATTGGCATCACAAACAAACATCATTCATAAATGTATTTAATTAATTTATTAAATTCAAAGTCATCATGTCATTATTATCACTCTTACTATCATCATATTACTGGGCCCATGCAATTTAGGGTTATGGAAAGACATCAAAGACATTAAAGGCAATTATTAAAATCTAAAGAAACAGATTACAGGAAAAAAGAAAAAAGGGATTTCAGAAGGTTTAAAATACTCGGTGAGCCTGCTAATAAAACAAACTGAACAGCCAAGAAGAAGGATCCAAACAGAATATCATCCAAATCTTTCAAATATAACTCTCAAGCAGAAAATTTGTTTTATTCAGAAACAAGGAGCTGGAATTACTTTTTGGCAAGAAGAATAAGGTATTTAAAAAAAAGTGGATTTTAAACACCCAGAACTGGTAAAAAAAATAAAGCAGAGTCATAGGGGTCAAGGCAAAGATATCCAAAAATTGCTTAAACATGGATAATAGATATAGCCAATAAATATACAAAAATCTAAGACAATCACCATACTGCAATGAACTTCTATGGTCTTACTTGTGATCATTCCATTACGTCAAAATCATCCCCATATTAGTGAAGTGTGACCAGGGAGGTTTGACTCTATGCTGTCTTGCTGTTTTCCAGTGTTCGTGGCCGACCCAAGAAATAGTTCCAGAAACAAGTGAAAGAAACACAGTGAGTGAAGGATGGAGAGAAAGCAGAACAGCAGCCATGAGCACACGCTGCAGGAAGCTGCCATGTTAAAGACTATGATGTTGAAACAGAGCACGAAGAGCGGCCTGAACCTGTAAGTACCCCTTGTACGGGTGTTAGCTCATGTTTGCTAGAATCTTTGAACTTCATGTAAACAACTGTACTAGCCCATTAGCAAGATCAAAACACTGTTAGAGTTGTTGTGGCTCTCAAAAACATATATTTACATACCTGAGCAACTGCCAACTATTTAATACAAATTCTGATGTAGTTAAGAGTTGGCTTCATTTAACAGCCATTTCAAAGAGGCAGGGTTACTCCCTCCTCTACAGTTATCTGGATAACTGTGTTCAGCATTGACAACAGAGGGCCTCACATCTGAGCAACAACAGCAAATACCCTATTAAACAATGTAAACATTTAGTCTGTTTAAAAAAAAGATTATTTTCTATTGATTTTCTTGTCAATTAATCAAGTTACATAGTTGTACTGCAGTGTTAAAGGTGTTTCTCAGTAGAGGTGTCCTGATAAACCAGGAAACCTGCTGCACACAAAGTGGTGGTTGTCAGCAGTAAATCAGATCCACTGATTTTGCACAGTGACGTCAGTATGAAGCAACACTCTCACTGAACTTGAAATTTAAATGAGCGAAAACCTGTGCACTAGCTGAGCTACAGCTATGAATACGAATATGTTTGTTTACTCAGTTTTACAACAAACACTAACAGAGAGAGAGTAATGTAAATACAGTAAACATACAGAAAAACACTCTCTGAGGAAAAGGTCAATTATATGTGAGAATATAATTTCTGTGGGCTTATTCTTTTTAATGACCAATGGATCATCCAATGCTCAGGAACTGGTGTCACTCTTTTATGTTCCAGCTATGACCACATGACTCGGTTACTAATAAAGGTGATGGATGAGCAGCCACAGAATCCGGTGGACGTGATCGAGGATATTAGTCGTGACTTGAAGCGGGGTTTGTTTGAAGACAAGCAAAGCACCCTGCGAGACCTTCCACACACTACAGCTGCTGAGCTGCTGGCTGAACAGCAACTTCATCTTTTTCGTCAGCCAGAGGACAGTGAGCAGGAGGATGAGCTGGTATTTGCTACATACAACTAAATTGTCCATTTGTCTTAGCAGTATGATAGTGAAATGGAATTTAATTTAATTTGTAACTGTTTTTTAGACATCCAATGACACCATGTTACATACTTTCATTGGTGGCAGGTGGCAGAAACTTTCATTTTCACCTGAAAATGTATGAGAAGAATATTTTATTAATGTAACTATCTACACTACCGTTCAAAAGTTTGGGGTCACCCAGACAGTTTTGTGTTTTCCATGAAAACTCACACTTTTATTTATCAAATGAGTTGCAAAATGAATAGAAAATATAGTCAAGACATTGACAAGGTTATAAATTATTATTTGTATTTGAAATATTAATTTTGTTCTTCAAACTTTGCTTTCGTCAAAGAATGCTCCATTTGCAGCAATTACAGCATTGCAAACCTTTGGCATTCTAGCTGTTTATTTGTTGAGGTAATCTGTAGAAATTTCACCCCACTCTTCCTGAAGCACATCCTACAAGTTGGATTGGCTTGATGGGCATTTCTTGCGTACCATACGGTCAAGCTGCTCCCACCACAGCTCAATGGAGTTGAGATCTGGTGACTGCGCTGGCCACTCCATTACAGACAGCATACCAGCTGCCTGGTTCTTCCCTGAATAGTTCTTGCATAATTTGGAGGTGTGCTTTGGGTCATTGTCCTGTTGTAGGAGGAAATTGGCTCCAAACAAGCGCTGCCCACAGGGTATGGCATGGTGTTGCAAGATGGAGTGATAGCCTTCCTTATTTAAAATCCCCTTTACCTTGTACAAATCTCCCACTTTACCAGCACCAAAGCAGACCCAGACCATCACATTACCTCCACCATGCTTGACAGATGGCGTCAGGCATTCTTCCAGCATCTTTTCACCTGTTCTGCGTCTCACAAATGTTCTTCTGTGTGATCCAAACACCTCAAACTTTGATTCGTCTGTCCATAACACTTTTTTTCCAATTTTCCTCTGTCCAATGTCTGTGTTCTTTTGCCCATATCAATCTTTTCTTTTTATTGGCCAGTCTCAGATATGGCTTTTTCTTTGCCACTCTGGCTAGAAGGCTAGCATCCCGGAGTAACCTACACTTCTCTTTCTACTCTGGTTAGAGCCCGTTTGTGCTGTTCTCTGAAGGGAGTAGTACACACCGTTGTAGGAAATTTTCAGTTTCTATGCAATTTCTTGCATGGAATAGCCTTCATTTCTAAGAACAAGAATAGACTGGCGAGTTTCACATGAACGTTCTCTTTTTCTGGCCATTTTGAGAGTATAACTGAACCCACAAATGTGATGCTCCACTCAACTAGCTCAAAGGAAGGCCAGTTTTATAGCTTCTCTCACCAGCTAAACAGTTTTCAGCTGTGCTAACATAATTGCACAAGGGTTGTCAAGGGTTTTCTAATCATCCATTAGTCTTCTAAGGCGAAAAGCAAACACAATGTAACATTAGAACACTTCAGTGATAGTTGCTGGAAATGGGCCTCTATCCAGAACCAGACGTTTCCACCTAGAATAGTAATTTACCCCATTAACAATGTATAGAGTGTATTTCTGATTTATTTAATGTTATCTTCATTGAAAAAAACAGTGCTTTTCTTTGAAAAATAAGGAAATTTCTAAGTGACCCCAAACTTTTGAATGGTAGTGTATATGAAGCTAAATATTCATATTGTGACAGTGGTTATTTGTCTTCACCAGGAGGGTTACCCTCTTTCTAATTTGAGTGAGATCGGCTTCTACCTGGAGCAGGCTGGAGCTGGTCTGGACAGAGAGGAGGTGCAGATGATTTTTCTCGCGCTCAAGCAGCTTGTTGAGTCGCAGGAGCTCCTGCGGTGCAGGCTGTGGGGGAAGATTCTGGGATTAGAGAGCAACTATATTGTTGCTGAAACTGAGAGCAGAGAGGGGGAGGAAGAGGAAGAGCAGATCTCTGAGGAAAAGGAGAGAGAGGCAGAGACCGAGGAGCATGACGAGAATGAGGTAAGAAATTGGAACGTAGCCAATCAATGTCCCAGAAAATCCTCATTAATTCTCAGAGAGTATCTGCCTCAGGTGCAGAGAGGACAAGGACATTAATTATATATTTGTTCATATTTTAGTCAGTGGCCTTTCGGTTTTTTATCTAAATTACTATTGATTGCTAGAATGTCATTTTCCAATAAGAATCAGGTTTAAAGATAGGGGTTAACTTTCATAATTGTATCACACACAGTATAGGAATTTTGAGTTGTACTCATACAGAATGTTTTCTGTTTTGTATCTTTACACAGTTTTTCAAAAAAAACCTTTATTTTGAGGATAAAAAAATGATATAAATCTTTCTGGTCTTTGATGGTTATATTTTCAGATGGATCCTCTTCCTCAGTCGAAGTATAAACCCCCACCAGTGTTGCCGAAGGAGCCCGTGGGAACAGGCGCTAACAAGTTTGTTTACTATGTTTGTAAAGAGCCTGGTCTTCCTTGGGTAAAGCTGCCGTCAGTCAGTCCTATCCAGATTGTTGTTGCTCGCCAGATCCCTAAATTCTTCACTGGGAAGCTGGACTCACCAATTAACAGCTACCCACCTTTTCCTGGAAATGAAGCCAACTACCTGAGAGCACAGATTGCGCGGATCTCTGCTACCACACAGGTCAGCCCCCGGGGCTACTTCCAGACTATGGAGGAAGAAAGTGATGAGGAAGATGAGGAAACACGAGACAGATTTGAAGTGAATCCTGATTTTGAATATATTCCAGCTGCTAAGATGGCTCAGTCTCTGTCCAACTGGGTGCATCATGTTAAGCACATCCTGCCGCAGGTACTAGTCTGATCAAAGCAAGTTCTCTCAGCTGTTGTATGTGTATGCTTATTTAACATGTGAATGTGAACTGTTTCAGGGCCGTTGTACTTGGATGAACATGACCGTACAACCAGAGGACTCAATTGAGGAAGGAGAGGCTGAGGAGAAAGAAGAGGAGGCTGATGAACCTGAGCACGAAGATGGGCCCCTTCTGCTCACTTCCCTTTCTCAAGATGAGGGTCAGTCTTTGTCTTTGATCATTGTTCTGCCAAACTAGGAAGGGGTACGTTTTTTAAATACTTGAAAATACATTGCAAATCCCGAACCACACTCTGTGATAAGTGTCCTCTGACTGTCCAGCTGGTAGGACCCAGAGAGAGGGGTCAGGAGGGTATAAATTCTGATCTGATGATGACAATTTTTGAATTTAACAACAATCAAAGATAAGGTTGCTATGGTGCTTTCAGCTTCAAAATACAATTGTCACAACATTTTCAGCCTATTAACATTGAAAAAGTATAGTGTTACTGCCCAATCAAAATAAGTGCCTTTTCTTCCTCTAACAAACTTAACCATATACTGCATGCCGCTAACCTCTGCTCTATTCTTATCATGCAGCCAAGTAGAGCAGCTTGGCTATTTGAAACTGTTACATGATGTGAAAGGTGTTTAAACTGTAAAATATCAATGCACATCTTGGACAGTATATACAGCTGCAACATGAAACTTTTCCACTAGATGTCACAAAATTCTACACACTGAACCTTTAAATGAACTGGATGTATTCACGCTTACACTGTAACATTTACTGTTCTTCTCAACCAACCTCGGAAATGTTCTTGTCAGTAACATTATGCTCACTAGAACATGTATTTATGTTTTCGCATTTTTGCACTTCCCTTTCCCTCCCTCCAAAGTCAAAGATTTTTGTTTAGATGTCTTAAAAAAGGTCTGTGGTTAACACAAGCTCAAGACATGATCATGTTGTAATTCTACAACATAAAATACATCAGTAAAAACCTGATAACTTACTACCCTACTCATTGGGGGGCTACTTGTGAAGATTATCATGCTGTGCAAAAAATGTAAATATCATAAACTTGTGTTTTATCACAGAGCTTGTTTTCCACAATAATCCAAACACCTACTTTATCTTGTCTCAGAAATATTCAGCACCCCTCCCTGGAGTTCAAGATTGTCCTCCACTCGCATCCCTCAGTATGCAATCGCTGTGCCGCATTCTAACCTCTGGCCGGGGGCAATTGCATATGCTTGTGAAAAGTAAGTCAAAGGATCAGGATACTTCCTAAATCTGTTTTCTCTCAGTATACTGAAAGCAATATTGTAATTTACAAACAACCATCTGCTGTCTCTTAATTTAGGAAGTTTGACAACATCTATAATGGATGGGGCCTGAAGTATGTCGGGGAAGGGTACAGCCCACCTGTCCCACCACAACCACAGACAGAATATCCCAGCGGTCCAGAAATCACAGAGGCACTGGACCCAACACCGGAGGAGGAACTGGCACTGAAAGAAACTCTGGAAGAGGAGCAAGCTGCCCAGGAGGAGTTGGAGGACACAGATGGAGAGGATGAAGGGGATGACTGAGAAACAGTTACACATTTTTGAAAATCAAAATTTGACTTTTTAGGTTTTATTTATTAGGCAATGGCCAGTAAATCACTTTAGTTGGCTTGACTACTCATAGCTTTATGAAACAGTGTTTTACATGTGGGTCCTGTCATGACAAATGGAGTGTAACGTTTTTATTGTTTCTTTGTTTTTCAGTTTAGCCTTGTTTGAGTCTTTTCTAGATTCCGGTGTTTTCTGTTTTGGGAATTTTTTATTTTATTAAATGACCTTCACCTTAATTTAAGGAGACTTTTTTGTATATCTTACTTGATTCTGCATTTTGGATCCTCATGCACACCTTCATTCTGACAGATCAAACTGGTCCCTAGAATGCTCTAGCCTAAAACATACATGAGGTGACGTGCTGACACAAAATGATTTCAACAATGTTCGACTGATCTAAATGTGGTGGCATTATACCAAGAAACACTATGTTCCAACAAAGGCAGAAGAAGAAGTCTGCTGATTGAATTCAGCTGAAATGAGTTTCCAAACCTTAAAGAAAAAGGAAATGTATAATATGATTATAATATCACTTTCTTTCAGGGCCCAAGGGATTTGTTCTTGAACAGAATGTCTCTATTATTATATATATTAGATAGATGTGTAGCAAGAAGTTGTGCTTGTATATCAGAGAAGAACCTACCTCTGGAAAGTGGATAGCTTTAAAGGGAGTTTATATACATTCAAATTATAACTGAAAATAAGGTCCAGGCAACAAAATTGGGAGAAAATGTGGTGGGGACTAATATTCCACATTGAAGTAGGATTTTGTTAGGAAATGTTTAGCCCAATTAATATTATTAATTATTATTTTTCCAAATAAAATAAAAAAGCATCCAATCAATGGATTTACTAACATTACTATCAAGATGTAAGGCCAGTGCAGTGTATCTTGATTTTTGGTCTTTAGCAATGTGGATCCCCAAATAAGCACCGAGTGGGAACCAGTAGGAAACAGCTCTGGGTTCTTTGTTACAGTTCCGACATCCAGCTGTTCCCCTGCCCTGACATCGAGCACCCTGTGGGTGAAGAGGCAGCAAAGTCACCACCCCAACGTCTGCTTGGTATTATTATATCCTGTGATGTCAGCTCAGTGTTCATTGTCTCCACCATCACATTTTAACCCTCCATAGCACACAGGGAGTGCCGCCTTTATCCTTCCCACGGCACACAAAACACACGCAACATGGAGCAGTTTCACCTGGGCCGTGTCTGATCGTTTCCCCACAGCTGACCCCGGTGACTAATTTTGATAAATTATTTTTTTATGATGAGACCCACACACCACTCAGGTACAACACTTTAACTTCTTCCACTGCAGCAAAAATCACAGACAAACAATTGCAACACACAATGATACAAATAATAATAAAAAAACATCTTAGTATCTGCATATATATCATAAGCCATACAAGTAATTTGTTCATCATCAGATAAAATGTACTAACCATCTACACATGCACCATGAGTCTGAACAGATTTCAAACACCATTGTGAATTGTTCTTCTGGTTCAGGGATATTTTTGCTTTTGAGTTCTTCTCATATTAAGTTATATAAACAGCACAGCTTTTGACCATGTCGGCCTCTTTTAGTGAAGCTTTAATTCTGAACATACATCTTGTCTAAATATAATCAGTGCATCACAGATGTGCACCTTCTGATTATGGTGCTGTTATTTTGGGTCGCCCTCAACTGCTCGTTGTGAGTCATACATTTTCCATGGTGTTCATGTTGACAAACAGGAAGTGAGAACCGCTGCTGAAAGCCCCATTTGGGGCTGCGCTATGAGAAGGGGAAGTGTGAACAGCAGCAGCAGCAAAGTTTGCTAAGCTGTCAGAACGCAGACAGACTATTCAGATACAGATTCTTCTTCTAAGCAGGTAAGACTGTAACTTTATTTCTTCTCATTTATTTGTCACCCCTTAATGTTTGAATGACAACTTTTAGAACATCAGAAGTGTTATAAATACAATGCTTAATAGATAGTAGATTCTTCTTTTATTTAAATTTAATTTATATAAAATTAGTCGATGTTATATCTCATGAGATTACTTGTGAAAAAAGAATCTAGAAGAAGCTGAAAAGACAACAACTAATCCAACACAGCTGTCTTTGAATCCTAAATATCAATAGCAAGTATTAGAAAAATTATTTATGGTTGTGATTCTTCTTTAATAATCTCAAGACAAAAAGCTGATGTTTTTGGATGTAATTAACATCTTAATCCTTTGTGATTAGTTAGTTAGACATATTCATTCTATTTTTGAGGAAGTTCCAATAATTCCACAGAACACCACACCCCAGTGATGTCATCAGCAACATCCCAGCAACAGTTTGTTTAGGTTGTCGAACTTGTCGTCAATAAATGTAGAATGCATATGAAAGGTACTTTCTTCCTATAAACTGAGCGGAAACACAGGAAGTGAGATGTGTCAGCATCACTTGTACATACAGTGTGAACATGATGTTCGGTCAACACACACACACACACACACACACACACACACACACACACACACACACACACACACACACACACACACACACACACACACACAGCAGCTTTTGAGTGCGGATCAGTCAGTCAGTAGTTTTGGCTTTGTCTGTTTATGTTTTGTTTTACAGGTCTGGTCAGAGGGTGTCACATTATGGCTCAACGATGTCTCAAGTTTTTAAAATACACCATGTGTGTCGCCAACCTCCTTTGTTTTGTACGTATCTGCATCTCATTCACAGATGTTACATGTTGTTAGTTTTTTGTATCAACCAGGGGATTTTTTACGAGGACCAGGTGCTATGGGGAAACACTGTGGTATAGCTCAGCATGTAACATACAAATCAGAATCGAATAATATCTACATGTTTGTCAAATAAAACCTGCTTTATATGAGCCTGTGAAAACGAGTTATCAAAGTGGCAGAAGAGGCTAAATGAATAGATAAATGTTCAGATTGTGCCACTTCAAGTCACAGTGGTGCACACAGTTCAGAGCCTACTGACAAACGTCAGTGGTGGAGGAAGGATGTAGATTCTTTAGTTTAATAAAAGTATTATCAGTAACAAATGATTGGCATTATGAAGCGCAGGTGATGTTGTTATTGTTATATTATTGTCTATACATTGTATGATTAGATTTTTTAATGCATTCACTTGTAAGAAGCATATAATGTTGCAGCTGCTTGAGTTAAATTAGATACACTGCAATGGCAATTTTTTTTCATATTTTCTTCTTCTTCTAATTTATTAAATAAATGTAATGGAGTAAAAACTACAATATTTCTCGCTGTAATAAAATTAAGAAGAACTCCATGAGCAAGGCACTGAAGCCCTTGTTGTTCCAGTGGTGCTGCTAAATGAAGACACTGTAAGATGGATGTTTCTGTGACGATGTAATCAGGAACCTGTGGTGCACATTGTTCTGCTGTTAGTTGTGCGGCGTGGCGGTTCTGGGCTTTGGCGTGTACATGTTGATGATGGAGGACGGGCCGGCCGCACTCCTCCCCAGCCTGGCCAGTCTCAACATTGCCAACATGCTGGTGATCAGCGGCATTGTCATCACCTGCGTGTCCTTCCTGGGGTTCCTGGGTGCTCTGAAGGAGAACCGCTGTCTCCTCCTGATGGTGACAAACACACACACAGACACTCAAACTATACACCCCATGAGTAGTTCAAGTGTGTAGCACTTGTCCTGTTCAGTTATTAAAGCAGTGTTGTTGTTTCTACACATTTTATCTGACATAGCTACAGTTTGTGGTGTAGTAGTACTCACCTTGGTTTGAGTTCCTTTGTAGTTGGATCACACATAATCATACTTTAAGTACATAGTCCGTTTACACTTAACATCAACACTGTAGTGCCGGCTGTTAAAACTTGTGCAATGCTAGATGTATGTGTCATGTACTTTTCAAAGAAGTGTATTGGAAGTTTCTTCTTATAAACTATTGACCAATATTTCTAGTTTAGTCTAGAACCCTTGGTGTTATTAGCACCACACATGGTTAGGACACCTAACCATGTCCTCAATCCCAAGTTTGGTAAAACAATGTCCTTGCATTTATGAGTTTATTTGTACACACACCACACACACACACACACACACACACACACACACACACACACACACACACACACACACACACACACACACACACACACACACACACACACACACACACACACACACACACACACACACACACACTCTGAAACAAACCAATACAAACAATTGAAACACTCAAATGATAAACATCTACAAACAAACCTGAGGATATATATATATATATATATATATAGTCTCCAAATCTCACAAATATTTTGTATTGACTCTCAATCAACAAGATGATGGTCTATAGCTCAGCCAAAGAACCCAGCAACGATTGAAGTAACCAACCAAAACAAGATCGCACTATATGTGGTCGTGCAGGGCTGCATCAATTAGACCCAAGTTGCACTAAACTTGGGTAAATTATGTGAGAATGTCAAATTGACAAATAAAAATGCAATTACTTTGAAATATACTCTGTTGACAGTATTTCCTGCTGCTGTTCCTTCTGATGCTGGTGGAGCTGACCGCAGCATGTCTGCTACTCTGGTACGAGGACAAGGTAGGGTGCATCCGTCAGTTGTTTCACTGTAGGTTGTTCTTATTAAACCCCCTAACACTCTGCTTTGTTCCTCAAAATTACATATTCACAAGGTTTGTCACAGAAAAATCCCCTCAAGACTTTAAAATGTCTTAAATATAACTTCACATATTCCTTCCTCAATTCATAAGTGGAATTTATGAATATGCTAATATGGCCCGCCCCTGCTCCTAGTCTCCTAACCCACATAGTACCACCTGCAGTTGAGGAGCCTTTTCCAGCTACTGAGACCCGCCTACATGTTGACAGGATTGGTTTCTTAGGCCGGTGACATCACAAACCCTGGCTGTTTGAATCTGCTTTTTAAAGTCTGCCATTTATTTACGGCAGTGTCAGGGCCCGGTCACACGAACGCACATTTTTAAGCGGTGAACCTTTGCCTCCCGTTCACTTAGGAGGGGGCGAATAAAAAATTCAGTTTCTGTGGTGAAGTGAAGCTTCACACGGAGTTCAGCTTTGTTAACTTTCACCCAAGATTTTTGCTTTAAATTTGCATACGCGTGACCTTGCCCTCAAGCTGGAAATACTCAACCATGCTAATATGTCTTTTATCAGATAGAAGGTATAAGGTGGACATATTAACTTGTTTAAAAACTACATTTTAGCACAGTGGGAATTTAAAATCACGTTTGGACGAATGTATAACCTGCAGCTCTCACCTCACTTGTTAGCTCTCTAAAGTGATAACAGACGATCTCAACAAAGGTTTGGAAGAAGCCAAAGGAAGTTCTGGAAATCTAACACTGAGTGAGTGGGCTCTGGTTCAGAATTACGTGAGTGTGCCCGAGCAGACATAAGTCCACTCAGTTAACTATAACTATAGAGATCTCAGTCTGTTTTTGTTAAATATGTTTATTATTTTTCTGTGGATGATTTGTTTCAGTTTCAATGCTGTGGAGTCACAAATGTGACGGACTGGGGTGACAAGGTGCCGGTATCTTGCTGCCTGAGAGAATGCAGCATCCCTCAGCCTCCTTACAAGCAAAAGGTAGACACAGTAAAGAAGTAGGATTAAGACCCAAAGGTCAGAGGTCATATTATCTCCTTTGACACTGGGTTTAATCTTAAATGCATGCTCTCTGTTTGCAGGGCTGTTTGGAAACAATGCAGACCTTCTTTGAGGACAATTTCCTTACCACTGGAATTTCTGTCATCGTCCTCTGCCTTATTGAGGTAAGCTGATGGTGGACGTAATGGATGTATTTAAGATAAGACTTTATTAAGAATTATTAAATTATTGTGCCAGCTTGCTCCAAGATTACAGCAAAGAACAATATAAAGTTGAATACAATACAGAAAAAAAATAAAAAAGAATTAAGTCTAAAATACAAGTGAAGATTAAAGTAAAGTTAATATATAAATGTATTGTCAATGAAATAAAACTATGTGTAACGAATACTTTGCCACATTGGCGGTAAGTAGAAAGGAAAGATCAAGGAGTTAGTAATATGGCATACTGCAAATTATATTGAAGTTTAAATATTGCACTTTATATTGAAATGTAATGACATGAAATATTGCACGATATCGAGAATATTGCACATGATAATAAATTAATGTGACGATGGACCAAAACAGTTTTGTTACACAAATTGCATGTGAATGGGGTTATTTCACATGAGTGGTAATATTGCACTATTATGCATATTGTAAAAAAGTTTCCAATTATAATCCATGGTCCCAAGAGGAGGAGGCATTGTCCATTATACTGAATAGTTTCCTCAGCATCCTCCTCACTGTCACCTCCACCAGATACTCAAGTTCCTCTCCCAGGACAGAGCCAGCTCTCCATTATATTATATTACGCTTTTATACAAAGCAACTTACAATAAGTGCATTCAACCATGATGGTACAAACTCAGAACACAAGAAGAATCAAGAAAGTACAATTGTTTCTACCATTGTGCTTGTTGAGTCTGTTAGTGTCAGCTTCCTAACTATTAGGAAAGAGTTTTTCGTTAATTTCTCCATTCAACATCTAAGCACATGAATTTTGCTTTGAGTTTCTACAAAGGAACTTGTGGAGGAATGAGTAGTGTTATTAGCAGATCTATGTAAAATAGCTCTGATAAACCCATCTCACTTGGGACTGTGTATGACCATGGACATCCCACTGTGCAAAAATGAAGCCAAAATATCCCAGAGAATGGCACTTTAATGTTGTGCTGGTGACGCCATTTAGTTCCAGAGTCTGTGCAGTAGTGATCATGCAGCAGAGCTTGTGTTGTCAAAGTCTCGCCAATACTCGACCAGTCAATTCAATCTCAGCTGTCAATCATGATGTCTCACCATTATTTTAAAACTTAAAATGACAGATATCATGGACAAATTTATTTGACGTATACACAGATTTTTTTGTTTGGTCCATGTCCTAATTGGACACTAGAATAAAGGGTGGTTGATAAATACAGAACGGCTTTAATAATGCTATAATCATGTTTATTCTACTGCAGAACCAAACTTCAGGTAACAAGTTTATGTCATGTTCCGTATTTGTCTTTTCTTGTTTGTGACAGGTTTTGGGGATGTGTTTCGCCATGACGCTCTTCTGCCACATCAGTCGATCTGGACTGGGCTACAAGTTATAGATCAGTGGAAGGCAAACAGTGGCCTATGGACCAAATTAGGCACCCTCAGAAAAATATTTGGCTGGTCAAAGAGAGCTGAACCTTTTGCTTTATTATTCACAAATATACTATGGGTAAATGTAAATAACTGTTGATCAAATGTTGGCTCTTTTCCGTGGCGACAAAAACTGTATTTTTTTTAAACATAAAGGACAGAGGTCTCTATGCTGAGTTTGAAAAAATCATCAGTAACAATTTAAATCTCATTGTGCGTAAATCTCTTTTAAAAGTGTTATACAGCAACACAAACAGCACTCACTAGCTAAAATCTGGTTTAATAGAAAAAAATATTCTTAATACAACTGAAAAAAAATTAAACAGGACATGAGGCTGCATCTCCAGTGTAGCTGTCAAACATGGTTGTCCTGTGATAGAATACTGAAAGAAACTTACTCACAGTTACACCTGCTGAAGACATGGTTTAGACTATATTCCCTATTAAACAACAAATCTTGCACCTTTGTATTTCAGAGTAATATATTGTTCAGGTCTGCCCTTTAAAAACCGTTGTGTGTAGAGGGTTAGGTTTTTTATAGATCAGAAGCATGTTTGAATTTTTTTTACACAGCGGTGACCACTGCATTTCCATTTTTTACTTGACCAACTTTCTCATGTACCCGAAAGTAAAGCTATAAATATTTCATACGTGGTCCAGATCACTTGGTCTTTTGAGATAAGGCTGTGTTTAATGCTATTTGTGTCTGTGCAGTCAAACATATACACTTATATTTCATAAGGCATGATTGTTTTGAACATTACAAATCTACATCTCATTATTCCACAAACATTTCACTGATAAATTTGATCAAACCTATAAAATACCAATAAAATATAGTTTACAGTATTAAATGATACTGTAGCCTCCATTTTGAGGCATCTGAAGGTTCTCAGCATTTCCTGTTTAGCTCACGGTTCACTGATCTGTGGTGGAGCTGTATATTTAACCACTTCCTCTTTTGAGAGTCGAGAGTTCAATCAACACTTCTTTTCTGTCAGCCAGTTGTGTTATCTGTTTAGTTTCCCTTTGATAATAACATTTAGGACCCTTTTTTCTGTCAGCCAGTTGTGTTATCTGTTTAGTTTCCCTTTGATTATAACATTTAGGACCAAGCCGAAAAAGTTAAATACAAGCAGGTAACACAGAAGAGTTTATTTATTCAAAGAATAAATCCTGCATCAATATTTTAAGACAAAAAACTAAAAAAATACTAAGATTTCCTTTACACTTTAAAATAATTTTGTTCTTCTTGAAACATCACACAAAAAATATAAACAAGTACAATTTTTTTTAATAAAAAAATGTAACTGTACACAGCAGAATATACCATTTATTGCAAACGGAACAACCCTGACACCTCAGTAACTATAAACACAAGTATTGTAATTCACCTACAGATATGAAGACAAAAAAAAACAAAACTATTCTGATACAGCTCTCATCCTCTTCTATCTCAGACGATCAGCTGTGTTAAGACTGCTTTTCTTCTCCAGTGGCCCTACGAGTCTCCAGAGGCAGCACAGTATCTTGAATGAGACAAGACGCCATTCAGGTCCATTTTTACAGGGAGTTCCAGTGAGTGTGGCACTCGCTTCCCTCCTCCTTTCGATACCTGATGAACACAGTCATCTGTGACAGTCTTTCACAGTCCACACTAACAAAAAACTGAGCCACAATGATTAAATGTCCTTTGTGAACAGGCAAATACATAGTCCTTGGCTACATCAAGTCCCTCTGAGCTCTGAGCAACGATGCACAGGAAACCTGGTCCGACATTGTTATAAAGTATTCCTGATCTTGCATTCAGATAAAAAAAAAAGACATTCTGTCCTTGCTATTGCTCAAAGATTATACAAAGCGCCTTGTTTAGAAACGATGGGTTTGTTTTCAACGTCTCAGCAGCTTCAGGCCAAACAAATACTTAAAAGCTACACTTAAATATCACAGGACAGACTCAAGTTGATCACACCACTCACCAAAATAACAAGGTACTTTTATAGTATTCTGAAGGGTTGCCATTAATAAACGCTAACGTAGTGAAACCCTATGAACAAAATGTTGCCAAAACTACGCTGTGCTAAAGACATCTAAAAGAACAGCCATGACAAATGCCCCTGCAGTAAACGGTATCAGAATAAAAGTGATTGGAAGGGACAGACAGTACCGTGCCTAAAAGAACATTCTTGTTGGAGATGCCGTGGAGAAGAAATAAACGTTTCAAAGCGCGATCTGTCTGTGGAAACATTTCATCCACTTCAGAGAGCCACGGTCTTCAATAAATAAGAGTAAGACAAGCACTGCCTTTTCCAACCCCAGTTCATAAATGCCCACCCCCCACACATAACCATGATCCACCAGTATAACTGGAATGAGTAAGAATAGTTTGGGTTCCCAGCCCCTAGTTTCACAACACTAAAGTTTCAAGGTTTAAACGTCTAATCTGCTGACAGTTCGTCAACAACTGACAGACATAAACATCTGTTCCACTTCATGCTCAGTCCCATCACATACAGTATTACACAGGAAGCCGGTCAGCAGAGCACCCAACACCACCCAACACTTCTCCCTCACAGCTGCTGCAAGTCTATTTAGACTTGAGTGTGACGCTAAAAACCAAGACTCATATGAATCATAACGCTAACACAGTGAGCTCTGAATTGATCAAATCCAAACAATAGCAGCAACCAGTGCTTAAACAACTAAATCAAAGAGTTACCCTTATTGTTACCTTTAGATCCAGGAAAAAGACCAGTCAACCACAGGAGAGTGCTACAGAAATGTGGAACATTTAGAGAAAATATTTCTGCGTAGAGGCTCTGGTAAAGGACACCCTGAAAGAGTAGATACAATCTTAAGGAAGGTGCTGCTCTTTCTACACTCTGTATTTGTATCCACCCAACGATCACCATGTCTACGTAGGATCGCAGGTGTTTCAGTGGACACCTTGACCACTAGCACAAACTGGACAAACAATGTGCAACTGCAGGGAACAGAGACATAAACTTAAAACAAGGTCCTTTTAGTGGCTGTTCTGGCTTCTGATCATTCCACTCAACGCAGTCCCCATTTAGCAATGTAGTTCACAAGATACTCAATGGATCATGGGCTGAGATCTGCTGTTTCTGACAAGAATCAACTCCTCAACACATCAAGTCCTTAAAGTGCTTAGAAAAATGGAAAACTGAACATCCACAATTCTATGACCATTGGAAAACTGTTACAGAAACTATTATTCAAATATATACTTTTGTATCTTGTTTGCTTTCCAAACAAAAGTACTACTTGTACTGTGACTGAAAAGATCAGGTATGTTTCTACTGACAGAACCATTATTCAACCCAAAGTACAACAACTGCTGCTGATGCTACCGTTTGTTCTCTGTAACGTTTTTGGCAGAAGTCCAAAGCTAAAGTTTCTCAAGTAGTTTTATTTTGTCTGTAATAATCTGACCACTCCAGGCGTGGTTACTTCTATTCAGAGCAGATCTGAAACCACTAAGCAGACGCCACATCCTGTTCTGTTGAAGCCCCACTGGAATCATTAACATTGGTAGTGCAGACACTAACAACAGAAATACAGTGTCTCCCACTAGTGTCACAGATCAGATAAACTGAGAGCAGCTCTCAGCATGGTTCAGCACAATGTCCTACCTTTCACCCCCACATGTCTCATGGGTCAATATCAGTGTACAGTGCTTTCACATGGGATTATATTTGTAATCCTTGAAACGCTCAGCGTGTCCCAAACTAAACTTAAATTCCATGATGTATTTTGCTCTAAGTGGGAGCTGTGTTTCAGTCTGCACCCCGATCAACAAGGCACAGGAAATAATCTCCAACAACTGGAGCAGCCGTCATGTTCGCCCAATCCTGAGTTGAATTCGATGTCAACGAGAGCCCGTAATGCAGCAGAGACACTGACCTCTAAACTACAACCCAAACACCACTGTAGTCCCATCTTTGATTAGGAAGGTCTTAAAGCAGCTGTAGCCTGTATTTTGACCCTGTGCTATCGTTATGTAAGGCAGCTTGTATTAACCATTTCAGCTTAAGTTACGATACATCCACCTAAAGGAAAGTTATTGCATCATGAAGCCTGATACACCTGAGCATTGCCTCAGTGGTCAAAAAGTAACTGGGGGAAAAGAATGGAGGTTTCTGTGTGTGTTTACCATGTTGGACAAAATACATCAGGAACTAGTTCCATGACTAAAGCAGAGATAACACTGTGAGCAACATGGTCAACAAGTCACTGTTTAGCTCGATCATTATTTTCCAGAGGTGATAGCAGAAGGAATTTTTATTTAAGGATGAAAAACTAGCGGAAGAATACGAACATGTTGAATTACTGTCATCATACTTCCATCAACAGATTCCCATGCTTTCTTGTTTCATTACAAACCCAATTTTGCTTTTTGCCTGGAAAAAAGCAACAAAACATACTGACATTAAGTTCTAGTTTCCAGGTTGTCTACAACTGTTATTTTGAGGAACCAATTACCACGTCTCTCACAGTGTCAATTATTCCACCCAAGAACCACAGTAGTACTTTAAGTGTTCGCGTGAGGGAACGTATGCATTAAATATAGTAGCTAATCCATGGTGCAAGGTTTGAGAACATTTAGAATATGTTTTAAGACAGGGTAGCAAAAGACGTGTTAAGCAGTGTGCGGTCAGGTGGGACAAGTGTGACTCATGCTCTAGGTGTAGAAAAAAAATTTAAATGTCACAAAATGTAGCAGCAATACAACTTAACATTTACCTATGACTATATCTTACTAGGATTTGTCAGTTCCTCATTAGGCTAAACATGACAATGATTGATATGACCTAAGTAAAAGCCATCCTATCTCCAGTCCTGGAATCCGGAGAGTTATGACATTCTGATTTTAAACTAGACGAAAAGAAATCTGTGGAACAAAACGCAGGAATTTTTCATTGTCCCTGTGTTGGGGTAAACCAGCAAACTTTTGATTTTACACAACATGTCAACCCGTCACACTCACCCATGTCTGAAATTTTGGGAGTTATTAATAGTGGTCGGTTTACTGAGCCCCAAAACTGAACATTTTAATATTCTCCTGGGTGTCCTGTGATGATTTAACTGATGTTTTTCAAGGTTTTGTTTTACTGCACTTACATTAATAAAATGTGTGGGAACACAACATTTTGACTTGGAAATGTTGAATATCAGAAAAAATCTTCCCTGGAGAATATTGGTCCTAACAAATTAATCCTGCGTTCAACCTGAACTTATTGCAAAAACAAAAGTCAGGTAAATAACATCACAACTTGAAATCCCTTTGATCCCGGAATTGATAGCGGATTAAGATGCAGCATGATTCCGTTATGTTTGTAATAACTCTGAAAAAAATTACTGAATCCAGTTAAATTTGGCCAGTTGTATTGTTCTCAGACAATTTGGTTTTAAGACTTAAAAATGGGAATTAGAATGCACATCTTTATCTAATGCTTATCTCTGGTTTGAATTTACAGCCAACATGACCAGGTCCTGCTTGGACAACTCAACTTCCACACGTAAAAATCCTCTTTTGGTGTTTGACCTGTGACAGTTGACAGGTGGGTCGATAGATGCTTGGGTTCAAAAGGAGTTGGTAATTTGAAAGACAAAGGAGTGCCTGCTTAAGGACATCTGTCCATATAAAGAAATGCTATTCTAAAGAATTGGTCTTTCACTGCTATGCTTCTATATGCAGACAGTTTCACATAGTTCAAAAGTTCTGCATAGCTCAGTGTATGGACAAACCTGTACAAACCTATTCTAAAGGTCTTAGTGTGTCTCCCTCTGCCTACTCAGGCTGCTTTGTTGTTGTAATTAAATATATTGTTTGTGTCTGCAGGAATGACTGGAGGTTCCAATTGAGACAAAATATCCTATCTTTAATAAAAAAAAACACTCTCAAACAGGCACTTCATCTGCTTTGAAATCACTTGCTTCACATCTCAGCACTTCAACCTCATTTACATTACATTACACCAAAAGAGGCGCATTACCACAGAGTATTTGAAGTATGTAAGCTAATCAGGTGACCTGAACCAACAGGCATCATGGCTGAGTTAAACAGATTCAAATGTTTGACCATGATCACAGTGCTCCTCAAAGGTCTGAGTAAGACTATTTTACTGTTGGAAATAGGCAGTGCAATTTTGCAGTGCACATGTAAAACATAATGATTTTACATTTTTGTCAAAACAAGTCAACGTCCTGTAACCCGCATAAGGTCAGTGTCTCATGAAGTCAACCTGTTAGATGAATTTTCTCTGTCGGCCTGATCTTAGGCATTTCAACTTACTTCTAGATACAGTCAACCATTATTTCATGAGTGACCAGATATTTATGACTTGTATAAAGAAGAACAACATTCACTATCACTCTAAGCAACATTTTAAGGTTATTTCTGCACTTTGTTACTGAGTGGTGAAGCTCCAAGGCTCTGTGGGGGCAGAGAGTGAGTTGGGGGGGTCGTGGTCTGTCAGGAGGTCCAGCTGTGGCCTCTCCGAGGCACAGGAATGATGTGGTGTTGGACTGAATGACAGCCTCTCTGCCCACTGCTGCAGGGAGCTTAAAGGGGCAATAGCCTGGTGGTGTGGAACAGGAGGGGATTCAGTTCCTCGGCATGGACGGCCCGATGGAGCGATGGCTCTGAGCGACTCCGCTCGATTTTTGGCAGCAGGTCTTGTACCTGCTCAATGGACACCAGGATCTGATGAAGGCAAACCAGATGTTAACAAAACTGATAAGGTTTAGGTATGATGTTCATATCAATGATATTTGTTACTATCAGGTCTGGATTTAACAAACAACTGAGGAGGTGCTGAATTTAATAATTGCCAATAAGTAAACATTATCAGCATTTACAAATCAATAACTACATAACAGATGAAATTCCAGTGAGTCATGAAAGCTACAGCAAATCCACAATTACCTATACACCACTCACCTGTGGAAACAGGGGCCTCTCATCACGTTTAAACTTCAGGCAGTCAATAATCAGCCTTTTCATTGACTTGGGAGAGGTACTATACAGCATACTGAGGTCGGGAGACAGGTAACCACGTCCAACCATAAAGATTATCTAAGAAAGAAAAAACAGGAGACCGTTAGGGAAAAGTGACAGTGCTTTTTAGGTGTGGGAATCTCTAGGCACCTCACGATACATCAAAATGCATCAAAGAATTTTATTTCGATACATGATTCATTTTATTTATCACTTTAACTACTAGAGATACATCTTCACTAGCCTTATGATTTGTGCTTTAAAAAAGTACTTTAGTAACAAAACAAGGTTTTCAATTAAAAAAAATCAACCTCCAACAGCCTATAACAGTGAACAGTCCTCTCCACATTGATCTGGAATCAAGTGCAGAGGAATGCGCCCTTGGTAATTAAAGCTGATCTTTATAAAAAACCTGCAGGATTCATATTTTATTCCGACTACTTCTGGTTTTCAAATTAAAAATGTTAACAGATGATAGACAAAATACATAATATGGAAATAAAATTGACTTTAGTGACTGGAAAAACAGTCACTAAAGTTGGATAGTTCCAAACCTTGAAAAATGACAGGGAAGAGGTTTATTATATGGCTTTTTTTTTTTATGTCTGCATTTTCATATTTTGCGTTAATTAGTTAATTATTTTTAAGCTAAATTTCAGTTTGTTTTGGAAACTGAATGCATGTGCACACACAATGCAGGCTGCATCCAAGCATTTCCTTGAATCCTAGGATCAAGTTTTATTCTTAAAGCAAACAGTGCTTAAGCTGCCACAAGGAAGTGAGGAAGATACAGGTTGGACATCTAGCAATGCATCTTAGCACAAAAACTGGCTATGTTGTGTGTCCCTAGTGGAAGTTTGGATAAGTTGTTTTCGTTAAGATGAACGCACCAGCACCAAGCGTCAGGCATGTTCACTGTCAAGCATTAAAGCACACAATGGGATAAAATGGAATAAAGTTCATAGTTTCAATCCCTAGTAACACATCTCAAAATCTAAAAAACCTTTGGCTCTTGCCATTTGCACAGGATCAAGCTTTAGGTAATTGAGGCAATATGATCAAGTAAACCCGGACCTCTGCAAGTTGTTTCTGCACATCCATTTGACCGATTGCTCACTAATTCATTCTTTCCAGGGATGCAGACAACTGTAACACAGTCTTAACGTCAATTGAATGGCTATAAAAATCAAATGTGTTGTGTAGGATGTTGGTGTAAGCATGAAACACAAATTAACTCATGCGAAGCATGTTAAATTGCCATGCCCAGCAAAAATGAATAACTGTATGAATCAGATACCCTGCATTAGACTGAGTGGGTGTGATGTGAACACAGAGTGTGATGTAACCTGGTCTCTGTTGTTGATATTGGAGTAAGGCAGGGTCCCCGACATCAGCTCAAACAGCACTACTCCATAGCCGTATACGTCAGACTGGAACGTATATGGGTTGCTGTCCTGCATCCGGATCACCTCAGGAGCCTGAGGAAGAAAAGTACAACATTTATATTATATATATATATAATATAAATATAAATTATATATATATATATATAATATAAATTTATATATATATATTTTATAATTAATACATAATAGGTGCAGGAAATCTAATTGAATCACCATCATATTATCCAAAGTTGGACAGTGATGACCGAACTACATTATGCACAGTGCTGTGAAAAAGTATTTGCCCCCTTCATGATTTCCTATTTTTTTGCATATTAATCACATTTAAATGTTTTAGATCATCAAACAAATTTTTATATTAGACAAAGAACCATAGTTAATACAAAATGCAGTTTTTAAATGAAAATTTAATTTATTAAGGGAAAAAAGCTATCCAGACCTACCTGGACCATGTGAAAAAGCAAATGCCCCCCCTTGATAAATCATAAATGACCACATTTTTGGGAAAGCTGAGTTCAAGCAACACATCATGCCGCAATCTAAAGAAATTCAAAAACAGTTGAAAAACAAAGTAATTGACATGTATCAGTCTGGAAAGGGTTATAAAGCCATTTCTAACACTTTGGGACTTCAGCGAACCACGGTGAGAGTCATTATCCACAAATGGAGATGACTTGGAACAGTGGTGAACTTTCCCAGAAGTGGCCGGCCTACCAAAATTACTCCAAGAGCACATCGACGACTCATCCAGGAGGTCATAAAAGACCCCAGAACAACTTCTAAGGAACTGCAGGCCTCACTTGTCTCAGTTAAGGTCAGTGTTCATGATTCAATAATAAGAAAGAGACTGGGCAAAAATGGCATCCATGGCAGAGTTCCAAGTTGCCGAAAAGCATCTTGATGATCCCCAAGACATTCAGACAATTATTGTGGACTGACTAAACAAAAGATGAACTTTTTCGAAGATGTCTGTTGCTTTACATCTGGCGTAAAACTAACACAGCATTTCATAAAAACAACATCATACCGACAGTCAAACATGGTGGTGGTAGTGTGATAGTCTCATTCACTTTGAAGCTTCGACCAGAAAATTCTGAAGGAGAATGTCCGACCATCAGTTTGTGACCTCAAGCTCAAGCGCACTTGGGTTATGCAGCAGGACAATGATCCGAAACACACCAGCAAGTCCACCACTGAATGGCTAAAAATGAAGGTTTTTGAGTGGCCTAGTCAAAGTCCGGACTTAAATCCCATTGAGATGCTGTGGCATGACTTTAAACAAGCCGCCAAGGGTGGCACAACGAGTTATTAGGTTTAGGGGGCAATTACTTTTTCACAGAGGGCCAAGTAGGTTTGGATTAGGGCTGCAACTAACGACTATTCTGATAGTCGATTAGTCACAGATTATTGAAACGATTAATCGACTAATCGGATTATGAATGACACAAATTCTCAATAGCTATTATTTAGCAAGCAGCTTTTAAATTTAGCTTGAGGTTGTTCAAGGCATGTGATGACTGAAAATAAAGACAATAAAGATAGATACTTCATTATAAAAAATGTCTTTTAATAAACTTTGCTGCATATAAGGGTACTGTTGACACAAAAGCAAAGAAAAATCAAGTTTTTGTCCATTTAAAAAACAGGCAAAGTGCTAATAAAAATTAATTTAAATTTAAGTTTCCCTTTTTACTGTGAACCAAGAACAGGCCAAGTGCTGGTACTAAAAATAAATTAAAAATCAAGTATCCAAACAAAACTACAGTCTTCTTCGAACTAAATCATTTTGATTAAAACAAGACGTTTGTCAGGCAATAGGATAACATTTCGCTTTTAAACTCGTTAAAAAAAAGTTTAAACCATATTTTTGTAATGGATGCTAGAATCCTGCGCGCAGGTATAAACGTGTATATATAACATCTGACAGAGGCAGTCCGCATCGTCTCCGTTACGAAGTCAAATGTGCCTCATCCTCAAATGCGCGTGTCCTGCTGCTCTGGAGAGCAGGTCCGCTGTACAGATCCTGCAGGTAGTTATTCTCGGGCCATGTTAAGAGAGAAGTTCTCCCGATCTTTTTACTTCCTGGTGCGCGACTGCGCGCGGCAGCGGACGCTGACATTGGTCCATGTTTCGTCGCTATTGCACATGCGCGACTTTCAGAGATAGGAAGGGAGCGAGATGGCTCACTCCTCAGGTACTTCCATGAGCACCTCCGGTAAAACGACGTTTAGTTCCGCTGCGCGGCACGAGAAACACGCGCTATGACGTCACCAACGAATCATCGACGAGTAAATTCGTCGGCGACTATTTTGGTCATCGATTTTTGTCGACGACGTCGACTAATCGTTGCACCCCTAGTTTGGATAGATTTTTTCCCCAATTAAAAAGGAAAACATCATTTAAAAAATGCATTTGTATTTACTCGGGTTATCTTTGTCTAATATTAAAATTAGTTTGATGATCTGAATCATTTAAGTGTGACAAATATGCAAAACAAAAAAAATCAGGAAGGGGGCTTTTTCACTGTATGCTACATCATCATCATCTTAGAGGCACATAAAGGTTAATGGACAAACCAACCATGTCCATGTTTCTGACTGAACTTTGCCACAGATATAAAACTGTGTCAAATCAGATTTTTTGGTCGAATAGTATCATACAAAATTTGGCTTCACACAAACAAAGACAATGTACCAGGATTGACAAGACTGCTCATATTGCTTAATCCAAAAAAAGGAAGTTGAATTTGTAAAAAAATTGTTGATGTTAGATTTAATTGAGAGAAGTAAAGGAGGAAAACATGAAAAGGGAAATAAATGCAGAGATTGTGGCAAAAGCTTTAAGTCAGTTGACACAAGGTGTCAAGAAGGGGATGTCTCTGTTGAATCCAAATCATGATATACAGGGCACCAGAACACAACCATTTTAGTCGCACAGTGCGAAATCTGAATAAATATTTCAATCTGAAATTTAGCAGGTTCTAAAATTCTAAATTCTTAAATAAAAAACAACTGGGTGTATGGACATTTGCCTTTGACAAACTTTAAAGTGATTGATTGTTAATTATTATTTTGTCAGCAAGAGCGGGGATTTTGTGTACACACTCTCAGACAGGCATTGCACGCCTAATGTGAGCACAGGCCCAATGTGCATTATTAAAGGGTGGAGAGCACGCTGTGTCGACCACACCCACATTCCTTGTAGGCAAACAGAACACACAAAACGAAAAGACAAACGTAAAAAGAGGGTATATGTTCACAATGAAGAGAACAATTGATTATTTTTTCATCAAGATAAATGCTGCTGTGCCCGTTGCACCTGCTCACAAGGTTGAAATGCCCAATGCAGACCTGACATCATTGGCCTATGTTGTTCCAGTTGTAACACCTGCCCCGCTCGGAATCCGGATTTTCTATCTTCCGTGGAGATGGCTTCATCTGATTCAGAGCCAGATAAGACCCAGAGCCTTCGAAATCATAGCTGCGCTATGAAAAAGCGACCAACTCGATGAAATGCATTTACTCCAAAGAGTGCGGCCAAAGTATTCAGAAGTTTAAAAAGCCAATCTTCTGCCGTGAGAGGTGAGTTGCTGGCAGCTTCTCTCACAGCAGGGTTTTAGTGCCAGGCAGCAGCAAATTACAACAAGTAAGAATCAGAAATGATGATGAAATTTAACACTGTTTACAATATAGCAAGAGGAGTTGGCCTTCACTAAATTAAAATCACTGATAATCCTCATGAAAAAGAACGGGTTAAATGTCAACCCGCTCTACGCCAACAACACATCTGAAGATCGCCGATTCCATGTCCATTTAATTTACGATTGATGGAGTCCTTTCCACAAAGTGAGAAATCGTCTACTGCTCCTTTTGTTTGAGTTAGTTTTTGTTTGGTTTATCTATTTATTTAATTTTTTTAAGCACTTTAAGTTTGTTTTATTATCAAATTTTTTTGAGTTCGCTGTGATTAAAATAAAAAAAATTCTACGACTTTGTTCCCGTTTACAATCATTTCTAGAATTAGATATGGATTTACCTTTGTCCATGGGAAGCGACACTAAAAATTAAATATTGGGTGCAACTAAAATATGTAGTGGTACTCCTAAATGAAAAAGTTAGGTGCATCTGTGCAACCAAGGAAAAAGTTAGTCTGAGGGCCTGATATACAGTAAATGAGAAGCTCACCATCCAGAGAATGGATCCACTCGGCTGTTCCACCTGTTGAGAGCCGCTCCACCGAGACTTCACTGTGGCCAAGCCAAAGTCGCCTATCTTAACAGTCCAGCCCTCATGGAGAAATATATCTAGCAGCAGAGTTCAGGAATCATCTCAACACGCAGCTGGTGCAATAATACTATCAACAAAAACTGACTAAACCCATCTTCAGATTCTATTATGTCATGTTAATAATAATAATAATAATAATCACAATAATAATAGCTTGAATTTATATAGCGCCTTTCAAGAGACCTAAGAACGCTTTATATATGTCCGTGAGGACAAAATAAATTTGAAGACTGTGAAAATATTGCTTCTGTTACACATTTAACACAATATGGATGCTATCACCTTTCCAGTTTATCATTTTTGACCCTGACAGCTATTGTTACCTCTGCCAAAGAGGTTTTGTTTTCATCTTAGTTTTTTTGTACGTTAGTTTGCAAGGCTATACAAAAACTAATGAACTCATTCCCATTTAATTTTGAGGGGTGGGGCATAACCCAAAGAACCAACACAATTTTGGAGCGGATCCAAATAAACAGGAAGTTTCAAGAATCTTTTTCTTGTCTTCAACATGTCAAGTTAGGGTGCTAAACTTGGCAGAGGTTTGTGCCACCTGAGCAGCTTTCTAGTTATATTTCAAATACAAATCACCAGGGTGAAGACAAAGAACGACCATCTTGCTGTGCTAATACTACCACTCAATATATATATCTGCCTATTAAAAGGCTATGATTCATGTTTGTGGTTAGCTTACTGCATAAGATTGTGTTCAAAATTGCCATAGTGGTGATTGTTCGAGACTACAGCGTTGTAAGCTCAAACACCTACCAGTCTCATACACTTTACTGGCAGTCAAAAGCATTGGAAAATAAGAAGGATACTATTTGATTTCAGATCTCGGTGAATTATGTTCTTCGCATGAAGGTAACTGAAAGAGAGAAGAATAATTAAATCATTAATTTCATTAAGTGAACAGCCAACAAATTTTAACAAGACAGTCATCAGTTTTCTTACAGGTTCTCCTTCACTATCAACAACCATTGCTGCAAGTATGCCTGCAGCACTATGTCTGACACTGTCAAATACCTTTTTGCTTTTTAAATCAGATTGTAAACTAGTTAAATGAGATTTTTTAAATCTACATAAGTTTATGTAAAACTCAAAGAATTATCCATCTCTACCACATTGTCATCTATTATTTCAGAATACTATTGTGTGCTAGAAAAAGCAAAACATACACTGAAAGTTGTCAAATATTTCAAAAACGTGTCAGTGGTGAGTATGTAGCTTTGGTGAAATAGAAACTAGTGGCAGGTCTTACTCCATGCCCTGTGCCGTCTGTCTGGCCACATCAATGCGCCTCATTGTCTCAAACTTGGTTTCAGAGACATGCAGATGGCGGTACAGGCTGCTGCCTTCACACCACTGTGTGATGATGGCAAAGTTGGGCTTAGTCATGTAGCCCATGAAAAGCAGGATGTTGACGTGGCGGGTCTTCCTGCAGAGAACAGCAATGATAACAGAGTTAGAAATTCCATTGTCTCATTCAGGGTCAGATGACGTTGAAGTTATTTAAACGTTATAGTTAATGTAAATGTGATCATGACATGAAAAGAAAATGATATACATGACAACCAGTTTCAAGACTAAGAAAAAGCTGCTGTGTTGTTTACCAGTGTGCTCAATTTTAAATGAAAAAAAGTATATGTATAGAAGGCCTAATATATCACTACTGACCGTAAGACCTGCATTTCATTTTTGAAGGCCTGTAACTGTTCAGGCGTTGGTTCAGTGACCTTGAGGATCTTGATTGCCACGTCTCCATGCCATTTCCCCTTGAAGACTGTCCCAAAGGAGCCAGCACCTATTCTCTTCTGAATGTTAACTTCTCGAGAGTGGACCTCCCAGTAGTAACTCGAGTCTCTGTAGCCACCTCGGTGCTGAAAAAACACATGGACTGAAAGTTCTGAACTAATAACTCACACAATAAATGAAACTTGTTCATTTTCTGCAGAATGCTTTTTTTTTTAATGGATGTTCAAGGTTTTTCCAGCCACTATTAGCTTTCTGAACACCTGTCTCAAGAGAATCAGTGATCTGTAAATAAGGTCAAAGACTACTTACCACTTTCTTTTTGTCATCGGATGAGGAGGGCTTGCGCTCCTTGTGCTCTGAGGGAGACTTTGGTGGTCTCCTACCTGGAGAGCCAAGGGAAGAGGGTGGGCTGGTGGAGGGCTTCGGTGAGGGCTCAGGACCTGCAGAATTGTGAGGAAGCACAACAATATGACAGTTCAAAAGCAGAATGAAAAATATGCAAGACCACAAAATACTGATATATACTGAAATAGACAAAAAACATTTACCAAAAAATAAAAACCCTACCCGTTGGGATGTTGTATTTCAGTGCTTCCTAAAAGAAGGAAACCACAGCATATTGTTAATTCACATTAGACAACTTCATACATGGGTAATAAAAGAGTTTACATCAAATCAGAGGTCTGACAAGAATCTGGTTAATGATTTCTAACAAAATACAAAAAACAATATCAAATCTATTAATTTAATTTCAATGTGCAGAAAGCATATTTGGACGTACTTATGTTTTATTCCATGGTACCAAACTGGAGCAACATAATTTTTTGTTGTATATTTCCTACGTTTCAAAATACTTTTGGTCAATTGGTTGGAAATATTTCACATGCAATAAAGATACTCTTTATTTTATAGACTGTAACGATATTCAGTTCCTGTAATACTGTATATGGGTTACTTGTTTACAAAATGTCTTAATTGTTAGCAGATTAAATGGAGACACTGTATTGACTCTTGTATCGAAAGGTCCAATCAGCTAAGGAGAGCTGATAATGGCTTAACAGTTCAAGTGAACAGCAGTTATTTAGTTAGTTATTTTATTATTTCACAATGAAAGACAGTTACAATAATAACCAATCTAAACATGGTCACTGACCTCGATCATGCTGGCACTAACAGGGCCCACTGTGCTGACCATATGAACATTGGGAGTGGAGGTGGAGCGATGCCTCTGTAGGGACTGGCCATCTCCTCCAGGCATGGGGAAGTGAAAGGCTGAGGTTGGGGACAAGAGGTCCATCCTGTGTGATGAATTGAAATAATCAACTATTTGTATTTACATATCAATTTCACAGACTATGACCTTGCTGTCCTTCTAGTTAAACATAATTTACTTCATGAGGGAGCTTACCCAGCAGGCTCTGGGGTTAAGGCTAGGTTGCTCTGTGAAGGGGAATTTTCTGGCAATAGTATCTGTGGGTACTCATCTGTGCAAGGATTAGGATCACACCTGGACAAAACATAGGGTAAAAGTGAGGGGACGAGACTCATGAGACAAAGTGAAACATGATGAAACAAGGGGAAGACAAAGAACATCCGATTGGCGAGGGTCTGGTTATGTGAAATGTTTGGTTTTTTAATATGGACCTAAAAAAGAAAGCCAGCTAACAATAAAAAATATTTATCAACAACCTTTTGTCTGATGACAAAGGTCTTTCTGATCTCATAGTATCGAAGATGAAAATAAAGGATAGTAAAATAAAATCTGGTGAAATAACGAAAAACTAATGTGATAATAAACTATTTACCGATTTTTAACCCATCATGCTCATCTGTGGATGTTGATATATTTTTTTCCTGATGATTTACACCCAAATTCCCTTCACTGTAGCACCAACATTTCAGCTCGCAGCAAAAATGTTTAATCCTTTTTTAACAAGAGGATAGTAGTTATATTTGTTGGATTTGTCTTATCCTTAACACTACTTCTTGGACTGTAACTGTTAAATCTTGACCCCAGACACAGCACATTAACTCTAGATAACAGCAAAATATTATTGGAAGCACCCGAAAAATCTAGAAATCTAAAAATCTCTTTTTTTTAAATTGCATCTACCATAGCAGGTGCAGTTTGTTTAATTCTGAACAAATATTTGAAGTTCAGGAGACCTATACTATGTGTGGCAGACCTGTTACAGAAACAGTGACAAGGTGAAAAATAATTATTTGACACAGAATTCTTCTCTAACTCACCGTTTGCTCACAGTATCCATGTCGACGCAAACAGTAGGGACCTTGCTACTACAGTGCTGGTGAAATTTGTAGCCACATGTCTGACATCTGAAGCCATTAAAAAGAAACTTGTGGCAAAAATCACAGTAAGCTAGCTTGAAGAAGGTTTTCCGTACCTGCAAAGACAAAGAAGCCATGGTAAAAAAAGAAATAGGCAAAAAACAAGTAACAAAATATAAGGTGTTTTTTTTTTTCAAGTTCTGGATAGGCTGGCATTGTGTAAATACAAGGTATTTTAGAGAAGATGTTAAAAAAAACAAAAACAGAGCATGTGTCTTTGCTAGCTACTTACAAAGTTGTGCATGGTGAGGGGAATGTCATCAAGGACCTCGACTAAAAGCTCCTCTCCAACCAGAGGAGTGATGTCTGTGTCCCAGTCTGTCAGTCTCTTACGACTAATGAAGCAAAGACACAAAAAGGAAAAGAGTTAAATGACTTTCTCTATTTTACGGCCGTTTTACAACCTTTCCTTTTCCCTTGATTGTGTATGGTCTGTTCCGGAGGGGTAACCAGCTGAAACATTGGTTTTTGAAACAGAGGAACTTCAATATAGCTTTTTACCCCTTCTATGTGAAAATCAAGTTACAGCAACATGCTAATAAATGTGATTTTTAGTCTTAAAATAAATTTATAAAAAGTTTCCTTGGGTACAAGTAAGTGGGTAGCTGACCTAGAGATCACAACTATGAGGGGAACAGACTGAAAGAGAATATGCAGACTGATCTGAACTTGCTTTGTGTCTGTTAAAGAGATATATGATCTCTGGATATGAGATGTGAAGCACAGCAGTATATTGATTTTTCAGTCTGTGTCAAGCAGATCACTTATCAACACTAAAAGTGCAAATTAATTAGACAGCAGCATTTTAGTTTCAATCCTGTCTAAAAGTGACTATTAAAGAGGATTTTCGGAACTTAGTTGAAGCTACGGACAGCGGTCAGCTGTTTTGCAAACCTTGGCCTTAAAACTGACATGTGTTATGTTTAAATAATTTTACATTTGCAAAGGAAAATAATCTTTAATCAATTGTTTTTTTTGTGTGTTGCTCCCTTGGCGAATGTTCAAGAAATTTAAGATCCCAGGATAAAGAAATAGCCCTTATATACAATAGGTATTAGTCTGATGTAAATTAATTGATTCTGCACTTTGTAATAAAAAAAAAAGCCAATAACTGTTCATACAATCATGTTTTTTTAAATTGAATAACATGAAATTGACTATTTACCTGTTTTTTTCAGTCAAATTTTACAGAGCAATCTTTCAATAGAATATATATTTCAACCGGGTTGCAGTAGTAATTCATTTTTTTAATTGGGCTTTCAGCAAAGTGTGAAGTTGATAAGATGAACAATTCGTGGGATATGCATTCCACATACAGACAGATGTTTGTGGAATTATAAAGTAGATAATACACACATCCTATATCAATCTAATCATATTGTTCTCATCCACAGTGAATACATCAGTCAAACAGTCACAGTGTGAGTTAGAACAGGTGTGTGAACATCTACGCTATTGACATCAACCAAAGCTAACTGCAGTCACTATTTAGTAAACCTAGAGTTAAGTCACTGAAAACTGTTTGAAATGTGTTGTCTTTCTTTGATATAAAAAACACAAATTTTTTGTTATTCACATGAAATATTTGATGATGTGAACAAATAACCAACCAGTGGTGGGAAGTTTCAGTACTTATGTAGATTTTTCACATATCTGTACTTTACTTGAGTATTTATTTTCCTCACGACTTTTACTCGCTACATTTGAACACAAGTTTCTGTACGTTTTGGAGACGGGAAAGTGGCAATGCAGACGTGAGGTGGTGAACTGAATCAGATTATTGATCCAATTCATCATATACATTAAAACCAACAGCTTAGTTTGGCTTGCGCGACATAGCTGTTCCATACGAGCGTTTTAATTTAAAAATATATGAAACAACTTATAGCAAATTACGTTCAGATTAGATTTAACCGCAGAGTTACGGAGCCGAGTCATTAACAGGTTTTAATAATATCTTATAACACTGTGCGTGTATCATCAGATCACTGCAGTGAACGGGACTGAGCCATCAGGCGCACAGAGCACAGAGCGCACTGGAGATTACTTATAAGAAATTAAGAAACTTTCCAAATAATATCCTAGAGTGGAGGTGAGGATCCAATGATGTGAGGGAATCGGTCCGATGATCTAAATAAATAAATACTGCCGTGACACTGGCGCAGGGTTCTGCGTGATTTGTGCATTCGAATGGAAGGACGAGGAGGAAGCGAGGGTTCAGCGATTTCTCATCTCACACTTTGTGTTATCCACAGCAGCAGCGGCAGAGTATCAGTGTACTTTCTTTATAAGTGATATCACTGCTGTCCCATAAAGTTCGCTCTTCACCTCCACCTCACTAACAAACACCTCGATGTCAGTGTCAGAAAGTTTCACTTCCTCTTCACATCGCTTGATGCCGTGACTCCATTGGTCAGCAGCATCATTTGATATTCATGCCATGCTTTGCATTGACCATTTATGGTTGAAAGTGGGCGTGTGGAGGGCGGATTTGGAGGCAGATCCACGAACGAACGTTTCCAGGTGGACTGTGATGTATAAGGCGAACATTGCATTCAGGTGAGCGTGCGCACGGTTTTATAAAATCGGAATGCTCTTTTGCGTACGCCATTTCGGCTTTTGTACGTACGTACACTTTAAGTATGAATCCTACTACCTCTTTTATAAATGAGACCCCAGGTCCGGCAGCGTGTTTGCCGTCGGGGGGGGCAGTACAAGACCCTTATCATCCGGAGGTTGGTCGGGCTGGCTTGGTCGACCGGGGTCGAGCAGGCTGTACCGTAATGATCCCTCCACAGGTTCATCTTCAGAAACTTTGTTAAGTTTTACTTCCTCTAGAGAGTCAAGTTTGATCTTCTTTTCGGCTCTGCCAGGGCCGTGGCCGACTCTGGCAGGGCTGATCCGATGACGTCACTAAACAGTCCAATGGGTAGTAGCGATATGTGTACAAAAGGCAGGGACTTAATCAACGCGAGTCATTTCCCATCCATTTATTCCCTTTAGAAATATCCAGGTGCTCATGCAGGAGCTCGGTTCAGTTCAGTCTTTATTATTCTGTCTGAAATTTGGCAGCAAAACTAGACTGTGTCCAGTAATTTTTTCTTCTCTGTACGAGCACTGTGCAGGCTGTTATCAAAAGAGAAACTATCTTATTTTGTGTGCCTAGAACTTGTTTCCCTTTGCTGAGTTATCATAAGGGGCATTGTGTATCATTCCTGCTACTGATTAGAAAGTGAAAGGTCCAAGTTTAGTGGTTATACTGTGGTCTATTAGTGTTCTTAGGCAGGCACAAGTGGCACTTTTTTATTCTGTTGTGTTGGTTCTTTGTTAACCCTAGAAGTTCAGATGCACTAGATCAATACTATTTGAACCTCAGCATCTGGGGTCACTTTTACCAGACTCACTTTCAGGTAAGATATCTGTACTTTTACTCAAGTATGGCTTTCAAGTACTTTATACACCACTGGAACCAACAAATCTCAGAAGAGAGATGATCACGAATTAATGATTTGCATAAACCTGGAAAGTTAACAAAGTAATGTCAAAGAGTTTAAACATTCATCAGTTCACAGTTAGTATGGTTGAATTGTTTGGGAACAAACAACACTAAAATTGGTGTGAAAAGGGCACCGTCTGATGATGACAATTATGTCATTTTCCCCATGGTCTGGTGTTAAATAAGAAAATTGTAATAGTGATTTTAATATTTCTAATACAATTGCAATACAAATCTGCAACCAAGTATCATATAATACTGACTATTGAAATGGAATTTGGCAGTCATCAAACAAACACACTCTATTTATACTTGTTTCTTTTACAAAGTAATCAAAACTTAAATACACAAGATAAGCCTGCACCACACTTAATGATCTGCCTTCAGTCTCAAAATGATGTAATGTAGAAACAAAACACATGGTACAATTATGTAGCCCTGGGACTAGTGACAATTGTTTGCGGATGCTTCTTCATATGACTGTATAACTCCTCTCAGACATGGCGAAATGAGAGCGATTAAATGCATTAATCACCAACATCTGTTACTAGGCTGACTGCCACCATTAAAGGCTATGTTAGCCATTTGCACACTTGCATTTGTGTCTTTATATATGTTCATATATTCATGTTTATCTGATCTTCATATTTTTATATCTCTTGTCTATTATTTATACAAGTTTTCTTCTTGCACTATTTTTTAATACACTTAACATCTGCTGTACCATAATTTACAGGATATAGTCTAATGCACAACTTTTGTATTGTTTCATTATTTATCTTTAAATCTGTATTTATATTTGGTTTCAATACTCAGGCAGTTACTTTTCCTACCTTATACTACTTCTCATCTCAAATTTTCAATCATCTTGTACTTAAAATATCTGTATTGTCAATATCTCCACTAGCACATACTTCTTTACAGTGGCAGCTTGGTATTAGTTCTGGTGGCTAGACTATCATTTCACTGCAGATAATGTGTACTTATTCTTGACTTTTTACAATTCTTATGCTCTTGTGCTCTATCTATCTATCTTAATATCAATCTTAATATGTTATGTGGTTGTTACAGCCCATTATCCCTGTGTGATGTATGGGAGCATTCAGCAAATTCAGCATGTAATCTTACCCTTCTAGAAGGCGGAACACAGCACAGCAGTCTTGGCTTAGGCCTCTCACTTTGAGTGCTTTGTCTAGACTCTCGTACACAGTCTGTCCTCCACGAACATTCACCTATTAACAGAAAATTGTATTTGTACAACTGTGACTTTGGATTGACATTTACACAGATAACATGGAGGCATACTCAAAGTAATAAGAAGCATAAATGAGAGTCACATACAGAATTTATGTTGACACTACAAATGAGCTATGTTGTGACAGAGAATTTCCAGACTAAAACTTTGGTCCAGAGCACAGATCCCTTTTTTCACCCCAAACAATGTGACATTCCTGTTCTCACCGCAACAAAGCTGACGGACAACACTGGGATGTCAGTCAACCCCAGCTGCTGCTTCAATGGCATTTACTACACAAGATTTTTCACAACTATTGTTTATGCTACCAATCAAATTACTATGAACCTGTAATAAAAGCACTGCATCTCTCTAACCATCTGTTTGTTCAGTCCCCCAAGCATATCAGAGCTGAGCGCCTATATGGGTTGTCTGCAATATTAAAAGAAAGGCTGTAAAAAATGTTATCAAATTTTAATCAAGTGTAGAGAGTAGATATGTGGAGACTGAGGTTTACAGATGCTCTGCACATTAAACACTAGAACATGTTGATATAATAATGAGTCAAATAAGTCAATAAGTCAAATAAGCCACAGATGGCAGCAAGCACCATCTGCGAAACTTGACACCAACTGCCCACTAGCTTACTCATTTAATGTGTTGTGATTGATGTTAAATTATGGTGTGAGTAATTACACTTACAGCCCACAGTGTTAACGTTAAGGTGGCAACTGTCAACTCTCACTCAATCAACTGGTTACAACAGAGTCATATTTGTATTCATTGAATGTATTATATTCTACTGCATCATTGTTATAGAGCCAATCATCTTACCACTGTCCTCTGTTTGTTTGGGAGGTAGACTCGGATGGTGCCCCCACCTCGGGGTACATCCTCTGGACTAGTCTCCCCCGAGGAGGAATAGGAGGAAGAGGTGGAGGACATGATGAGAGGCAAGAGGAGCTTGGGGATGTAGTACTTGCACTTGCAACACTGCAACCTCAGGACAGCTTCATGCACAGCAGCATGAACCAGTAGTTCCGTCTTTACTTACAACCTGCAACAACATAGACATATTTCAGTTAGAGGAAAATATACCTTGTGTAAATATAATGGAGCTGATTTTTTTTTTTTGGGGGGGGGGGGGGGGGGATTTACACAATACTTTAGATCTACTTTAAACAGTCATGAAGGCTACGTAGTGATACTCACACGAGAGGAAAACAATTATCTTAATTACTTAAGTGTTTAGTTGGGTCTGGCTATACAAGCGAGAATGACACGTAATGAGTATTAACGTGACATTTAAGTATTTTGCTGCACGAACGACAACGGTGTTTACAGTCCCGATACCAAACACAACCAATATTAACTTCCCCTGCTGTGACCAACCACCTTATCAAGCAGGAAGTTACATTAATGATGAAATAAAGTGCTGACAGTCGAAGTTGTAACGCAGCAAACTTGCTAACAACTCGAATTATGCTAATGCTAGCTGACGTTAGCCAGTTAGCTTAACATGGGATTTGCCTGCTATGCAATATGACAGTTTGAGCTTTAGAGGCCACGTTTCTCTTAGGGCGCAAGTTGAATGACTTAAGCTAACTGACCACACTACTTAAGAGTGGTCGTTACTAGTTGAGAACTGACATAATGACGAAATTATGCTAACAACGATTAGTTATCGAAGCTTTTGTACACTGAAACCGTGTTAGCTAGCTAGCTAGCTAGCTAAATGCTCACGGGGATGGGAGAGGAGATTACCCAGCTAACTCAGTAGCTAGCTCCCTGGAACAGTCACTGTATCGAGCTTTAATGCTAACATCACTACTAGCCAGCTAACGTTAGCCAACTTGGGGGGCTTTACCAGCGCATCAGTTTGCTGGCTACTTCTACTTTTCGCAAAACACACAACCGTGACTTATTTATATCACATGCACAAAACAGCACGGCTCAGTCATCAGTGTATATTTGTCATAGTATCAGCGAAACCACGCTCCGTCAGAGGGTTTTAGTACAGTTTGGATACAAAACACACTCTTACCTGTAGCAGCCATCTTGAATTCTCTCAATCTGGAGTCGGATCTGTCAAGAACTTCGGGGGAAGCGGAAAACCTCCGAAACGCTGCGTCGCCATTGGTCGATTATTGTAGCCGCGTCCAGTCATTTGACAACATCAGCTGTGCGGGTAGGATCTCGCTGTGTCTGAGTCCCGTCAATCACACTTCTCAGCCATACCGACCAGGACTAACAAGTAAATACATTGTGTGTTACTCATGCACCTGAGAACTAGAATATTTTGCAAGAGCGGTGCGAAAAGTGTGTGACAAATATACAAATGCTAACGTCAGGAGGGACACAACATTATTATTTGCCCATTGTGGAAATTCTACTGGAAACTAAAAATGAGATATTTTAAACCCCCCTTACATTTCTTTAAAATGCTGGAGAAATATCAAACAAATGGAGATCCTATACATTTTTTGTTGGTGGCAAGGGAAATTGTGACTTTGTTGTGTTAAACTCCTGTTATCCACTATACAGCAATGAAAGAAGAGACTAAATAATATGTACCTAATGGAAAAAATAACTGCAAAATTCGAAGTAAGAACTAATGAATTTTGAGAAGGATAGGCCCCTGCTATGAAAAATTTAAAACCACGATGATAAGAGTTGTACAGAATGAAACGAAATTAGACAACATACAACTTCAGGAAAACTTAGCAACAGTGTCGTCCTTTTTTCATACAGCATTTGTTTTTTTGTCATTGTGCCAGTAGAGCCTTTTTACCTGCCTAATGTAAACAGTTCTTTTGTGAATTTCATTGCACTTTGTTTCAATGATAAGAGCAGCTTGTAGAGTAAAATGCAAATTTTACAAATGGTATTAAAAAACTGGCGCAAAAAGGTATATATAATTACTGGGATTATGTGTTAATATATTTTATACATGGATAGGTAAGATTTTCTTTCCCACAATAGACGATACAAAATACCATTGCGCCTTTTCAGGTTATTACAACAACCTTTATTACAACACAGTCTTGACAAAACAGACTTATTTAAAAAATACTGACACTCATGATGGAAATGATGCAGTCTGATCACCCATTTACTACAAAGGTGACCATAGTTGATGACTAAAGCAAAAACTGACAGCAGATAATTCTAACAAAACCTCACGTAGACTTTTACGAGTCCAAAACGCAGTTATTGACGACAAGTTTGGTGGAGCCTTTTAAATCCTTTATTGCACACTGAGGAACCTCCTTTTCTTTGCTGTGTGTGTATACGCATGGTGACGCCACTCCACGTCTGCTGTGCTCTCATTCTCCAGGGTGCCCAGCTTGATCATGTACACTAAACAACAGAACAGATGTTAACACTTAAAACATCTCCAAAGAACTGCAGCAGAAAAGAGAAATTGGACAAAATTTGGACAAACTTTTTTTCCCTCATTCCTGGATGATAACCTCATGTGTAGCACATTTTCAGAAGGCTGGTTTATGAACAGTGAATATTTTACATATGATACAGTACTTTCACTAAAAAACTGCTGTCGGCTTCTTCCAGTGGTCTAACACTGATCCTGGATTTAAAAGAAGCAGTTTGAAACCTCAGGTATCAGACCGTAAATTTAATTCATGTGTATCCGGTACAGACAAAGGCCTGGTTAAATAAAACCAACTCAAAGAAATCTCAGGCATGAATTCTGTCATTGGTATTGACCAATTTGTGAAAAGCTTACATTGGCTTTTCCAGTTTCTAGAGATAAAACAACCCTTTCACTAAAAAGGATTTTCTGGCAAAAACCAATGCAGCATTTTACTCATAAAAAAATAAGACTGGATTGAGTAGTAAAATGTAGAAACATTGTTAACATGGTGTATTTTGTCAGTCATCCGTACATCCCCCTGAATTTTGTTAATTAAAGGCAGAACATCCCTGAAAACATTTTATCAACCTGATGGCAAACGGCAGGTCGATGATACAACCTCTCACGTGACACCTGTTGAGATTGAGTTGGAGGTTGCACCTAAATCACTAAACAACCAGACTTACTGAAAATTAAATAGAGTATAAATTCAAACCATAACAAAGTTATGTGGTATTAAGTTGTGTTTGCATGACATGTGATAAAATGAGTCAGAAATTTAAAGCTAGTTGAGACGATGTTGACGCAGCAATCTGATGTCAGTTCAACTTTCACTTGGACAAAATCTTTCAACCCCTGACAATGTAAAGGTTTAAGCATTTGTTTCATTTATTTAAAACTTTGAAATGTTTGCAGAGACTGACTCTGCCTTTCTTCTGTTCGTAGTTACCCTCACCAGGCAAGCACCCATCTCTGTACTGCAAGAATCTTTATCTTTCCATACTTACATTTCATTTCAAACCTGGGTCCTACTTCTGTCAGCTCAACATTTTTGTGGTCTGTTTTCTTGTAGGTGTGATGTCTGCAACAGAAAAGGATTACTGCTCTCATTACTGTAACACAAGATCTGTGAAGCATTTACATAGGGGGAGCACTTTCCCACTGACCTGAATGAGATGAAGTCCTCCTGGTTGGCAAATGTGATAACACGCCTACTGTCCTCCTTCGGCACTGGAAAAAGATACTTGAGGATATTCGATACCTGTGTGAGCAGAATTAATTAGTTTTATGCACAAACACGTGGTGAAAGAAGATATCAGCATTGTGTTTGTGTGTGTTTGTGTACAGCACAAGGTCCAGCACTCACTCACCCTCTTGCCGAGCTGTGAGGAGAAGTTATGAAAAATGAGGTGGGGGTAGGCCTCTGACATGGTGCCTATGTCTGGAACATCATGCCTCATTACCACATTGTAAAGTGTGAAATAAGCTGTAGGTCCAAATGGCAAGTGGCACACCACCAGGCCATCTGTAGATATATTAGAACAAAAAAATTAATTAGATACACTACTAAGTGCAGTTATATTATAACTGCTGACTCGGAATGGCGTGATTTACACGTGTTTTAAGCCTAATAGTCCACAACCGGAAGTACAGATGCTAGCAATCGTAGCGATGCTAATGCGCACCCTCGGTGTGCCCATGGATCTAGAGCTTGTGTGCAGTGTGTGCGGTTTTCCGTAGTTTGGGCATGAACATGACTGCGGCTCTAGAGGAGAATATCAATGGACTTTTAGGCTTAAAACATGGTATAAGTGAAGCCGTTTCGAGTCTAATATGTATGTTTGGGCTTGCGGACCCTTGGATGACACCACACTAGCAGTATGGAGGCATGTTATGTTTTTTCATGTCTGAAAAAGAGGTCACCAGTTACTTCAATTGTAAACGCTGTTTACCCCTGAGAATCTAGAAGTGTTTTGTGGTTTAAAACACTTTTTCTGGATTCATATTTTGCATGACAAGCCATTCACTATCTGTGAGATATTTCCGTCAAACCAATATACATCAAATGACATCATCCCCATACCAAGAAGTGAGGCTAAACATTTACAGGAAGTATGTCTGGTGTCATTCTAACCTACTGACTGCAAATATGTCCAGAGTTCCTCCATCAAAGTGGTTCTTGGCTGTTTCATGAAATAAAAATAATAAAATAACAAGGCTGCTAATATGGATAAACATTTTCATGAAGTCATAACAAACTGGTGTTGAAGTTAGTTTTAAAGAAATCAGTGTAACCCTTGTATGGTACTGAAATAATGAAACATTATACAATCTCCCCTTCTGTTCCTGAGCTATGTCATTGAAAAATGGCCAGAAAACTGTCCAACATCTATTGTCAGCCTCAAAAGAAACCTAAGATACATCTTTTTACAACAGCCTTCTCCCGCTGTGTGTCTGTTTTACTGCAACATTTTTTAACTCAATGGCTGCTCTATCCTCTCTGAATTTACCATCTGCTATTTTTATTCCATTTTGTATTTGTCTCATTTGGTTTTATTTTAAATATAGTTTAGTAACCTCAGGGATATGCACAATTCTAGTTCTAATGTGTAACAATCATTGTTCTTTGGACTGTTTACTGTAATTTCACCATTTCAACCATTTTCCAAAGTGAACATAACATAGTAAAATCCTGCAAAGAATGAATATAGTGTGACCTGGGACTGGGCCACCTCTTTAGTGTGGTAGGTGAATACTTCATGAGGCTCCTATAGGACACAATTTAAAAGGGTAATCAAATGTCATAAATATGTAACGTAAGTTAACAGGCGTGCATACCAGGCTGTCCTCTTGTCTCATGCATGATGACGAGGTCTGTAACATTGTTGGCTTTGCAGGCTCGCACCAGCGAAGCGATCTCATGGTTTCCTCTGTTCATGCGCTGGGCTCCAGGGAACATCAGCTTTACCTCCTGAAACAAGTTCAACACCGCGCGCCATGTTATTCTCTGTTCAATATTTCCTCCCACTCTTTACCGATTGATTGTTAAGTACAAAATGGAAAGTAAAATAGGAAGCTGTATGAGGCTTTATGTTGCTCTTTAGTGTGACATGTAACTGAGGTATATTTATGGCTCTTAAGCCAGATAAACATGTCTACCCCAAATAACTGTTCTTCTTTTACTTTCAGAAAGCAGTTTATAAGCAGCATTACTTCTTGGTTGGTTAACAGTGATGTTAGCTAACAGTGAGCTTACCCTATAAGAGTCCCTGTAGCTGTAATGTCAAACCAATGCAGGATTATGTCTCTGTGCAGATATGGCCTGTGGAGTGATGACCTGTCAAAGGGGTTTCACTGCCTTTCACCCCTTGTGTTTGCTGGAACAGGCTTCAGGCTGTTTAAGGCCCTTAACAATGGCCATATACCAGATACCAGGCAAATCATTTGGTAGTAAGTGTTATTAGATTTGTACGGTCAATTGAACCTCAATTGATTATTCATGTATGAATCATTGTATAATAGAAACTTTACTTTGAATTGTTAAAAAAAATTTCAGTTTTGCATATTCAGTGCATGTGCAGCAGTACAGTGACTAAAAGATTATCACCAGTTGAACAATGTTTCCATTTAGAATATAATCTATACTAAATTACATTGTTGATTTGAGGAATATTTAACAGTATTTTCAGAAATGTGTGAAACTACATAGCAGGCCCAAACAACAAAGTGTTCTAGGAAATATTTAACATTCAACTACTGTAGATATCACGCCACACAGCTTATACATATGCAGTTAATGATGGGGATCAGAGTGAAAGGTGTCTGCAGCATAGCTTTCCCTTCCATGCTCACAGACACTTAGTGAGCTGTGACAGAAACATGGACCTTTGAGAAGCTCGTTTACATGTGGACTTCATCGTTGTCCCTGTGCCCCTGAATCACACTAGCATCTAGCAATCTCATGATCAGTCTGCTGTCCGAACTGAGAGAGTCACCACAGAGAAACCGGCCTGACCTTAGCAAACATTTTGAGTCTGGAGCTCGGGTCTCTGGACGTAGTGACCATGACTTTAGGATCTTCCACTCCGGCCCATTTATACTCATCATCCATGTGAGAGCTGATGCCTGCACAGACCAAATGACAAATGCATAATAAAAAAGATTACTAAATGAACACTGATAAGCCTTTTTATTTGTTTAACAGAGTGATGAAATTGAATGTTGTTGATAACGGCAAGAAATCGTGACACCAACCTTCTGCCCCTTCATCGTCATACTCCAGTAGATTCTGTAGCTGCAGAGCTTCTCTGCGTACCTCAGTTGGAATAAGCAAATTTTCTGCAGTGAGGGAAAGAAAACAACTTATGTATTACAAGGATTAGGATCTTCCACAAGTGCAGACAATGCAAGGAGTAAAAGAGAATCTACTGAAAGTGCCATCCTACCTTCAAGTGCTCCCTTCAACTTCTGTTTTTTCTCCTCTATTGTGCGGAGCCTGTCCTCCTGTGCCTTCCTGTACAGGTACTCTCTCCTCTGTCTCACTTCCCGACGAAGCTGTCCACATTACATTAAGATCATTACAAAGTGTGACGGTAACACCAGTTAGGATATCAACATGGATTAACGATAACATACATTTCGCTTCATATATATTTTCAGTAAGTTGACTTACCATGATTTTCTCTCGCTGGTTGTTGCGTGGAAGAGAAACTCACATGGAAGGAGGAAGTCCACGAACAAGGGTTTGTTTCATTGGCTAACACGGTAGCCAATGAAAACGCTCGATACTGGCCGGTGAGCCTTTCAAAATAAAAGCTCGAGATTCAAGGATTAGGTGCAGAAAATCCATCTTTACCAACAGAGAGTTTAGAGAGTGTATTAATATAGATTTGACCTTTACAATTTTAACACATTCATATCCACAGGGGAACATTCCTTTTAAAAATTTCCTCTGCAGCACCCAACGTCCTGAGCAAATTCCAGATCTATTGATTATATACACTCACAGGCCACTTTATTAGGCACACCTGTTCAATTGCTTGTTAACACAAATAGCTAAACACATGGCAGCAACTCAATGCAGTTAGACGTGGTGAAGACGCATCAGAATGGATTTAAGTGACTTTGAACTTGGCATGGTTGTTGGTGCCAGACGGGCTGGTCTGAGTATTTCAAAACCTACTGATCTACTGGGATTTTCGTGCACAACCATCTCTAGGGTTTACATAGAATGGTCAGAAAAAGAGAAAATATCCAGTGAGCTGAAGTTGTGTGGATGAAAGTGCCTTTTTGATGTCAGAGGAGAATGGGCAGAGTGGGTTGAGATGATAGAAAGGCAACAGAAACTCAAATAACCACTCGTTACAACAAAGGTATGCAGAATACCATCTCTGAATGACAACACATTGAACCTTGAAGCAGATGGGCTACAGTAGCAGAACACCACTCCTGTCAGCTAAGAACAGGAAACTGAAGCTACAATCCACACAAGCTGACCAAAATTGGACAATAGAAGATTGGAAAAACATTGCCTGGTCTGATGAGTCTCGATTTCAGCTGCAGCCTTCAGATGGTAGGGTCAGAATTTGATGTAAACAACATGAAAGTATGGATCCATCCTGCATTGTATCAATGGTTTAGGCTGGTGGTGGTGGTATAATGCATAGACTGGTATAATGGTGTGGGGGATATGTTCTTGGGACACTTTCGGCCCCTTGTACAAATTGAGCATCGTTTAAACTAAACTAAAAAAACTAACTTGACATCCGTTTTTTTCTCCACAGATATCTTCCCAAAATCCTATTGAAGGTGAAACTATTTTTAAAGAATTGACACAGGAAACAACCTTTATGAAGAAATAAGTTTGCATTTATTGGACAAACCAAACATAAGCAAACTCGCACACAGTGTAAAGATGAGATATGTCATGGGGTGAAAATTAAATGAAGGATTTCATTCCTAAATATGATATATCCATGCAGAAAAATATAACCCAAATCCAGTATTTCTGATGCACACTCAGTTGATTAGGAACACCTTGCTAAAACTAACACCGTCTAATACAGCATTCCTCAATGAAGATATCATTTTAAGAAGAAGTAGTGTGGGCTGCTGTCCAACTTCATTACTTCAAAACGGGAACACCTGTCAGCATAATACAATGTAGTTCAACAGCATCTCACAATCTGATGACTGACATTATTCTACAGTTGAATCATCACCTCTTTAACAATATCCACACAAACTGAACATTATGAAGTCCATTAAGACTGCAAACGTTTTGGCTGTGTAAACTGACAACTGAGTTTATAATATTAGGGCATTATTACTTTAGTTAACATGATTTCTAGTAACATTTCCCATCCGGAACTTTCCTGTTAAAATCATTTGATAAGATTTCAGGGACAATGTTCCTGCATGGTGTAGACAACATTTTGGAACAAAGCTCTTCAAATATATATTTATATATTCATTTATATACTTTATACATTCTCTTTTTACTGTACATTTAAGTCTCATGCTTAGCTTGAAACTGCTATCAGCATTTATCCTCAATCACATGACAGACCAGAAAAGAAAAAAAGCGTTCAGTATTCAGGATCAATGCTGCATAGTTTCAATTTTGGAATATCAAACATTATTTCTTTGTAAACCAACAGTGTAACCATGTGTATGGGAGATGAAAAATGTATGAAATCTGTCACTTGTCAAAACAGGTCTAAAAATACACGTTATATTTCTTAGATGCAAGAAGACTTTACTCATTTGAAATATTTTGGTGATGCAGTTCATGGAAGATACTGAAGGTCATCTCCGTCTCAGCCACGGTTTGAGGCGTCTGGACAAAAGAAGTTACACATGAGAAGAGTGGAAGTTCATATCACTATATTTTTCCTCCCAAAAGAAGTGGCGACAAACTGCTGGAGAATAGTTTACAGGACACACATCGCAAATGTGAACAAGTGTATACCATAAGAAAAGCTACATGATGTTTTGGACTGTTGATGACAGTTTCAGCACAAATCACACAAACAAAACTGACATGTCAGAATAACAACAAAACCAAAGCAATAAATAACACAAGAATAAAGAGTTTTTGAAATGTTGCACTTACAGAAAAATATTACTCTGTTTATAAGAATGGTGTTGTTGCTGTCCGCTGAGAATCAAACAAAACTAAACAAAAAGACAAACAAACATGTAGGGATTCACTGCAATCTTACAACAGGATGACAGATTCTGTTCAACAAATAAAAAGGCTGTAGGACATTCTTAAGCTCACCAATTACCAAACCGTTTACATTAAGAACACTTAATAATGGTTCATGAGGAGAGCGGCACACTAGTCCTTTGTAGTAACCTCTGTCAAGGCAACAGCAGAAAACATGAAGAGGACTTGTACAGTATCTAGCCTGTGTAGCGTGGCAGAGAAGAGTGCAGGGTGCAGGGCAGGAAGATAGTTTGTAGCAGCTAAAGAAACTTTAGGTGGTGACAAAGGCCAATGCTGGCCTGGAGACTGTTTTTAGTTTCACTAGATGCACACCAAGCCAGCTAATTTCCAAAAAGGTGTGAAAACAATACGTGCCCACGTTAGAGCTTTTGTAAAACATTTCCATTCACACTGAGACAAAATGGAAACGTGAGATCCACTAACAGTCTGAGCCTGACCAACTCCACATGCAGTCTGGCTGATAGAAAACTAGAATGAGACACATTAGAGCATATACATCCATCAAGGCCCAAAAGTCTCCTTATAAAACCAAACTCAAAACATCCATGTTTTATTTGGATCTGCACCACATTGCACACACTCATAGATATCAGTCCCCTAAACATGCCTCATTTTGTTCATTAAAATGCATGAATTATTCACAGAAAAAACCTATGATAAAGATGTAAAATGCTGCTCTTATAACGTTAAAGTGAAAAAAAAACCTGGATCTTTCCCCTAATCCACACCAAAATGTAATGCCTTCTCTCCTAAAACCATGCCACATCCTTCAACCATCCAGTAGTTTTTGCGTAATCCTGCTAACCAGCAGACATACAGACAGACAATCAAATGTAGACAAAATCAACCTCCTTGGCCACAGGAGATAGGATATCGGCTTGAATTCCAGCCGTAAATGGAAGTATTAATAGGATCGAGCTCATGACTCATCTCGTTTTTGTGGATTTTTATTTTCTGAATGTAAACAGTGATTTCATTACGGTTTGTTAAAAGTACCTGCTGGTAATTCCTGTTCTGCTCACCCTAAAAGTTAGTGCAATCACTATTACCGTGAGAAAGTTGGAGCAAGCAGCCTATTGACAATCTGTGTCAATTAAAAAAATGTCATCAGAGAGATAAAGGCAACTGAAAGGTGTCATGACTTTTTTACCACACAGACACAGCCTGTCAGTCTACACTCAGATGTCTCAAGATTCATCAACTGTTTGAGAAAGCAACACATTTAGATAAAATTTGGGTTTAGTGTGGACAAAGAACCACAGGAGAGAAATTGGAGCGGGCTTAGTGTGAACAAAGAGGAGAAGTAATTTCCTCTGTTAGTCATCAACAATATTCTCATATCAAATCACTCGGGACTATTCGTCATTGGTCGTATTTAGAGAGACTAAAGAACTGCTTAAACCCATTTCAGCCAACAAACAGGGAATAGAAAAAGAATAATGAACAGTATGGAGTCTCTAAGGAGTCAGTCATCACTTTGAGCATGCTCTCAATTATTACACCAAACACTAAGACACAATGATATCCTTATTTACAGCAGATGAATTTGGAGTGGATCACTTGTAAGAGAATGTATCAAATCAAAGACAAATATTAAACCCAACATATTCAATCATGTCAAAGTACAAATTTTTTTTTAACGCCACAGCTCACTACAGTACATGTGGGCGTCCTTGCCTTTTCTTACTGTTTGGAATGGAAGTGACCGCAGAGGTGCAGATAAGGAAAATCAGTCAGAAGGAACATACAGGTACCAGAGTCCTTGGTTATTTTACCTGGGTGTTGTTGGTAGCCTTGCGTATTGTGTATGGCTTGGAGATGCTGCTTTATGCACATACAAGTCAAGGAACCAGGAGTTTTTAAACAACCATGTCCCTTGTTGCGGTTCAGTGGCTCCATTTCCTAATTAAACAGGAACTTTTATAGTTCTTCATAATCCCCATCATCTCTTTTAATTAATCCTGCTCCTCCGCCCAAAAAGTCCTCCAGTTCATCCACTTCTGTTTTCTTGGTCCGGGATTTCTTTTTCTTCTTCTCTTTGTCATCTTCTGTAGCAGCATCTTCTTTTTCCTTTTTCTTGTGTTTGTGTTTCTTCTTGGTTTTATCATCCTCCTGAAAGAGGAAGTACAGAATTAGATGGATTGACATTATACATCATTGCTTATAGTGTATAATATGAACAAAATCAACCTTACCTCTTTGCTTTTCTTCTTCTTTTTCTTTTTTTCTTTTGAGTATTTGCTTTCTTTCTCTGAAAGAGAAGCAGACATTTCATATGTGATGTATAAATGAAGCCATCAATATTGGACTTGGTCCATATCTTATGTTATGTATGTTTTGGACTTCCAAGTAAATTATTCAAAACACAAAATATTAACAAAAAAATTAATATAACATGTGCATATATATAATAATCCAGGTACCACACAGCCACTGTATTTTTGGATAGGAAACTATGTGACTATAGTTTTATTAATTGTGGATGAGCATCAAATGCAACTTGAACAAATAATTAATTATTAATCGAGAGCCATTAGTCAAGAATCGGAATCGCATAATACTGTGCCTTTCCCAAAGATTTCTTCCTTTTCCTTTTGTATTTATATAGCGCTTTTCTGGTTTTGACTACCACTCAAAGTCCACATATAAATATAATTAACTACCTGATCTCAAAAGCAGACAGTAAGTGAGTCTAATCATCAGAACAATTTCATGACTTGCCTTCCTCGCTGCTGTTCTTGGCTGCTGGAGCCTCCTCTTGGATGCCGAGGCCAAACAGATCGGTATCGTCCTTTTGTTTAAAGGAGATCACAGTGGGCTTCAGAGGTTCTTGCACTTTGGCTACCTGCATGTCATCATCAGAAAGATCGGACAGGAACTCATCCCTGATTGGAAATGCATCCTGGGAAGAACGGGGCAGTCAAAGATGATTTATTACATATAGAAATAAGAGGAAAATAAAACGGCATGTGATGCAGTGTGGCAGAAATGCAATTAAATATTACTAGTCGCTGTGTCTGTGTGCATTTTGTCTGTTTTCTATCATGTTGTGAATTCAACCGAATGGCAGATTTAATAATACCTCAAACAAAGCTCAGCAGTAATAATTATAATAATAGTAATAATACATTTACTGCATCTTGTACAGCACCTTTCATACAAGACATGCAGCTCAAAGAGCTTTACATACAATATAGATAAATAAATATATATTGTGAAAATGTAAAAAGAAGCTGTGAATTGTTCTACTTCACCGTTGCTATTTTTGGTGTGTCTGATGCTTCAGACTCAAAGTCATCCATGACAAAAGAGATAATTTGCTGGGCGACAGGGGTCTCAGGGTCTGTGTCAGAGTCCTCAGCTTTGGGTGTGTTTCCCTTCTTCTTGCCTTGTCGGGCTGGCAGCTCTGTTGCTGGGATTAAAGTGAGGGAGATGGGTGCTGTGGTCTGGCCTCTGGGCTCTGGAGCTTTAGATGTCAACTTTGGTTTTGTGATATGAATCACAGGCCTGGAAAAGCATTTGAGTATTTCACATATACAATTTTATACTTTTTTCATTCACATATTAACACTCCTCACTCCACATGTAGAACACAGAAACTGTCATGTTACATTGTCCTTTACACAACTTTATGTGGCAGATGTAAATGCAAGTAAATCTACGCATGGGCATTAAACTCAACTAGGGTTTACAGAAGGACTGGGAGATTCTCAATTTGATCCTATCGCGATACATGGGTACCAATTCAATGTATATTGCCATGCTAGAAGAATTATGATATGATATTACGATTTCTGCAATTTTTGTATTCTGATTCAACATTAGAACATGGGAAAATGTTGAATCTAATGCTCCACTTGATATAAATCCATTGCCATTATTGACAATCTAGGTTGGTAGGCGATAGGCCAATATAGAAATATTTAAACTTATAGTTAAATACAGTTAAAGAAAAATAAACTGTTGTGATTAAGTTACAAAATGAATTTAATCAATTACTCAATCAATTATTTTTTTTAAAGTACATATTTTGTATCTGGCAGGACATGTTCATACAGTGTTTGTAAACTTAGCAAAGTGTTAATAAATTAGTGGTGTAAAAGAGTGAGAGATTTTATAGATATTTCAAAGATATTTCTTTCATTTCTATTTCTCTCTCTGCTAATCTTCTTTTTGCTTTATCTGTTTTTCTTTGTAAAGAATTGTGTATCATACATCCACCCAGTATTAAATAACAAGTAGCAATAATCCCCTGGTGGTGTTGGTTTTAATTTAACAAACATGCTAAAAGTCACATATCTTTCCTTTAATTCCATGCAAGGCTCTGACATGGAAATCCACCCTCAATACCAGAGCATTTACATTGGATTCTGATAAATTCTTGCAGTGAAGACCTGTATTGTTCTGAAAAAAGACTTACGCCTTCAGTTCAGGTTCACTGTCCAGGTCTTGGTCCTGTTTGATGGTGAGGGCTGCTGGTACTCCCTCCTCCTCGTCACTGGTTAGAGTGATATCTTTACTGGGAGGCAGGGTCTTAGGCTGAGGAAGACTGGGCTCAGTGTCGTCAGGGTCAAGCTCATCCTGGAAACCAGACACCATGGGGTTTCCTCTGCCTTCACCATCACTGGAACAAAGAAAAAGATAACTGCTCTTTTCAGTAATTTCATACCCAACTGCAAATAACTATAGATTTTTCATCATGATTTTCATCATGATACAAGCTAACACTCACTAATTTCAAGGTTTATAGTTACAACAAGATGAAATGGACAAATTCTTCCTTTCTGAGGATTAACTACTAACAAATAGCTCACCTGTCACTGTCCACAGCTCGAGCGGGTGCAGGTTGAGGAACCCTGTTCTTCGAGGGCAGGCTGTCCTCCAGGAAACTCTTGTCCAGTCTCTCATCTGGCACAAAATCATCCACACTCTGAACCTGAAGAGGACACACCGGTGCAGCAGGATCCTCTGAGGAAAACATAGAGGCAAATGAATGTGAGTAGCAATCAAATAGTTCAAATTAATCAAAAACTGCAATTTAATTAATAAGCTCTCAACTCCCCACTTTTGTACAACTTTTTTAAATCTAACAAAGGTGTAGGATAAATCATGTGGTCTCAGATGAGTTTAATATAGTCTTTATACAACAAACCATCTTATAGAATACATAAATACATACAGCATGTACATTTACTTTATTCACACGTTTGATCGACTGGTAGAGAGACGTGGATGTGTTGCTAAAGAGAGAGACGACGACCTCGGAACCAAGATTCTTCTCAAACCCTCAACTCATACCTGAATGAGTTGCTCAGTTCTGTGTGAGGCAAAAAGGTTTTCAAATAATTTATCTGCAAGTCTCTGGAACAGCTCCAGATCCTAGTTGTGGCTGGCAGGGAATCAGATTTTACTCTCTTATGGTATTCAAAAGACTGATAGCTTTTAACAATTATTTCAATAGCAGCACACATTTCATCTCTGCTACTAGTTGGATGTTGACAAATGACTGTGTTAGTTATGAAAGGAGGAGACTCACCTGACGCAGGAACAGGAGCATCAGCAGCAGCTGATGGACCAAACCAGCGAGACATGAAGCTGCGTTTCTGGAAGGACAACACATTAGATGCTGCAGAGGCCTGTTGGTGCTCGGGAGACTGAGCTGATGGTTTTGACTCAGCAGTAGGTGAAGCTGCCCCGCTAACCACCGCGGTGGGAGGTGGAGGAGAGGACACTGACACAGACCGTGACTGTGGGAGCACTTGGGAGGGGATGGGGGGCTGAGGGGTGCTGGGGCTGGAGCTGCCTGTGGAGGCCCCACTGGGAGGGACAATGGGGGACTGGGAGCCTGAGGAAGAACCGTTGGCTGGACCAGGAGAGCCATAGCTTTTACTGCGAGTCTCAAAGTTCTCAAGGAAACTGTGGAAATCAAAGCAAAACTGGTTAATAAACTGTTTCACCTGCAATAATATCTTAAGTAAGGGATACAGGACAGAATGATTAGAATAATTGTCCATACAAAGAAATACAAAGCATTGGGCGAATAACTTAACATCTGTTAATCAAGAAGACCTAATTTTCACCACCTTAATATGTTTAAAACAAAGTCAGCTGAGAGCCAAGAACCATAACTGCACTTATGACAAATATATTCAAAAAAATGTTTCTCACAACGACGATGAAAACTTACAGGAAATATGATCGATACTTTTGGAAGATTGATATGACAACAGCTATCTATAGTGTTTTCAGCAGTATGGAGCCCTGAGTTCCAACCAGAACAATTTATTAACTGGTTTGCACCACAAACTGCAAGATAAAGATATAAGCAATAAGCTGGCAGAGAAGCTGGCAGAGAAAAAGAAAAAAGATAGTACATCTCATAGTTTTGATCCTCAGTTTCCTGCTGGACACAGAGCTCCTCCAGGGTGGCGTCCATGTCCAACTGGTTGGTCTCCAGCTGCCTCAGGAGGGTCTCTCTCTGTAAACACACACACACACATACCATGAATACCTGGGCACAGAGCTCAGATGAAGCCTTCATATTTCACACTGTATGCTCATCTCTGTATCATTCTGTCCCATTTACAGAACTGAATTGTCTGAATTACAGAAGCATATAAATATTTCATTCATACAAGTTGAGTGTGGAAAAACGAGAAATAAAAATGATACAAATGACAATTGCAAAAAAAAATAATAACCTGTAGCTGCAAGAAGGGGATATTGAAAAATCTGTGCAGGTATTTCAAGCCAAAGCCGTTCTTCATTGACGACTCAGCATAGTGGATGTAAGAGGATCCCATTGGTCTGTAAAACATAAGTATCACCAGTTTATTCACCATCAAAGATTATATAGATTCTAAAAAGTGTGATATTTGTACTGTATGTGGCGTGCATGTCCTATTAATCATTTAAGTATATGAACAATAAAATAATTGGCATATTATAGTTGCATAAAACTTTTTTTGGCCATTTGTTTTCTGGGGGGGGTTGTGATAAAAGATATTATCACCCTTAATTGTTATATATCAAATGAACCAAGAACAACAGGCTCATTCATTAGGAATCAAGTTTTTACTCATCTGATGAATCAAAGAAGACACACCTTTACTCTCTTAGCTCAATCTTTGGTCTCTACCAATTCAAGAGAAATATATCTATAATATATATAGCTCTTAAGCTGTTAGCTCCACTATGTTTAGCAGCTAGCCGCTACTAACTGTGTCTGCCCGCTGAGACAGCTACTTGCTGCGGCTGTAGACATGATTAAAGAGAGCAGAGTTTACAGAGCAGAAAAACTTAAAAATGAGCTAAAAGATGCAAAAAAATTCTGCAAAGCTGACAGGATCTACTCAGGTGAGATGTGATGCACTGTGACCCATTCCTCCCATAAGTAACATTAAAAATTTGACTTGAGGCACAGAAGCCCTTCGGTTGATTTGGACCAGATGGGATGATGGTGGTTCATCCCTCCTTGGACCACAGTCTGTAGGTACTGATCACTGCTGATCGGACCCACCCCACACGCTTTGCTGTTTCAGAGATGATTTGACCCAGACGTCTGGCCCTGATGGTTTGGTTCTTATCAAAGTCTTTAAAGCTGCCCATTTTTCTGGCATAAAACAAGTCGGCTAAGAGACCTGACTGTTCACTTCCTGTCTAGAATATCCCACAACATGACATGCACCTTGGTACTTGACAATTGTCTGATAGATTGTCACTAAGAATGACCCCATTTATCATACAGAGTGTAATATCATCATGATTACAAATATATTGATTAGTATAGATTAACTTGACACAGCAACATAACTGCAACAAATAAAGGCCCCTTATACTCAGATCTAACTGTATCACCATGCATTACAATAACTATAGGAATTGTATGTATTACAAGTATGGTAAATGGTCTGTATTTATTTATCTCCTTTATAGTCCTGATGACCACTCAAAGGGCTTTACGGTACAGTTTTGTGATTCACCCTTTCAAAAACAAGCACAGGTGCTGAGGCAATTTGGGGTTCAGCATCTTGCCCAATGACACTTTTGCACGCAGAGTGGAAGAGCGCCTGGGAGAGCCAGCAAGTTGTTCAATTCTCCTGAAGGACATTTTACAGAGCCAGGAAGGCATCTGTCTTTCAATACTTTCTGCTAATTTGAGAAAACAAATTATTTATCATAGACGGAGTTAATGGAAAAATTATTAATTCGTTGTACAAATAATTTTTATGAGAAATAATGTGTGTGGTTAAGGACAAGACGTCAACAAAATCCACATAAGAATAATAAATTGAGGACATCTCAAATAGAGTTATAATTGTTCTAGGAAGAGTTGGATAAAATTAAATATGTTCCCTTTTCTCTTATCTCTAATATCAAATACTTTTCTGTGGGTCTCACTCATTTTGTCCTTGCTGCTGTCATTTTCTAAACTGTTATATTTCCCTTTGTGCCACCCGTGCTTGTCAATACATCATCACATAATGAAGTGCAGATAGGGACCATATAAAACACTGTGATGGAATTGTTATTTAGTTTGTTAAAAAAATAATAAATAAATAAATAAATAATTCAACAGCTACATGACTTGAATCCAACACTGTGTCAGGTCGGTGAAACTTCCAGATTAACCATCACAGAGAGTTTTTGTCTGAAAATGAGTGAAGAATTAGACGAGTGCTGATTTCTACCTGTTCAGTCCAGCAATCAGGTCCCTTATATCATCAGGGAGGATGACACGATGCTCGCCCATGTCCCTGTGGTTTCCCAAAACACACACTGGCACATGGGTGGGTACTTTAGGCAGTTCCCTTTCGATGTAGTTAAATGTCCTGCAATTGACAAATTAAATACATCGATGTGTGCAAGGGTTAAGTTAGAGACATATAATATAGATGCTTTTGTATGTATCGAATTTACGTATTTATCAAAGACGGTTTGCTGTTTTCTGAGACACACATGTCTAAAATTAAATAAAATTGCTATAAACACTAATTTACAGGCTAGTACACTTCTGTTGTAACAATAAATACAATAAAAGTTGTAAAGTTTCAGAAAAAAATGGTTCACAAGGTATATTTTAGAGAAGCAAGAAAAAGGTTTAAACATGTTAAATGCCTATTCACTTGCACACATTCCATTGATAAATAATTTACCAGTTCAGCCCGTTATCTTATTGCTTCTGAATGTCGCAACGTTAAAATAAATGAGGGCAGAATTTATGGGGCTTAAAGGTGCTATTGTACACGTACTGTACATATCAGCACTGTTAATACAGAATATCAGGCTGTTGATGCATTTTCCTTGATGTAAACAACTTTCATGAGCATACACCAGAAACAACAATGGCAAAATCCAAGATGGCAGCATGTTAGGTTGTATGTGAGTTTGTCTCTCTGGCTTTGTTCATTTTTTGTTCATTGTTCATTTTTTGCGCTATTTTGTTTCGGCTACTCATTGAGCACACTGGATTTAAGGATATTATGGACTCTGAAGGGCTAGAACAAAGGAAGCAGTAGCGGCCTTGCTAACTCCCAAGGCCTCAGCAGCAGCAGTAGCAGCCTTGCTAACTCCCAAGGCCTCAGCAGTAGCAGCCTTGCTAATTCCCAAGGCCTCAGCATCAGCAGCAGTAGCAGCCTTGCCAACTCCCAAGGCTACCTGGACTCTGAAGGGCTAGAACAAAGGAAGCAGTAGCGGCCTTGCTAACTCCCAAGGCCTCAGCAGCAGCAGTAGCAGCCTTGCTAACTCCCAAGGCCTCAGCAGTAGCAGCCTTGCTAACTCCCAAGGCCTCAGCAGCAGTAGCAGCCTTGCCAACTCCCAAGGCTCCAGCAGCAGCAGTAGCAGCCTTGCTAACACATCAAGGCCTCAGCAGCAGCAACAGTAGCAGCCTTGCTAACGTCTCAAGCCCCCAGCAGCAGCCTTGCTAACATCTCAAGGCCCCAGCAGCAGCAGCCCTGCTAGCATCTCAAGGCCCCAGCAGCAGCAGCTAGCATAGTAAACTCAGTAATTTAAAGACAATGGCATTTTTCTTAACTTTAGTATGTTTGTTGACATTTTGGGACCTGACTCCAAGGAATTGCCCCTTGGTGAGTACCACTAGCTATGTGTCGAGCATGCAAGACACTTACTATAGTGGCACTAATGCTAATGTTGCTGGGCATTTACAGCAACCACAGTCTGATTTGGTCTGGGCCTCAAACCTGTGGTCGGACCCACCTAGGGACTTACCTAAACTTCTACGTTTCTTACTCTTTCCCTTAAGGAAAGGCATTGCCTGGCTTTAACACATAAAAAAACGGCTTCAAAATGTAATGTGAGACGAGCAGTGATAATTGTACTACTCTTACTTCTGTCTGGAGATGTGCAATCAAACCCTGGTCCTGAATTGCAATGTATCCAGACTCCCGCTGATTTTAAATTAATGTCTGGTCTCAAATGTATTCATCTTAATGTGCGCAGCTTAGTAGCAAAGATGGACATGGTCAGAATTTGGGTTAGATCAACAGATGCAGACATTGTGGTCATCTCAGAAACTTGGCTGACAAAATCTATTACAAATGAAGACATTAGCATACTCGGATACAATGTTTATCGTAGTGATAGGCCCAAGAAAGGCGGTGGTGTAGCCATTTTCGTTAAATCAAGATTTGATGCTTCAATTGTTCTGTCTGAGTCTATCTCTAAGCAATTCGAATTTTTGGCATTGAAGGTGGAAATAGCAAAGTCCCTCTCTATGACTGTTGTCAGGTGCTATAGGCCTCCATCTGCCACAAAGGAGGCATTATCGTCATTGCAGCATCTTTTGTCCAAATTAAATTATAATGAGCTTTTAATGGCTGGAGATCTGAATTGGGACTGGCTAAATGCAGTTTCGGATGAATTTAAATCTTTCTGTGACTCTATTAATCTTATCCAGCTGGTCAACCTACCTACAAGGCCAAATCTTAAAAAATCTGAAAAGTCCACTTTGATTTATCTAATTCTCACAAATGTTCCTCATAAATTATTTTCCTTGGGAGTTTTCTGCAATGATTTGAGTGATCATTGTGTTGTTGCTATTTGCAGGGACACAAAGATCCCCAAACGTAAACCACGCATTATTTTCAAGAGGAATTTAAAAATGTTTAATGAACAGGCTTTTCATCATGATTTGTCTTTGGTAAATTGGGGACACATAGGTCTTCTGCCGGACGTGGAGTTAGCTTGGACATTCTTTAAGGAACACTTTGTGAAAATTGTAAATAAACATGCCCCCATCGGGAAATTCAGGGTTAAGGGACGAGATAATCCGTGGTTTTCCCCAGAGTTGTCAGATACCATCCATCGACGTAATGTGGCATGGGCCAAAGCCAGAAAAAGTGATTTTGCCTCTGACTGGTCTATTTTCAGGCAACTAAGGAACAAATGCACTACTCTTATTAAAAAGGCTAAATCTGAATATTATTTATCTGTCACAACTGAGAACCTTAATAATCCACAGAAATTTTGGAAAGTAATTAAATCTATATCTGTAAGTAAAAGTCCTCCGGCTCTTCCGATATTTGTTCTAAAAGACTCGGTCCCAGTCTATGATAGAACTGAGGTTCTAAATTGTTTTAACAATCATTTTGTATTATCTGGTTCTTTGTTTGATTCTACGGGAGCTGCCCCTGTGTTTCCCTGCACAGAAGCTCCAAGGTTTTCAGGAGAACCGTTTAATTTCTTACCTTTTACTGTGCAGCAAGTGCATCAAGCCCTCAAAACGTTGGCTAGCAGAAAATCCCCTGGACCTGATTCAATAGAGCCCTACTTTTTAAAAATAGCAGCTGATTTTGTAGCACAGCCTCTTACAATCCTTTTTAATCTCTCAATTGAAAACAAAAAAATTCCATCTGTATGGAAGTCAGCTTTTGTTACCCCCTTATTAAAAGGAGGTGATCCAGCAGCTTTAACCAACTACAGGCCAATATCAAATCTGTGTGCCTTGTCAAAAATTCTTGAATCTCTTGTGTGTGATCAGTTAAAAGAGTTTCTAACATTTAATGATCTTCTCTCACAACTGCAATAAGGCTTCAGGAAAAAACACAGTACCATCACTGCAGCTACAAAAGTGATCAATGATATATTAGTTGCTCTTGATAATAAGCAGCACTGTGCTTCACTTTTTATTGATCTGTCAAAGGCTTTTGACACTGTGGACCATGCTGTTTTAAAGCATAGGCTTTTTTGCTTGGGTTTGTCAAATCATGTAGTTTCCTGGTTCACAGATTATTTGAGTGACAGGACTCAGTGTATTAAATATGATGGTCTGTGTTCTGAATTTGTGAGTGTCCACAAGGGCGTGCCACAGGGTTCAATATTAGGACCCCTCTTGTTCATTATGTACATTAATGATTTGGGAAAAAACGTGTCAGATGCTAACATGCATTTTTATGCAGATGACACAATTATTTACTGTTTTGGATCAACTCCTGCTAGAGCTGTTGAATCTCTGCAGAAAGCTTTTGATGCAGTCCAGCACACACTCCTGCAACTAAAATTAGTCCTCAACACTGAAAAAACTAAACAAATGTTGTTTTCAAACTCTAAGAAATTACCTCAAACTGTCCCCACAGTGTCCACTCTTGAGGGAAATGTCATAGAGGTGGTTCATATCTATAAATATCTTGGTGTCTTGATTGATGATTCCCTTTCCTTCAAACCCCACATTGACAATCTTGTGAAGAAATTGAAACTTAAATTGGGCTTCTTTTTCAGGCACAAATTTTGTTTCTCTTTTGAGGTGAAAAAGCGGCTTGTCACTGCAACGTTCTTATCCAGTTTAGATTATGGAGATTTGATTTATATGAATGCCTCAGCTAAATGTCTATGTAAGATTGATGCTGTATACCATGCTTCTCTGAGGTTTATCACTAACTGTAGAGCCCTGACCCATCACTGTGAATTGTATTCTCGAGTGGGTTGGCCCTCTTTGTCCACCAGGAGGCTGGGACATTGGTGCACTTTTATTTATAAGGCCATGCTTGGGCTACTGCCATCATATATTTGTAATTTAATCACACAGAAAAGTGTTGCTTCTTACAGTCTGCGCTCAAACAATCAGATGCTTTTGTTAGTTCCATTGGCCCGCACTGAATCAGGAAAAAGGGCATTCGTCCACTCTGCTCCCACCACATGGAACTGGCTGCAAAAAGATTTTAAATTAACCGAAATGATTTCTTTGAACGCTTTTAAATCTACGATGAGATCATTTCAGACCACTTATTTTACTTGCAGATGTTTTTTATGAATTTTAATTTATTTGTAACTGTTTTTTATCATTTTAATTTCTGTTTATATGTTGTGAGTGTAATATTGTGAGTGTACATATGTTATTTGTTGCTGCCTTTTGGCCAGGACTCCCTCGAAAAAGAGGTTTTTAATCTCAATGGGACTTTCCTGGTTAAATAAAGGTCAAATAAAAAAAAATAAAAAAAACTGTCTTTCAGTACTATCGGACTTCTGTGCCGACCCAACACCAACACCGAAGTATTAAAAGATAAAATCAAGTATTTTTTTTCTTTTTTTCAACACCGTTACTCCTACAGGAGGAGAGAGTTTGATAGGGACTATTTTCAACTGCAGATTAATTCACATTTGGTGCACTGATGGATATTAAAAGCAGCACTGTGTCTGTGTGTGTGTTCATGGCTATGAAGGAACAAGTCACAACAGTGTTTTTGAACAACAATGAAGCACTGTAATGACTGATGCTTTGTTACACAGAGTACTTTAGAATTATAATTAATTGATGCTTTATTCAGGTAACTGTGGAATTTACCGAAATAAAAAAGATATTTTAACTTTAACTTAGACTACTGATCAGATAGCATAGCACATTGCAGCTCTATCTCCGAAGTTCCAACTAACGCATTGCATTTGCTGTTTAATTTATTTTAATTTTGTGTTCAGTTCATCACAAAGCATCAATTAGATTAATTGAATTGATTGTAAATCTGGTAGACATACACAGCACTATATTTTAGTGAAATATTGTCCTAATTATGTATCAAAGTAACATTCTGTTCCAACACTGTTTTTATACAGAGAAAAGGTGAATTTCAATTTCAATCCATCATCTTGCATCAATTTTAAAAGTTTTGATTTCCTTACATTTGCTGCAGAAAAAGTGTAATTTGTTAACTCATAACTTAATTAGGAATTTCTAACCATATTTTGGTTTTTGGTAATCCAATTTTTTTTTAACCATAGACCTTTGTACCACTTATTCACAACTGCTGAAATCTCAAAACTAGTTGTTTTAAAACTTTTACAACTACTTAAATGTTCACCAGAGTTGAATTGTTTCAAGTATATACACAGAAAACACCTAATACTGCGTAAACTCTATTGGATGTAGACGACGAGTGTTCTGTTGTGTAGTTTATACAAATATGAAGGCCCCTGGTACTTTCCTTCGCGAGGGACAATCCTCCAGTTTCACAGTTATGAGCCAACATGGCCGCCAGGCTGTGTGACTCAGTATCAGTGACCATCCCAGTGTCTGTACCGGCCTTGTTAAATAATCTGGCCAAGCTTAATATCACCAAGCTTTAAAGGTGCATTGTACTAACTGGCCTGACAGCTGCTAAAAAGAAGACTTCACCTCGGTCTTTCACCACGAGAGAGTTTTCACTTTGTTGGATAATATTTACCAAAAGATGTCAGTGCCGGAAACCCCTTTCTTTTCTACATTGTATGATTTATTTGTCTCCCCTTTATTTGCTTTCTTATTTAGTTTGTACGTATTTTACAATATAATTTACATCACGTTATGATATTTGATATATTTATAGGATTACAACTAGTATTTGTATTTATTGTAATTTCTCAAATATTCATTCCCTGTTATTCCTAATAAACCCAGAATTGCATTTCCTTTACAATAAAACATTTGCTTGCAAGGTGTAAATAGCAGAAAACCCTAAATGCTGAATTATTGAAATATTTCTGAATGTATATAGTAAGATACACATGGGAAAAAATTATTTAATTAACTATTGGTGCATGTCTCTTAAGACATGCAAGTGTTTAAAAAAAAATCTCATCCGGTTCCTGGTGAGCACCTTGTGATGCTTAAAATAGGAACGCTGAAATGTCTTTTCAAGGTTAGCCTTTAAAGCTGAAGAAAACGCACCACTGGAAGCTCTGAGCTTCACAGCCCCTGAAACCTTATCTGCTCATGCATATTGTAGCATTAGAGCTCACTGATGAGACAGTAGTGGAACAACAGTTCAGACAGACGAGTCTTACCACTGCTTGGTAATGTCAAACATCATGATGATTCCATTGCAGTTCTTGTATACATCCAGGAACTCAGCATCCAGGGCCACATCATCTGACTACAACACATATATTATTATTAAGCTAACTTGATTAATCACAAAATATATACAAAAGGAAACATTATACTTTTGTTTTGACAACTTATATCATTGTTTAGATCCAATAAGGGCTCTTTGGTTAATTCCATTACTGACCCACATACTTTAAGTGAGCTTTTTTGCCTGAGCACATGACAGTCATGTGATAGTCACCTCTTGGGGCTCATTCTCCAGTTTCAAGTTGTCTCCTCGCTTTTTGCCTTTTCCTGAAAAAAAAAGAGTTACATTTAATTGAGCTGGTGAGGAAAAGCTCACAATCAAGGTTTAGCTTGTTGTTGGTAACATTATTATGAGTTAAGCAAGCAGAGCAGCACAGGTGCTTTTCTTAAGGAAAAGCAACTTTCAGCTTAATTCCAACAAACTTCATCCTCTAAATACCAGCTGCTGGCTCACACTGTGCAGACACCTATGCTCTCTACATACAAAGCGCAAAGAAAAGACAAACTGTGACACATAGCCACACAGCAAACCTGGAAATAGTCAAACCTTCAGAACATTGACTTTCAGATAAGAGAGAAACTAGGCAGGGCAAGCCCAAGGCACACAATCAAGTTTAGTTCCTACACACTATAGTGGCTCTCACCTACACCTTCAGGAAGAGGATATTTTTGGCCTGAGATGAGTGCAAGAGAGGTGCAAAAAACATAAGAAAACATCAACACAGAGGGGGGGGGGGGGGGGCATCTATTTGATGTCATGAAATACTGAAACAGGTCGACAGGTAGAGGGTGTAACTTTTAAAGCAAGGTTAGCCTCAGTAGAACATCAAGTGTCTCACACTCACCTTTGTCAACCACATCCCAAACCTCCACCTTGACGACATCATCAGTAGCTGTGAGAAACAGAAAGGGTGAGGTCATTATTCATGTTCTAGGAACACAGATTAAAAGCATTAACACACAGAGGCTGTTAAGTGACACTAATAAGGATCCAGTAACTATAACTCTACAAGAATAAGTGTTGGAAGAAGGTTTGCTTGCTATGGACGTCCTAACAAAAATACAGACCTACTCTAAAAATAGGTCAACTAAATCTAAATGCAGTCTCTTGTTTACCTTGATATGGAGCCACTGAAATAAATCACCAACGCACAAACAGATGTCAAATACAAACCAGAATAGAAACGTAACCAAAGCAATGGTGAAGAGATAAAACAAGTCAATGTTCCAACATCTGCCAACTTACTTTTGTAATTCCAATGGATGCTTGTGGCTTGGATCTCCTGAGTGGGTATGTAGTCCTCCACAAACTTCTTGCCCTGCAGTCGATGCCATAAAGTACTCTTTCCAGTGTTTCTATCACCCCGGATGACTATTTTCACTTTGAGTAGGAAAAAAGATTATTCATTCATTTTGTCAGAAAACTGTTAATTTGATATTTACAAAGGGGAAAGACATTCTTTACGGCTGAAGCCTGCAACTTCTACTTACTATTATACTGAACCCCCTTGGCGAAGCGCCTCTGCAGACTTTGGTTCATCGACTGCAGGCCAGCTGGAATATTCTTGTCCCTGAGCTGGCCTGGCTCAGATCCCACCAGCTTCTTTAGCGCTGAAAACATCTTCACGAGGCTTCACAAGCTTGTACAGAAACGAGTGGTAGTAAAGTGGAACTCCCCGTTCAATTTGTCACACCACAACTGACGGTATAGAGAACCAGTGTGTGCTGACGGCTGAGGAATTCAAGGGTCCATGCTTAGAAGTGAATCTGATGCCAAATTACTGAAGATTTTCTCTGAATTAAGCAGTTGTTCTCTTAGACCTGGACGAATGTTCTTGCTTGACAGTCAGTAGTGGAGGGAACTACCATGTTGATATAAGCATCATCTATAAAGAAAAAAATAACAAAGAAATACTGATGTTATGTTTAACGGCCATTCCCTTTCAGGGTGACAGCATGACATAGACAAACACAGAAGCAGACATATTATCAAGTCTTCAATAAAATGTAACAGAAATTTACTGCCAGATACGGTAACGTTTAAAGACATTTTTCGGCAAAATAATTATACATCTATGATTAAAAACACAAAAATAAGTTTTATACCGATGTTCTGGCTAAAGCCACTTCAAATTTATCATCACCTGGAAACACACTAAACAAATAATTTGTATTATGGTAAAGATAATACTTGAGACCATTAGTCAGACAAAGACAGCATTAGGAGAGGTTACAGTTGGACTACATTACACACCAAACTAATACAAATAATCTGCATAGTAACTGATTGATGATTCAAATATTTTTGGTTCCTGCACTACACTGAGGTCTTGCATTTTCATGTCAATCACAAAGAGTAAGGACTTATGTTGTCCATCTTTTAGGGGGAAAAGTGTCTTACACTGAGGAGTTGACACAGAATCGTTTGTCTGATGAGTCTCTGAGGTATTGATAAAAATCTGCTATTCAGCTCTGTGCCACAAACTTGATGATTAAACATGACTGTCACAAAACAGGGGCGGCATTTGAGGATCTGGTCAGGTGGTACTTCTTTCAGTAAGAATCATGTGTGATCGGCTCATATGGTGAAAAGTGGAAAGCAGCGTCGTTTAGTGATACGTGTGCAGCAGAGCATGTTACAATATTCACTATGAAGATCAGCTGAGACATGTGTCTGCCGTGAACGGCATCTGTACATTGTGCCTCTCTTAAGCTGAAGGAGAAGGTAGCCGAATGGAACACTGGAATAACAACACTGTGAAATTTCCCTTTAACGTTATCCGGCTAGCATTAGCTGCGCATGCTATTAGCCGCTGATAAGAGGGATGTTTATATATTTAAGAAGCAACAACGAATAAAATGCTGTAGTCATATTAGATAACGGGCATTTCAAGGTCAGCACAGGCTTGCAACAGTGATGAGGCAGCCTGGTAAGTAACCTGCCCTGTCTAGAATGTAACGTTATCCTCTGGCTCTCGTTAGCTAGCTTCCCAGCAGATATTAGCTTAGCTTCCTCTCTACGCTCACTGACATTTAGCGGCCGCTCAACCTGGTCTCTTCCTCCAGCTGACATCATCGTCAGCGACAGATACTCACGGTTATTCAATATGTCAGCAAACTGCCGTCCCGACATCTTTTACTCAAAGCATCTGTCAGACCTCCATCCAGTCTGTGGTCCTGACACACACACACAGTAGCGACATTCCTCTGCAAAGGAGAGCAAAACCCGAGCCTGACGTGTAGCGTCACACAAAAACCTTTCACTTCCGTAAACATCTTCAAAATAAAGCTAATGTTTCAGCTCCAACAAGACACAATTCCCTCAAACACACACGTACACGCACACACACACACGCACACACGCACGCACGCACACACACACACACACACACACACACACACACACACACACACACACACACACACACGGAGTGATCTCAGTTCAGGTTTGCCTTAAGCCATCATTTTAGATGGATATGGTTAGTCGGCATCCAGATTCTGAAGGACAACCAAAACCACGGTTTTTAAGTTCATCTTGTGAAACTGGCATATTTGTGATATATAAAAAATACCAGAATATATGGGCACATAATAGTCAAAAGCAGACCTTCTTGTTGTAGTGCTTTAATGGGAGCAGATTAAAACCTGCTATTATCTACTGGAGGACACAATCTGTGAAACATACAGACCTAAAATCCCATAGTTACCAAATTTAAGCACCAAAAGAGTAACATTACTTTGATACTGGCAAGAGGGATGGGTGCAATTGTAACACTCAGAACGGGGTTGAGACATCTTTAGTATGTATTAGATGAGCACAAAATCAATTTATCCTCGTTATTATGTTTCTGCACATCATAAAGCTAAAAACAAACACATCCATTATTTTGAAAATAAAATTACAACATTTCCGGGATGCAACTAAGTATTGCTAACTTGCTGCAGCTCCAGTGGTCCAATTCATGGAGTCACTTCCTGATAATACATACGGGCTTAAATATTATTATTCCTGATAGAAAAAAAAATCTATAAATGTGGCAATTTAAACTAGCCGAGCTGAACTGAACTGCAAATCCGAGCAAATAAACAACAATTTAAAATGCAAACAAATGTGGTTCCCATTCAAAATCACTACTTGTATTTGCTGTCTTTTGGTTTGTTTTTCTTATTTTCGAATAAGCAGGATTTTCTTTGCGCTTCTGTTTTTCTTCTGTCTGGTCTTTACGGTAACAGGGGAAACGTTCAGGGGGCGGGGATTCTCTCTGCTGCTTTGTTATTGGTCGGATAAACTATCAGTCACGTTCTTCAGAGAATTCTGTGAAGTGACTGCAGAACTCATGCAGTGTTGCATGGTCAGCATTTATACTTTTTAATATCTAATTATAATATAAACACATCCATTCCAATCAATCTGTTCACTGACCAGAAATTATATTTAGTTATATGTTGAGGGATGAAACAGATTCTGCAGGAGCATCTTTGACAGGCCACATAAATCATGATGACATGACAGAAACCCCAACATTTCTGTGATCTTGAAAACCTATTTAACCTCTATTTAACAGCTCTGATCACAACCCTGCTCTTTGAATAGATCAATGTTCAAAATGTGAATGATTATAATGAGGACCATCCCTAACACCAACCCTCCTGCGGTCCCACTTCACATTAGAGATGTTATTTGAACATGAGATTCAATGTGCTTGAGTTCTAAATCAGAGATCCCGATCCTACACTTGATCCAAATTGACCGGTTTATATGAGTACCAGGATGCCTGAGTGTATATGAAGATTAGGTTTCTCTAAATGCAAAGAGTATTTAGATCTGAACAACTTTCAGACCAAGAGTTCACGGCAAAGGTTTTCATTCTTTATGGAAGACCAAGCCCTAAAAGTAAAATATCTGGGTCACATCATTACAGAGGATTTATGCAATGAGGACGAATGTGTAGCGTCAACGCTGTCAATGCTTACAGTCAATTCTGTACAAGGTACAAAATCTGTGCGTGTCTTTAATCCCATGTGGACTCGTTAAGAGTGATGATTGTATTTTATATTTTTGTGCTTTATTTCGTAATTAATTAATTTGATATTTATACTCATTTGACATATGAGTCTGAAATATTGCTAAGACTATAAGATAAAAGCTGTGCAACCAACCAACTAAATCTGTGAAACTTCACTGAGCTGCAGCAGCCAATCCGTTGCTATAAAATGGATGTGACAGAGAAGAAATTGGGAGGTCAGACGATCATGTGTGGATTTACATTATGTTCTCTCCTGCTGCCGCGGCCTCTGGAAGGCAAATATTTAATGAAGATACATTAAAACAGAGAAGAAGGGCTAAGTTGTGATACACGATTGGGCCTAAATGTAAGATCTGTGTCTCGTATGAAACTGAAATTGTATATCTTACGAAATTTCCGGGAGGTTTATAAAGGGCTCTGATGTGGAGGAAAGCTCATAAAAGTGGTGATCAGGAAAATCACCTTTGTATTTGAATTTAGTTGTGACAATGATATTTATATTTAGTTGTGATGATTATATTTATATTTGCATTGAGTTTTGATGATGAAATTTATATTTATTTGTGATACTCATATTTATATTTAGGTTTGATGATGATATTTATTTGTGATACTAATATTTAAATTTAGTTTTGATGATGATGTATATATTTATATTTATCTGTGATGATATTTTTATTCATGTTTAGTTGTGATGATATTTAGTGTTGATGTTATATATACTTAGTTGTGATGGTTGTGAACTCCAAGCTCAAGCAGCTTGTTGTTCCCTGGACAGGGTGCTCTTGCGGCCCCTAGTGGCAGACATAGTAACCTACAGGTGAATGCAGCATCCCCATCCTCAGCTGTCACTTTTATCACATCACACAAACGCCTGGTGTGTTTTTAGTCAAATTAACATCAGCCACATGGCATCAGCAGGAAAACCCTGGTAAATTAAATCATACAAACGGCGATGAGTCGTGATCTGTAAACCCACAGTGATCAGTGTTTGCTGGGCGAAACACACCCCACTGAGTACCCCGATATTGTTCAGGGGAAATAATGGCTGCTCAGGAACCGTCTCCACCATCTTCCCTGGAAGGCGTCAGACCGGGCTTCCCAAAGAAAATCCTGGCGAACAGCCTCGAAGACAAGCATCTGTGCAACTCGTGCCACAAAGTCCTGAGAAGACCCCTGCAAGCTCAGTGCGGCCATCGCTTCTGCTCCTTCTGCTTCAACAAGATAGTGAGGTGAGTGCTCGCATGGCTGCTAGCACGCTAGCTAGGTGTGTGTAGCAGCCAGAGCTCGGTACCAAACAACCTTCAAATATCTGTTAATTTAACGCTGCGCGGCTCATTGCCACAGCTGACGCGGTGTGAAGAGACGATATGTATTTCGAAGACCTACTGCAACATTCGGCATACATGTTATTCACCGGCCACCACTTTATCCCAGTTAAATCTCAGTTAGAGTGATGGGTTGTCCTGCTGTCTTCAAAGACAAGTCCCGTTAACCTCTGCTGTAACGGACCGAAGCAAACATCTCTGCAAGTGGATCACGATACCGTGTTGTATTAAAGTAAAAACCCAATCAGTGTGTGTGCATGGTGCGCGCGAGTGTGTCTGTATAAATGTCTTTGTCGATGAGGCAAGCCAACATTCTATTTTATGATGCGATTTTAGGATGACTTCCATATGTCAGATGAAGTGACCTGGTATTGATCAGTAAATGAAATACGTCTGCTTTCTACAATAGTGTTTACTGTATGAGGATATATGACTGAGCATATTTCATTGCTTGTCATGATGCAGAAGTGATGAGATGATGGTTGTTTGTGTCTGGACTGAAAGGTTCAGTCACAAGACAGGCTTAGTGGTGAGATCCGGGGTTTTATCTCTTACAGTGTATGTGTGTTGTATCATTGACTAATATAACAAAGTCTATTTCCCAGTTGTTTTAATTGTATATTCTTTTTTAAATCTAACCTCTGAGAACAATAGGCAAATTGCCGCCACACCCTCTTCTGGTGTGATCGGTTTTCTTCATTTATCCTTGAGATGTGACTGTTGTCCACTTGTCACAAACTGAATTGACTTCACATAGTTTAGAAAGGGTCACATCTGAGTTTATAATGTCTCCCAATTCACGCTACATGTCAGGTCCAAGGAACTCTATCTCAACCTCAGCTATAGAATGAGGCATAGGTGAAAGCATAAAATAAACATTTGTAAAGTTTCAGTCCTCCTGGAGTTGGCCGCCATATTATACAAAGTAACCAGGTATCAATAGCCTTAGTCAGGGGGGAGACCAAGAACCTAATGGTCCGTCTTACAAAGCCTCAGAAGTTCTAATCAGCGGCTGAAGAACCTGCTGGAAGTATGGCCATCTAAACATCACTCCATCAATTTGGCCTTTATGGTACAGTTTAAAAAACTGTGTAACTTGAGTAAAAAACACATAACTTTATGAGAATTAGGATAATATTCTCTGGTCTCCCCCCCGCCAAAAAAATAACTCCAAAACTGAACTCCACTGTAATTTTTGCTGAAAAAATTAGTATTAGTCAATAGAAAAATAGTGACAAATAGTTGTTATTTAATTGATCAGTTTATCAATTAATCCATTAGTTGTTTGAGCTCTAACCCTGTGTGAGAAACTGATCAACTAAAGGTTCGCTCACAACCTCAAATGGAGCTTTCACACTGTATCTCAGCAAATGGAGTTGTGACTTTGTCTGGCACCCAACTGAAGACTATGACATGTGGCCTTGAGTTGAGATGGTTCTACTGACTGATCACAGGGCTGTTAGTGAACTTAAAGAGTATTTATATTAGCTATTATTATAATCCCTTTAAATATCCATATGAGCTGACACATTGTCTGTGTTTTATCATGGGAACAGTATCTCTGTTAAGGTCAATGTTTGTTTTTCTTCTCTTTTAGTTCCGGACCACAGAAATGCGGTGCTTGCATCAAAGAAGATTTATTTGAAGAACCCACCTCTATCCTCAAGCTAGGTGGTGTAAGTATAATTTTTAGTTATTTCAGATTTTCTCAAACTTAATTAAACGCAGCATTGGTTGTTATACACTGAAGTTGTCTATTTAGTAAAAAGAGACAACGTTTTTTTTCTGAGTGTTAGAACTGTTATGTCAGAGTTATTATTTGTTTTCTGATCTAATGTGAATGACTCCATAGCTGACATAACAAAAGCTGTCCCTGCGCTAAAAATTCTTGGCAGTTCACAAAGTAGCTGGAACAAATATAGTCCTGTGTCCTTAGAAAGACCATAATTGCTTAATTAGAGCCAGGACAGAAAAGTGTGCTACAAGGATCCTGGGCATCAGTAATCTGACGCAGAATGTTTGTAACACTACAATTCAGACTGTAACTGAAGACACAAACCAGACAACACTGACTAACAGCTCTGCTTTTCCATCCAGGCTTTCCCTGATAATGCAGCTCGGAGAGAAGTGGAGTCCCTGGCAGCCCTCTGTCCCAATGACGGATGCACGTGGACGGGAACTATCAAAGAATTTGAGGTATAGATTGATGCTAAGGAGGTATAGATTGATGCTAAGGAGGCAGGGAGATTAACAACTGCTCCCATCATCAATAATGAATAACATGTGGCATAGGCAAACAAAGAAAGTTGGGAATTTGTCATACTAATATAACATTATGGCTTTAGCATGACTTTATTGTATCAATCAGGGATGGGAGATATTTATGATACAAAATAATATTATTTAATTTTAAATTTGCTAGGTTTGATGAAAATGGATTTATATTTTAATTAAATACTTTAGTGTTCTGTATTTTTGTAGTTTATAAATATTGTAGAATACACTGTGAGACTTATACGTGATGATTCATAAAAATGAAACTCAAAGCATGCAGCCACTGATTTGTGTCCACTTGTAATTCGTTGGCTTTTTGAGATCAGAACATTGAGGTTCAGAATATTCATGACCCAAGGAAGAAGCACAAGATGAGAAATATGTTGGTTCGATTAGGTATTCTAGGCTAAATCAATTTTACGGAGAGTTCTAGTTAAGTTACGTCAGCTTGCTGTGATTTCATGCTCCATTGGAAAAAAATGTTTTTTAGTATTTTTAAAATACTAGTAAATAAAAACTAATAGTTTATTTTGATCAATGGCGTTGTTGCTGTATTTTGTAGTCTTTTTTGATGCACTTACAGTAAGGGTATTGGTATTTTATTTTTAAATATATTTGGATATATCTTTGCCGGTCACTGGTATTATATATATATATATCCCTGATGTTTCAGTCAAACTTTTGAAGGCCACTTTTGAAAGTGTCAGATTCATCCTTATACTGTACCTACATTCACCTACGAGAGGCAGTCCAAGTTTACCAATTAATGTTGAAATGTTGGGCGTTTCTTTCTGTTGGTCACCTGCAGGCGAGTCATGAGGGCAACTGTGACTTCATGATCATCCTGTGTCCTTCCTGTAAAGAGCTGATGAGAGCCAACGAACAGGAACGCCACAACGAGAGAGAATGTCCAGAAAGGACACTCAACTGCAAATACTGCAAAGAACCCTTCCTGTTGAAGAACATCAAGGTCAGACTTCTCCGGGTGACTATAATCCAACACTTTATGTTTTGCTAAACAAATTGTGGTAATGACGGACTCCTTGAAACTTGAAGACCCTTTGACAAAAATAAAAACATGAGGCTTGAATAGTAGTCCACATCAAATTCAATGAGTCTATGCCAACATTACACTTACTGTTTAGATCTCGCCAAGTGCCCAACGTATTGGAACTGTTGCTGAGTCCGAACTATACATAATCTACAGGGCAAATGCTGATTTTGATGAAAATATATGAACAAAACATCAGGGGATATACAGTTTTTGACACAATACAAAGTAAAGTTGAATGAAAATGATTTGACTTTATTTGTACATCTAACTTAACAGAGTAATATGCTGCTGCATAAACAAGACAACAAGTGAGAGGGAGGGACGCTGTAAACTTTACTTAAACATACAGGGATTATTGGGCCCTGGATGCAAGCTCGCCACAGACCCCTACCCAAACACGCAAATAGTTTTAATACAAACAATAAAACTTTATTTATATAGCCCTTTTCAAAACAAGTTTACAAAGTGCTTCACAAAGATAGAAACAGAAAAATTACAGACACAAAGACAAAAGAAATCCTTATTATAAAAATGAGTCTTGAAACAAGATTTGAAAGAGGAAATGACGTAGCTTGACTTATTCCCAGTGGAAGGTTATAACACAGTCGTGGAGCCCTTACTGAAAAAGCTATACCGCCTTGCCCTGGGAAACAAGAGCAGCAGTCGATCTGCAGATCTGAGATAAGGAGCAGGTATGTACGGGATTAGAAAGTCAGTAAAATAAGACATTTAAAAACTAGCAATAAAATGTTGAAATCAATCAGTGCAATGTGGCGAGAATGGGGGTGATGTTTTCATACTTTCAAGATTTTGTCAAGAACTCTGGCTGCGGTATTCTGAACAAGTTGGAGTGGATTGATAGATTTCTGGGGCAGTCCTGCAAATAATGAGTTAAAGTCATCTATATGGCTGACTAGTACTTGTGTACTGCATGTGCCATGGGCAATCTGCAACCACACAGCATATTTCAGTTACATTTTTGAAAATATCTTAAATTACTGCCATTTTTCATACATTCCATTAACAACAATCTATGAACATCTTTAGGAGTACGCATGAATGAATATCAAAAGTCGTATAGACCCAGATACAGCCGCACAAAACTGCAGTGCAAATCGGATCGGATCCAGAGCACCATCTTTCCTCTGGCCTTCTTTGAAGAAAAGTCATTGTAAAATCATTCAAAGTTAAACTGAATTAACCTTTTTCATTTACATTGTGTTTGTACAAAACATTCAACTTTATACATTAAAAAATCATCTGTTAATCCTTCATTGTATCTCATATATTTGATTAAATCTTTCTCATAAAAAAACAGCTGCCCTTTCTCTTTGTCTTAAAATACCTATTTATATTAAATTGAGTTTATAACTCAAGAAAAAACTGTTTTTAAATTTTAAAGGAGGCGGAAAATAGCTAGTCTCTGTGAGATAAGTTTGTGAACAAACTCTACTTTCTTTAATTTTTTTAGGCTCATGACGAAATCTGTCCAAAGTACCCGATGATTTGTGAAGGTTGTGCAAAGAAAAAGATCCCCAGAGAAAAGGTATTCCAGATAATCAAGTGGATTTTCATAATTCTGTTGGATTGATCTCATGCACCATTTAGCTAGGGATCAAGTTCCACAACGTATTCTATAGATCATTTGCTTCTTTCTTTTTTTGCTTTGCAGTATGTGGACCATATTAAGTTCTGCAGTAAATGTAAAGCTCCATGCAGATTTCATGTTGTTGGCTGCAATACGTCAGTAAGTAGAGATTTTTGTCATCATTTGCTATATGTAAAGCTGACTAATGTAATAACTACTGGGTCATGTCTTTTAGTTCAGTTCTCAGCAACCTCCATTCATCTGTTGTATCATTGTGGTAGAAGAGCTTTCTCTGCCACCCTGTCTCTTCTTCAGAAGGTGAATTGGCTGCTGCCCTGTTACATTGAAGTTATAGCACCTTGCATTTAGTAATGTCCCTGTCACTAATAATATCTTTTGTAACCAGTCAAAAATCTAGATTAAGGAATATTGTGTATATTAATCAACAATTTTGAAATTGTATACGAAGCTGCAGTGAGTCTATCGTGTGGGGAATACAGGTCGCTGTAGTAATGCTGCGTCCGCAGGACAGGAAAAGGGAGTGGTTCTGTTGGTACAGCCAGGTTTTAAGCTACTGGATTTACTCAGTTCAAGTATATTGCCACATAGCAGAGTGACATGGCCACTAAGACAGCTGCAGCCTCTAAATTCCTAAATTAATAATGTATTACGAAGTTACGACATTAATGATCAAACAGGAAAGATGTTCAGCTGTACTCAGAGGAATATACACTACAGTGCCTTGTACATTTTCTTTTATCCATATCATGACTGGTCAGTTTCCTTATCATTAGTGATCTAAATTAGTTTTACGTGGGGCTTTAGTCTTCATCCTTCATCTTTTAAATATGGGACTGGTCAGGGTAGTACAGGGTGTAAGTACTTATGGTTTATATTTGTAATGAATTCATTGAATCAGTTTTCCTTTCGCCATCAAGTCATTTTTTGTATAGAGTATGTATCCATTATTAGCTTTATTTTTTTGCTGTGTGCTTTTACAGTTTTCTTCTGCTGTGGCATATTTTCACACATCAATTAAATGTCAGCTGTCTGATTGTATGTATGTAAACGATATGACAATTGTTCATTCTTTGTTCTTAATGTTTTTATGATTTATCTGTCTTTGACTCCAAGGTGGAGAAAGAGAAGATTCATGAGCATGAACGGCAGTGTTCCTATGAACACCTCAACCTGCTCCTGCATTTCATCATGGGCATCAAGGTAAGCCTTGAGAGCCTGCAGCCCCAGAGCCTTGATGTGGCCAGCCACAAGCTGCAGGAACTCCACCAGTCCCTCAGGGACCTGGAGCAGAAGATGAGCCAGCTGGGTGGTGGCGGTGGTGCAGCTCCCGTGCTCGGTGCGTGTGCCCCGACTCTGACCACCTCCTTCACCCCACTGCCAAGCGCGGTGGGTGCCGCCCTGGAGCTACAGCTCCAGAGCGAAAAGACCAAGGTGTCAGAGCTGAGCCGGCGCTGCCAGGAACTGGAGCTCAAAGTGAGCACGTTTGAGAACATTGTCTGCGTCCTCAACCGAGAGATGGAGCGCTCCTGCACCGCCATGGAGGCCTACAATCGGCAACACCGCCTGGACCAGGACAAGATAGAGATCCTCAACAACAAGGTAACAAAATTACACATGACCTTCAAACTGTCACACTGTACCAAGGATGGTTTATGAGTGTAGCTCCTGTAGATAGTGGTCTGTGATGCTCTTGGTATTAAAAATTCCGTCATTATGCTACTTAAAGTGCCATAAATTAATCAATGAACTGCCAATGCCAATGCTGGTACAGGGCTTTTGGAATAGATCATATTTACAAATAGAGTCAATGACTGGATAAAATTTAGAAGATATGACAACTCAATTGGAATAAACAATAAGGGAAATAAACCACCTTGTTCGCGGGCTGCTGTGCTGCAGGTTCGTCAGCTGGAGAGGACTGTGAGTCTTAGAGACCTGTCCATCGTGGAGATGGAGGGGAAAATGAGAGAGATGTCTGCTGCTACGTATGATGGCATCTTTGTCTGGAAGATCTCGGAATTCACCAAGAAGAGGCAGGATGCTGTGGCTGGCCGTGCCCCTGCCATGTTCTCTCCTGGTAACAACTGCACATGACTAACGTATGAGAAATAATCCAGACAATGATGAGACAACTGTCTGATTAACACTGAATAACAATCATGATTACACTTTATTGGTGTTTTCCAGCCTTTTATACCAGTAAATACGGCTACAAGATGTGCTTGCGGATATACCTGAACGGTGATGGGACAGGCCGAGGGACCCACTTGTCTCTGTTCTTTGTGGTGATGAGAGGACACAGCGATGCACTCCTGAAGTGGCCTTTTAATCAGAAGGTAATACTCATTAGAATCAGACAAAGATAATGCTACTCTACAGCTGTAATTATTCAGAGATAGACACATTAATAAACCTAACGCTTTACATGAATCAAGACTAAATTCTATTAATCCATGTAGTTTAATATTACGTCCATGTCATAAAAAAATCACCCTACAGACCCTGAAAACACATTCATCAATTGTATTAGATTAATACACAGTTTTCTACCATGGTTTGACTATTTTGGTTATCAAATTTTCTGTATTTTTCTATTTCTGCCTAATCTCTACAATTTGAGTTTGGAAAAAGGGTCAGGGTGATGTCATGGATTTCTGTGCACCAAAATAATTTAGTGGTATTATGTATATAAATTAGGCAATTATTAAACAACACTGTCAATCTCAAGCTGATTAGCTGGCTTTGAGTTTTAAACTCTCAATAAGTGATTCCTAAAACTCTGCGGTTTGTCAAACTTTTGTACATCTGATGAGGAGTAGTTGATAATCAATTTTAACCATGTTTTCAGGGACTTAAAAGATGTCTGATAAAAAAGTTCAGTCACCTTGCGAAAAAAAATGTAGCTTTTAATCTACATTGGGTCAAAAAAACACAGCCCCCTACTGTCAAACCGGGCACATAGATAATTTTGCATGGTGAAACTCAGGCTACATCCATAATACTAAGTTTTCATTTGAAAACGATCTCTGTCCACACTAATAGCCTGAAAACCGAATCACTCCAATACACTGGGTGTTCACATGCCGGGAAGCATTTCAGCGTTGCAGTTTGCTCGGATCACAGCTTTATCTGATTCTTGTGTAAGTAATTGTAACATTGTAAAATACAGAATTTTACTGAACAACAGCTGTCAGCATCTCTTGAAATTGATGATCCATGTTGCGTTCTATACTGGTAGCCAAGGCTGATGTTAGTTGTCCTCTTCTGGAAGAGGGTTATGTAATAGGAGCCTGACGAATCAGCAAAAGCTATGTCTAGGCCGAAAGACCTAATCAGTATCCTGTTGTGAACATCTACATCATCGTTTCCAAATATCTCAGTTTCTGCCCATCCATATCTAAGACTCTGCCCCTGAGTTTTCAAACTAAAACAGGGCCAGCAGGATCTCCAAACGGCTACAAAACTGCAGAGTAGTGTGGACGCCAGGTGTAACGGACGAACAATTGATGTGTTATCAAATGAAAATCTTACAGAATGGATGTTGCCTCAAAATCCCAAGACATTTTTAAGCTGGCAGCAACTTAGAGGCCATTTTCTACGTGTGATAAATAAAGTAAATAATTAAGTTAAATAAATCTTTCTTTCAAAGAGAGAGATGAGAAGCCTGATACCACTGTCTGACATATTCATTAAGAACAGAGCTGGCATCAGTTTTTATGTTAGCCAAGCTTAGCATAAATTCTGCAACAAACGTGAACTATTTCTTAGCAAACAACATTTTCAGGCTTCTGTTCATGTAAGGGCTCATATTAGGCTAATGGCCTCTATGCTGATGTAGGCTAACTGCATCCTGATTCCAGCTAGCATTAGCATAAACAGCCTTAACTTACCAGTTTAGAAGAAATGTTGCAAGTTTAGCATCAAACTTCTTGCTGACAAGAACTCACTTCCAGCAGCAGAGAAATAAAATAGTCCCGTTTAAGTGTCAAGAAACATTGAGATTGTTATCTTATCCTCTCGACTAGTTCTCAATAAGAAGGTAAAGAAGTGGGCAGAATATTTTACGGACATTGGACATATATGTAGAGTATTATTGTTGCCTACCTTTTATTACTGCTACTTTTATTTTTTAATAACTTCAATTCCAAAAGTTTCATGATGTTGTGATTTGATGTTATTTTGTGTTTCAATTGAACTTCATAGTGGGTTGCAAACCAATATTATTTAGTTATTTGATTTATCCTATCTATGATCCATTATTAATACATTGTCATCAAAGCTGCTTTTTCAGTTTTTCTGTCAAAGCAGGTTTAAGGTTAGACTCGTAACATCTGTAACAGTTTTACTACGGCTGCAACAATGAATCGATTCATTGACTACTAAATTGATCGCCAACTAATTTAATAATTGAATTATCAGTTTGAAGGTTTTATAAAATGAAAAAGATTTCAGCTTCTTAAATGTGAATATCTTTGGTTTGTGGTCAAAACAAGAGATTTGAAAAGGCCATCTGGGGGTTCAGGAGACACAGATCGATGTTATTTTATGAATCAAGAAAATAATCCACAGATTAATCGATAAAGAAAATAATCGTTAATTACAGCCATAATCTGTGCCCAGGTCACCCTAATGCTGCTTGACCAGAACAACAGAGAGCACATAATTGATGCCTTCCGGCCCGACGTCTCCTCCTCGTCCTTCCAGAGGCCCGTCAGTGATATGAACATCGCCAGCGGCTGTCCGCTCTTCTGTTCGCTCTCCAAACTGGACTCTAAAAACTCCCACATACGCGATGACAGCATCTTCATCAAGGCCATCGTTGACCTCACAGGACTCTAGGCAAAAGATAATGGCATAAATCCAACCCTGCCTTTTGTTGAACAGGCTTTTGTATCATCATTTACAGGCATTTCTCTGTGAGGTTCTGTCGAGTTCTTTGTGGTTTTGGTAAGGATTTTTGGCGCCAGTATGTGAAGACAGAGCAGACAAATCTCAGAGACATACATTCCAAGACCTAGGAAAAATACTATACTTGTGAAATAAGTAGAAAACATTGTGACATTGTCTGTAATCTCTATGGCTTTTTGTACCATAGATGAGGTTGTCCATGTTCAGTTCCACTACAAAATGACCTGATTTTACCAAGAGGTTTAAAGTGATTTAACAAGGATTTTATGTCCATTCACCTTTAAATGTTGGTTCTTAATTCATATTTTGCTGCTAGTGAAGGCTCAAAATAACTAGGTCTACTATAGCTAGCGTTGGTACCAGATCTTGAAACCCACATAATAGTAATGTTAAATTCTAAAGATTGCACATTTGTAAACTATGGCCTTGAAAAGTTGATATGGTTAACTTGTTAGCAAATTATTTCCTATGAACACATCCAGCATCCAGCAGACACAGAGTAACATCAGCATTCAACAGGAGTTGCTACTCTGGCAACCGGAGAAATTAAATATGAATTATCCTTTTAGTTCAGTTTGGTCTCAACTCCTTGCTCTTTTGCTTGCTTGCTGCTACGTTCACCAGCTATCTGCTAGCTTTGTCTGCCGTTTACTGCTGGACCGGTAGTGTACAATGGGTTTATCAAAGCTTTAATTTTGAGGATGAAATTGGTGAGTCAAATTTAAAAATAGTAAAATTTGGGGTTGTGTAATCAAAGCAGTTTAAAGATGCTATGAGGAACCGCTTTTACATTACACTGGGGTTAGGCTGGATGAACCATTGTTAATGTAAAAATCTTTGTAGTGCAGCTATCAAAAAAAAAGATCTGTCAAACCAATACTACTTGTATTTCTGTTTCATGATGTTCCCCTGGGTTTTTTTGTATTGTATTTTTGTATTTTGAAAGTTTGAAATTTCAAACACGAATAAATTTCCTTTTATTTTTTTTATTATTAAAAACCGAAAACACTGAGCCATGAAAGTACTAGCTTTGTAGATAACAAGCACAGCGATAGATCAAGCTGGTCTTGAGCTTGTTCTAGCTGCTGCCATGTACTGACATTTCATTACTGATAATTTTTGTGTTTTTTGCATTTAGAAATGTAGGGTTCCAGTGTGACGCCCATGTAGCCTTCAGTGTATCGCTCGACTTTGCACATGATTTGTAGTGCAGTTGGCATTTTTTTTACCTGTTTATGGTTTGTTAACATGCCTCCAACACTTATATCCTTTATTCATTGGTAATCATTTGTGATGGTTGACATTGTTTGAATTCCATGAATTCTGAGTCCAGTATTTCGGTTGCAAATGTTATTGGTGGTTTTCTGTGATTGTTTGCTTATCCTTTTTTTAAAGTATATTTTTATGGGCTTTTTTTGGCCTTCATAGGACGGGACAAGGTTTAGTGGTTAAAGGGAGGCAGAGAGATGGGAGGATGATATGGGCCAAAGGGTCACAGGTTGGAATCAAACTTGCTGCAGAGGCGTATAGCCTCATGTGGTGGCAGCTCTACCAGGGGAGCCCACCCCTTGTATGCTTATCTTTGTGGGGACCAGTTTGAGTTAAAGACCCTTCAGTGTGTGGACATTTCTGGGGCCACTCCTCACACCTTCAAAGAGCTGTTCGAGGTTAGAGTATAGTTTTTAGTTGTGATGGTAAGGTGAAAAGAGGGAATGCATTATGTCAGTGTTTCCTCACAAAAGTGTGTGTGTGTTCCATTAATTTGCTATAATTTGCAGTTTTATGTTGGATTTGTTACTGATACTCGGTAGCTTACAACAGTTTATGGGTTGTTTGTCTAAAAATTTTAAACCGCAAATGTGGTCAAGCGGATTTGCCCAAATGGAAATATAACATATTTTATTATGAATAAAACATATAATTGCACGCAAGTTCTATTTGTACATTTTATACCATGCATGTACAAATATTGAAATGGCCAAAATGGAACAATGGATATAATCCTATTTACCAACACGTGAAGCATATCAAAAATATATTTTCTTCACTTTCCTCACAAATCGTTATAGAAGCTCATCGATAGCTCAGTTTCTTATAATATTTGCACATGTATTTTACATTTAGTGTACATATAAAGAGTGGTGCTCTTTTTATGTTTCTAGTTCGTATCCAGACGTGAATCTCTCCTAAGGGCACATCACACATCTTAATCTGTCCATGGCTGTGAGCTATTTGGACTTATAAATATCACCTTTAAAGAACATTTAAATGTATTTAACATTAATTTATAAAATGTTCTGCTATGTGGAGATATGTGTCAGATAATGTGAGCAACAATGGCTGATGTGTTTTCCTTGATAATCATGATCAGCTCTGTAAAATGTATTAATATAAGCTCTGTTTCCAACTTGCCTAAATTTACTTTAATGCCTGTAATATTACTAAATGCAGTGTGAGCACACTGAGTTATATTTCCATATGGGTGTAGCCTTTGTTGAAGCTTGGACATGTGTGGAGACTAGAGTTGAGATGTGAAGGTCATAAGATGGAAGGATAGCTGAGGTTTGAAAAGAGGAAACAATTTATTTTCTTCTGATATGTTCCTGTTCTGGGTTTTTCTTACAGCTTTGAACTGACATACCTTTTACCAGAAAAAGTGCCTGGCCCTTTTTGGCTCGACCGCAGCAGCAGGGCCAGCCTTAGAAATTATTATGTCAAGTGATTAAGGCTACACCATTGGGTGACCAGTTTCCCCTTGGGTTTTTTCACATCTTTATTCAAAGGCGTGGTCTTTCAGTTTGAGGGCAGGACTCATTGATTTTTCAGATTTTGCAATGGTCTCACTCAAAATCCTACACTTCCACTCAGATATACCCTTCCGCTTGTGTCACAGTGGGACAATTTCACCAATATTCACCATTACACTTGGCATCCTATTGGTTGTGGAATTTTGACAGAATGGTAAAAAATACAAAATCCAAGAGCAGAGAAGAAATCCAAGAGAAGATATTTAACAAGCAGCTTGAGCATGAAGAGAGGTCCAGCTCTCAAACTGAAAGACCACACTCCTAAATAGAGGAAAGAAAACCCATAAGCACCAATGTTGTCCGATCCCTTTAGCTACTTTTTACACAAAAATCATCTATTGACATATATCTAGCAGCTGTTTAGTCCAACTTTAGCTACTTTCCGTAGAAGCAGCTGACAGATGTGGATGAGTTTCCAATTTTTTTTTCCTTCTGAGTGATATTTTCATGTAAATATTCTTAAAATCACAGCCATTTTCTTTATCTTATGCATCTGGTGATTTTATCAAATTATGTCATTGTCTTAAAATCTGAATTTTTGCAGAGCAGTGACGAACATGGTTAGCATGACGTCTTAATGGATTCAGTCCCTGTTTCGTACTTGTTCAATCACCAGACAACACAAAAGAGAAAAATGAATTGTCTGTATTAAAAATACTGTATATGTGACCACAGAGAAGAGGAGAGAATGGCTCAGACCAGGCAGGGTGCTTGTATGTCAAAATGACGCCATGCTTATTAGTGTATAATATCTTGTAGCAACATTTACTGACTTTTTCAGCAGGCTTTAGCTACTTTCCATTGAAAGTTGTTTCGAGCAGTTCAACAACAGTTTTAAATATAAATTCTCAGTTATGCACACTGATCATGATCAAGCAAGCTTTGGCCTTTTTTGTGCTTCTTGAGCTCACTAAGTTGTTGATGTGCATTCCTAAACCTTGATTTCTCAATTTGCTGCTTTGAGCGTACTAGACACATTGATGTTATGAAATCGATGAACAAAAGGGACAGAGTTTCCAGTGTCCCTTTTTATACATACAACTAGGGCGTAATACAGCATTAGGTTCAGGTCCCACCAATGCCAATGTAAAGTGAATTTCGAGGGTCAAAGTTCACCAAAGTTTAACTCACCGAAGTGAAGGTTTTATTCGCCACCTCATTCACACAGGTTGGTTGGTTCTCCACTGCTACATTGGCGTATGTGTGACCATGGAATTCCTTTGTTAACCCGCACACCAAATGATTTCAGTATCTTAAGCCAAACACATGTTTTTTATACTCTCAACATATACAGAAACATCTCTGTGCATGAGATGTCTCATTAGATAATCAGGCACTCATTTCCATCACAGACCAGCATTTTTTTTATAATTTCATCATACAACATGTGAACAAATGTGTAATGTGACCATCAGCAAAAGGACCTGAGGCATCTGAAGTTTGACTGTGATAGGTTGCAGCTTATGATGTCTTTTTTCATTCTACAGAAACAAATCTACCTTTTTCCCCTTTAGAATGGGTTGCTATTGGTGCACATTACAGAGACTAGATTGACTATGGCCATAAACAGAGCTGCTACATTTGTTCGACCCTATGTGCAGATTCGTTCTCACATATGCAGCCTAGCACCACTGATGTTTATCCATGCTGTGTCTTGTGAAATGTAATGTGGGTTTGGATTTCAGATTTATTCACAGCTGGCGGACATAACAAAAGGGCTTCGCAGTTCATCCACATCTGCTTCATGTCACAAACACATTTGTGTGTTTTTTGCCTCCTGTTGCTCAAACTTGGAAACGAATGAAGCTGATTTATTGTTGTATGATATTGACTTGTAGGAAATGCCACACTGTGCCTCATTATTATTCAAACAGAATAAAGAATATGTCAATGTGATGTACAGTTGTATGCAAACATTTGGCCACCCCTGGCAAAATTCCATATTTTGTTTCGTTGATTTTTTTTCAAGTGAAAAAAAGGGAATACAACCCCAGCAGCAAACATATAAAAACATGAGACTTTCTTCAAATGTTAATGTTTTGCTGCTTTTATTTCATGATATTGCAAACAATTTTTAAAAACCAAACACTAATTGTGACCTGTAAAAGAGTTTGGGCAGTCCTTTGTTGCTTTGCATACTCCAAAAGTATATACTTTGACTCCCACAAGGACAAAGAGAATATTGTATGTTTTTAGAAAGTTATGCAAATTTATTAAAATAGCAAAAATCTCTTATTTACAGTACAGTGCAGATTTTCCTTTGGTAGAGGTTACAGCCTTTTGTCTTCTTGGTTAAATCTCTATAAGCTTTATACAGCTGGATGTGCAGTGTCTTCCTGACAGATTCTCTGTGTCAGACTGGATGATAATCGTCTGTGAGTTATATGTTCAGTTCTCTGCACAGATGTTCTGTCTGGTTTGAGTCTGGACTTTGTCTGGTTCACTCATGGACAGTCAGCGACTTCTCCTTATGACAATCCCGTGTTGTATTACATTTGGTAAGTATCTTTCTCATTTAAAACAGCCCAAAAAACAATAATTTGGACTAGAATAAAAGTATGGAACACCCTTCCATGATTTCCCAATGCAGTCACAAATTAATTCTGAGATACACTGGTTGTAAAACTAGAAACAGGCCTATATATATTGCTAAGAAGTGAGATTTTCTTTTTTCCTTATATTATTGTTTTAGCAAAAACTCTCTTTGCTCCTTCCCTTAAACAGCCAAGTGTTCTGACATGATTTTGTGTAACCTCCGAAAGCCAGAGGTCTAATGTCGAAACAGGTTTAGTCTGCACAACTGATTGATTGTGTAGTATAAGAGGGATGAGAGTGTATAACACACACACACACACACACACACGTGTGTTAGTGAGGGTTTTATTTAATTTTGTGTTCAAGCTATGAAATTGAGTCATGGATCTTGGACCTAACCACCAACAAACGCAGTCAGGCTAAGCCGTCTCACAGCGCTGGTTATCAACTCGATAAATCAACCCAGGTTTTCCAACTCGATATGAGCGCACGCACATAGGAAGGGTGTTGTTTACTGTTTATGACCAGTGTCCCGGCAGCAGAGCCACATATTTCAAAACAGGATATCTAATTATTATATTAGAAAAATATGAGGCGTACAGACACATTATCCAGACTTAAAGGAACACAGTTATGGCTGCTAAATGCAGGAAGGACAGCTGGTAAAAAGAATCACTAAATGTGTATAAGTCAATGAAATTATAGTAAAACTGTCCCATCATTTCGGCAAGAGTAGATCTGACTATAATTTCATCTGAGTTTCCATTACATCAATATGCAATTTAAATGTATTTTCATTGTGAGTATGACAGTTTCAGACTTATTATTTCAGGTGTAACCCTGGTGTCTTCAGGCACACGTGGGAGTAAATAAACATCCGATATGTCTTGCGTGAAGTCTTCATTTTTGCTCCAACAGATAGTTCTAATCACCCATGACTGACTTGGTCCTCTCCTTGCATTGCTTTCTGGTTTGCCAGGGGATTACTCCCTTTAGTTGGGCAAGTGTTGGATGGATTAATACTTTTGTGTCTGATTTAAGCTCCAGAAAAGCTTCCTGATGCAGCAGCTCATACTCACAGTCTGGCACTTTGTCCAATAGGGGCTCTGTGAGTTGAATTTCGGCAGCAGGCTTACTGAGAATATGACTGTTGTAATGCTGGTGATCAGACTGAGGGGGGCAGCAATACACCACCATTGCATCTAGACTGTTAAATCAAGAATAATACGTTTCAGGGCAATTAGTGCTGCTCAGCTCTCTTTTGTTAGTGCTTGAGTTTAACACTTCTGTTTATTATAGATACAAAAGTGGAAACTCCTTGCAAGAAACTAGCTGTGTCTCTTTGGTCTGTCTGCTCCGTCTCTGACAGTCCAGGTCGTTGCATAGTTTTTTTTTGGTCCAGGATTACAGCTTTATTCTGTAGGGTTTCAACTTTGCTTGTCACGTTCTTCACTCGTCTACCAATGAATTAAAAAGCGTCTCTGACACTTTTGGGCTACCTTTAACTGTCTCATTCTACTGCAGCAGAGACAGTCTTCTTGCATCTTTTTAATTCTAATAGCAGAAGAGAACAGGGTCCAGGCTGAGCGTCATACTCAAACTCACACGTGACTTGGATTTCGTTGCTGATTGCAGTTTTTGAGTTAATTACAATTGCAAGTTGTTTCAGTAAATCATCCATTTAAATCTTGCCTTCCTGAGATTTTGTAACATATGGGTGCAATGTGCCTTGAATATTTTCACTTGTTTGTTTAAAAAAGTGCCATTAATTGAGTGTCAGTTCAGTTGGTTTGAATCTGGAGCGATCTGCACTTCAGTCACTTTAAGTAGGCAGGTCAACAAAATAAACGTAACCTTGTGGATAGTTATCCATTCTACTCAGCCCCTCAGCCCTGTTCAGCTGCCTGCTTCTCACCACCATTCCCAGCCCCTCTACTCCAACTCACGGAACAACCTCACTGAATGACAAAAAAGTAATTTGTATTTCTCTTGGTTTGTCTTTGCGTTTGTGTCCTGAACCTCAATAATAATAATTTGAAGCTTTATTTATATAGTGATCTTCAAGTTAAAGTGAAGATCACATAGCATTAGAACACAGACACAGAACATTTTACAGATGAGAAAAGAGTAAAAACAAGATAAAATAAAACATCATAAAATGATTTAAATAAATGATAAGATCAGAACAAGGAGAACACCTTTAAAAATGTCATTAGGAGAGATTTAAAATAGGAGGAGGAGTTTACCAGACGGATCTCCTCAGGGAGATTGTTCCCTAGAGTGAGAAAAGTCCCAGGTCCCAAGTCCCTTATCCGAGACAGTGAAATGGTGAGTAGTGCTTTAACTGAGGACTTCAGGTTACAGCCGGGCACATATAAAATTTACTTAGATCCACATCCAGATAGGGCCTTAAAAGACAACAACAAAATTTACTGGAAGCAAATGAAGAGGACCTAAAATGTAAAATGCTCTCTTTTAGTAGAATAAAGGTCTTCTAGAGCTTATCCAAGATGTTTGCAGACTAATGCCAGTTAATAATAATGGCTATGCATCCCTGAGCCCTTCATATGTCATCCTGATAGCAGTGGTTCAATCCTCTGAAACTGCTACGAGCTAATGTGTTCCAAACACACACACAAGTTCTTTAAGGGTCCCACTGACAGACTTCCTCCTGTGTGTATGATTGAAGATCAGGCTGCAAATCGTATTCCGTGCCAGTGAGCATGAATGGAAATTACATCCATTGTAAAATATGTTGAATGGTTTATATATTTGGATGTTCTCTTAACATCAAACTTTAGTTTTTATTGCTGTTGAATCAAACGTCAATATCCTAGGTTTTAGTGTTTTAGGAAATGTACGTTCAGCATTGTGAAACTTTTAAATCTTTGAAGTCATTTTCTTTTCCATGTGATATGGAAAGAAATCTTTACTTACACTGAACCAAGAAAAAGCCTTAACAAAGACTCATTTCTTGGATTCATCCTGGGAAAGATGGAAACTCTGTTGAATCCAAAGCTTCAAAGACAGAGATCATCTGAAGTTGTCAGCACCGTTGGAATCAAGGAAATGACTAGTGACAGCCACTTAGGATTACGATGAGTTGGTCTTAAGGGCGAGGAAACATTACCTGCTGTTTTTATGAATGAGGCTATTGTTGTATACACAGGCAGATCTTTGTGAGATGTGCCCTCCAGTTCACCACTGATCCAGGTCTACGCTGCCTTGAACTACAAGCTGGAAAGAGAATTAAGAGAGGCTTTCCTAGGGTGCAGACCCCATGACGAGAAGGGGTCAATTGCAAAAATATGGTTTATATACAGTCCAGACCATAGGTATTTTGTACAGATAAATGTTCTTTTAGTTTCTCAAGCTTTGAGGAGTACTTTCAAATTGAAAATAAAAATACTACATTAAAGAGCCACATCTCATCTTTATTTAGGTGAGTTTATGTTAGTATGGAATGTATGTTTGAGATAAAGCCTTTTTCACATATGGTGACTACAATGTTGACTCAGGCTGTGTCTGAAATCAGTCTAGTCTACTATATAGTGAGTGCAACTCAGTGTATCCCACAGTTCATTGGTGTCATGGTGTTTACAGGACCAGCAGGCCTAAATACTCCCCTACAACCTGATTATATCCCTGTGCATATGTTAACACAATAACTGCATCTTGGCAGCTGTGGTTCAGGTGGTAGAGCGGGTTATCCACTAACCAAAAGGTCGGCAGTTCAATCCTAGTCTCCCCCTTCTGCTTGCTGACGTGTCTTTGGGCAGAAACTGAAACCGAAATTGCCTCTGACGGCTGTGTGTAAGTGATTTGTGCACATAAATGCAACCTATGAATGGGAGTGTGAATGGGTGAATAGCAGCACTGTACCGTAAAGTGCCTCGAGTGATCATCAAGATGAGAAAATTGCTAGACAAAAACAGACCATTTACGTATCTGTTTAATTCTCAGTTCTCATTACAAGGTTGATTATCACATGACATGAACCAGCGCATGAACTCCATTTTCTTACCAAACTGTTCATTAACTGATAGATGACAATTTACTCTTTATTACTTTACGTATTGTTGAAGTATGGTACAGATGAAAATACTTAATTTAGATCTCTCTAATAAACTGTAAATATGTAGCTCTGTGTGTTGTTGATCAGTAGAGGGCAGGCTTGTCTCATTCTCCACCGACACAGCACTACAACCCTGAGTGAATTCAGTATAGTTTATTTTCTTGTGTCTTCATGGCTCATGTAGGATTGACAGTGCTGTTGTTTGTCTTTTGTATTTCTATAGGTTGAAACACCCACTGTCTCAATATGTGATTCTGTATGTACCCTGTGTGTACTGTTAGAGCCACAGGGGGGGAGAACTGGTAGAATGCTAATGGGTGAGGAGAATGATAAAAGTCGTCCGACATGTACTTTCTTCCATCTATCCATCCATCTATACATCCTCCTCTCCTGGCCTCCCTGTCACCCCCTCAGCATGGTCACCATATACCCTAGTACAAAAGAGCATAGAGGGAGGCAACCTTCATATTTTTTCCACTCGATGATATACTTTCTTTCCACTTCTCATCCTCTACAGTTTGCAAACCATGGACACAGCCCAGTGTTGGTGAGGAGGTCTAGATGGAGAAATGTTATGTTTCCCCACTTAGATACAGAAGATCCAATCTCTCAGAAAACAGTGGGTGGTCTAAGACATCTCCCTGCTGAGTTCATTTACGCTGCAGCACACTGAATGGAGCGTATCCCCCATGCAGGGGGAGAAATACGGCAACTAGTTCCATCAAGACACTAACTCCTGTCACTGTGTACCTTTACCTCGTGCTTTTACCCATCCATCCTTTTCCAAAGTAAGTATTTACTTGGCTACATTTGTATTTAATCAATTCAAGAATACGTGTCAATTTTATAGGTTAAACACATGTAAATGGCATGGTGCGTCAAAAAAAGAATAATTTTAATGATGTCTGGTTAATTAGCTGTTAAATATGCAAAGGTTAACATAGTTGTTATCAACAAAGCAATAATAAAATAATATGTACAATATACTGAGAACTTAGCTTAGTCATCTGCAAGTTCCCTTTTCCCTTTTGCCATTCTTTCAGCCGGTTGCAAAATAAACATTAATTTAGCAATAATTTTACATTAAATCTGAATGGTACTCAGTAAAGCATATACTTCCACCCAACAGTCCTCATAAAAGCCACATTAACATTAAACTAGATGCAGACTTTTTATCTGGATGTGCACAGAAATGCACACACTCAGTGAATCAGTCCCCTGAACAACCCAGATTATTTTCATCAAGATGCATAAATCATCTTGCAAAGTTAAAGAAAGTGAAAGAAATGGGATCTGCCATTGAACAATACTGGCTCATGCCCCCAAGTTTTGTGGTAATCCATCCTGTAGATTTTTCCTAATCTTTCCTCAAAAACAAACAAACCAACCAATCAACAAACAAATGGACAGTTGTGAAAACATACCTGTCTTGGTGGAGATGCCTACATGTTCAGGCTATAACTGGACTGGTTGAATAATATATTTTTTCAACATCTAAATGACATCATTTTCGAAGCACGACCTATTCCATCTACTGGCACCAGCGAAACACAACCCAATCTCAAGGTAATGAGGTGTAGGTTTTGACAAGGAAGAAATAAGTGCCAAATAAAAAATATGATATCTCTGGCATTGCTGTATTGATTTCGATCCTTTTCTTTATCCTCTCTGTTGCTTTGACATGTTACAGCAGTGCCATGCAAAATCAATATAGTTCGCTATTGAGTTTGATATTTTTTTTACCTTGAATTTTATTTTTCTTAGAAAGGAAATCAATAGACTGAGTTCCCAAAGGGAAAAATAGTTGCACTCTCACTTATCTTATCATTGGACCAGCAATAATAATAATAAATAGACCTAGTATACAATGTCTTCCAACTAAGTTTATATGCTTTGAGAGGTTCGCTATTACCTTTTCGAAAAATTGTCTACTAAAGTTTTTTGGGGTAGAAGTTGTCTTTTCAAAGAGTACAAATATTGAGTTTTACCATCTCATTCCCCTTGCTATCTGTCTTGGAAGAGATATACTGGACTATGCTCAGTTCTTATGTTCGTCTTACATCACTCTGCACACAATCACGAATTGTTATTTCTTTTATTGGTGCTTGAAAAGACACAACGCACTGTGTGTTCTCTGGTCCATTCGTCTCAGGGCCAGCAGATGCTTTACTACTCGGATGAATTAATGAATGGCGTTCAGAGGATGCCTCTGGGCTCTGAGACTCTCTCCCTGCTGTGTTGCTCAGTGCTTTTGCTGCTTCTGAAATGTCTCATTTGGCCCGCACTTGGAACTGGACCTTAATATTTCCAGTTGACATATGAAGTGGTATTTAAAATTTCAAAGAGCATGTCCTCCTCACCTTTCACATTTCTTTCAATTATAGAATTAGCTTTTCATTATGGTTATTGTACGGTCTACAGAAATGCAGTACGTCAGCATACAGTGATTTTAACATGCTCTGTGAAATGGGCCGTGTTCATGAATCACCCGTCAGTGTTCTCTAACCCATCATTAACATGAGGCCCATGAATGGACAGCTCTTGCAGTTGAGGTTGGTGGGTGGCTGTGGCAGGGGAGCTGTTATGTTCCGTATTTATTTAGGTTTTCCTCATGTTTCCATGACATCTTTCCCTCTTGGACCTAGTTTGGCTCAGTGTGGTACAGCATCACCTAACCACTGCAGAATTTCCTATTTGGGCCACCCTGATACCAAAAAATGCCACTTCAGATAAAGAACCCCCCCAACTTAGATGTCAATGGTCTATGTCATGCACGTGAGTCACTATGTGATCACCTCAAGATGGAAGCATGTAGCTGGTCTGTTGAACCAGATGGTGAAGAGGACCAGGGTCATTTTTAGGGTTCACCTCCATTGACATGGAGAAGCTGTGAAATATCCCTGCCAGGACTTGGTGATTCCCCAGAGATCCCAGCTATCACACCACACCCCAGACCAGATTACTGCAAAGAGTAAGAAAAGTAAGAAACCATTGGTGGTCTTGCAGCTTTCCAACAGTCATTGTTTCTGTGGGCTGGACTGCATCGGGCAACAATGTGATGGTGATGGGTTTCAGAGAGGGAGGTCAGCTAGAGTTGGATGTAGGCAGCACATCTCCTGGGTACTGGAATGATGAAGCAGCTGTCTGAAGATGCTCGGTGGGACCAATTTTTCATTTATAACAAGGAGGATCATCCACAGAGTTGGTCCTGATAGCTTCAAGCTTTACCATTTAGTTAGAAAATCAATGATGTTCCTCATGTATTACACTGGTTTTGAACATTAACCTTAGCATATCTTGACCTTTTGTACATCTGGAAACTAAGATGGATGAATTAAAAGAAGAGATTAGTCAAGAAGTTCTTCAAAATTGGCACTGGTAATGGTAACAAACTCCAGATAATGTCTGAATGAGCTGATGTATGGCGATTATTCGAAAGGATTCACAGCAGAGTGGGCCCTTAACACATAACAGACCCAACTGTACGAACACTCTCCGGAGTTTTACAGTCATAGAAAACAAATGGAAAATAGAACTTAAGAGCTTATTCGTCTGTAAGTGTTATTTATGCCAACAAATATATGTAGAACATTTTACAGTGTAGAATATCCAACACCCTTTTACAACAAGTCAATTAAAAATAGGGAATTGATTGGTTTATTATATTGCTGCTTATATTATTATTTAAATTTCCCTTAACTGTACCTTTAACTTTAAAAGTAAATCAGAAACTAACAGCAGCTGAATGTCAGTCAATGTGATTCAGAGGAGAGAGGTTCAGGTTAGCCCTCTGTTCAGAACTTGTGGTCCTCCACAGATCCATGGCCAAACACACGTTGTAAAGAAGTTTTCCACAGAGAGGAACCTCTGGCGTGATCCCCATCTGACTCACAGGCCCCAAGTCCAGGGAGTGGCATGTGAAATGTATCTCTTGAAAATAGTGTCATCCCTTATGTGATGATATGCTTCAGTATATACTGAAAAATGTGCGAAGAATGATGTTAAATACCTCAGTAGACAGTAGAGTTTCTATCCAAAAGATGACATCATGACTTTCATATGTTGTTTATATAAAATGTTTGTTATTGTTTCTTTAGGATGAAAAAAAGCTGGAACAATCAATATGAATGATATTGCCATAATTTCCTCCCCCTTTTTATGATAAATCGTAGTGGATCTTCAGGCTGAAGATCCATCGATGAAATAACCCACCCACTCTCAATTTTGCTCATAAATGGTTATGCTCAGCTCTTGACACTGAGGATATGATTGAGTTTGACAGACAGAAGCCAGCCTCATCCTCCTTGGACAAAGAACAGCTTTGCTGTGCAACACAAAAAAAAATCTTAGAGCAGAATATTTATGTGAATAGAAACAGACTTTACAGTCTGACATGTGAGCTTTTGCAGATCCAAAATGAAACACTGTGTAAGATTTTCACTCACAATCAACCGAGAGAGTGGCGTTGCCGACTTGCCAAAGGGTGGCAAGCTTGGCCCAAAAAGGTATTTTGACGCACAAATCAATTTGCAGCTCAAGACGAAAAAGTGTATGATTGACAGCCATGCTTGACACAATAATTTTTTCTGATTCAGAGAGATTGGGGCGGCATGTGCCGATGTTAAGTCACAAATATTTTGATAATAATGATAGTCTTATTGGGATTTAACGACTTTTATTCATATCTCCGCCAAGGCCTAATGGTCCCCTAGAATTCAATTATATCCCAGAGTTTTTTTCTCAAAATCCATTAACTACAGGAAAATCTGTGAACAAATGAAATAAAAATGCCCCGCAATGATAAAATAAAAATAAAAATACAACACAACATATATGTATATAGTAGATATATGTATATAAACATATAAATTAATAATTAATATAAAGCATCTATACCAATGTCTCCATAGTAGGGATTGGTAGTGTGTAGTGCTAAATATAATATTTGATAAAACCAAGATGATTTACCTTTTTATTCATTCAATCATTAATAAAGTCACACACCAGATTTCTCACGAATTGCTGACCCCTGCAGCCACGAACATTTCCCTAGCACGAGACTATCTAGGTTTCTCAAGTTATATTCACATTGCATCATTATAAGCAACAAGTGGGAAGTACAGAGACCTGGTCAATATGTCTATGTCAAAGAGTCACCAAAGCTTCGTGGACATCCGTCTTGCAGTAATCTTGCTTACAAACAAATAAATAAACAAACAAACCAACCAGCCAACCAACAAACTGCCTAACACTGCACCACCTAACCAGCATAAACATAAACACAGTTTCAGCCCTGTGTCTCCTCTAACATGAGACAAACTAGTTTGTATAGTTCCAGAAAATTACATACAGAGAATAAGAGAATAAAATCTTCACTCTAGCTCTGTGTATTCGCTCTTAGGGTTCTGCACATATGCTCCTAAAACCATAATGTACAGTACATTCCTCTGCATGCTGGTGGCAACGATGTTCTCACAAAGTCTGTATTCTTTGGACGGTTGTGTAACCCTCACAACATTCATCACTTTCAGATCCAGAGAGTTTGGGTCTGTCTCTGGATGGTCTGGACTTACAGGAGGCTTTCTTTCATTGCTGGAGGCAGTATCCTGTGTGGCACCGGGGCCTCTCACCGGGGTTGTGTTTTCCTTGTCAACGGCTAGAGCTGCTCTAAGCACAAGAGTTCCCCTCACTGACTGACATTTGTGGAGCAATATAAAATAAGCCTTATCAAAGAAGAAAATCTCTATATGTTTCTCATTATCACACCTTCTATACTGAACCTTCAATTTATGAGCCAAGCTTAGCGCCGAAGGGACTCCAGCACAGATGTTTCTGTTTTGTGAGGTGAATGCTTATTGCATTTGATGTATAGGGATGTAAATCACGTTCATTGGCTTAAGTCATCTAATTTAAACTTGGCCTTCTGACTGTGGCTCCCTGGTGGCACGGCTGTGTGTTTAATAACCTGCAGATGTGTGAAGCCTATCTTTAAAATTAAGATCCTATATGTCTCTACTGAAGCAGAAAAATGAGTCACAAACTTTTCCGACCCTGTCTGCACGTTTTCTTTTACTCCTGTTCAGGCTGTTACTGCCTTTTTATGTGGGATGAGATAACCCCAATGTTTCTCTAAGAAAAAGAAGAGAAAAAGTCTCTCTTCAGCTTTAGTAATACGTTTCACTGGACCCTTTATTTGTCTCCCATAAAATATCTATAGATTAAACTAGTACAGGTTACTGTACAATTTAAGTTGCTAAATGTCACTCTTCAGATTTATATCTGGTTAATGGAATCACCATGAAACATGATGGAAGGATGTGGTATGAGTCAGTAAGAATTCATTATTTTGGTGCAGACCTGAATCATGGGTGTAGATGGTATCGATGAGTGTGTGCAATTTCAAGATCCAAATAAAAATCTGTATTTGACTGATTTAAATGTGGTTTGATAAGGGGTCTAGGCTTTTTTTCAGCAAGAAACCTGTAACTATCACTAATGTGTTGCTGAGAAACTCAATATGGCCTTAGCTATACGACTAAGGTCGTTGGGCCTCGGTGGACGTATGCACTTTACTTTACCATAGAATAACAAAGTGCTGCAAGTAGATGCACTGTATGAATGTGTGTGTGAATGGGTGAATGTGAAACTGTACTGTAAAGCGCTTTGAGTGGTCTTCATCAGACTAGAAAAGCGCTATATAAATACAAATCCATTTACCATTTAGTTTTCACATTTCTGAGGTGAAATAGGTGATTCATAAATATATGGCAAACATTATTAAACTGTGCATTAATTCTTGATATTCTCTGTTTTAAGTTATAGCGTCACAGTTTAGCAGAGAAAACACAATGATATTTACATATTCGTCTAGCCTTTTCCACTACTAAACTGGCCATTACACTGACAGCTCAGGGGTGGATAGAAAAGTATGGTGCCTTTACCTTTAGCTCCTGGTTTGTTGGAAGATGAAATTGAAGAAGGTACCTGCTGTGTGAGCGGTGATTATAATCAGAAACTGGAGACTGCAACTGCAATTCCTGCTGCTCATATTTGAACAAATAATGAAAGTAAATGGCTGCATTTATACACAGCTTATATCTAAATACAGTTTACTTTTCATTCACCCAGTGTTGCAGTTTCTTCAGAGCCTGTTGCTCTTGAATCAGTCAATCAATGCAAACTGTTTCCACACATCATCATGGCAGTCGTGGCACTTAGCACCTTTATCATTACATTTACTGACCTGTCAGACCCCTTCAGCAATTTCATTTATTTTAAAGGCCCCAGTCCAAGACAAATCTTAGCTACATTATTTTTCTATGCTTCTAATTTAAAGTGACAGCTACTTTGCATCGGGTTGGTTTACATCTATTTAACTGCAACGTTTTTTTGCTACATTGTCAGTTTCCACCTCTGAAACCTGTCCTTAAACTAGATTTGAACGTTCTCCTGTTGCTTTAGTTAGGAGGTAGCGCTTTTAGCTACCAGGCTCTACTCCTGTGGAACCAGCTCCAATCCTAGACTGCTAGGGTAACTCTCATCATTCACTGAGTACTTCTAATCTTCTTTCTGTCTCTCTACCTCTGGCCCTTCATGTATTTTCCTCACATTACTATACATCTTTTTTTGTCTTCCATAGTTTGTGGGTTTTGTCCGTCCGTCTCTCTCTCTCTCATTCTGCAGGTACCTAAATAACTGTCCAGCAACCGAAGTCCACATTTATACACTATCCACGTTTAAACACTGATATGAATCATTTTCAGTTATTACCATAAACACACAGCACTGAGCTTCATTACATTACATTCAATTTAATTTAGCTGACGCTTTTATCCAAAGAACTTACAATAAGTGCAGTAAACTATGAGGGTTAAAACCCAGAACAACAAGAATCAAGAAAGTACAATTTCTTTAAAAAAAAAATGAAACTACAAAGTGCTATTTAAGTGCTACTAAATTGTTAGTTTAAACTTTTTATTCAAGGTATAGTCGGAAGAGGTGTGTTTTTAGTTTGCGGTGGAAGATGTGTAGACTTTCTGTTCATTCCACTATTTAGGAGCCAGGGCAGCAAACAGTCATGATTTTGTGTTTAGCTCGCAGTGAGGGAGCAGCGAGACTATTGGCAGATGCAGAGCGGAGTGAACGGGCTGGGGTGTAGCGCTTGACCATGTCCTGGATGTAGACTGGACCCGATCCGTTCGCAGCACGGTACACAAGTACTAATGTTTTGACAGATGCAGGCAGCCACTGGTAACCAGTGAAGGGAGCGGAGGAGCAGAGTGAGGTAAGTGAGGTTGGTAGAAGACCAGCCAAGCAGCTGCATTCTGGATGAGCTGCAGAGTTTGGATGGCACTAGCAGGTAGAACAGCCAGGAGAGAGTTACAATAGTCTAGGCGTGAGATGACCAGGGCCTGGACCAGAACCTGGCCGCCTTCGAGAAGGGGGCATATCTCCTGATGTTGTGCAGCATGAATCTACAGGAACGTGTTGTTGCAGTAATGTTGGCAGTCGACTGTCACACCCAGCTTTCCCAGCAGTCTGGGTGGGGGTTAAATAATAGAGAGAGAACGGGCCAGTTATAAAGAACTGGCCAGTATGGGGCTTGAACCCATGACCTTGGTGTTATTAGCACCACGCTCTGACCATCTGAGCTAACCGGCCAGAATTGTAGTGCAATGAGTCCTTTGTGGACTTCTGACTTTCTTCTGAGTGTAAGCCAAGAGCTTGTGGGTTAGTCTGAGGAAATGTAAGTAAAAGTAATACAATGAATCCACAGTCCGACACATAACCCTCTGTAAAATGGCACATTTTTGTTTTTTACCAGGTGTCTGGACTGCACATGATTCGTACACGTGAACTCATGAGCTTTAGTGGTGCTTTTGGACTGTTACCTTTGCACAGAGACCCCCCTTCTCCCCTACTTCCCTTCCACCCCCTTATTATACATCTAAGTGGACTGATTCAGCCTTGTCTTACGACGTGGGGGAGTGACCGGTTTGTGGAAAGAATGACAAGCATTTTTCTTACTGTCCCTGACAGGTGTTGAGTGGGGAAGAAGAGCAGTGGGCTTATGAAAGGTTTCTTGACATAGGTGAGATCACCAGACAAATGCTTGGAGACAGGTAGCACACTGGGATATGTAGTTAAAAGAGGTGAATGGTAGAGTTTCAAGCTGTAAAATTGAAAAGTCTCCTTCACTTTCATCACCGTGCCTCTAAATCATCGTCCTGCCCCTTACACCTTCTCTAAAAATGCCTGGATGAGCTGAGGCTATACAGTTAGTTTTAATGAGCCATTCATTAGACATGCCACCGCTACTATTACCGCTAACTTTTACCTCTGTGTCACAGGTGCTGTTTGTAATAATGCAGAGAACCAAATGTTCAGCTTTTTCTGCTGCTGCTTACAATCTGAAGGACTGTGTTTGTGCAGTTCAAGCCCTCCCCACAGGCTTTGATCACTCAAGTTCAAAGACTGGTGCACTACAAGCACCTGGATCTTCTTCATAGTTTGCAAGGTACAACTGTGTAGTAGAAATGATAATGATAGTTATTATTTCTATTTACTGCTGCTTGAAAGGTGGGTTTAAACGTGGAATGAGGCATCTGAACTTATATGACCAATAGTTTGCAAAAGGAAAAACATTGGAGAGGATTTCCGGTGTGTGAGAAATAATTTGGTAGTTTGCAAAGCATTGTTGATATCAAATAATGTTTTGCAGTGTACCAGGCTTTTGATGTCAGTGTTATTAGGGACCTTTCCAAGATAAAATCTCAATTATTGCAAAGCAGTTCTCTGCTTCTCTCCGTAACTGTACAGCTGTTGGCTCGAGCTGATGGCAGTTATCTGTGTAACCAGGGTATAGAAGAACATATATCCATCAGGGAAAACACCACAATTCTACAGATGTTTATTACAGTATTTAAAACATTTTTGGAATTGACCCCTATAAACAGCGGCCATAATGGAGATCCCCAGGGGAAAAGTGGATGGGGCTGTGACACTGGTGGTGGGGAGGGGGAACACTCACTGCAGTGAAAATAGACAGACATACAAGGCTCATTACTAACCAGGTAAGAGCCAAGACATTTCAGGCCCACAAGGCCAAGTTGTCCACTAAGGTCGGGGGTTAGATTCCCGGCTCCATCAGTCCATATAGCTGAGCTGATTTGGGTGATTTTACTCTGTGGGTTAATCACACTCTTAAAGAAAAGGTTCTAGTTAGAACCAAAAGTGATTATCCGCTGCAATGCGATAGGGGAACCTTTTTAGGTTCTGCAAAGAACCTTTTATCTTTTTGTTCTTCAAACAACTATTTTTCAACGAGTTCTTCAAAATAACCATTTTTCAACAAGTTCTTACAAAAACCTGATTGGGTTCACATAAAACATTTTTTAAGCTTTTTAAAATTAAACATTTTTCCACACTAAGACAAATATAACTGAAATAGAATGGCACCAAATAGAGCCACCAAGGAGACCAAGGCCCAACAGTCCTCATCTCAATCAAACTGACCTAAATTTTCCCTTTTAAAAAAAGGGAAAATGTAAAAAATCTTACATTGTTAAAAGACAGTGATTAAAAAAAAAGTCTTCCCCTGTTCTGGAAGTGATGTAGCATGTAAAATGTGGCAGAAAATGGTTGACATTCACCATGTCATCCCAATAGTGATGTTATCAGTTTAAAATGTACAAAGTCAAATACTGGTGTGTAGAGGATTTATGGGTAGACGGGAACTAAACAGTGGTGAGATGGGACACTGCTTTCCATAAACATACAGTGAGTGGCAGTGGTGGTGATCTCACCTCATTTTAATGCTACATGACTTCTTTCTTTCCTGTGGCTCACCACAGAACAAACAGTTCAGCAGCTTGGCCTGAGCCACAAAGGCTTCTCTATTCTGTGAGATCTTCTCTCCTGTCAGGCACAAATGACCACCACAGACCTCCAAGACTCTGACCGCTGGCTGCTCAGGGACCCTCTGCTACAGCCCTGCTTGGGGCCTCGGTATCTTTCACTTCCATTGAGATAGTGCTCTAGCCATCACATTGGGTAAATTGAACCTTTAAACAACATAACACTGTGTAACCTCCCCTCAGGGACACATAGCCGCCCTGACAAAATAGCCCTTTTGAGAACTGGAGGGCAAAACTCAGGGGTGACAGCTACGAATTAAGTGTGGGAAGCAGTCATAATAATAAACTGTCCAAGAAGAGGCATGCAGTTTAGAGGGGTAGCATTGACAAGTAGATGACTTTTAAACCATTTAAAGGGGGAGTTTAGGTGAGTCACCAGACTAGTTATAGGTGGATAACATTTTCCCCACTCTTCAGCAACTGGTGTTGAGGTGCTCTTGAGTATGTAACCTAAAGTGCTACCAGCTGCTTCTTGGTCACGAGTAGAAGTCTCGTTATGGTGGAAAGATGAGTTGTGTTTGTGAATAGGAAGCATGGAATCTACAAATTCCTTTCTGTCCTAAATTTTTATGAGCTCTTTGCCGCAGTGTTTTTCCATTACACCATTACAAGTCTGTTCTGATGACATCATGAGATCTAATTTCCTTTTGATGAAGTCTTCGTTTCCTTTGTCTGGTTAAACAGTGTTTTGCCTATGTTCACAATCCTGATTAATTTACTCCACACAGAGGAAAAACCTACACGGTCCTTGAAGTTCTGAATGGTAAAATATCATATCTTGTTCACTCAAGATAAATTGTGTTATAAACACAAGATAAATAAGTTGTGAGCACAAGCTAATTACCTACAGTATACTATATATAGTCAAACCTGTGCCAAATAATTTGACTGTAAAGTGACTTATTTAGAAAGCACACAGATTTTGACAAATATATTTGTTTTGATTTCATATATTGGGTCAGATAAGCGAAGGTTATCAATTCTGTTTTATATCGAGTAATGCTGTCAACAAAATTTTGTTACAGGTCTGAGTTTGTAAATATTTTTGGAGCAAAACAAACACATAACGATTAGTTTCAAAAGCAGTGACATTATTAATTGTATTTGCCCTACTGTTCTTAAATGATGTGTGTTTTACATGTTATTCAACAATACAATATTACAACATAATAACATTTGATAGTTCTCATTATTTCTATTTCAGGCTGTGTGACATAACTGGAAATTTAGTTTTTGCAACTGATGGCACACAAGGGACATTTTTGGGAATATTGTTGCTTGAAGGCTAAAACTATTTCAAATAATTAATCATCATGTGCTATATACAAACACTGTAGCAAAATGTCCATAGATAGAAGTTGGACATAAGTGTGTATGATGTAATGAGGCACAATTAAGAAGGAACCACTAATAAACATAATGCTACTATAGATTTGACTATAGATTATAGATTCCAATAGTGTGATCCAGAAAAGTAAATGCCAACTAGATCCAGTCTTTTTAAAATCTACAATTCACCTGAGGTGGTTCATGTTGTATATTGAATAATGTGTCTTTGTTTTATTTTTGGTGCATTTTCATATTCACATATCTGTAAATTTATAAATTCACCAGCTTATTCATAGCATAGTGGTTGGCCTTGCAGAAACAGTAAATACACTTTTCTCACAGCTCTTGCTGCACCTTTTTTTTAGACACTTGTAAAATGGACAAAGTGGTTGGAACACTTTGGGCCATAAATTGTAGCAGGATGTGTGTCTGGAACTTTTATAAATTGAGGTTTAGTAACCAGAGACGCCAGAGTTGGAATCAATGCTACCCTGGCTAGATTACTTTCTCAGATCTGAACGTGGTGTCATAAATTTCAGCCTCTGAATTGGACGAAGTATGTACATAAGTGAGTATACCTGAACTTTAGTGGACATGAATGCTGTTTGAATGTAAATGTCTGAAAGCACGTTTCCTGCCAACAAACAAATACAAACAAATACAATATGGAGCAGCAGCTTGGAAAACATTGCAAGGGACTGCTGGTTAATAACATGTTCTCTTCATGTTTCAGTCATTGTTTCATACTTGTTCCGTTGTCTGTCAACAGAAAAAGTTTAACACACTAACAAGGACAGGGTGAAAAGGGTGTTTTCTCCCCCCTTTTCTATAAGTTCTGTCTACCTACATTAAACATTGGGTCATTTAAATATTATTTGAATTTTGATCACCTTGTTTGAGTTGTGTGTTGTATTGTTTTACAGCAAGTATGTGTTACCAGTTTATTTTGTTGTTTTTAATGTTGCTCTGTTTGATTGTTGTTTTGCCAGTAGTGTGGGGTGTGGGCATGATTTAGTTTTGTTGCATTTACCAGGGATCTTTTTGCCTTACTGTTGTAGTACCTTTTTGTTGATAAAATGCACATTTGTTTCATCTACTCCTGCTTCTTCAATATTGCTTTTTCCTATCTGGGAGTAAGGGCGCTACAGACAGCTTTACAGTGATTTCAGCAGTTTAAAAAATGGAACTTATGAGCAAAGGAGTAGTTTATTGCAATTTCCCAACCGTTTCAAATGATATCCTTAATTCCACACATTGACCTTACACGCTCAATCCGTAGGTTTTCACCTAGTCGTGTTTAAACAGTACCAGCTCTAGTAGCCACTGCATGTCCCTTGTTATGAGACAAACTGAATTGTACCTCGCTCACTATTAAATGATAGGCCTACCACTGCTAGCTCCTTCACATTCCAAAACATTTCCATGCATCCCTGTGTTTTTTGCACTTTACTTACATCGTATGGTTCACTTCCCTATGTGCAGGCAGACTATCTGGGAGGTTATTGATTACTCACGCTTTTTAGCTGAACTTCTTGATTTCTTCCACTATCGTGCCCGTGGTCTTTTCAGCATTACCGCCAGCCATGCATAATGCATAATGGAGGAGTGTCCTGTCTTGACCAGAGGTCTGTTGGATCCCCACTCTCTGTCTGCTAAGTGTGTCAGGTTGTCCTCTGAAAGGGGAGTTAACCCCAAGCCTCTGTATGGCGTGTCAGTTGTCCCCTACCACCTCGCGCTACATATAACGCTATACCTCAACACAAAAATAAATACATGAACAAAACTCCTAATGGGTTATAACACCCTTAAGTAGTGACTATGCTACTGAGCTTGCAGGACAGTGTATTTCACAAGGAGACAGAAACAAATTTGTTACTGAACACTAACCTGGGTTAAAGTGTGCAGTAATTGCACAGGCATGTTATAAAATGGATAGCAAAAGCAAGGAACATCAGGAGATTTTTAATGTAGTTTAACAATTTGTGTCTACGTTGGATTGAAATGACATGGAATATAAAATCGCTTTAAAGTGTACTTGCTGTTCAACTGACATCACTGTTAAACTATGCTGATGACCCCAATAAGGTGTTCCTGGTGGGCTCATTCAGCAGGAGGTGAGGTCACTTCTGGCCCTGTGTGGTGACCTGTAGCTGGCACAGTCTGTGTGGGGAGGAAAGCACATGCAGTAGACATGGTTGATTTGTGTCTGTGACAGTCTTCTTAAACAGTTAAACGGTTTTCCCATTGCATCAAGAGCCCCTGGGGTAAGGGTTAATCCTCTCTGATGATTGATAGGACTCTGGATCTCTCTGCTTCCTCTGCTTTTCAGTTTAAAGAGCTGCTGACGTATTGCCAATGACGTTGAGTTAAGCATTGAATCTACTGTGCACTTTTATTGTCAGCTATTAAAACCGATTCTTTTTTGCACACAAACTTTTTTCATCAGGTTCAATTAAGTCAACATATGGCAAGTATTACCAATTAGTATCTCCCACTGACCAGCCTAATTTGGGAGGTCTGATAACATTCTGTGCTGGCCATTAGTGCTGAATAGGGTGATGAACAGAATGAAATCCTAACATAGGCCTTGGCAGTGGTAGTGTTGTTAGCGAGCGCTGATAGATTCATTAGGCATCTGTTTTTTTCATCTGTTTAATTGCCATCATTAATCAAAATTAAATCTCCCCTGACTGAATGTCCTGTCTGGTGCCTGCAGTCCAATCCCACAACCCTTTCTCCCTCCACATCTACGACTGAGAGCATTAGAGTACTGTGAAACTGAGATGACGACGGTTCCAGCATGTGAGTGGAATTTATTTAAGTCTGGAAGCCATAAAGTGTTAAGACGTAATAATGATGGTAGACTGAAAAAGCATGACGCTAATTGTCTCAGAGTCATGCTGCGTGTCAGAGGCAAGGCCATGCTCCTATGAAGCAGAACCAATGCTGCTTTATGATATCCGATATGGTCTATCTGCTGACAAACATTTTCCTACAAATCCTCCCACTGAAATGACCCATACAAGTAGTTATGTTGATCTGCCACCTATCTTGTTGAGTCTGTTTTTTTATTTACGGAAAAAATATCCAGGTTATGATCAAAAGAAAACAACACTGGCTGTTATTATTTGTGATGCATAGAGAAGAATCAGTTCAGTAAAACCAAGATAATGTTTGATGCCATTTTTTAATGTCCAGTGTCCCGCTAATGCTACTTAAAACAGTGTCAAAAATAGTGATAAATAAATATCCACAGTTCCCAAAGCCCAGTGTGATCTAGGCCTTTATGTATCAGCCATTATCAGCGCAACAGGGCACAAAAAACAAACAGGGAAATCTCAGTGGAATATGTAAATTAAATTCCAGATATGCTTGTTTTAGTCTGACCCTGTGCTCAAACAAGTCTCTGAAACACCTTTGACAGATGTGAAAAATGCCGCAAATTGAACCTGTTCCATAAACTGAGATGGACAAAGGTTAAGAGTTGTGGTGTGAATGTAACTGACACATGAGGTCTTTTACATTTTTCTTTAGTGCAACAATTTTGGATGAAAGTTATAGACTTTTATAAAGACCTTTATGATTGTGATTAAACAATTATTTGAGTCATTTTTGTCTTTATTGAATCATTTATAAGTTTATGTTGAATTTACATATGAGCCCTGATAAGTTTTTGTTGCCATCACTTATGGATGTCAATATTTAGATTGATGGCGTTTCAATTAAACAGTCATGTGTGACCGCCAGGCTCCATCAGATACATCTATTGGGCTCGACAGGATACCATATATGTCCATATAAAATGGACGTGGATGACTACTGACTGAGAATGAAGTTGTTGGAAATCCCAGGATAGATCTTTACAGTACCTGTTCGTTGTGCTTCTCTAACTGCTGTCAGAAGTAGTATATGAGATTTATCGATTAGACTACTCCTCACTTCCCTTTGGGGAGGTAATTTAGAATGAGCAGAACTGCTCCTCAGCCAGCCTCATACTCAACCCTCATATGCTGCATTTTAGGGAGGGATGAATATCTCCCGACGCATCCAATTTTTTTATTTTTTTTACAATTTCTCAAATCTGGAGCACACACAACCCTGCAGCTGGCTCAGTTTATTGTATGTCATCTGGCCTCGCATCAAAACCCCTGAGTATAACCTCACGGAACTGTGCCACCCAACCTCATTCAGCTGTCTGAAAGGGAGCAGTGGAATAACCAGTCTTCAAATGTGTGTGTGGTTATGATGAGACAGACTTCTTGGTATGTATGGAGTGATGGAGATAACAGAGATGCAGAGATTTGTTATTACACACCTACAATACTTTAACTAAGGAAACGACAAAACATGTAACCTGCTCTAACCCCTCTATGGCAAAGTATTAGGGCCATTTCAAGGCAAAGAAAGGGGTTTGTAGTTTCTCAAGAAACAGTGAGATTGGTTTTGGATACAGAAGGAATGGAACTCCAGCAAGCACAGGTTCTCCTTGCTGTTTATTTCTTAAAAATATGTTTTACTACCACTATATTTATATAATATTAGGACTTTCTTCTCAATTGTGACTTTATCTGATAATATAACCTTATTATACTGGACATCTTAGATTGTTTGTGGCCCCTAAGAATACTCCCCACACCTTTCATTCATTTCTCTGCAAGAGAGCTCATGAACAGCTCAGTTTCATTCTGTTTCAATACAGGATGAGTTCAGGTACAATATTGAGTGTGGGTCACCTGTGTTTTGCCAGTGCTCAGCACCTGATGCTCAACAAGGAAAGGTATATCAACCGTTAAATTCTATTCCAGGTCCTTGGTTAGATTATTTTAGTTAGATCTGAGATGGATAGACGTTGTGAACAATAACACTCAAACTAAAGGCCCTACAATGTTAAGATGTCCTCTAGAGAAGTCAATAAAAATACACAAAACTATCACTGTCATAGAGACGTGAGAGAGTGAAATTGGGTCAAATCTGCACATGTGAGCTTCTTTTCTTCTGTTCAATCATTCAACTGGTACAATGTGTTGATTCCAACATGTTGCCAGTTCTCAGCGCCCAACACTTTCACTGCAGATGCATGCTATATTGAGGGATATAGGCTTCAAGCAGCTGGGTCCCGTTTATGATGGAGCAAATGAAATGCAAACCGTTGCAAAGCCTGTGTCGACAGCTGAATTGATTGAGAAAGAAGCATGTATGCTTGGTCATGTGTGCGTGAGACAAATGACAAAAGCATCACTGTAATGCCTCCTGTGTAGACTCAATGTAGAAGTGTACAGTACAGCTAAACACAACGAAAATGGAGGAGGTATAATGTTAAACAGGAGTACCACTTAAGTTTGAGGTTTTTATCAAACTAACATTGGCTAATTTGCAATAACAACAAGGTGCAGCTGAATGTGAATGTCATTATATTTGCAGCTATTTGCTTATGAAGCAAAGGATTAATTCAAATAAAAGTTGCACCTAATCTTGGCACCATATGACAACCGAAATGAAACCACAATTCATCTCATGGGGAACATGATGTGTCTTTCCATCAATTAGATGTTGCCATGAATAAAGAGAACTTTTAGTGGATGGTGTTAAAGAAAGGTCAAGGGATCGTCCATGTCAATAAGATTCGTCCTCAGGGAGCTATAAATATTTGTCCCAAATTTCTAGGGAATTTTGGACAAGTCTCCTGACCTTTGTTCGGGGATCTATTGATAATTTTTTGGCATGTTCAAACCTTGTCTTGTGAATTTAATTGGAATTTTAATGTGTCCTACTTTTTTTCTTAACAGATTTAGAATTTTTTTTTCAAGGACATGTGCTTGTCTTATTCCTGGGGTTACATGTGTTTCCCCTCCACAGCCCTCTTCAAAGTACATTACAATTATTATAAATGTTCTGAAAAACAGAAGCTCTTCTACTCGATATAAAATAAAATATTTAAGCAGTCTCTGGACTTCACACTGATGCATGTGTAAGCATGTGTCCATGTAAAGAGTTCCCCTTCAGGCTGCAGATGTTTTCAATTTGAGTTTCCCTTTGGAGATCAACAAAGCCTTTTTTGGCATTTATTTTGCTCCTTTTTTATGTTTTGCAGTTCAGTGTTTGGCCTGAAGGTCCAGCACAAACGACCAAGGCAGTTGTAGCACGGTGCTCATTCATGGATTATAAATAGAAGGCATCCTTTTTTTTGCAGGATCCTTTGTGCTTCCTATCAGCTGGGCAGTGATGTCAGAGGGTTTGGGGAAGCCCTGGGTCTGCCACTGACTAAGCTGGTGGAACAAAGCCACTTCGGTGGGGGCTGGCGAGGGGGAGGAGAAAGAGGGGGATGTAAACCCAGCTGTCTGTCTCACAGTGCCACTATTGTCTACTCGCCACTGTTTCCAGACCTGCTCTCAATTCCCCGCAGCTAGCATGAACAGGATTACCGAGCGTTTGGTCTGTCCCCGTCTTCAGACTGTCTGCCATAAAAATGTTGCATCCTGTTGAACCTCTTGTAAAAAAAGTACTTTGACAATATAGGAAGCTAAGTTACTTCTCATTGGCCTGGAGTCAACTTTTAGATTTCCGTGCATTCCTTTAAGACCAGTCATCATGAGTATAAAAGCATACTGTGCAAGGATTTGCACAACAGCTCACATCTTTGGGATTAAATGAGATTCAAGGTCATTTTAATATTGTGTGAAATACAGGAAACCCTGATACCTCATCCACACTCGGATTTCAATTCTGTTTCAAAAAACTTTTGCATACAGTAGATATTCCTACATTTTCCCACAAGATCTAAGGTTGCAAATTGGACGATAAATTATGTGATGTCATGAATTAGAATTAAAATTTACCAATGAAAACAGCTGTCTAGATGTATCTAGATGAGGGTTCTCCAACCTTTTTTACTTTGAGAGCTACTATGACTGAAAAATGAAAGTGGCGGAGAGCTAGTCCTCTTTGATATTATTATTAACATTTATTAACATGGCTATTCTCCAACCAAACCAGCTGAATAAGCTTCTTTTGTGTGAACATAAAAAAATGTTGATATCAAGCACTCATTTTTTAATCTAAACATCTTAAAATTAGCAGTATGTTTGTATTTTTTCTGTATGCATTTCATTACATTTACTGTTCAAGCTCACACTACTAAATTCAAATAAATGTCATAGAAAACAAAACAGTGTCATTAGTTGTTTTACTTACCACTTATCACTTCCCTATCATGCGTAGTTCACATACATGTGGTATGTATTCAGTCTTTTCTACAGTTCGTGAGATGATTGGGACTGCATGGAGTCAACAGGATGTGTATGCCGGAGGTTCATTCTAATGGAGTCATTTAAATGTTCATCTGTCAGTCCTGTTCTGAACTTAGATTTAATCACATTAATGTCAGAAAAAGCTGCTTCAGAAAGGTAAGTACACCCAAACAAAACCAGAAATGTGAATGCCATTTTGGAGGTGTATCACCTCCAATTTCCACAGGATTTACACAGAATAGTTAAGGCATCTGTCTTGAAATCTCACTTATGTCAAAATGTATGAAGTGGTTGGCAATAAAGGTCAGACAGGGCTCAAGTTTCTCAAAGTCAATGAATCTGTCTGCGAATTCCTGCCCAAGCTTAGACAGGAGGTCACAATACTTTGGGAAAGCGGTGTAGTATCTTTTCAGTGGAAGTAAGGTCAAAGACTCTTCTTTTGTGGAAAAGTCCATCTGAACATAGACTGCTAGCTGGTCCGTTTTCACTGGGGTCAACAGTCTTGTCACACTGAATCGAAAACTGGTGGCCAGTCTGCTGGAAAAACGATGCTACCAAGCTGACAAATCCCAGCTCTTGCGGTCTGTGTCGCCTCGAAGGTGGACTTCAGGGTACGGCGTAGGGCTCTGTGTAGGGTACATGTCTACACATAGGCTACGGCGTAGCTTCGATGCAGAATTGTTTGTATTGGCTTTGTAAACATGTATGATATGACAAGACGAGATGACCCTCTCAGAGAAACTAAGACATGAAGCAACTCAACAGGAAAAAGCAACACTCCAGCATGCTTGCATTCAGCAGGGAAGAGGGGGTTTGGGCCTAGGTCAGAATAGACCTCTGTGGAACAAGGCAACTCCTGCAGAGCGGCAAAAGTTTGTAGTTCTGGAAATCCGGCATCAGGAAGAGGCAGACAGGGGCAGTGGATAAAATAGGAGAGCATTGAGAAAAGGAAGATTAGCTGGTAGGACCTGTGGGGAATGGAAGCAAGCTTTCTGCTTAGAGCAAACTATGACATCCTTCCCTCACTCAAACACCTACAGCAGTGGCTGAATGAAGATCCATCCTGCCCACTATTCTCATTCCAACTACCCTCATGCATATCCTTACTGGTTGTAAAATAAGTCTCTTCTAAGGTAGGTATACTTTGAGATAGGTACTCAAATGCCTTGCAGCAACATTAGAAACAGAGAGAACTGCTACTAATGTCTCTCCATCCAAAACATGGAGTGCAGTTCAAGTGATACAACTTTTTGTCCATGAGGGGGGACTGAGAGGGCATCCTCCACTGACCAGTTGGTCATTCTCAATCTTTGAATTGTGTTTTGTTTAGGTCAGTGGTGTCAAACTCATTTACAGAGAGGGCCAAAATTAAAAACTGGGAGTACATATTTAGGTAGTTTACATTCTTCTTTTATGTACATGTGCCAGAGCCAGATGTTTAGCATATTTTCTTGGCTCTCAAGATGGAGTGAAGGTGTGCATCATTAAGACGACTCTGGATCTAAGGAATGCTGGAAACATAATTTAATAACACCAAATACTCGGCAGGTGAGGAGGGGGGCTCACTCCGTGTGCTTCTTGCCCGGCATTGGGATCTCTGTCCTGCGGGGCTGTGTGAACTCTGGCTCGGCTAGTGGAGCCTGTGCATACCGCCTGGCTCTCTGGCGGGAGCGAAATGGAGAGAGAAAGACGGAAGGAAAAAGAGAGAGGGATAAGCCTGAGAGACACAGTGAATTTGACGGGGCAGGCACTGGGATCTCTGGGACACTGGAAAAATAATTTAATATCATCAAGACACTTGCTCGCTCCATGTGCTTCTACCCGGGCATTGTGCACTGTGGCAAGGCCTATGGAGCTTTTTTTCACCAAATAAAAGTGTGATAGACATCTTAACTGGTTTAGGTCTGGTTTAGGTGAACATTTTCGTTATGGGCAATAAGGTATAACATGTCCATATTTACAAAACTTTATTTCATATGTTACCACATGGGTGTCTGTAATGGCGACCCGGTGGGTTTCAAAGGGTTAAAAACTCAAGATACATATCTTTCTGAACTCAACTTTGATCTAGCTCTTTTCAAGTGTGAACTTACGAAACAACTTAGGTAGGTTTGTTGGTGTCTCTTGCTGTAAAACGACAGTCTTGGGAGACAGCAGCACATAGTATTGCACTCGACACAACAGCCTGGTAAATCATCATGCTGTTTCCTCCCTGTAGACAGTCTCTGACACATACCACACTAAAGTGTCATCTGAACACTTCTGCAGAGTCAGAAGTGCTGACCGCCCGTCAGACACACATCCCCACAGCCAAGGACGGGTTTTTTTATCAAATGACCACAGATCTATTTGACTGATGCCAAACCTGAATACTGGTGATATTCTGCCTGTGTCTGAAGAAGAAAAACTAATATAGCTGCTATGTCGCCTATGGTCTCTTTTGTGCACTTTACCTGGTCGGCTCTTAAGGTTAACCGGGGACAGCTATAATGGAAGAAACAGTAAAGTCAAAAATCCAAAAAGAAATCTTTATAACCTCTTGCAACTTTTCGTCTCATATTTTGATTTCTAATATATTACACTCCTTGTATATGTACAGCATTACTGCTCCCAGTCAGATATGTTACTACTTCTGTGAACCAACTGAACTTGATCTGGCCCTACTGTTTGTGTACCAGTGCACATCAGAATCCAGCCTTCTGGCTCTAGTCCTGGTCTAGTGGGATAAGTTTTTTGCTTTTGTCCTGCCAGAAGTCTGGTCAGGTTATTATCCCCCTTTTAGTATAGTACATCATTTTCCCTGCCTTGCCATACATCCAGTCCTCTATGGATGTGTGGGATGCAGAAGAGGCAAAAGTGTGGGATAGCTGTCAAGAGAGTCGCCACTGTTATGTAACACCTTATCTAAGTTGACTGAATGTGGGGGAATTGTAAATCCACATGGAACAGACATTTGTACCTGCAGACACAGAAATGGCAACACTCTGTCCTGCACAGATGGAAAAGTGTGTACAACAACACAATTATTGGTAATGTAATTTCATAGAGCCAATTGTCCAGCTGTATACCTTACAAACAATTAAACTGCTCCAGTAGCATGTGGAAATACATATTATGTTATGATGCAAGCTTTTAATATCAGATTAGTTAATAGTTTCATGGTATTTAAGAGGATTACAAGAATGTAAAACAAATATTCTAACAAATAGCAGACGTTGCCAATTCCTCCGACTGTGCACAAATGAAGCAGAAATAGTTGAGAAGCATTATTGTGGTTATGGTGATACATGCGCAATCTCAGCTGTTAATAACAATGTCTCACTCCATTTTAAATAATTAAAACCAAACTTGATCATACAACGAATACACACACACTTTCTCAATCTTGGGGTTATATATCTTGCTCAATGACACTTCGGCATACGCAATGAGGAACAATGGGATTGAACCCCCAACCTTCTGGTTAGAGGAGACTGCTACACCTCCTCAGCCAAAGCCACCCTTCAGTGTGTTGCGAACACCCTATAATTACAAAAATCATCTTTGACTAAATGTATTTGGTGTGCACTTTGAATTTATGATCTACACTGTATTGTATAGATCGACATGGCTGCCAGCCATCAGGGGGTGAAGGTGACTTCACAGTAACGTAGTCCATCTTCACACACATTCATTTGTCCAAGATATGTCATTATAAACATATACTAAAACATTGGAATGAATAGTTAAAGGTTCAGAGTGTAGAATTTAATGTTGAAGTTGCATGTTGCAGCTGAATACCCCTCACTTCACCCTCCCCCTCCAAACATGAAAGAGAACATGTGGTAACCTTCAGTTGTCATAAAAACTAAAAAGATGTTTATTTCGTCCAGTTTGGGCAACTGTTAAAAACATGGTGGCTTCCGAAAGACGACCCGGTCCAGATGTAGACACATCAAGTATTTCAATATAAAGGGCCCATTCTAGGGTAAAGAAAACAACAATTTGTACAATTTAGATGAAACACACGAGTGAAAAAGATCACTAAGATTATTTTATATTCAATTCCTGCCAATAGATCCCTTACACCTAAACCTTACACACTGGACCTTTTAATATATTTAGAATAGCCTATATATATATATATATATAAAAATTTAAAGTCATTGTACATCCCCCACAATTGTATAGAACTTTATGTAGTTCATGTAAAAAGCATATTTAAAATAACTGTAAAAAGCACTATAAATACAGATATAATCGATAAATCTGGACTGACTGTATATTTCTGACCACTATATTTCCACACTGCTTAGGCAGCAAGTGGTGAAAACAATGTCACCACATTTTATTTTATGTTAGCCAACACTGTCTTACATACAGATCTCAAACCGCAGCATTAGCAATCATTTGGACATAAAGTCAGGTCCAATATTCACGCTCTTTTAGCTCTTTTTTGGTCTCTATCAACTCCTAAGATAATTATTTGGCTCTATAGCTATTAAATGGTTTGCTGTGTTAACCAGCAAGTCTCTAATTGTGTCTTTATGTCTCAGCTGAGCTGCTGGTGTACAATGAGCTTTTTAGATAAAAACATCTGCCTGCTGTAGCAGTTGCAGACAGCCTAGAAATTAGCTGAAAGAGGCGAAAACTCGGTGACTAGCAGCAGAGTCAGGTGATAAATACCTTTAGGTGCAACACTGTAAGTTATCCCTTTTCACATTGTTACATTGGTTTCACAGGGCGGCTGTGGCTGAGGGGTAGAGTGGTCGTCCTCCAACCTGAAGGTCGGGGGTTCGACCCCCAGTCTGAACCATCTGCATGCCGAAGTGTCCTTGGGCAAGATACTGAACCCTAAATAGCCCCCCATAGAATAACAAAGTGCTGCAAGTAGATGCACTGTATGAATGTGTGAATGGGTGAATGTGAAACTGTACTGTAAAGCGCTTTGAGTGGTCTTCATCAGACTAGAAAAGCGCTATACAAATCCATTTACCATTTACTTTGTCATTTGATACTCATTAATGTATCAAATGACCAAGCACCATGTATAACAACATATGGCATATTTATCAATCAATAAAATTTTAGTTGCATAGCCCATATTCACAAATCACAATTCGTCTCATAGGGCTTTAACATGGTGTGACATCCTTTGTCCTTAACCCTCAGCAAGAGTAAGGAAAAACTACTAAAAACCCTTTTAACAGGTTAAAATACGTAGAAACCTCAGAGAGCGCCACATGTGAGGGATCCCTCTCCCAGGACGGACAGAAGTGCAATAGATGTCAAGTGTAGGAAAACATCATCAGGAATTAAAGTTTTTAGCAGCATGGATGAGGGTAATCATTTTGAAGGATAACTTCAATACTATATATCAAGCAGTCCTGCTGCAATCACAGTCAATGGTCAGCAACCAGCAAGATCATGATCCACCATCAAGATTGGATCCACTATAGTCCACAGTCATTGTCCACTGCCGCTTATTAGGATCCATCATCAGCCGCCGCCTCGGTCCTGGTCCACCGCCATCCAATGCCAACGTGACAAAGGATCCGCCATTACCACTACGAGCAGCCCGCACGATATTGAATCCACCAAACTGGATCCACCATTGCGACCTCTGATGCGCGATCCACAAATCGTAATCCATGGTGCGGCCACAGCTGTGGCCCTGCATCTGCAGGCGCTAAGGCACAGGGACTCCGGGGAAGGGGTCAAGTTAGAAACATGTACTGATGAGATATGAATTACTTTGATGTGATAAGGATAGAGAAGAGGAAGGAGAAGCTGGATGTATGTGCTAATAAGTGCTCCTAGACAGTATTGCACTATGGTGCTGCTGCTGTGAAAACAAACCCATATATATAATCACCTATGAAGGATAATGTGAATGTGACACAACAATAGAAATGTCAAAGAAAAAACATGAGTTTCTCAAGACAGTTCTAATGAGGAAGTATTCAGTGGTGCATGATGGATGTGTGTTATATATAACATCAGCTGTATTCATTGTTGTTGGCCCTTTCATCAACCAGCTGTGGTGCTCCGTCCTTGCCATCACAGATAAAGATCGTTATCGTGCGCTTGTTGATCAGAGCTTATTGGAGATTTCAACACTGACGCAGTTCGTGCTGCAGAAGCCGGCGAGATCAGTGTGGTGTCAACAGTTTATGAAGCTGGGTCTCAGCAATAATCTGACCCTTCTTTATTGTAAGTCACAGACCCATAGCTAATGGGATCCTGGCTATCAGAGGATTATAATGATCTAGCTCCCTTTGCACACCAGCACTGCCATTTTATATACATTCTTTATCAATTTGACAAACACTTTGTCAGCAGCAGTTGATAATGTGCCTCCCAGAACCCCCCTTGAAAAAAATCTGAACTACAGTATAAGGAACATAATATGATTAATAGTGAGAAAAGTAAGGGGATTTGAGATGTCAGAGTTTTTCTTCTCTTTGAAGATAGTCTCATCACCGAGAGTATTGCTTTGTGGAATGCTTCAGAGGATTGCCGTCCATTACACTTTCCCCGACGATGACAGGGGATTAGTCCAAATGACAGGCAGTGCGACAGGCAGGGGGTCGCCTGCAGTCTGGACAATTTATTTCTTGATTACCCATCCAGTCGTGAGTTGAATAATAACAGGGTGCTTCATCAGCAACATTGCTATATGACTGAGGAATGATGAGGCTTTTGAACAAAGAAACGAGCTTATACACTTCACTTGTATGAGGTCCTCTATTCAGTCAATCATTTCATATCATAGTTAATGATACGCCAGTGTTGGATATGATGACAACGTGCGGGTGTGTGAGAACGTACTCAGAGATGGAGCTCACTCAATCACACTGTGTCCTTTAAGATACCGTAGAAGAAGGTCATGCCTCCTGCCCTGTTGAATTTGATTTTCACAACGCATCCCTTACAGCTGGTCAGAGCTATGAAGATGAAGCCAGGCGTGAGGGACCGAACTGACCTCTCTCTCACGTGAGTCCTCTCGCTCCATTATCAAGCTGATGGTTCGTCTTGCTCGCTTACGTGTTTGAATCTTTTTTAAGTCAATGAATGCAGCGATGAGTGAAGGGAAGCAGGAGGCAGCGGCTGGAGATGGAGGCACAGTGGCACACTGGGATGCTCAATGAGAATTAGGTCATTACCCGGGGCCAGTTCAATAGATGACTAGAAGACAGTGCCAAAAACTGGGCCGGCCCCCTTCTTCTCCGATGCCACTGCTGCAAACCCTCATAGTCCTTATTGAGATTTCCTTGATGGTCCCTACTGAGTGTGCACCAGAGACACTTTAAAGGGTCACATTTTACTCAGCAATTTTCTTTGGGAGAATGTTCAGCTATCAGCTCACAGGTCAGAGCCCAAAGGAAATTACAACTCTTTTGTGGTGTATTTATTGTAATTATCTAGCGTTTTTCACTTTTCAACTTCTTTTGGATGTCATCTACACATTCATCACCATGGCAACAGTCTCTTTATGCCAGAACATTCCAGGAAGTCAAATGTCAGCTTCCGAAGCTGTTAGAGCAATAGGAGAGCATCAACCACTTTCTTCTTTCTACCAGATAAACAGTTTAGTTTAAAGAGCAGTGAACAGTGTGTTTAGGTGACTGAAGCCATTTTTCTTGCCTCCATTCACTAATTTAGTCAATTTAGAGAGACATGTCTCTTGATTCTCTGTGTGCCTTTTCTCTAACACTACATCTGTGATGTATTTTTCTTGAACATAGGTTTGAGAAGAGAAGTAGCAGATCCTAGTAGTGTCTGTGTTGTGCTCCATCCTGCCGTCATCACTACTCTATGCACGGCCCCTCTCTTTACATGCTGACCTTGTGTCGTAATTAGGGCTGGGTAAGTTAACTTGTTTTAATCGAGTTAACTCATCACTTATTTAACTCAGACAATTATTTTATCTCGCATTAACTCAGGTTTGATTATTTATTGTTTTATTGTGAAAGTCAGGCTTTTATTTTGTGAAAGTCTGTTGCTGACTGCTGCGGAACCGGAAAAAAGAAAATAATTGGCGGATAAACAACCATGGATAAGGGTACGGAGCTTTTACATGGCCATTTTCATTTTAAAGTTCTTCCAGACGGCGGAGTCGACTGAACCAAAGTAATTTGTAGCCACTGCCAAGGTGAATTTTCTTATCACCGGAGTACTTCCAGTCTAAAATATCACCTAAATGCAAAACACACAGTTGATATCAGCAAATCACTCAACGAAACAGCAAGGCTTCGGCAGACTACGTTAGACGCAGGGAGGAGTATACATTTTTCATAACGAAGAGGATAACATTAATGCCCTGGCAGTGGCATTGAGCTTAAATTTTGTATTTGCTTTGATAACATTGTTAAGTTGAGATTTACACTGAATATTTTATTTAACTGCTACTGTATTAAATGCTGATGTTAAAAGTGTTTGCACAACAAATGTTATGGCACTTTCGTTCATATGGCAGAACATTGAAAATAAAATTGCGCTACACACTACTCTTTAATTCATTATTGGATTTTGCATATACAAATGCGATTAATCGTGATTAATCAGGGAAATCATGCGATTAATCGCGATTAAAACTTTTAATCGTTGCCCAGCCCTAGTCGTAATAGATTTTTCATGGAAACCTCATAAAGAGTTTCAGCACAGCAAGTATATTCTGCAAGTAACAGATGACATAGCATACTGATATTTTCTAAGAATACACAGTTGGCATTCTGTGCATTTCAGGCTGCACTGGACTGTTGTTTCTTGCCACACCAGAAGGCAAAGACCATTATCAATTAACATTTTAATACTTAAGTTGAATTTAGTTTTAGAGTTGGTGTACTGATGAACTTTTTTTCGTTACATGATAGTCTCTTGTTACTCTTGATTATTGTTAGGTTGATTGGTTAAAAGCCTTTTTCAGAACAGACACAGCTGTTGCTGATGACATTAGCTGTGTCTCATCCTGGGTCTGCATCCTTCTGAGGCTGCATTTGAAGACAACTTGCGTCACAGTGGCCTGGCTGTCCCAACTAGAAGGCTCCTTCCAATGCGGCTGACAAATGCGTCTGTCCATCCCTGAGAAACAATGGGTCCAACAGGTGCATCCTTCTCGGGCCAACCTTTCAACAAGACTTCCAATGCTCAAGTATCAGGGTTCAGTTTAAACAAACAGAGAACACATGTTAAAAAACCAAGGAGCATAAAAACGTTCTCATCCTGTCCAACTGCAGCTCTGTTGCTAGGCGACAGCAGTAAGGGCGTGAGAAGGTGGTGACGCTGATCACGGACACCCGCTGTAGACCAGACCATCCAGTCTAAGCGATCCATGAAGAGAGCCTTCTTTGTGAGCCACTACAACTGCATCCTTCGTAGGAGGCGGCCGCTAAATTGGGACAAAGCTATTAAAAAGAACTTCATTCTGATCATGTTTTCCAGTAAGACATGACAGTGTGACGTCGCCTCATCATATGATGTGATCATCATTTTAGTTTAGCCATGTTTTGGCCGAGAGTGAAATTAATGTAATCTATTGCTTTAGTGTTAATAACATCACATTAACCTTTAGAGAATGTAAAAACCTTGTCTTGTATACATTATAAATAGCTTTCTCAGAGATGCAGGACAAGTCAGTAATCGGGTTACCCTAATCCATGCCTTCACCAGTGTATCAGAATGCTAAATGAAAGCTTAGTTGAACGACAAAGCTTTGAAATTCACCAATCTGAAGGATTAGATGACTTTCAAGAATCCGACATTTTGAGCGCAGGGATACAGCATCTGCAAATGTGGACATCATCTTAGTCTCATGAAGAATATTATATAAAAACACTGACACCAGGGGAATGTGGATGGAAAAACCAGAGAGAAAAAGACATAAAAGATGTGCCTTTTGCTGACTTTGTTGTTCCAAAAATAAGTAGTAAGGTGAAGTATCCACGGGATGGCTTCTTCTAATGACTAGCAGCACTGCTTGTTAGCTGGTCTGAAATACTGTTTCATTTTTTCATTTCTATCTTTCCCTAGAGAATGAAAACTCAAATTGCTCTCCCGAGGGACATCATATGTGCCCACAATGTATACTTTATTATATTAAAATGCAGTTTAGCAACAAGACCATGAAATTCAAGAGAGGTAAAAATAGTCATGTGTGCAATGACACAAGCTTCTTTCATATTCAGCCAACCATCAGACATCTTTTCTGGCGGTAGATATCATGCCCAAAGTGTTCAGAATTTACAGCATGAGTTTTACTATCACTCATCTCTCTGTTATCTTTTAAGACATTCAAGTGGTGGCTTTGTACAGGGTACAGATTTTGCAAGTATAGCCTTGGGCTGATAAGATGTGCTTTTTTGTCCTGATTTTCATTTTTGGGAGGGTTGGCTATGGAAGTAGAGAGAGTCATCCACTAAAGGGGTTGGTGGTTCGATCGTCCTGTCCATATTCCAAGGTGTACTTCAGCAAGATACTGAACCACAAAATGTCCCTGCAGGCTGTGCCAGCAGTGTGTAACAGAAGAAGCAAAGCTTATAGTGGCATTATTTGAATGTGCGTGTGTGAATTTGGCTTGTGCTGTAATATGCTTTAAATGTTCAATATGACTAGAAACGCACCATATATAAATACAGTTAATTTACATTTCACTGTTATATGTCAAGAACGCAGGCTTATAAAAGGTTCTGAAAAACTGAACATGTCATATCGGAGTTACATTATTATCCGTTTGTTTAAAGCAGTATTTTTTACCATGATTTGCAGTGGCCATTGTTTTTACTCTTGAGTTAGTGTATCTGCTTTTTCAGATTCTATATATAAAGTCAGAAAAAAGAGGGGAGACATTTATTTAAGGTAAAATCCTCTAGATATACATTACGAACTATTTACCCATGAACAAAGTATGCTATACAATGAACTAAGCAATGTTTAAGGTTAGATAGTGTTTGTTTGAATTTGTGATTAATAATAACATGGGGATGTAGACATATAAACACATATGTGATATCATCCGTATGTACCTGTCATCTTCACGCAAGAACCAGAACATTTTCATTTCAGCCGAGAGGTGCCAAGGAGGATCAAGGAAGTCGAGACACCTATCAATCAAGAGAGTGTACTTTAAAAAACACTTACTACATGTGCCCTTCACATATTGACCCACCCCCATAGCCCGCCTCCCTCACTGCTCTGTGAGACTGTTGAGCCCCTGTGTCCCTCGATCTTCCTCCCTGCAACCAGACATGTTTCAGTGGGATTTTTCACCCGTCTGTCTCGTAGGCTTCGACTTGAATCAATAAAGCCATCTACCCCAGTGTCTTCCATTTCATGCCCAAAGAGCCAAACTTCACAGGGGTGGAGTTGATAACAGTGCAATGGAAGTGAACTGTTGTCATATAACACTGTCGTCGAGGATCTTAATATATGACTTAACATCACCAGAACATGCATATAAATTACTAACTGATAAAGTAATTAAAGGGATAGTCCGAAAAAGGAAAATTCACTCATTATCCACTCACCACTATGCCAATGAAGGGGTGGGGGAAGTGTTTGAGTGAACAAAACGTTTCAGGACTTTCAGGGGTTTACATGTTTTTAGCCGAAATTTCCTCTGATATCCTCTTCTGGAGGCACGCACACATCGGAAACACCGCACACACTAGTTACAAACTCGCGCCGCTTTGATTCGATGTCGGGGCTTCCAGACACTTGGATGATATAAGAAGTTAAATGTTTCACTTTAACTCAGTAGGTGTAGTAGTAGGTGCAGTAACAGTTTCTGTAATGGCAGAGTCTTATGGCCATTAAAGGAACCACAGCTTAATTTGCTTCCACATTCAGCCTTAGAGTTTACCACCCTTTCTAAAACTGAATATGACACACACTCAATGTGTATAGCGTCGGTGCGTGTGTATTATTCAGATGTTACCATATGTGAAATACTATATACATGCAAGACATATTTCTAACAGTGTGTGTGTGGTTGCCTTTCGTTGACTGACAACTTACCTACTACTGTCTGAGCTGAAGCAAAGCCCAACCATCTGGCGGCGAAGGCAGATTAAAACAAACATGATGATTTGCAGCTACTACTTGACCCAGTTCCTCCAGGTCTCCCACAGTTTCTTGTCCTCCTGCCAGATGTTAAACACACCTCCTGTCATTTATCACACAATGGTGAAACACTCAGTTCTGTAAGGCACAAATACCTCATCTATGTACTCCCTTAATTTAGAAAAATGCCTGAGGTCACAAATTAGCTACAGTCGCACATGTTAGAATAATGATGAAGCAAGGTTAGAGACGAGTCATAAATGCATGGTCTCCGGGGAGCGGGGTCACGGGTCTGCAAACTTGGAATTGAAACCACCGTTATATTTTCTCTGGGCAGAAAAACATACAAGTTAAAGGAGAGGTGAGACAGAGAGAGAAGAAATGACTAAGACTGGGTCAGAAAGTTTCTGTTCCATAAGGCATCATGCAAGGGTGACCACACATAACCTTGGCTGCGGTACACGCTGTACCATTCATTTAATAAAGTCTCAGTAACATCCAATAACTTGGAAAAACTGTGGTTGAGGCAGGAAAAGATTATTTTCTTGGTTAAATATAAATATCACATTTTGTCTTAGGACATTGTGATCTCTTTGTGTTGCGTACACATAACCATGTTTGAAACCAACCATAACCTTTATTTGAAAATCAAATATTTGATCATATTTTCAGTCCAACTGATACTAGACTTTTGATATTTAAATTCTAATAAGGTCCAACATTCACTTTCCCTTTAACCCTGTTTCGAGCCTACACCAAGAATCAGGTGGCTCTGCAGTTGATTAAATACTAGACTTTGTTCACTAGCCAGCCTCTAACTTTGTGTGTCTGTGTTTCAGGACTGGGCAGGTAGTGTGCAGGGGGGTTATTTGCTGGAAACAGTGGCCGATTGTTTCTGTCTGTTTTTCCTCTGATCAGTGCCTGGTTTTGGGATGTCTCCCTGGAGACTTAACATCTTTTGATGCTTAGCAATAAATGGGAAACACTGCTGCTTTGGTGATTTTGACGCTTGTTTTTGTCCTACAACTGCACACGTCCATAATAATGATGACATGATTGGCCAGTGTCAGCTTCTCAGTGGGCTATATCTGAAGCTGTGTTTCCTTTTGGTAATGTTTAAGCTAATTGTTTTTTTCTTGTGGTAGAATACTGTAAAATAAATTACAGATTCTTTTAAAGTTTAGTTTATGGGAAGCTCAAGGTTACAGGTCGTTAAGCTCCCGTTGTGGAAAGGAACCAAAGGAACCAGGAGGCTTCCTCTGTTTCTGGCTTTAATCACACTCCCTGTGTCCAAACTGAGAGTTATGTTCAGCCTGGTAACCTGAGGATGATGGCCTCCCTGGGGCCTCACAACTCCTTCCTTGGGCTTTCCGCTCAGGCTTGATGGCTGAAGTCTTCTTTTTGCACTCTCTGGCAGGTGGGCGCACTGAATGAGAAAACCATCTGCCACGGAGACAGACATTAGGTAGACAAGCAAACACTGACATGAGGTGTAACAGAGGGGGGGATTGTCTCAGGGCTTCTCAGGTAATAGAATCGGAGGTGATTATTTCCACTATGACATTAACAATTGACCAATACATGCTACTTGTTTAATTTTTTTGGGTCTGCTTACGGTCAAGTCAATGTTGAACAAAGGCATCATGACTAAACCAGATGTTGTGTTTGTTGGATGGTTAATCTGTTGAGTAGGTTAAACACAAAGAGGAAGACATAAATTTAAGCAGAGAGAAACATGTCATGCACTCTTCATAGGTTTATGACATAATATTTTGAAACAAAGGCATACTATTAAGTGAGTGAGAGGAAAGTTTCAATGTTCCTGGTCTCTGTTGGGAGAGGAAAGAATGAGTTGGTAGATATGAGCTGTGGTTGGTGGTTAGACGTGTCTACTCTTTGTGACTCAGACTGTGCAGTGACATCACCATCTTTATGGAGTGAGTTAGAACAGAGCGGCTGAGGCCGGTGTACCATGCAACTTGGGCCGAGCAGACTAGAAGCCTGAGGATCGTATTACCTGATGAAAGATTGAATACAGGAGAGAAAAAGCCAGACAGGTTTATCATTTCCAAAGATTGACCTAATTCCCCAGTCTGACGCCGTTGCCACGACAACAACACTTTTGTTTTTCTGTGTTTTGATGGACTCGCTGGAGGTCGTCTCATACAGTTCAATCTCATTGAGTGACTCAGTTTTCACAGCACAATTAAACATCATTGACTGTACACACAGTAGCACAGTGTGAATGATAGGAATGTGATCTTCTGGTTAAATGTGGACTAGTTGGGAACAGAAGAGAATATATGATATGAATTTGATATGATTCTCATGCTTTATTATTTAACTGTTTGACTTTTGAAATTTTACTACTAATTAACCATATAATAATTTCTATTATAACGTATATAGTATTTAGTAAAGATGTTTGGCCACGCGGTCCAAAGTAAAGAGTGCAATGCTAGCTCTGGTAACAGGGTATCGTGTTCCACCTTGTCTTTATATGCATGTCTGTGTTTGTACAAAATAACAAAAAAACTAAAAAACTTCTGTTTGGTACTTGTTTTGGACGTTTGCATGCGTGTATCTAGTTGTCATTATTCAGAATAATGTTCCTGTCGGTATGATTGCACAGTTACACATACTTGCACATACAAAGTTCACCAAGTTGAACTCCACATGATTCCATGATGCAGATTTGCTTCATCACAGAGACCAAATATGTTTCTCTCCCCCTCACTCATTACAGAGGGAGGCGAAGGTTCGCTGCTGTTTTTGGCCCTGCCGCAAACACTACTGCACATGTGGTCCGAATCAATCCATCAACCCTATGGACTCTCCAGTGAAGAACAGCTCAAACACCACCTCAAAGTATTGAGTGACCTTTATGTTAGTTAGGCCTCGGCAGATTTTATAACCAGAGTTTATACCTTTTGTTAACTGCCTGTCTGCCTCAATGAAACCTGTTGCTTCTTGTGCTCAAGATCTTCTAATGCCTTCCATCTGCCAGCCACACTCGCATACAAGCCCTCACTGCCCAGAGCAGTTCAGCCACTCAGCCTCACTCTGCCCTAAGCTCATAGTACTGCAGGAACGATCTCTTTGTACCTTAAATCTGAGTAAACCCAGTTTGTCAGCAGCCTCAGTTTGCACATATGCTTTGTCAGCACACTGCCCTGTTGTGGATAAATTCTTATTTTACTCAACATTTTGTGTACATTGTATTCAGCCATTGTTGTCAGATATCTGAGGAATATCTGAGGCTTATATAGATTGAAAAATAACTTATGGTCATATGGTAGGAATAACTTAATTAAGACATCACGTCGGAAAAATTACATCATAGAGTGTATGATGCATTAACTTTTGCAACCAACAAAACCTACAATCTATCTTATTAACCACTTGTTCCTCACTATATGGTAAGAATCAGGTCATGATGACATGATTTGAAAATTCATTATAACAATATTAAAAGGTTAGCATTGTCTGATAGGGGAGTATAGAGTGTGCACGCTGGTTATGCATCACCCTTTAATGCTTTTCATTTCAACTATGACTTCAAACAATATTCACATCCTGTATATAATAAACAAGTTTTTGGTCACTGTAATTAATTACACTGTGAGTCACACCCCTTTCTGGCTGTCTGTGTGTGATAAATACCAACATGTCAAAAAACAATCAAACGATGCATTTAAACTCAAGCTGAAGCTAATACATCAGTACTCTGAATTAGACTCATCAGGTTTATTTGTTCTGTCACATGAAGGTTTTTTGCAGGTTTTGTGTCATGTAGCTATCAATATGTATCCCTCGACTATGTTCCAGCAGGAATATCTGTTCTCAAACAGAAACTTTCATTATATATACAATAACTTTGAAAAATACTTACTCTGCTTTTGTAAAAGACGGCGCTCTTTCGGGATTTCAATGTCAAAACAGAAATATCTCAACAAGTATTGGACAGATTGTCACAGAATTTCAATGCGGCAGAGAGGATGACTCATAATGACTTTTATCATTCCCTTACTTTTCCTCTTGTGCTACCAGTAAGTCAAACCATTTCAATCTACAAGACATTTTTGTACTGAAAATAAATCATGAATAATACTGATATTTGTGATCCTCCTATATAAGGCCACTATTAGGTTGGTGTTTGTGGTTCAGAATCAGATAACTTGACAACTGTTAAACCACTTATTTTGTTCAAGCTTTCATGGTTGGTGATAGTTGCTAGCATGCCTAAAGGCTGTGGCTATACTTTCTGATTTTTAAAGTGAATCTGCATTGGGGTTAGCTCACTTCATGTCTAGTAGGTAAAAGAAGGACTGAAATAATTGCAGGGACATGCAACACTTTTAAATTATAAACTGCATGTGAATATTACAAAATCTAATCTAAACTATCAACACATATTTTGGGATCATAGTGGCTAAGGCATCCAGCACCACACTTTCTTTCCATTATAATTGGTTGCTGGAAACATCTACCATGAAAATGAAGCCAAGTGTGTGTTTAAGAAAACTGTGCTTATTCTTCTCAAGCTCCAACCAGCAGAGCTTTGATGTTGAGAATACAAACCTCAGGGGACTACAGCTTAAGACGAGACAGTTTCCTCTGTCCCACTAACCTAAATTTGCAAAAAAACTTCTTTTCTATATTTAGAAAAAATTCACTTTCATTTGCAATGTTAATGAACAGATCAACCCCCCACATCCCATCAATTCCTTTCAGGTATATGCTTTTCTTTGTTGTGCACCGTAAATATATCTTGTTGACTTCTAGATGTACTGTGATATTTGCTTTATTTCTAATAAATCAGAAAAGCAGACAGTTAATTGTGGATGGCATACTCACAAATCAAATCATTGAGTGATGAAGTGTAGGTGGTCTAATGGAACAAAGAATAATTACCTCATGCTGTCTTTCATTCAGGATCACTTAGAATTAGTCATATTTAATGGAAGTGATTGAGTAAAGCTATTAATCTCACAATGACATGAGTATAGCTTTGTAGAACCTGACAGGTATTGAGAAAGGCAAAGAAATTAGGTGCTTTTTTAAAATCATTAATAACCAATAATGCACCCTCTCATACTCCCTGTGCTGAGAAATAGAGCAAATCAACTACATGCATGGATGGATTTCTAAATGGGCACAACAGGCACATGCCCCTGGGCTCAAAGGGTTAAAGGACCGATGGACCTGAGCCTCTGTTTGGAGGTAGTGCTCCTTTTGTTGGAAAGACCAACAAAAAATGGTTGACAAAAATGATGAAAGTCAAAAAAAGACAACAGAGACACAAAATGAATATGACTGGATACAAAACAACTACACAGGCAAAACAAAAATAGACCATGATTGAATTCTGCCCTTTTGTTTTTTTTCACAAGAAACAAAAGTGTTATCTATGAATGAGAATGATATCTCTTAAGTCAGCAAAGACAGCTGAGAAGTGAAGAAACAAAATGTCAATAATCATCATTTTAACCTCCTTTATTATCCTTTAGTTGAGCCTGTTCAGGCTGGAATTCCAATTGGCAACAGATAGACATTTGATGCAATCTATTGTCCTTCATTAATTTGAATGAGATTCTGAAATAATTGTCCTCTATGATCGTCTGCAACTTCTCATTTCTTCTTTCTACACACTAAGAAGCGAATAGTAGCTTCTTCTCAATAAAATTCCATCTTAACTTGAAATGGAGAAAACTATAAGAAAAAAAACATTCATTCTGTATTGCAATGTTTCTGTTAGCTGGTTGAATAGCTCCACTACATGTTCAAGTTTACTTTCATTACCACACAAATAATTGACATTCATGCAGGGAAACAAGATACATTTCCTAATGGGCCACTGCAGCACACCACATACTGTAGTCGACAGGGTAAGAACTGCTAGCCCCCAACATCTAAGCTATAAAACTGTAATTGTTTCCCAAACTTTTAACTGAAGAGCAGCTTTAATCAATATTTTTAAATCAACACTGAGTCCCGACTACATGTGAGAGGGTTCACTATAACTGATAAATCGAGGATGACTTGTCATCTCTCCAGTGCCCAGTAGAGTTTTTGAGTGGTTAAAGCGATAGTTAACCGAAAAATGAAAATTCACTCTATTCAAATTCCATTAAGCAGAATCCAATACAATTGAAGTCAAAGGTGAGTCCTTCTTTAGATGTAATACAATTTTGACTCGAAATGGCGTAATTTACACTGTGTTTTAAGCCTAAATGTTAACCAGAAGTGGCTTAGCTAGCGGACGTTAGCATGTCCGACGGTCCCTAAACGAACCTCTACGAGAAATCAGGGGACATTTAGGCTAAAAACACGGTGTAAATGCCACGTTTCGAGTCGAATATGAATGTCAGGGCTTGCGGACACTTTGGATAACCTCACACAAGCAGTATGGAGGCTTGTTATGTTTTTTTCTGCTGTTATATTATGTCTGAAGCTTTGGTCACCAGCTACTTCAGTTGTATTGCATTCTGCTCTAACACTGTTTACCCTTGAAACTCCAGAAGTGTATAGTGGACTCAAACAATTCACCCACTCCTCCATCAGCATAGCTGTGAGTACATAATGAGTGAATTTGAGTAAACTTTACCTTTAAGCCTCTTTTTAAATAGCAAATGGCCCCAAAGTCTTGTCCATAACTTATAGATTATCTATAGTCACATGCAGAATCTGTTTATAAACATTACTTACATGACCAGCAGCCAATTGCTCATGTTGACACATTACTTGGCCAAGTCAGTAATCACATTCTGTAACTGTCTTGATTTGTGTGATGATGTAAATACTTTCATTTCATAGATTTCCGATGCCATGTTCTGATTCAGACACTTTTCCTTTTTACAAAAAGTGGTCAAATGAGTAAATACTGAACACTGGGACAAAATAGAATGGGCCCAAGAACATTTGTATTGGTCTTAAAAAATTAGATTAATGATTGTGAGGATGATAAAAGAAAACCTGGATTAATAAAACCATAATATCCATCTCTGGTGTGGAAAAGTCTGCTTACAGGTGGGAGATTGACAACGTGACCTGGTGCAATGACAATAACTTTGAGCCAACACTTTCAAAAAAAGTTGAGATGACTTTGGACTTCCCGTGCCAAATAACGGAGTAACTGTACTTTGCACAATCCAGTGTGTAGCGTTTGCACAATCCCTCCCCTGGCTCTTATAGTATTTTTTATATTAAATTTTTGTTTCCTATTTTTAATATTTTTTATATTTACACTTGCACAAATAGACCACAGCAAATTCCTTGTATGTGTTAGGCTGCTTGGCAATAAAACCCATTTCTGATTCTTTCTCCTCATTTCCTGTCTGTCTCAACACATCATCATCATCACCTTTCCGATTGAATAGTACATTAATTATTTATCCTGAGTCCAACTGTATTGCTGCTAGCAATTTGCCCTCTGGGATCTTAGTTATTACTTTGGTGAAAACAATAACCAACATAATCAATGGTTTGAGCCATGATAAAACTGATATTAAAAACTAAACTGCAATAGACCATAGTTTAGGGGAACGAAATGCAGTTCTGGCATAAAGTGACATGATGTCAGCACTTTATATCCAGACATACTTGTGTTAGTCTTAAAAGTCTCTTATAATCTGAGCCATACTCTTTGTAAAACCTTTATAGATGCTTTGTGCAGCTTCTTTCAAGTTTACGCTTGTGCTTCAAATGTTTTCACACATGGTATTGATAAACTATGGCCTTGTTCACACCTGGCTACTAAGTGTGAATGGGGTAAATATAGGCGTGAATGCGCCCATTACACAACTAGGACACATCTGGATCACATGTCTCTAATTCACAGATATAGTATACAGAATTCTAATTTGATGCAAATGTATTCTTTACTACATTAAAGGACCAGCTTGTTGTTGAGTGCTGCGTGGAAAAGCAAAGTAACTGAGCTGATCTTCAGATGTCAAATAAGTAGGACAAGTTTCTGAGGATGGTTCTCGACACAGTCCCTTCTTTTAGCACAGAGGTATATTATTTATGTTTAGCAGTGGTTGCAGAAATAGAGGATGTACTGTAATTTATGTCAAATTTTGGAGATAAATCAGAGTACATAACATAGATTGTAAGTCTTTCTGTCAAATTTCCATATAATCAAAACTGAATTGCAGTATCGAATTTGGTGTGATTAGGACATGATTTCTTTCATGTTAATAAAATCGGAATAAACAGGCGCCAGTGCTCTGTAGCAGCTGCGGCTGGGACTCTGTGACATTGTGAATCATGACAATGGCTCATTCATGTTAACAACAATGTCAGAGAGCTGATTCCCCACTTTGAGTCCAGCTTCACTGAACTTTGTTAAACAGGTGATCAGCTCTTTGTGTAGCACCGCTGGTGAAGCTTCAAGGTTCTGTGTACTGAGTCCAGCAGCAGTTCTTTACTACAAATCTTTTTGTTTAGGGTTTCAGATGAGAGCTGAAACCAGCATTACCACAAGACAAGCAAACAGCCCATTCCATACAGGCAGGTTGATTAGTTTGGGCGAGGATAGCAATACAGTACTAGGGTTGAGAGGCAAAGCATGCTGGCCCTTAGACATTTTCTGCATAGTGGAGGACATATCAGGATGGATTTCCCGTCTTAGTGCGGCCCACGGATATTCTGAGGTCCTACATTTGTTTTTTATAAATTCAATCTTGTTACAGGCTGTACACACAGAGGACTTTATTTATGAACTAATGGTGCGTAGCTCAATTCCAGTCAAAGGCACAGAACAAGGACGCAGAGTCTGACTTTTAAATTTATCGCCAGGGGCGTGTGGTGTATGTGTGCTGCGGATGGAAATGGGAAAAATACATTTTCACCAGGTGTTGTATGCCCTGACATCAGTCATGATTGATAAAATCACCTTTATTCCTTTCCATTAAAAGCAGCGCATGAAAACCACAGTTATCTGACAACTTCAAAATGCAAGACAAAAGCAGACAGGACACCATATCATTTTTTCCCAGGGTAAATAGTGTCCTTGTGTGGCAGGTGCAAAACTGCCATAAGACAATATAGGATACCTTTCATAAACTGAGGTCTAAATAATTTGGGTTGTTAAGAAACATATGCCATATATAGACCAGTTCAAATGGAAAATATCCAAGCAGAACTCACAGGCAAACCACAGGGAGAGTCTGATTGAGAAGGTGCCATCCCGCATTCAACCCCAATCACACAGTATGTGGCTGTGTCAACAATCCCCAGCACGTTGACAGTTGATGCTGGATGGATCATTTACCCCACAGCCACATGTGTATACACTATACTGTAATTAAAATGACGAATGTTGGATGGTTTTATTTCCTACAGAGGGAACGTGTATGTGTCAGACTGACATTCTGAAGGAATTTATAAGCTTTTGAATATGATCCGTTCATGTGTGCATTGCTCCGTAAAGCTACTGAAACTGGATATGTCTTTGTGCCTCGTTTCTGCTTGAATGTTACTGACACATTTACTGCACTTTTCTTTGCAGCTATAGGCGCTGTAATCTCCTCTAAATTCAACCCTGTCTCCCAAGAATTATATTTATTTTCAACTAAAATGCTATACTTCTCAATACCACACTGAAGATTTCACTGTTATTCTATATCATTTTTAATGCAATATCCTCCACAGTTAACTGCTCACGTTGCTATTGTTACTTATCTCTATGCCCGTTCTAAACCTGCCTGGAATGGCCTGTTCTCTTTTCTTGTGTTATTGCTCCAGAGCTACTTCAGAATTATTCGTTGTCATTAGTAAGTCCTCCAGTTCTACAATATACTGTCACTTGTTATTACTTGTGTGCTAGATGTTGTGTGCAGAGCTTTTATACATTCTATGGTACAAAGTGAATTTAGCAAATTTTGTGTTTATCCTTCCTGGTTGATCTGCGATGAAGATTTTATTGTTATTGATTTTCCTCAATTGAAACTCAATTCACTTGAATACTGTTCACGTATGTGGTTTATATAAGTTTAAATGATTTATCTAACTGCTGTTGTTTTTTCATACATTGCATGTCAGCCAATTCAGAGGTCTGATCGATCCTCAGAGCTAAGTTTACAACTTTTCAAAATAAGAGGTCTGTATTTCAGCTCGGTTTAAAGCATTGCAGCAACAAATGAAAATGATGTCTTAACTTTGAAAATAATAAAATTATCGTAAATGAACTGGTGGTGATCTTTGACCCGTGGTTTGATCATTTCTGACCGGTGCTGTAGTTTAGAGACTAAAACAAGCATGCTATACACAACATAAACTGTATAGACATTTGGACAACACGTCTCCACTTGCTCCCACTATCCAGAAATCAAATCGAATTGTGCCGATGGCCTCAGTGCGCAGTCCTGATTGGGATGGAGCTGCGGTTTTGAGGATTCTGCCGATAGATGCACTTGAGTTAAAAAATAAAATTTAAACCTAACTCACTGGAAACATATCTAATTAGACATCAGCTATACCTAAACCAGCATTGAAAAAATATAATTTAAAGGTTCAGTGTGTAGAATTTAGTGACATCTAGTGATGAAGTTGCATGTTGCAACTGAATAACCCTCACCTCACCCTTCCTTTCCAAACATTAAAAAGAACCTGTGGTAGCCTTTAGTTGTTATAAAAACTCCACTTTGTCCAGTTTGGACGACTGTGACAACATGGCAGCCTCCAAAGAGAGGACCAGCTCCTGATTTACAAATAAAGAATTTATATATAAAGGACCCATTTTAAGGTAAAGAAAACCACAATTTGTTGGACATGCTACGACATATAATGTCTCTCTTAATTTGAATTTAGTGTATGTAAGCGTGTTGATTATAGATGGTGAAGTTAAGTGAACATGAACTTCAGCACAAAATGGGACTAGATAACATCTTTTCACTTGCAATAACCCATGTTGGCCACATAACATTGAAATATCAGCGTTTAAGTTGATTGGGCAAACTTTTATACAGAGCACCAAAGTTGACATGGGCAAATTTAAGTTTCTGGTGCTCACCAGAAGGTATTGTGTGTGGATGTGACATCTGTCTGACCATAGTGCATTCCAGCTTATTATGTTTCTGTGTGGAAATGTTGTCCCTATGCACAGCTGGCAGTGAGACGAGTGGGCAGGGACCATCTACAAAGTGGAACGCTGAAAACAAATACTGCAAAAAAAATTAATAGCATCACAGCTGTACAGTGTAGAGTCACCCAAATCAAACACTCTTAAACAATCTCCTCCAGGTCAATTCTCACTGAGCAAACTATCTGGCTCCAATTTCAAAGTTAATATTAAATCATTGTATGTGTGTGTGAAGAACAGAACAGGTGTGTAAGGTGACAGTATTATAGGCTTTTTGATCTTTTGAAGATTTACCTTGTAATGGCTCTGGACATAAATGAACCAGTTTAGTCCCTTGTCACATCAAAGAGAAAAAAGCTCTATGAGCTTTATTATGTTCCATGGTGTCAGAAAGGACTGTAGAGGTGATAGGCTTAGGAGACACACGATATGGGTCTCCAACTGTCAAAGGCTACCTTTCAGGGCTTTTTTTCCAAAATGCGGCCAGTGACTCAGGAAGCCTGGCAAGTTTTCAAGGAAAATGTCTGTAGACACTGTAAATTCCACCCAGGTTGTATAACAGGTACAGTTTGACCAGTTTGTCCTGTCAATACAGGTGGTAGAAACACATGCAGAGAGACACACACAGCTATGTGATAGGACCAAAGTGCAGACACACAAGCAGGCTGGGAAAGGGACTTTAATAGAATAAATGATGAACAGCAGGCAGACAGCATGAACAGCAAAGGGAAACACATTGAGACAAGATAAAATGATCAGAAAACTGACTGAGAAAATACAGTCAGTTTAATGACCTTTTTTTCTAACCTAAAACAAGTGCTACTGTATGTGAGCACATAACAAACACTTTGTCAGTGCAGCTTTCTGAATAAATAATGAACAACATAATCTAGATTATCACTGTTGTGTTATCAGAACATGATCCTATCGCTGTTACTTTTCCAACCAAACGTATTTGCAGAACAAAATTAATTGTTAACAACGTCTTTTGTGGGAGGAAGTGTTGTTGTAACATGTTTCCAAATAGTTTAGACTGCTACAGAAGCTGTAAATGCCTGAGCTCTGTGATGTGTAGCTATAATCGCTAAAGAATGAGCACATAGCACTACTCTGAAGCAAAGATACAGGGGACATCTGTCATTCAGATGAGGACCAATGTAGGTCACTGCTCCTCGTGTCTTTGCTGAGCAGGGCCTGATTAAAGCAGCAACCTATGGCCTAAGATCTCTTTCTAGCTGTCACTGCCAAGTTACACAACATATGAATGGTTTTTTTTCTTCTGTCGTGGAGGCTGCGTGATTCAATATCCTTTGTCACCGGGAATCCTCGTTCCACGCGTCTGTGACTCCCGCTTAGAAGAGCAGAGATTGGCTTACTCAACTGCCAGTCAATCATACAGGCGTTGACTCAAGCCCACCATGACACATTCTAAACAGATGGCCAGCCACCACCACACGCGTGCACCCCCACCCAGCCCTCAACCCGGACCCTGTCCCTTGGTAAAAGACCATAAGCTCCTTAAATATTTTTCATGCTTACAGTATCTCTAATTTAGGTCTTTTCAGCAAAGCTATCAATGTCGCATTTTTTGCACGAATAATGGTGCTTTTGACTTTGTTGCTTGTAGGATATCAGCTATCAATGCATTAAATCAGCACAGATAGCGGTGATGCAACAGATGAGAAGTGTGGACATTTGTCTTAATGAGTGCAGATATCTGTGGCTGTGCTTAAGATAATAGCATGCCAGGCGGCTGAGCGATGCGTGTATTTTGGGGCAGGGCGGCGACCCCTGACATCTGGGCCAGCAGGCAACGAGGAGGAGGAGGAGGAGGAGGAGGCTGAGCCAGAGCAGGTGTCTCTGCTGACATCTGCCCTCAGTTCACTGGGGAAACACAAGCACCCTGCAGCTACAGCACTGACAATGCCATTGAAGTGCCCCGGCTCCATTTAAACAAGGTAGACTTTTTCCACTTCTTCTTGTGGCCCTGGGATTATCTGGCTGGATGCAGATTTGTTTCTTTCACAGGATTTGTTACACAGGATTGCTGGTTATGGCTTTTATTCTGTCGGAAATGTTTTCATGCTCTTAACGTAAGATTAAAAATAAGGAAAGATGAGCTGCTCTATCCGCAAAGTATATTGCACAATAGTTAAAAGTCAGCATTGGGAGGCTGAATATTCCAGATAATGTGGTTAACTTTGGTTGTCCTTGATCAATATTCCTTCCTTTTGACTCTGTCTATGTTCCATGTTCATTTTCAATGTGGACATGTGAAAAAAAACATTTTCCTGTTGCGAGTATTCAGAAGACTCGACCCAGATCTCTTACAGACATTAAAGAAAGAAATCTCTGGATGTTCACTCTCATGCAATATTGATGCTGTCATGTTTACTCATCAACCCACTTTCCTCCTGAATCTAATCAAGCTGACAGGACGACCCACAAGACTGTTGATTCAGATACGCTATTGGTCCAAGTTTGCGCTCCATTTAGCCGAGTGCATTTTTAAAGACTTTGTAGTGTAATCAAAGGCTCTGTGAACCCCCTCCTCCCTGACCGATGCTCTGTAGATATGTCAGATGTAGTCTCTCTGTAGCTCGTATACAACTCTGACTGGCTTTCACATCACACGTATGTTTTCTATTATCTGACATCGATCTCGGTGTGTGCTGCTCAAACAATGAATTATAATAGGACAATGATATGATAGTGAGTGTGGAGGTGGTGGCAGGAGGACAATGTGTTGAGACGAATTTATATTGACCTGAAGATAAAGGAGGTGGGGGGCAACAGACAGGAGTATCTGATAGAAATTCTGAGCATGTACAGGGGTGGCGATGAATAAAGAAACCGTCGTCTTATCACTGAGTCCACAATGAAGAGGGCCTGATGTTTGATTTAAAAAGAACAAATACACATGCGCAGCATTTTTTATTCCTACAACCAGTTCAGATACACTTTGAGATCCTGAAGGTGAATGACACCAGTGCACGAGAAAGAAGAAGACCTTATTTCAGGGCACATTCCTTTTTTAATGACTATGATATTTTGGAGTTGTCTTCCAGCTGTAATTTTACTCAGCTCACATGGTTTTTGTAGCCAGTAACATACAATTCACACTTTTTTTTGCAGTTGCTTTTATCTAAAGTGACATACAAGTGAGGGCTAATAACTCAGGCTTCAATACAGAAGGAGATCTTTAAGTAAGCACTAAATATGTTAAAAATTGCACAGAAAATGCTCGTTAGGCATGTTAGGGTGTTAGAAGTGATATAGAGAGAACGTGCTCTTCAAGAAAAAATGTGTCTTCAAGTGGTTCTTGAAGAGAGTACAATAGCTTATCTCTTAGCAGCCAATAAACATAATTAAATGTCCAGAGGTGAACCTGACTGTAGGAGCCTGGGCCACAGAATGTGATGCCTGTATGAGCAGAGTAGCAGCAGGGCATCCTGGGAAAATCTGGAAAACGTGCCAATTTGAGAATCATATAGCCTGTGAATAATGGCATCAACTTAGCTAAAGAGTGTAGTTGTCTCCGATGATAAATTAATAGCATGAAGCCAGGATTTCAATAGAAAGTCTCAAATCAGTGGTGCAAGAAGTTTGGTCATTAAGTCACAATACACAGGTCAACTTGACAAACTACTTCAGCTAACTGCTTCATATTGTGCTGCCAGGAACATGCTCGGCTTGAAAGTCACAGCTCTCCAAGCTATTACTGTCAGTCATTATATATAAATTATTGCATTTATTTCTTACATAGAGAATGAACTGGTCAAAATGCTTCAGCACACAGTTTACACAGCACATAAATATTAAAATAGGAGTATAACAGCATACATTATTAGTAGTTTTGTGCAAAGCTGTGTTTGAATGGGTTTTGTAAATTACTACTTATTCTGTGATTATTTTCAAGTAGATTTCATGAACAGTTATGTCATGTTGTTTAAATTTTAAGGAGAATACAGGCAGGTTTGTAAACTTATTAAAGAAGTTAAGCTGATAATTGATTTATTTAACTTATTGGCAACACATCATCCCAAAAAATTCACAGTAAAATTAATGTATCTTCTAACCAGTAATGTGTGTGTAATCAAAATGAGTGTGTGTTCTTTTGTTCAACTCCAAGTTTCAGTGTTCTCAAAAATCTGCCGACAACTCACTAACTATTGAGTTACAGTTACTGTCATACTGGATTAGGCTACATATTTCATCATTACCAATAAGAGAACAAAAACAGCCGTACAGACTAATAATAGCATTAACTTTCACAATCATGCTACACAGCCATATGGCTTTCTAAGTTTTCTAAGGGAATTTACGATGTCTGGACCCTGCTTGTATGAGTATTCAGAAGATGTAATACAATACTGACATGTTGAGCCTGCACACCCAAACAGAAATACAGGAGACTGGTGGTGCAGCTGAGGTCAGTGCTCGGCAGTGCCAATCATGGCAAAAATGTAAATACTGCCATGAATGGGAAACTCTGAAGCTAATACAGCAGGATCTCTACGATACAGACCAGGACCAGAGTCACACACTGCCATGACCTCCCACCACACCACACGTGTATACTACTGTCTTCATGGTGAGTAGAATAAATGGAAAGCATAACACAGTATCCAGGAAAAGAGGAAGTGGATAATCATGTGGTCTGGACTAAAACAACTACTTACATAGCACTTCATTCTCTTACTTTAAAGTTGTACAAGTTTAAAAGGAAATTTTAAACAAATTTGATTTTTAACAATATGAGCTGTATGTCCCTGAGCATGTGCTGTGCTTCACAGGTCCCTCTCTCCAGAGGCTGAGGAAGTGATCATTGTCGCTATTTCAAAATTAATGTCATAGTAGTAGCATACATTGATCATTTTTCCACAGAATTTATGGACAGTAAGAGAAAATCAGAAGATCCAGTTATCCTTTTATACCAATTAATTCATAGTGTAACCCTTAACAAGTGCATCGCAACTTAGCTGAACAAGCAAATTGATTTTGGAATTTATCTGCAGATAAGCACACTATTCAACATATTTGGAAAAGAAAGTCCATGATAGTATATGAAAAGTTGTAGCATGAGTTAAAATTTATCAAGTTAAACGTTGCAGTTCGTTCAGAGAAATGTTCCATTTAACATATAGTTAGTTCCAAATTTCTTTTTAGGAAACGTCCTTAGAAAATTTATAAGAAATCACTTGAAAGTGAGGAACTTTAAAATGATAGTGTTATCCACAGATTTGATGATGCCTTCTTTTTGAATATACTGTTCAATAAATGGCAGCCTTGAAGAAAATAATCACCATTGCGTGTGCTTGCACAGGCAGAGAGGAGTTTTGTTTATTTGTCTCAACCTTACTTTGAAAAAATACATGTTAGGTGATTAATGGAGGCTGATCTTCAGGCCAGCAGGCTTATTTATGGAGAGAGGGGTCCCTCCAGCCTGAAGTCACTGCTGATCTGGCATCAGCCTGTCTGGGGACAGGATTAGGGGGTGACTGCGGAGGTGAGGACTTGTAGATAGATCAGCGGCCACTGGCTGAGCCACACATGCAAACAAGCTCATTTCCAACAGGCCTAATTAACCTAACATTGCTGAACACATGTCCACTGAAGATTGATCTGCTGCTTAATCCCTTCTGCGCAGATCCCAGAATATGATGTGATTACTGCAAGCATATGAAATGTACAAGCTATTGGGAAACCATGCATATCATTTAGAAAGATAGATGAGCTCTCTCTTTGTAGATTGGATTCTGTAGTGATCTCTGTGATCTCTTTAACAAGATTTAGTTAGTAGTAAATGATATTCACTCAATTTATTTTTTGCTGAACCCAGTGGATTTAGATTATTTGTGGTGTTGTTATTCACAACAGCCAACGTAGCCCATGTCGTTATCATTTTGTTGTTGCAGAAGACCGGATTAGTTCTTATCCTGCTTATGAGAAATCCACATGAAATAGCAGGGATTTAGTGTAATTAGATGTGATTCAGAGCTTGTATACAACTTATCCCATTTCAGGCAGGAGTTTGCCATCTTTGTTTACAGAGTTTCCGTGGCAATGGAAGAAATAGCTGTAAAGCTTGTTGGTCACTAATTAGCTATAATGAATAAATGGGCTGTTATCTGGAGAAGCAAATATCTGTAAAAACGTTGGGGAGCAGTGAACTTTGTAACAAACTTCAGATATTTCAGTTGTTGCTTTTCCAGTAATCACAATGATAAAGTACATACTTGAAACATTTGCATTAGTATTTGGTTTTGATGCGCAGTTTGTCGTCATGTGTCAAAATACCAATGAAAAGACAATACTATGAATAATAACTACAAATTAATATAAACAAATACTACTCATTAATCTGGAAATATGTAAGTCTTGTTGCTCTAGATATCAAATAACTGTTAGAGTTAACAAATAGCCTGAAGTGATAACCTGGTGTGACTTTATAACATAGCATTTACTTTAATTTCCTTAAGCCATTGATTTAATTATTTATTTGATTTTTGTCGTTTTAGTGAATATGTTAGAATAAAAGGTTACTGACTACTCGCATAAAGTCTGTAAATTAAGTGTTCACTTTCTATTAGGTCAGTTTTGGTCTGCATCAACTGCTGAGGCAAAAGCTGCCAAATTGCTCCATTATGTTCACCAGCTTGCTGCTGGTCCTGGAGAGTGGATGATGCAAGTGGTGAGACTGTGAAAAAACACAACAATGATTAGAGGATGCAGAAATGCTCCTTAGAAACTGAAAGGAAGTGCGGTGGTGGCTAGTCCTTTCCTGTGGAACGACCCTGCCACTTTACATGCAGTCATTTGTTTCCTTGTGAATATAAAATAATGATAAGTTTAGCTCTAATTATTTTTTATTAGTGTGTTGGTTAATGCTTAGTCTTACTACGTTCACACAATTCACACCAGCACATTTCTAAATACAAAGTATTTAAAACCAGTACCTCACCCAGCCACACTCATCTATCTATCTGGACATGTCTGTAGGTGATGTCAACAGCTACTTCGTCTTAGCACATTAGGAATGAATCTACTAAGTGAGGTTTTGAGTCAAACTCTTTTCCAAGTCTTTGAGCATGAGTGGTTTGGAACAAGGGCAAGGATGAAAGGGGAGGGTTAAATGGGGGGTGAAAAATGCCAGTAACATAGCCGTGAGGAGTGAGGATGAAGGAGTTGAGGTACACACATGCATGGGTGCACGCATGCAAACACTTATGCACACACCCCTACAGCGAGTCGATATGTAGCAGATTTAGTTCCCTTCTGAATATGTAATGAGTTTAACATGCACGATGAGCCGCTGGTTGATTCCTGGCAAAGCAGCTGTGATCCAGGCAGCACATTCAGGATAATCTGCCGCCAAAGATAACGGGCAGAACAAAGCTGGGGAGAGCGCTCCAGGCAGAGGAAGCCCTCGCCGCTCTGCAGCACCAACCCCTCGCAGCTATTTGATTTGAGAATTCCCTCGACATTACCTTTGAATGCCTCCAGGCTGTGCTCGTCTTATGGGGGTGGGCGGCTCGGGGGGAGGCAGCGTTGGCTCAGGGAACATTGTGTTTGGAAAGAGTCTTTAGAGCAAAGGAAATTACTTCTAAAAACACTGCTTTCATTTTCAATAGTGCCATATTGGTTGCCATATAGAGAGTTATATTGGGAGCATTGATTTTAAAAGCCACTCTACTGCTGGTATAATTTGATATTGCACCAGTTGTATTGCAGTGCATAAAACTCGGGGACTAACAGGAGGCAGTTTGAAAAAGTGGTTCCACTGAAGTTTAGGCCAAGATATTCTCACTTTTCGTGCCCATTATTGGTCAATCTCCGAAGAAATTTCCCATAATGCAGACTTTCCTGAAGACGTGTGGTATTTGCATCGCCACCACAAGACAACTGTCTTCACAGTCTGAGTAGCGCTCATAATCACTACTATATCTATTCTTGTATGTTATATCGGGGAAATATAGATCTGGTCACTGCAAACCCTGCATATCATTAATATTGCATTAATTTGCTATCTTGGGTGAAAAGCAGCAGTAATTAAGACATAAATGATTAAATGTCTGAGGTTTACTCACAGGGCAACATAAATGGAGACATACGACCTCTTTAGCATGTCTGCGACTGATAAAGTGACGCTCGATTTATCCTGATGCGGTAAAAAGTAAACCAACTAAACTGAATTTCAAAGCAGTAGAATTATTTTCAACAAAAAAAATAACACATCCCTTTTAAAATTGAAGAGTTGAATTCTACAGGTAAAAAGTAGTTCATGGTAGCTAGCGTTAGGCAACTTCAGGTAATGACAGTTTTTTTTCTCCTTTTTCTTCTCTTCTCCCCTCCCCTTTTCTTGTGGCTGCTCCTATCAAGGCTCACCACAGTTGACCATCATCCTTGTATTTGTTTTGGCTTAGGCTGGACACTTGCAGTATAACCATTTTTTGCTATACACACCATTCATTTATGTGTCAAGTCAAAAAATTCCCTCACACTAAAGCAGCATGGGCAGTGTTTCAGAGGAAAAGTGAATAAAATGAGTAGACTTTGTGAGGCTTGTAATAAAGTAGCAAATATATTTTCACTACACTGCGCTCGTTCTTCTTACCAGAACCATTTTGTAGGCATAAAGGCCATGCGGGTGCATTTTAGCTGTAGTCATAAATTTTAAACTCAGGCCATTGTGGTGTAAAATGATCTCTGCACAAGTCGTTCAAATTCCCACCATTTAACTGGAGAGGGACCTCATTACAGGCAATTCACTGGCTCTTTTTAGAACCACCAGCGCTTCGAATGGCAGCAGCTGAATGAGGCTGTCCAAAGTTGAGATGGCTGTTTTTGAAGAGGTGTATTTTTCTGACATGCATATTTCAAATGAGGAAAGTGGGGGCTTCTTGACCGGCGTGTTGACAACATGACTAATTATTTCTTCTTTTGGCTTTGAAAGCCAGTGGATGCGTTTCTGTAGAATCTTGATATATTCCATCATATATTTACAATTTGTTTTCGCAGACTGCAGATGGGACATGGGGCTGTATGCCTTTCTCAAGCTCGGGTCCTCTACCAGAGGCTTCAAATGTTGTACCTGGAATCTGCTGAAGCAACTCTCTCAGTTTGGGGGTCACAGCCCCTAATGCTCCTATACTATCAAGCGGATCACGTTGCATTTCACCTTCCACATGCCTTCTAGCTGTTTTTGGTTTATATATTTATATCATTCATATATAAATATATATATATCAACAGTTGCTGACAGTTGCTATTATTCTGGCCATCCATACTTGGCCCATTAGGGTTTATGTGATCCAGCAGAGAGAGCTAAATTAGACAGGGTTTCTTTTGTCTTACATGTTTTTTTCTAGAAATCAAATTAAGGTTGTTCTGTTTTTCCCTTCTCGCTTTTCTGTGGCACTTTTTAACAAGGTTCCCAGTGGTGGGTGATGGGGAGATTAAACAGATCCTTCTCTTGCATCCAGTCTCCTGCTGGACTTGAATAACACAGTGACCTAGTTAGGAGGAAGCTGATGAACTCCCCTACCTTGTCAGCAGTGACCTGAGACTAACGGAGGAAATCATCTCCTCCTATACATGATGCTCAATGCAGAGTTTTCCTCCAAAGCCAATAGTGGACCCAGGCTTGTGTGACAAATAACAGCTATCTAATCACGCCGAATACAAACAGTCTGGCCCTCTGGCGGCATGCCACTGGGAGCTGGCAAACACCCCTCTGCTCATCTGGCCCCCAGCTTTCCCTGGACTGAGCTAAAGACCTGCCGAGAGGGAGGCTTCAACTCGCTACAGTCAAGTGCTGTTGGCAACCAATTAATGGTAGGAAAAGGTGAAAAGAAGGGTAGGAAAAACCACCTTGCACAGCACTTTTCTCAGGCTCTTGTTTCCATGGGTACAAGCTCTCCAAGGGCTGATGTCAGATTGAAGCAGGTACCGAGACTACGGTGCCACCTCCTATGGACTCAATTACATAGTAGGTTTTTTTTTTATAAAAACTTTTCTGATGACTGCTGGAATGTGTGATTTCTCCTTTTCTCTGCTCTGTTGGGTATGTGTAGGTGGATTCTGTTTGAGGACCTTTTTTTTTTTTTTACCCGCCATCCCCTCCCTGAGAGAGGGCGGCACTCTGCCATCGGATCATCTGCCAGCAGAGCTGCCCCTCTGCCAACTCTTTTTCATTCAAACAGAACAAACGCCTGCATTATTCCGGCTGCCATCTCTCTAGAATGCATCGCCCATCACTCTGCCAGGCCACTGGGCCACACACTGAACCAACAGATATGTTTGCTGTCCGTGTTAGAAGATTTATCTCTTTAGCAGAGTGCATTTTGGGCGCTACTTCCCCCTGTAGATCCAAAGGCATGTGCCAGAAATCATGCCAGAGGATCACTGTCAGAGCTCAGAACCCCAGGAGCGTGGGATGTTGTCTGCTTATTTATCGGTCAGTGATGAGCCTGAGTGATATCTGAGTGCTGTTGTGAAGTGTTGTTTCACCAGCACCAGTAAACTGCCTGCAATGTAGATTTAAGTATGTCCACGCTCCACATATCCCAGGGTAAATGTGTTTACATAGTACGCTCGGCTCTACACTGCACTCTCACTAAGTGGCTGTTAAAACACTGCCCTCCTCCTTCCCTTTGCCTGGTTAATGGCCAAGTGATGATGTGCAGAAGGTCAGACGGTAGGCTGCCGTGACAGTGGACCAGTGTGTTGGTGCGACCTGCCTGACTTCCTGCTGCTCAGTGTCATTCCTCCCACTGTTGTATTGCGTTAGATCTAATGTGAGGGGAAATGTTACTCTCCAAGATGTAATCAGTGTCTGGTCAAAAGAGGCCAAATAGGATTTTTTCTCTATTTCTGCTGTACTAACAAAACAGCCATGATGACGCTAGGTGCTGGCAAACTGCACTGATGAGGTCATTATGCTCCAGGGCTACTGTTGATTGGTGTGACATGTCAGTTCATAAAGAACAATTTAGTCTGCTTGCTGCTGGATTCAGACGTGGCTCATTGTCTGTGAATCCTCACAACAACCATACATTTTATTAGCCAAACTTAGTGACTTAGGTCAAACCTGGCTTTGATAATGACAAAGCTGCTTCTCAACAGACTACATACAGATGTATTTGTTTTGCAGCTGCATGACTCATCACCCAAGTGAGTCCAAATCTAGATCTGCCATTAAGTCTTATGATGTCATCATTGAGTCTAACTTGGACTGGCGGAGAGTTGCTGTTAGAATCCAGTGTCCCTCTCTTGCTCAGAAAGCAGAGCTACCATGTGCTTGTATCCTCATGTAATATTATACATGAATGGTATCATTGTTTCAGGAGACAGGGAAAGATCTCTGTCTCCACATACCTGCAGTGCAACACCAGGTCATTGTTGTACTTGTAATATACAGCAGCCACCACAGTCTTAAAAGTCCAACCATACCCATTGTGTTTATAGGTTGTGTCATACTGTATAATGATTTTCCCTTCAGCAGCTGCTATTCATCCTTTCCTTGCAATACATCTCCGGTCAGCACTTAAGTATCAATTATTAAGACAGGTAGATGTGCCTGTGTGTAACATAACCACTCTTTTTCCAGGACCACTGAGAATGTAGGGGGAGGGAAGCAAAAGAAACTTGGATGATTGAAATGTTTTCCTCAGAGAATACGTCTTGAGGTCAGTTGACCTGGTATCAATTCTTGCACCAGGTTGTAATTCCAGGTTTCCTAAACCCAGAAAGAAAATACTGAGAAAAAAAAGGATATCTATTGATGGTTATTTGCAATATAGATTGCTGAAGTCCATCCCTATACAATACCATCACCTATAACCATGGCAATACCTTTGCTGCCTGCTGTGCCAGTCTTTAAAAGGTAATGTAGAATATGGTCTCATGTTGCCAAACCCGACTGTAATGTATGGAACTTACATGTAATGGTTAGACGGCTCAACCTGACTCCTTTTCACAAAAGATATGAATGGAAATCATTGATCTGCTACAGTTTTACATTCTGAGCCTTGTGCACATGTTAGTCAGAAAATTGCTAAATTTCTCAAGATTTGCAGAACATTTACAATATGAAAATACATTACAATAACATGAAGGCAGGTTTCCATCCACTACTGTAATGGGAGTATTGGGAGTTGGTTCATTGAGATAAAAAGTTGATGGTGTTAATTCTCCAGTCAGATCCTACTTAACCATTGTCGGAGAAGATTAAAAAACAATGTGAGAACATCAATCAATGTGAGGAATGTTAAAGTTTCCTCTTCTGATGTTTTTTTCCAGATCTAGGAGCCTCATGGACGTCATGATTTACTCCCAGTCTGTTTCAATTGAACTTAAAAAACAGAACAAACCAACTTTGACATGCACTTCAGCCAAGCAAAAACATTTTTCTTTTTCCATTCTGCATTTCCCCTTTTGTTTGTACTCAAATTCCAAAATAATACAAAGATGCACATTTAAAAGAAAGAAAGCAAAGCATGTATTGTCCCGCCGTCACATATTACCAGAGAAATTGATCATACAGTAATAATAAAAACATACAACGCTGTATTAGGGCCAATATAGCTTAAATAATATGTAAATCTAAATAGTGATCCCATTAGTAGACCTTGAAATTAGGCTGATGAATAGGGCAACACTTGTTATTCTATGCCAGAACATAAATGTTGAACAAACGTACAAGAGCTAAAGTAAAGATTTATGTCGGCCATGGCTATAAAAATGAATTGGTGCATTTCCAGCTTGGAATTTCCACTTTTTGAAATGTCGTTTAGAAACCACAGTTAAATGGATCTTGGGAATTCAAGACAAGATCTGAAAGAGCAATAAAACCACCAGATAAAAAAACTGCAGATCTGCTATATATATGCTATGCTATATATGGATAGAAAGACAAAGACGAACCCCCACATGACTGCAAGGAGAACACATGAGGGGGGTGGGGGGGGGGGTGCACTGTTACTCTGAGCAGCATTGACTCACAAACAGCATCTGCAAGGAACAGTCATCATAAGGAGAACTTATTTGCAACCATATCCCAAAAGTCAACACCTGAGAGTCTGCAAAAACACAGAAAAATGTAATACACACAGAAAGTTAATTAAATACACATTTGATGTTTAACATTTGAAGAATGCTATATGTCATTTTTAATGTCTGTTTGGTGCAAGGAGTTTGCTGTTATGTTTACTTGTTTCCTGTTTAAGAATCTGAAAAATATGCGATTTTCTCAGTGGTGGCTGAACATACAATTTTACATCATAACCACATGTGAATATTTACAAAGGCCTTGATTATCCCTCTGTCAGAATATAGGCGAAAAAGACCTACAGCATCCAGATGGATCATTTGTTTTCTTGTCATATATTCTTATTACCTTAAGAGGATTATATAAATAGAGAGGAACAGAATTTGATAAGGTTAAATATAAATATGAATATGTTATTTTCCTCCATTTCTATTGGAATGCATTTGGATGTATTGCTTAGTTTGAAATGACTGTAATCCCAGATTGCCTGTGTAAAATACGAGGAACTTCTATAACTCTCTTAAAGCATAACATGACAAAAACGTACATAAAAACATCACTGATACCATACTAGCTTTAGAGATCTAATAGCTTTATATTTCCACAAATGCTCGGAGTCCAGACAGAGAGTATATAACAGCCTTGTGCCAGACCAGAGGGACTTCCTTTGGTATAAATGGGTCTGAGAGTCAGCAGAGAGGTTGCAGGTTTTGCTTCATCACTTCTCCTCCAGTCCCTCAGTGCGATGAAGGAAAAGATGAACAGGCTTGTGAAGAGAGAGGAGACACACATGTTTCAGCTCCTTACAAATGTTTTCACTGGGACGAGAGAGGGTTAAGATCAGCTTGAGACAGGGACTGGGAATAGACGACCCAAGCTTATGGTTGCTTTACGCAAGATATTGAGGAGACGTCTGATAATCCATCCAGGCTCAGGGATGACATGTCATCATAGAAGATCGATCCCAGGAAAAGGTCCTTCGCTTAGTCGGTGAAGAGCCCCTCAATCAGGCCACGGCTCGGTGCTCACAGCAGAGATTAACCAGGGACTCACTGCAAAAAGTTTGTCGTCAGATTCCCATGAGATTCTTACATCCCGGCCAAACATGGCAAAAGGCATCAAATATTCCAAGCTGCACTCAATATTCTTATATTTACATCACACATTGGTCATCAGGGAAACAGATGATCAATGTATGATCTAAAGGGTGTCATTCCCTTTGCTCTGCACAGCCTTTCAGCCTGTTTTATCTGGCTGTTTAAGTCCATCAAATTTAGCTGGTGTCAGTTTTGTGTTAAGTGTAGCTGGTGTAACTATATATACATAAATATCCAAACTCCATTGTACACTACTCTCTCTGCACCAAACAGCTGACAGAAAAAGTTAGAGACTGGTAAAGGTTGTGATAGATTTCACAGCTAAAGTGTTTTTTCCCTTAAATCTGTTGGTGGAGACGAAAACTGAGTTCAAATTTGAATACATCTCAGACAAGGTGGAGGAAGTGGAGGGGGACTCGGCAGTAAATGAATGCAGCTCCATGTCTCCTTCATCTTCAAACACACACCTGCTGGCTAACACGTGATCCATGGCAATATTATTAGGAGACAATATGTCAGGTGTGGTTTTTTCAGCTTGCGCTGTTTATTCTGCCAAATTTGCTCTGAGCTGTATACCCAACATTGATCTAAATCCACATGAAGGTGTATGGTCAGCAAACACTTGATCTTTTTTACACATGCTCATTAAATGTGCAGGATTCACCATCCACTGCCTCTGTTATGCTGTTATGACACAGTTGTGTGAATGGCAAACTTGAATAAAATCAACTTTCCACTCCATGTGTTTCAGCGTGACATTTTAGGTAACATCTAATTCCCAATGCTGGATTGTGTAAAATAGGTTTTGTCGTTCGGGTAATCTTGTAATGTGTAAAGTCTGGGCTCTCTACTCTCTTAATCCTGCTAACACCATCGCATTTACTTGGGAAGTTGCAGTTTGTACATTCCTTAAATCCAGCAACCTTGAAATGCTGTAATGTGACAAAAATCTCCAAATCTCACCCAAAAAGCCAGTAGCTGAGAGTGTATTGTTGGGAGTTAAGTCTTTTTACCATCTGTTCAGTCATGTGTCCCCATGTTTAGAGTATCTGTGTTTGGGTTTGACACCGACTAGTGTTCTCCACCTAGACATTTACACACTGAAGTCTTTGTATCACTCCCTGTCAGCCACTAGCACAGTTGCATGGTGTAGACAGGGAAATCACAGCAAGGAAACCACTGGTCTCCATCCATTCAGTCCAGGGACTCTCCTAGCATATCAATGTGAAGGCCTTATTCTGTTTGACTCCACAGATCGTGCCAGCAAGCCATGCAATGAGATTACAGACAAAGCACTGCTCATCAATCACACAACAGGCATCGCAGTGATACCCAACTCTCCTGAGCTGTCAGTGATGAAAAGGCAAAAGATGTTTCTTCACATTTAAATGAAATATGCAGACTTGTCGAAGCGAATACCTCGGAACACACGCAACAAAACTGCATGAATATTAAAGGATAACTTAATTACAAGCCTGGTCATCTAAAGGCAGTAACTTGGAGAGCCGAGTTCGACGTGCTGCACTGTGCCATCTTTAATGCGCTGAAATTGAGAGAAAAGTTATGTTTTACCCTCTGCAGAGTTTTGCAGAAGTTTGCTGAACTTTACACTTTCAACTGTTGCTGTGGCCCTGCGGGATGAGAGTATGCCACGAAGCTCCAAAGCCCATTGCAGACTCAGTTTGCAAAAATGAACAGAAAATATTTGGATAGAACAAATCCCTGCTGGTTTCATGCTATATCCAGTTCTGCTACCGTCTTCTGTTTTCCAAGCCCTTTCCACTGTCCACTAACAGTAGTCTTGGTGATTGACGGATTGATACCGAACTTTATTATACAGGGCAAGAATACATGTGGACACAAGTGAGTGTGTGTGGGCTCAACGGGTCTGTACAGTAATTGATCAGTGTGGACCCTCAGGAGACAGAAGGTGAGAAGAGTCAGGGAGCTGTGTCTGTTTGGCCTCAGCCCTGATTAAATTAGAGCCTTGCTGGAAACTGAGAAAAGCTGTGTGCTGCCTTCAGTGTTTCACATTCACATCTATGTCTCTCATAAATCCCTCATGCAAGCGCTAAACCTGATCTCCTTCACCTTCACAAGACCCTGGTGGATCTTGGTTTCAGTGTCCCCCTTGTCTTTCTTGGACACAGCGTAGTGCTGACGGAGGAATCCTGATCTTTGTGAAATGGTCCAGGGTCAGAGCAGGAAGGATCGAGGTAACTGTCTGTGTTTTCATTGCACACAAAACTCAAAGACTTCTGCTTTTAACTCAAGACAAAGCAAGTTGATTGACTGCAAATAAGCACCCAAGAGAGATTACCTCAAAGTGAGTGTGTGTGTCTTCACATGTTTTCTCTACATGTTTAGCTCCTGTAGAGCTGGGCTATGACCCCAACATTTTTCTAAAGAGTCAGAAGAAGAATGTCACACCACAGAGCTTCATGTCCTGTTTTATCTGGCTGTTTAAGTTAATCCTTCACAGCCTTCAGGTTTAAATCAGGTTATTCACTCATCGGAACCCTAAAATCACCTCCTGCCTCCCTATGCCAGAACACTTGAGCTGACAACTGTACTGCCTGACCACTTACTGTAATGTAAAGCACTGTACAGTGTTAATCACACAAACTAATGAATAAATGGAATGCATTATGAAGAGAGAGAGGTTCACTCTGTAAGCAGACCCTGACTCCATCTCACGGCTCTCACTCAACGATAGGGCTCTGGATTCAATCAGTGTTAATTTTGGGTGGGATTTTAATTCTAGTTTTAACAACTGTTTTTAAAATGTGTCATTTCTGTTGGCATTAATTATGCATTCCTTTTTTGTCTGATTTTTTTAATTGGTTAAAAACCCAAAGAGATTTTTTCATCCCGCAGCGCCAGTTCTGCTTACCAAAAGTGGCCCACTAGCAGAGAAAAATATGAGAAATTCGGCATTGGACAGTAAACCTGTATAAAGACCCTGAGGCAGCTTAGAGTCAGAGAATCATACTGAAAGATACAAGATACTTGCAGAAATATGACAGTAAAATAATAAATATAATACGCAGCGAAGTTGGCACTTGACTCGATAATTATTATATTTGTGTGTGAGTGGGGTCCATTCGATAAAATAAAACTTTACAACTCGAGAGGATATGGGTTCCTACACTCTTGTGAGGCGCAGAGTTTGGACATTTCTTCGACATTTGCTGTTTTCTTCTTAAGAAAGGGAAGGAAAATTTGCTGATAACTGCTGAAAACAAAAGCAAACATTTGAAGTGTGACGAGGGACCACCGCAAGATTATTCCATAGGCTTGTCAGATGTTGTTCGTAGTGGAGTATTAGAATTAAGTACCTGAAATTTGTAGAGTAGTAGTATAGGCTATAAGTTCCATTTACATCTGGAGTCAGAGCTGGGAATGACATCATACCTGAGTTGACTGCATTCAAGTACATATTATTAAATAGTATTGAATATTATTTCATTTGGAGAGGGAAGTGGGATTAGCTCTAGCCAAGTAAGTCATTGTTAGATATACAGTGTAAAGCATCAGAGGGGTAATGCATGCACATGCACTTTATATACCCCAATCAGGCAATGCTAACTCTCACATACTATAAAAAATTATATTTAGTTATGACCATATCATAATGATGCCATTTATACCATATGATGTGAGTGAATGGGGATGTATATAAGTAGATAGTGCCTCTTATATCATTGGTTGCTAAATCTAATGTATTATTATACTATAGGATGTTATTTTCGACTTCGTAGTGATGTTATGACATTATTCTTACCCTATGATGTGTAATATTTATTTCAATCTATAGAGGTGTCAGGTTCTGTCAATATTCTTATAACATACAGAGATACCTGGAAAAATGCATTTCAGAACTATACATGACATAATTATCTGACTTTATTGTGAATTCTTAATGTCAGGCTGACATCATATGTTTAGGATATCTCGCACACACACACACAGGTGAAAACACTCAGGCTTTTAATACATTATGCTGGATTTTGTTTATACCAACACTGTAGCAACATGTCCACTTGGAAATTCTGCCTCCCAAGTTCGAATAGAATGTAACATTCTATTTATCCAACACTTAAAATGGGGTAAATGGCCAGGCAGTGAGCAAATGTACAGAAACAGCGTGGTAAAAATAATAATATAAAGCCTGTTCAGATTGTAGATATCTAGTTAATAGAAACCCAACGAACGCGTTACATGTGGCTTTGTCGTAGCTTTAAAGACAGCTCTACTCTGGTAGCCCCTCAAATGTGTCACAACGAGCTGCTAAATGTTTTAACTGTTGGAGATTTGAGAAAACAGATTTGCAGTAAATTGTCGGTTCCTCTGCAAGCTCCTGGGATCCCATGTGGGATGTCTCAGATTTAACTAGCATGCCAAAGTATGTGTGTGTGGTGTAGAGTTTCCGTTTGTGTGTTTTTATTGCCTTGTGCTGTAATTAACTGTCCAGTGGTCTTTGAAAAGGCCACACGAGACGGACAAGGCAGACTGATTTGTGATGCTTGGTCGGCCTGTCACTTACGTAATGGGAAGTGAAACTATAGGAAAAAAATCCCTTTCAATTCTCCTTTATTAATTTTCCAGTCATATACGCTGGGTGAGTTTGCCATCAGTTTATATTGGTATAGATCCAGCCAGTACAGGCTGCAGGTACAATACAATCAAATGAAAAATGTGCCATATATACCATTTTTAAATGACTTTGCCTTGAAGGGTAAAATCACCACGTTGTCAGAGAAAGATCAGCTCAGCCACCAGAGAGAGAGAACTGCTCAGCCTGTGAAGAGTTGTATAAAAACTGATGATATTGTCAGGGTTGTGCGTAGGGATGAAGAATTTATGACAGAAAGCCAGCATCACAGAGTGGGGCTGCAGAACCTGAACGATGAAGGGAGGTCTGATAAACACATTAGTCACATTGTGGGAAAATGTAGGATCCAGCAGTTGTGGACTCTGACCTGCTGTGTTTGTGGGAATAAATGCTGCTTCAGGTTTTGCTCCTATATTAAGTCTCCTAAACACTAAATTATTTTGGTGACATTTCTCACTTAGTGTCAGTTGTTGTTGTAAGTTTATGTTGATTCCTAATTGTGTAAATAGTTTATAAAGTGGGAAACTTTGATAATAGGTGTCCTATATACTGTATAACACATCTGAGCAAGTTTTTAGTTTGCAGTGTGTTTACACTGGAAAAGCGGCTCAAAGCTGAAGGTATACAGAATAAATATGGCAGATTTGTGAGTGTTTTGTCAGTGGACACTGTTCACTTACAATGAAATGCACAAGGGAAATGAAAACTCTGCCTGCAGCTGGAAAGCATTTAAATAAATTGAGGATGGTGAAGCAGCTCCAGGAAGATCTTGGTAAACAAACACAACAAACAAAAAAAGGATTAACTCCTCAGAAAAAAACATTTTGATGTATAGTTGGGGAATTTAATTTGCAGTGACATTCCAAAGTCATAGTCGCATATGCCACTGGGGACTTACACAACAGCCTGACAACATCCAGAAGTGTTGTGGAAGCTGTACTCAAGTCTCTCATGCAAAATGTGTTTCCAGCAAAGTTAATCACTCACTGTTTTTCTTATTGACAAGCATTTACTTTAAGGGGGTGTACAACTTGTACAATTATTCCAATATATTGTCAATTAAAAAATACCCTGCTGCTTTGTATCAATATCCATTTCTGTCTAGATGTTGTCATGACAATACAGTCTCTAATGCAGTCCATGTCCACGAGTAGTTTATTAAGTATTCATTGATATGCTCCTATAAAGGTGACTCTTGCTGACTTGTTTTCGTGCCACTTAGATGCAATCAACCTTGCAAGGCTACTGGCTTGTGAGTTCTTTTAGTCCCTGTTCAATTTCTGGAATGGCTCGAGTTGATCCATTTGAATAAGTGCAGGACGTAAAGGAGCCATACTTCCTCTGGTGCTCTTCGTGGCAATTACCCAGCACGCTCTCTGCTCTCACACTGAAGCTGCCTCTGTAATTATAGGCTGCTGGGACGGAGGCTGCGGCTTCGTCTTTCAGCAGACCAGACTTGTGTAAGCAACGGAGACATGCACACACAGATGTCCAAGCACGCACACAGAGCGGCGGAATTAGAGGGATAACACGTCATCCGCACACACACTGCAACGCAATGTGTATTAGCCGCAAGTGTGAACATTTACGTGAAAAAACATGGAGACTGATTCTGCTCGGTGTGATCAGACTGCAGCAGCACCAGCAGAGGCACATGTTTAACATGCACACGGAAGCCATTACATTCCTCTTTTTACTGTTCCATAAAGCGCATGTCAGCAGTGTGTGATTATTACACTGAACATGTAGCACAGAAACCGTCAGTTACTCTCTGTGTTCCCTCCAGGCTACACAGTCACCGTGTTTCAGGCTGACAGAGCTGGTGGCATACAGATGTGAAGCACGGTTGCTGAGATCCTGGTGCGACAAGGGCGAGATGTGAGATGAATAAAGTAGCATTACACGTTGGGGGGTATATTCAGGGAGGGAAAACCTGCACAACATAACCGACATAATCAGGTAGCATCAACTGAAGGTAGGATCGTGTGTTGGTGGGACGACCGCTGATCTGGCTCACTGAAGCGGGTTATTTGCCCGGGCCTGTGGGTGGCAGAAGCAAATTAATCTGTCTTTTTCAAATTTATAGTGTTTTCTTTCATTGTCAATGGCACATGCACAAATATAAAACCCTAAGTCTGGTAAAGTCTGGAGAAAAGGAGAATTTGTTCTATATTTTTTACACCTTTTTTTACGCCTGATCCTCCTGAGGTGTCTGAACAGACTCTAAAAGTCTAAAACCACTGTGCAGATAAACAACAGCAACGCTTTGTGACTGCGGATCCCATAAGCCGGTGTAAGGTTCTACACATAAAAGCCTGTGGCCCGTATATATTCTTATGCAGTAGACTGTACACACTTTAAATAACAGACCGTAAAATCAGCCAATCCCATAAACCATTGTGATGAGTACACGGTCAGGATTTGAGTATTAGACTCGTTCGTTACTCCGTCACTGAATCAGTTCTCACAGGCTTCGGCAGGTTTGAGTCATTGGCCAATCACATATGTCATTGCGTTGTTTTATGAGTGCAGTTCACACAGCTTATTTCACCACATATATATAAAGTAGCAATAACAGCATTTTATATGCAAGTCATCATCTTCATCAACCCCAAATGGCCTATTAATTATATTATAATCAAGTAGAGTCAACTTTACTTGTATAGCATATATCAAAATCAGTAGGAGCCCTTCAAAGTTATTGTGGCACAGAGTTGGAGGCTACTGCCTGGTAGGTAATGAAATAAAAATAGGATCTGAGGCACAGATGGAAAGCGTGATACAGTTTATTCCACCATTCTGGTCAACATGTTTGTGCAATTCCATCTGCAGCCACAGTACAAATAAACTTGTTTCCAAAACCCTGGGAAACATGAAATGAAACTATGTCAAACTGTCCTTATTTTTTATAATTAAAGTAGATTTAAATGGTTAAATGTTTTCTCGCTGGGTACCGTAACAAGGGTCCTGGTCACACTGCACACACTGCATGCAAGCTCTCGCCCAAGACCATTGCAGCCTCCTGAACAAACACGACTTAAAAACACCCGACCCATCCAACATCACGTAATTCTGTAACTGTCACATGTTCCCACCCTCACACTGATCCACGAATATGGAGTCCTCTAGCATCTTTACTTCCGGTAGCAGATATTTAGGATTAAAAATGGTCGAAATTATGTAGAATTTTGGATACCGGGGCTTACAGACACTTGGATGACACCACAGGAACAGATCATTTCGTGTTTTGTGTGATCAAGATAGTGGTGAGTAGATAATGAGTGATTTTTCATTTTTGGGAGAACTATCCCTTTAAAGTCTCTTTAAATCAGGCAGTAATTCAAGGATACTATTCTGACAGTGTGTCTCACAGACATTTACCAGTTGCTTAAGAATAAAAGTTAATACACTTTGATGTGGAAGTCCTCACACTGGCACATAGAGTTTGTTGTTGACCTGGAAGAGGGAAGAATGTTCATTTCAACAGAAGTAAAACTAGGCATTACTAGGTCTGTCAGACACTGTGTGTGGGCTAATGGTGATTGGCTGATTTACTCTATTTCCTATTTGCGACGCCGTAAACTCACTATTGTCTGCTGTTTATTACCTGCAATACAAGTAACGACTTACAAGCCAATTTACATTTCAGTCATTACCACAGCTTTGTTTTCAACCCTATGCATTTGTTTGTTGGTTTGAATCGGTGTTTGTTTGTATGTTAGCAAGATTTTGCAGAAGCACACAACACAGTGTTTTCTATATTTTCATATTTTTGGAACTGAGAGTGTGACACTACAGCTTGACCGATCTTAAGGTATGCGCGCTACCGACTGCCATTCTAGTTGTAAATGGGTTACTTAAATTAAGAAATGCTTGTAAGACAGAACATAGTTTATGTCTACATTTATCTAGAAAGAAAAAAATGATTGGCAAGAGAAATGTTGGCTTATAGTGTTTAAAATGGTTACTGAAGAGTTTTACATGACATGCGTATGTCCTGTCATCAACACCCACCTGTTCTAGACATTCTCAATTCCTTTAATTTGATTTGTATAGTGCTTAATCATAACATACATTATCTCAATGCACTTTACATGTTAAGTTCAACACCTTAAAATGATAGAGAAACAAAACAGTTCCCACAATGAGCAATCACTGTGGCGACTGAGAGGAGAAAAAAACTCTGTTATTAACTGGAAGAAACCTCCAGCAGAACCAGAGTCAGTGCCTCGACCGGTCTGGGTGAACAGGGAAAAATGGGGAGAAGAGGAAAGATGAGTGGAAAAGAAGGGAGAGAAGAGAGAGAGAAGAGAGAGACCAGGAACATTTGTGTGGCCATTATAATTAAGCTCTGTCAGACTGGTTGTTATAATGAAAATGGTAACAGTGCTATTTATAGATGTAATGATGTCATTAATGATAGAAGCAACAGTTAATTTAAATATAATGATAGCTGTTGATTGATTGGGTTGTTGACAAACAAAGACAACAAAGTCCTGCCACTTCTACATTTGCTACTATAAGAGAACAGTAATAACCCTCATGACTGCATAAACATGAATACATTATATTAGTTTAACTGTTTTATTTCATAATAAAACAAATAAGGTCAGTGCCACCTCTCTTCTTCCACTGATTATATTGCGGTCCTGTAATCAAGGACTGATGATGTATGCTTCAAATGTAATTAATGACATGGTGGCACAGAACATTGGTGGTAAATGAGATCCTGAGAACCAGGGATTTGAACCACTACTTTGGGTAAAGCTATGATTCAGTCCACTGGAAACACTTTGTGTTGTTTTTCTGAATAATGGGCTACTTTTCCAACTGTGCTATTTCTATAACTAGTACACTGATTATTATAATAGAAAGCAAATATTTGTCATTTTCTTCACTCCATTTCAATCCAAAATTTGAATATATTAGAATATAAACAGACCTGCCATCGTTAAAGAAAAGCTCTGGGGTAAATTTGAATGTAATTTATGTTTGTAAGACATTTGCAAGGCTCCATAAGTGAAAACAGCAGGGCTCCAGATATAGTTTGTCTTTGTTTCGATGGCTGACAGGTTGTGAAAATAGATGGAGCAGGCTCCACACCTCAGGAGATCACTGAGCCCTCTGGAGTCTCTGTAGCTAGTTTATCATTAATAAACACTTAGTAGTCCCATTTGCCTCCATCCTTCCTTCCCTGCTTCTGCAGCTCCGTCACTCCGTCCCTGTTCAGGAGAAGATGAATCATTAACTGAAACTGCGAGAGGGAGCCAGAATTGGATGCTTTTATACAGAAATGGAACATAGGCATCATATTTGTCAGTATAGGAACATTAAGAAGACGTGTAGAGCACACGTTGTACATAAATGTAATGCAATGGTCCTTACAGTTTGCATCGTAGACATTTATCAGGAACATCAAAACTAATTTCAAAAGAAATGAAAAATGTAACTGTAAGGTGGGATTTCTCTGTGGTGCAGACTTTATATCACTGCAAGCTAAACAAATCAATCAGTGGTTTGTTTGAACTGATGTCCTGAGATAATGAGAGGGTTTACATGGTTAGGGACAGACTGAGAAACCACTGAGAGATTTATGTACAAGTTGATTAACAAATAAAAAATGTTGCCCATAGAGTTGAACCCACAAAAAACCCATTGGATGTGTTAGGCCCACTGCTTCCTATAATACTTTTTTTTTAAAATAAATTAACAAATACAACTTACATGCTTGTGTATGTTGTTTCAACTCACCACACAGTCCAAGAGAAATTAAATTACATACAATCTCAGTATTTATCAACTGTGTTGCTGTCTACCAGCTACTGCTTAAGAATCCTGCTCAGGAACACATTGTGACCATTAGGTTTCATGATTGTGTTTGCATTCAGTCTGTAGACATGCAAATGTCACAATATTTACATGGATATTATTCTGACACTGAGCCATGGAACAAATGCCGGTAGGCTGAGAAAACTGGTTTCCAAAGCACTTATCTCTCAAAAAACAAGTAGTACAGCAGCATCTTGAGCCAGAACAAAATGAAGATGCAAACATCAGTATCATAAACTCTGAAACTAGTTAGACTGAATAAGTCTAGCATTGAGCATGTGGCTGTGCTGTTTTGGAGCTTAACAGCTGATGGAATTGCACATCTCTGAATTCCTATGAAACTCTCAGGTGAGGAGAGGGTGGCTGTGTTGGAGGACACAAGTACATTGGAACACTGGTAATCAAATAGCTATGTGCCAGGTGGCTGGGAGATAGACCCGAGGCAAGCAGCAGGGGAGGATGGAGGCTTGCAGACCAGTGGCTGGCTGGCTTTGATACAGGTTGGATGCTTGTAGACCTTATGCCAGATGCAGGCAGACTGGTGGCTAGTATGTCCAATTTGAGTTGACCTGGAAGCAGGTGTGTGGGAAGCATCCGTACAGGTGGAAGTGATAGGAAAAACGGGATATGGACCGAAAAAGCACATCCAGCTGTAGAGGGCTACCTCGAGGGTGAATTCAGAGTCCCTCCAGGGGGACCGCACATTTGTATCTTCTAGCTCAGCTCCTCTTCTTTTTCACCAAATCATGTTTTTGCAGTTTAGGAAATTCCTTCTTATTTTTCTTTTTTTGTAGATAGCCTGTTATATATTTGAAGACCAATGTCGTCTGTATGAATATGAGAATGAAAGAACAAGGAAATGTTTGGACAATCTGAAGTGGTACATAGCTGTTAATATTGAGGAGATATAATATATAGTAATTGTTGATTTTCAATCATGAATACTGACGTCTGTAAATACACACTTAAATATATTTCCCATATTATAACACTCATTCTTGCCAGAAGTGCCTTTTGAGTACTTAATGCTTTATGTACTAATTTCTAGATTAAGGAAAATGTCCCTATAGCCACAACAGTCTTCTCTTGTCTGCCGGGTCTGTTGTGGCTAGTTTGTACTGGAACCAAGTGCAGACACAAAAGCAGGCTGGTGTGATGAAGTGATTTTAGGTGTCACTAAAAGGTGAACTACAGTCTGGATCCGGACCCAGATGGTGTTCTATCCGGACCCATACTTAGAACCAATACATCGTTGGCAATTTTCAGATTTTGGCAAAGCATTTATATTTTAACCATCAGCCTTTAAAGCAGTGGTTTAGCAGCCCAGGGAACTCACTGAACAGTTGCATACAGTGCAAATTATCTAAAGTAATACCACTCAGTCAATCAATTTAAATCCAATCAAAAGTAACTTAAAGTGGAATGTTCTATAAAGAGACGAGTAGAGAGAATAAAAAATAGTTTTATTCAAGACTGGACAGAGTCCTACATGTTAATTTTTTTGACAGGCAGTTTCAAAACCGGTATGTCTCACATGTTCAGAGACTGTTGATTGTTTAAAGCAGCATTGTGAAACAATACTGCACCATTTCTTTTAACCGCTGGCTGTCGAGGTGGTGTCCTGTAAACGGTGTGGGCTTTATAGATAATTGGCAAACTTTTTGGAGGAAACCTGGTCTTGTTAGGAGAGACGGCGTTCATCCCACTTGGGATGGAGCAGCTCTCTTATCTAAGAATATTACTAAGTCTATCACATGACAACCCAGAGTTGGGACCAGGAAGCAGAGCTGCAGTGCTAATCACTTCTCTGCGCTCCCTCTGGATCAGTCACCCAACCGCATAGAGACTGTCTCTGTCTACCGTCCGATTCAATTATTTAAATTAAACAATAACAGAGCGAGAACTCACAATAATCTTATACAAATTAACACAACCTCTGGAACAACACAGGAAACTAAGACTTTCAAATGTGGTCTTTTAAACATTAGATCACTGTCCTCAAAGGCTATTTTAGTTAATGAACTAGTCTCAGACTACAATATAGATGTAATGTCCCTTACTGAGACGTGGCTGCATCCTGATGAATATGTCAGTTTGAATGAATCTACTCCCCCCAGTCATATAAATTCACACGTTCCCAGGGAACTCGGGCGAGGAGGTGGAGTTGCTGCTATTTTTAACTCCAGTCTATCAATTAATCCTAAACCTAAACTTAGCTACAACTCATTTGAATGTCTTGTTCTTAATCTTCCACGTCAATCCAGGAAACACCAACAGCCAATCATATTTGCTGTAGTTTATCGTGCTCCTGGGGCTTATACTGAATTTCTAACAGAATTCCCTGAGTTTTTATCAAACCTAGTCCTAAAGACAGATAAAATTATTATTGTTGGTGACTTTAATATTCATGTTGACAATAATAAAGATAGCCTGAGCGTAGCATTTATTTCAATACTAGACTCAATTGGTTTTAGTCAGTGTGTGCATCAACCTACTCATTGTTGTAACCACACACTTGACCTTGTGTTATCATACGGTGTCAAAATTGAACATTTAACAGTACTTCCGCGCAATCCAGTACTATCAGACCATAATTTAATAACCTTCGATTTTTCACTATCTGAATATATGCCACTAATAAAAAACTCATTTTCTAGATGTCTACCTGATAGTGCTGTAGCTAAATTTAAGGAAATAATTCCGATTACATTTAAACCCGTATTATCCGTCGACATAAACAACAAATTCTTTAAAAACCCGAGCTCTATTGAGATTGACCACCTCGTAGAAAGCTCTGCAGACTCATTACGATTAACATTAGACTCAATAGCGCCTCTAAAAAAGAAATGTGTAAAACATAGTAAATTAGCTCCGTGGTATAATTCCAAGACACATGAGTTGAAACAAATATCAAGAAAATTAGAAAGGAAGTGGCGCTCCAGCAACAGTGTTGAAAATCTCCTAGACTGGAAGAGTAGTGTTACAGAATACAAAAAGGCTCTCCACAAAGCAAGAGCTGCCTATTACTCAAAACTAATAGAAGAGAATAAAAACAACCCCAGGTTTCTCTTCAGCACTGTAGCCAGGCTGACAGAGAGTCACACCTCCACCGAACCCAGTATTCCTCGATCCCTAAATTGCAATATCTTTATGACCTTTTTTAATGATAAAATTCTAACTATTAGAAATAAAATCAATCATCTCCTGCCCTCAATTGGCACTAATACCCTCCCAACAATAGAGATCTCAGAAACGGCTGAGAATCCTTCCCATTATTTAGACAGCTTCTCTCTGATCACCCGTGATCAGTTTACCAAAATAGTCTCAGGTTCTAAACCAACAACCTGTATTTTAGATCCGATTCCAACTAAATTACTTAAAGAAATTCTGCCCCTAATAGATAATTCGTTACTTAACACAATCAATCTGTCATTATCATCAGGTTATGTACCACAGTCTTTTAAAATAGCTGTAATCAAACCCCTACTCAAAAAACCCACCCTAGACCCAGAGGTTTTAGCAAATTACAGGCCAATATCTAATCTCCCCTTCCTATCTAAAATCTTAGAAAAAGTTGTAGCCAATCAGCTGTGTGAGTTTCTCCAGGAAAATAATATATATGAAGACTTTCAGTCTGGGTTTAGAACCAATCATAGCACAGAGACAGCCCTGGCAAAAGTCACTAATGACCTTCTAATAGCTTCAGATCAGGGACTTGTGTCTGTCCTCGTTCTGTTAGATCTCAGTGCAGCATTCGACACAATTGACCATCAAATTTTATTAGAGAGACTAAAACAGTTAATTAACATTAAAGGAACGGCCTTAAACTGGTTTAAATCTTATTTTGCTGATCGCTCCCAATTCGTTCAAATCAATGATGAGTCATCGGTGCACACCAAAGTTAACCATGGTGTCCCACAGGGGTCTGTGCTCGGCCCAATTTTATTCTCATTATATATGCTTCCACTAGGAAACATTATCAGGACACACTCGGTAAATTTTCACTGTTATGCGGATGACACCCAGTTATATTTGTCAATAAAACCTGATCAAAGTAATCAATTAACTAAACTTCGAGCATGTCTCAAGGACATAAAAACCTGGATGACCCGCAATTTTCTCTTATTAAACTCAGATAAAACAGAGGTTATAATACTCGGCCCTAAACACCTTAGAGATACATTATCTAATGATATAGCTGCGCTAGATGACATTGCCCTTGCTTCCAATGACACAGTCAGGAACTTGGGAGTGATCTTCGATCCTGATTTGTCCTTTAATAGTCACTTAAAAGTAATTTCTAGGACCGCGTTTTTCCACTTGCGTAATATCTCAAAAATCAGACATGTCCTTTCGCAAAAAGATGCAGAAAAACTAGTCCACGCCTTTGTTACATCGAGACTGGACTATTGTAATTCATTATTATCAGGCTCCAGCAGCAAGTCGTTAAAGACTCTGCAGCTGGTCCAAAATGCCGCAGCACGTGTCCTGACGAGAACTAAGAAAAGAGAGCACATTTCTCCAGTATTAGCATCGCTACACTGGCTTCCTGTTAAATCTAGAATAGAATTTAAAATTCTCCTCCTCACCTTCAAGGCCCTTAATGATATGGCACCTCTTTACCTTAAAGAGATGTTAGTTCCATATCAACCTACTAGAGCACTCCGATCCCAGAACTCAGGTTTACTTGTTGTCCCTAAAGTCTCTAAAAGTAGAGTAGGAGCCAGAGCTTTTAGCCATCAAGCCCCACTGCTGTGGAATAATCTCTCACTTTCAGTTAGGGAGGCAGACACGCTCTGTTCGTTTAAAAGTAGACTCAAAACCTTCCTTTTTTATAAAGCTTATAGTTAGAGCTAATTTGTGCGATGTTCCAAATTTGATTAAATGGCAAAAACCCCTGATGATGCTAAGACGCACAGGGAATTTATGACACAAGACACACGGAGCTTCTCTTTCCTGCTTCTCCTTCCTTTTCTCCATATTTATCACATCAAGATAATTCTTATCTGATCAGTACATGTTACTAACTTGACCCCTTTTCCCGGAGTTTCTGTGCCTTAGCGCCCGCGGATGCAGGGCCACAGCTGTGGCCGCACCATGGATTATGATTGTGGATCGCGTGTCGGAGGTCGCAATGGTGGATCCAGTTCGGTGGATTCTGTATCGTGCCAGCTGATCGTCGTTGTAATGGAGGATCCTTTGTCGCGTTGGCATCGGATGATGAGGGACCACGACCGAGGCGGCAGCTGATAATGGATTCTAACTGGCGGCGGTGGACAATGACTGTGGATTATAGTGGATCCCATCCTGATGCTGGATCGTGGTCTTGCTGCTGGCCAGAGACTGTGATTGCAGCGGGACTGCCTGACACATAGTATTGAAAAATGTTTAGCCTAATGGATGCTGCTAAAAATCCTGATGATGTTTTCTTACACCTGACATCTATTGCACTTCTGTCCGTCCTGAGAGAGGGATCCCTCACATGTGGCTCTCTCTGAGGTTTCTACATATTTTTACCTGTGAAAAGGGTTTTTAGTAGTTTTTCCTTACTCTTGTTGAGGGTTAAGGACAGAGGATGTCACACAATGTTAAAGCCCCATGAGACGAATTGTTATTTGTGAATGTGGGCTATACAAATAAAACTTGATTGATTGATTGATTGATTCCAGCCCGGATTAAAAATCCTGGCATGACATGTTAGAGCTCTATTCTTACACTGAACAAGGACAGTGGGTGTTGGATATAAGTGGAAAATAAGGGAGGAGAAAAGCAGCTGTTCAGTTGTCAAGATGTGTTGAAATGTACAATCCTTTTCTAAAACTTAGCATTATTTAAAAAAGGAGAGAGGAGCACTTATTTTTGATAGTAATTATTTATTATCCCTCCAATTCAATGTGCAAGCTATTAGTGCAAGACAATTAATATTGTTAAAATGTCACATGTTGACCACACACAAATGTCAATACATCCAACATTTCAATATACATTGCTTTGTATCATAGATCTAGACATCTGAATTTTAAATGAATACCTCTGGAATAAAGATGAAGGCCAGGCAGGCAGATACAGACAACAGGTAGCAGACAGCATGAACCGCACAAATGGAAACACTTTGGGACGTGAGCAGTGTGGAAACTGACAGGGTTAAGGAGCTGGAATAAATACAAGGGAGAGAATGACAGAAGTACAGGTGTGTAGCAGGGTGAAAAGGTTGTAGTGATTGAGAATGGCAGCATGGGAAACTGGGAGCAGGAGGAAAGTCGAAGGTCTGGTGAGAGAATGGAGCATGAGAGAAATCATGAAAGGTTATTTTACCATAAGATTTGAATCACAACATGGAGTCAAATAATAACTAGGACCAACCAACAACTAACAACCTCAGATGGCCACCAGCCTGTGCAGCTAATTTGTAAACTTATTAACATTTTGGGGATTTTCAATTTTGACTGAAATAGGACACAACATACTAAGGATATGGGCATACACTGATTTGCAAATAAAAAATGTACTGTCACTTTGAATAAAAATACATTTTAAGTTTGAGCATGAAAATGTTTTAATGAACATAAAAATATGCAAATTAGAGGCTAGTGTGTGGCTAATTACTACCTTTCATGAAGCATCAGTCTGGTGTTTTCCTGGAAATCACAATGACAACACACAGAATAGAGTCCTAATGGCTGGTCCTTAAAGCTGATTGAGGAAATATAATGGATGTGGAGAGCAGAGCATTGCACGGACCTCTTCACAGCTGCTGAATGTGATTTGTCCAGAGCTGCCTCTTAGGGCCACACTCTCCACTCTGTCCAGTGGACCTTCTGCTCCGTGCTGACCCGCCTGCCCTCACCTCTCACCTCTCACCTCTGTCTATCACATCTGCCGCAATGTTATGATGGACGGGCATTTTTCTCCAGAGTTCTAGGCTCCCTTCTGGTGCTCGTAGGTGATTTATTCGAGACAGATAATAGCAAGTAACACAGCGCTTTGAAATCTTGTAGGTTTTCCTCGTGATGGTTTTTTTCACAGCTTGACAGAAGCAAAAAGAAAAAAGATGGGTAAAGGGCGGTTATGTAAAGGTAGCGAATGAAAAGACGAGCCTTTCTCATACTGTGTCTGCCTCCAGCTTGACTGCTGGGTAATATAAACAGTGGAGATTAGCTATAAAAGTTAACATCCCCATGGCACAGTTTCCATTAAAACACCTCTTTCATTGTATTTGGAACAGAAATGAGCCTCATTAAAATTCATTGCACCACAGTTTCTCTCACAGACCTTGGACAGATTGTCAAAACATGGCATTTTTTAATGCTTTCACTGCTGTGGCAAATGAAGATATTGTGGATGGATGTGGCATTGTGACATGACTGAAACAAAAACCTAATTTCATTCACACTCAGGGACCACCAACAGCCTATCAGAGCCCGGTCTCGGGGTAGGCATCAATCATGGGAGCACAGGCGGCGCTTGTCTTGTGTGCTAGCTCCTCTAAAGCTAAAGAAAAGGCTTTGACAAGGGCCCATTATTCAGCAGCTCATCTCTTGTTGCTTACACATCACCTGTCAGCTCGTCGGTCAGCCACTCACTCAGAGGTTGTAGTTGGTCATCAGTTACAACTCGAATGGGACATCATTATAGCCGGCCCTAGGCTGTGTGTTCGTCTGTTTAACAAGGTGCTATTTGTTGTCAGTCAGGAGTGCAGGGTAGTAAGAGAGTGTGGGAAAGGTTTAAGAACAGATATATTTTTAGATGAGTTTTGTCATGTCTGGAACCCCCCCATGTGATTAAACCCCCCTATTCTTGAATGCTTTTGGGTTGGTTAGCTGGGTTGAAAGCCCAGAAAACAGTAGTAAGTTGATTTTCACATCAAAATAAGTAGAAGTTTATAGAGCAACTGAACAAAAGCCCACTGCTGTAGTTTTTCAAGTAAAGGCAGTCTCAACACTAATCAAAATTCTAATACTACTCCTTCTAATTGGAATTATAATAACTGTTATTTAATCAAACCATAGCCCTTGATCCAATTATTTGCACATAAATATTTGTTAAGGAAACTTTAAGTTAATATTTAGATTCAACAGATGTAACTTTTTTTTAAATTAAACTACCTTTCTTAGTCAGGTCAAAGTGAATATAATTGACTGAACATGAGTCAGATTGTTTATTTTAACAAAATTCAGCCTTGCTTTATGAACTACAGATTCAATCTGTTTCACTAATGTCAGTGCAGTTAATCTAACTAATATGGTTTTAATATCTTTACTGATTTTACTGATTTTGCTGCTTACTTGTATTAATAAATATTTGTTTCCCCTTAAATGACAAGTATGTCCATTAATGTGCATAATATAGGAAGAAAAACATTCAAAAACGATTGACATCGTCTTTTCACATCTGGCATTAACCACAGACACCTGTGTGGAAGATACGGGACATGGTTTTCAGTGCATGGAATGGACTCACAAATATATCTGGCTGAAAGTGCATTATAATCCAATGGGCTGTAGCCGGACTCCACAACGCCAACACTGATTTACCACACTGCCAGAAAACAGCGTGATGTCCTACTGTTTCCATCCAAACACGAATATCTTTTTCCTCTATTACAGTAAAAATAAAAATATATGACGGTTGGCCAAAGGAAATAGTTAAATTATGTTCACAAAAATAAACATAAGTGCATCTACCGCTTTGCAGCCTAACTTCTTAGTTACTTTGCACAAGTTAAATAAGAATATTCCTAGGCTGCAACACCACCACCATGTTTCTCCTGCTCATTTCCTTTCAAACTGTACACCGCTCTGTGACTTCCATAAACATCAAATTCGGATTCATCAGTAAATAGGACATTTTTTTTCGGTCACCTACTGTGAAATGTAGAATTGCTGAGCCCACCCCAAACGTTGGCCTTGTTTACCCTCCTGAGATGTGGTTTAGAAACTTCTACTCGTCCTCTGAAACCACTACAAGACAGCCTTCTTTTGACAGCCCACTTGCTGAGTGGAGTCTTGCGTTCTTTATTTAGCTAATTCTATGTCTGTGATGAAGTTGCTTTTCCATCTCTCAGGGAACTATGCTTGATGTGTTCCTCCTTTTGATGGTTTGGTCACTTTTGGTTTGTCGGATCTGTCTGATCACGCCTAGTGAGTGACAGCTGTTGTTTTAGGGAGAACTAGCCTGCTGAGATACGACCAAAAGGCATCTAATAATTTGTATAAATCTCTCATCCTATTGAACTCAACACATGTATTTAGATATTTATGGTATATATTTAAAATAACTTACCCATGACATAGAGGTTTAAAAACATTTAGCTGAAAATGCATGTGTATCTTGAGTTTGCATCCTTGAATCGTCTTTTCAAGCAATCTCCTCTTGAGTTTTTCCAGTGTGGAGCAAAAGCCTTTATCTGAATCATTATGTTGAAATATAATTACCTCATTGGACCAACATATGTTTATTCAATTCATCAGATTTTTCTTTGAGTTCTATCCAGTAAATATAATTTAATGCACAGAAATTATTTGATTTAATGCTCATCTGTATTAGTCAAACCCAGGCCTATTGAGTTTAATGAAATATATCCAAGTGTACTTATGTGCATCTGCGTCTGTTTAGGTTAAAGGTTGCCAATAGAAAAGCCAATGTCATCAATTTAGCATTAGATATGTCATCAACCAGACCGTGACATCCATCATCCATGTCTGACTTTCATACAGGGACTGATAAAATGCATTTGAAAACAACACTGGATGTGCAAAACATAAAATAGGTGCTGCATATCGTGAAATAGTACATTTCTTCTTGTTCTAATATAAAAGCCCAAATTCTGCTCATATAGGCTGTGGTCTGCTGTAAACCTTGCTCGCTGTGTCCCTGCAGGATTAGTGATACAGGTGAAGGGTATATAAGCAGGCAGCAGCGGACAAGGAAAACAACAAGGGAGATGGGTGGACATGAGACATAGGAATGGTGAGGAGTGTGTGTGTGTGTGTGTGTGTGTGTGTAACAACTAAAAAAATGAAAGTGTATAGCAGCAAAGGTGGGGGAAGGGCAGGATTCAAATGGCATTTGTGATAGGTGACATTTAGAGAAATCTCATATCAATCTCCTTTGAACAAAAAGGTTCGATCCCTGAAAAAAAAGGTCTGACTGTTGCTCACAAGCTGCAGTAGTAAAAACCGGGCTACACATTTCATTTTCAAATTTGTAGCATTTGACTGAGCAAAACATCTGATGGTAACTTCTTTAGGTCATGATTAAGGATTAATCACCTATTGCTTTAATATTTTTTTTACTACTGTGATGTAAACTGAATAATTTAGTCAAATTAAAGTAGAAAATAAGTTTGGACTTTGTTGTGATCATCACAAGCCAGTGGTCATAGTTCACCCTCCTCATTAGGGCAACAGCACTGATCAGAGTTAACAGTTGTCATGGAGAAACATGCAATCAGCTGGTGTTTCTCTCCCTTTCAACACATGTACCGTCCCCTCACTCCCTTCCTCCGCCTGCAGACAGTACAGGCCCTGTTGTTGTCAGATAGTGATGGAGCATATGCAGTGTGGGAAGGAGGATCTCAGCTGTTCGTCCTGGAGAACTCATCTCCCCTCCCATTCCGGTCCTAGGTGAGCTTCAATACTTGCCCCAGACCTCCCTTTCTTTTTGGCTGCCCTTAGCCAAACTAAGCTCATTTGTCCCCCCCAAGAGAACCATGATCTGCCTTTTGTTCGGGCCCCAACCTCCCATTCATGTCCCCCAGGAGAGTAGACAAAAGAGGAAGAGACACTGAACCCAGACCCTTTGCCCAGACAGACTGCGTAAAGCAACCATAAAGGGATGCATGGCTTGAATGGAGCTTCGCTGTGATGGGGAGACCTTTAGCTTTGACTACATAGCCTCTGTCTCTGGGGTGTTCACCATTATTTTGTATATCTTTACATTTCTATGACTCACAGCGTAAAACATGGTGGTTCTGAAAGCTCAATTCACTGCAACTAAAGAAAACACAAAAACAACCAAATGTGATACAAATACATGTCACACAAACAAACATCTGCAGCAATAGAAAACAAATACAAATGCCAAAGGGAATCACAAGCAAATACAGTGACAATAAAAATATAGTTGACACAACCAAATAAAGCAAACATATACACGTATAAACAAAAAAATAATGAAATGTTCTGAAAGTTCAAACAATAAAACAGGAACCCTGCATGTTTAACTAAGTTATGTAAAATGTTCGAAGGTATGATCAATACTGCTGAACACAAAGCCTACATCATCAGCACCGCTCTGTGAAGTGAATCTTGTAAAATGGCCACAAATGGTTATTTTAGTGACCCCAAAAAATGTTTTCACACCAACAATCACAGGAAGAGGAGTGATGTAAAGTGGCAAATATGATTTTCTGACCTTCACATGTATTTGTAAATGTATAACAACATAGAACTCACACACTTTATTTGAACAAATAATACACATATCTTTGTGTTGTTCTTTACCTTATTAAAACATTGTGGAAACAATTACAGTGTTAATTGGGATAAGGTGTTTCAACCCCTTAGCTAATGACATCAACTAAAGCTAACTGGATCAGGATTTAGTAAACCTGAAACCCAACTGGAGGTGTGTGTTGGGGCTATTTTGACTTATTGTTCCCAAGACACATGTGCTGATGTGAACCAGGCCTCACAAGTTATTTCTGTTGTTCCTCTTCACTTGAAGTGGGCGTCCAGCTTAGAAGACTCCAAAGACAAAGCAGAATAATCAGTGAGGTAAAAAAAGAAGCCCACTGGTTTCTTTTTTAGTTAAGGACTTCATGCCTCTATCTGGTCTGCAGAGCGGTCTAGGAATTGCGAGCAGGTTAACATCTCTGTTCATGAGTCAACAATACAAATATCATGGTGCATGGTGTATATGGTTTGTCCACAGCATCACACCAGGAAAGAAGCAGCTGCTCTTGTTGTGTGCAGAGGTGACATAAAGGTTGTTGGGGAAAAACATGCAGCGCTGGTATAAAAAGTAAACAGCATATCAAAATGAAAACATTATCTCAGTGTTGAAGTACAGATAAGAAAGCATCATGATTTGGGACAGTTTATCAGAGTATCTCAGGGCTGATGCACACGGATAATAATCATAATCAAGGATAATCAGACTAATTTTTGACCCAATATGCTCCTTCCAACAATTGTGTGGGCAAACCCGAATAGAGGCCAGTTGGAGCGGATATTCTGCCCAATAGTTTACAAAATAACCTTAATGCTACCAATTGAGTCGGAGCCTCCACTCAATCATGTTTGATGTTTACGATAATGGGCTCCGAGAGAAACCTGCAATAGCCAATGAGAGCGAGCTGACCCAGACACCTAACCAATCAGACGTTGTGAGTTCCACATTCCTCATTCCTTATTGCAGTTCAGAGGGTGGCGGTAATGCACCCAAAGTTGTTTGCTTGGCCAAATCGTCTAGTGTGTGTGTGTTCTGATGATATTAATATTAAAAATCTGTCATTATGTCTGTGGTCTCTCAGGCAGTTCAAATCTGTTAAACGAATCTTGTCCATCAGTTGAAGATAAGTAGAAGTTGGTGATCCAGCAGAATAATGATCCTGAATATCAAAGTAAACCCACACCTACTACTATCTACTATAAGTATGACAGAATGACAAAGAAAATCCACCTGTTCGAATCAGAGCTCAGATCTAAATCCAGCAGAGAGAGAGACATTCACACCAGAACATGTCTGAGCTGAAGCAGCTCTGTAGGAACAATGGTCAGATCACATATTATGACAAACTGAGAATGCAGACGTTTGTCAGTCAGACATTTGAAAGTCTTTAGGTGTATGTAAATATGTGCAATAATATCTGAATTATCAAATCTAAATATCAGAAACAGATGGCTCATTTTACAACACCTACAAGCCTCAGCAGATATTTGTGTTTCCTTGTGTTTCTAAATCTGGTTGTGTTTCTTTTTACTACTGCTGTCAAACATCAAAATGAACATGTGTCTGTCTTTTTCCTAAATCCTGCATTGTCAAACTGATGAAGCGGTTTTTCCATCGACATGTGTTTCATCTATTTGCATGTGTTTTCTTAGGCTGCAGCGCGTTCAGCTCCCAGGTTCACCACAGGAAACAGTGATGAGTGTGCGAGCTCTGTGTTAGTATGCTGAGGAAGCAAGATACAGGAATTTAAATTCATTTTGCAGCGATGCAACTTGCTCCTGATAGTAAAATATCAACTCTGGATCCTTGTTGTCAGGTTGAATCCTGCAGCTTACGTTTCTGTAATGCTTTGCAGCACAAATCACATCAAATTTAAACCGTAAGCTATATTACCGTAGGCTTTACAGCCTTGTAGGAATACTATGAACCCCTGACATGTTAATCTACAAGGCAATACAGTCTGACATATACAGAGGCTGCTTATCTGTCTCCACCTGTTTGATGTTAATTATGAGCTTGGGTTCAGTTAGGAGGCAACGGGTGGGATCTGCCATACCGTTCTATAGGGGCTTCCTTGCACGGCTTAAAATATAAGAGATAAGGACCAAATATCATCATATATCCAAGCTGTTACATATTATTACAAAAACCTGGTGCGGGTTGATATGTGTTCTGTGCAGTAATGGAGCATGCACGATCATAGGCAGGAAATGTAAGATGTTAAAATGAGATTTTAAATGAGATTTCCTAAAGGTTGAGCATGCTGAAAATGCAACAAAAAATTAATAATACTTCAGTGTCATGATACACGCTGCCCTATTTTATATCACAGCAATGTAAGAGGAGACTCACCAGTTTGTAGTGTATGAGATTAATTCCCAATGTAGTCAAACATGTCCGGCCACAGGAAATTACAAACTCGATAAAAGGGAAATAATCAAAAACTGGTGAGGTAAGCTCTCGTACCACACAAGCAATGGCTCATCCCACTCTTCACTTATACATTTCTTAATTACATTTTTTTAACTGGTCGCACTGATGGAAGCCTGCAGCTCTCTACTTGTGCTGATGTTCAACTTTAATGATGTCAAGTTAGAAATATGGAGCCAAAAGAAATATATTTTAAATCCTCAAGCCTGTCTCACAACTGCCAGTTAGAGTTGGAGATTTTCCCCCTGAGTTGACTTAGCTTTTACAGTAAACATGACATGAAATGAATATGGTATACAACGAAGACACGTCGTTTCTAACATTTGTGGACATTTCCATCTACTCAATTTAGTTATTAAAGATTTAAACATGTGTAGTTGTGAGAGCATAATTTCCACTGAGGTCAAGTCAGATTTATTTATATAACATCAAATCACAAATTCACCCACATATAAAACCATCTATCCTTATTCACCTTGGACCAGGGGCAAAAAGATTTTGATCTTGTACAATGATATATAAGAATAGTCATGAAGCTTTTAGTTATAAATCAACCTTTTTAAACATGTGAAATGAATATGCATGAGGAATTCATGTGGACATTTTTGTGGGCATTACATTACAAGCTCTATCATTGGGCCAATGGACAATGACTTGAGAACCTTATTTGCTTTTTGTTGAAATAGCAAATAGATTTTTATTGCTAGTGATGTATAAGTTTCAAGTGTCCCAGTTTTTCTCTTTGTTAGTCAAATGTGCTTTGACTTATATGCTCCACTCACTGAGTTTAAGTAGTGGTGTCCGTATATTAATTTATTTGGTCTCTTAAATTTATTGTTAAATGAAATAAAATATATTGGATCTTTCAGTGAGCTTTTGGTTTTTGTTTCATTTTAGCACTAGAAAAGCAGATGCATGAGATACGATATATAACTTGACTAGTAGTGAATATGTGTGACACTGTGTGACACTGTCTGGTGCAGTACACTTTACCATCTTCCACACATTCCACCTTCATTTCAGATTTCTCCTGGCTTGGCCTTGTGTAACCCTGCAAGAGGACAGAGGAGTTGAAAGATGAGATTCGTGTTACCTGGGCTCCCTTGGGTGTCCCAGTGGGTTTGTGTGGCATTGCTTCTCCCTGCCGCTCCTCTGTGAGGTCAGATCAAGAGGTCAGCTCACCCAGGGGGGTCCCCAGTTCCTGCTAGACACATTCCTCTGTTTGCTTTCTGAATTTAAGATGGACAGGATAGCCACTTTACCTTGGTTTTGCTAACGTCAATTCCACTTTCCAAACAGAACAAATATTTTTCAAATCGAGTACATGGAGTGGTTTGGATCAGATTATTTTTGTTTTACTTAAAGTCTGTGTTTTGCTATCACCAGTAGAAGATTAGTTAAGTGCTTAGGTATTATCTTAATCGACCTCAAATATCGAGTTTTCTGTGGACGAAATTGCTGGTGCTGTTCAGTGGTAAAAATGGGTCACGTATACCAGTGTTGAAAAATTGTGGGGTTTGTTTATATTGCAAAGGTCTTGCAGATCACAGACAGTAAGTATTTGCACTGTCATCTTTGATGCCTGACGCAGTTGTCCAATGTAGGTGGCAGTCAGTAACAGGGTGCCAACTGTAGCAACACAAAAGGTGGGACTGAGAACGGCAATAGGGTCAGAGGTCAGGGACCAAAGCACAGATACAAGCTCCTGTCCCTTTGTTGAGCACATTTATTGGCCATGTATACAGATGGTTTCAGCAGTTGTGACTATGTGTGGTCTGTAACAACAGCTCCTCTGCCTGAGCATTGCAATGTGCCCTTCATCTAAATAACGCATAAAGTTTGAGTAATGCTTCTCATGCACAAGGGTTCTCCCACTTATTCTGTTGTTAAAACTTAAAACTTGATTTTGAGATTTTGTGCAACATGTATCGTACATACTGGAGTTAGTACATAATTGACACACTGTCACCCAATGAAAATATTAGAGCTCATGTTTCTCGCCATGTGTCTGTTGCTCTCTTTTAGCCCAGCTTAGTTAAACCAACTCCTGAGGGAGATATCTGTTCCTGCTTACTCGTCGCTAGCATTTTCTGCTGCTGGGCAGGTAGTGTTCTGTGGGTTCATCAAAGCTTTACTGAAGACAGATGTTTTATCTCCTTCATCTCACTCTTAGAAGTAAAGCAAATACTTGCATTTCAAATGTTGAACTATTTCCTTAAATCCAGGTCACTTGCAAGTTGCCTGATTCTCCAGTTTCTACCAGGCGATCTGATGTATAGACTACAATCCCTCATGTATTTGTGATTTTCTTTTTACAAATTTGATGCAAATAATAACAGTATAATCAGTGGAAGCATAACCACTTGGTCTCTCTTTGTCTCCATATCTCATGAAAGCTGTCTTGGGGCCCATCTATTCCCTGAGTTATGAATTATGAATCACTGCTAATAGGCTGCTTCTCCCTTGTTTAACTTAGTGTGGCTCCAGGCTTATCGCTGATGGCTGCCTCTTCTAGGACTGCCTACCTCAGTGCTCATCACCAGTATAATTCCTCCCTTCACTGTGTTATTGTCTCATTATTGCATTACTGAGGCAGGGGCTTCAAAAGCTCCGGGAAGACAAGGCAGACTGGGTCTCTGTCCAAGTGACCTTCCCTGAGGATTTAACCCACACCGTCCCACCTTGGTGCTGCATAATGGATGAAGGACAGACATTGGGTGGGAAGGGAGAAATGGGAGCGATGGGCCCTTATTACCTTGTGATTAATTTTTAATGAGGTAAACAGGTCTTTCCAGGTCACCTGCAACCTCACACACCCATGGCAGGTGGTGTGTCTTCTCCATCGGCTGCCTTATTGCTGCCCTCTTTGACATCTTCCATGGCTGCAGGGGCTCCATAGTATAATTAGGTCTCACTGTCATTGACAGAACGTGTGTAATTTCCCACAGAGTCCCTTTTCTTTCCTTCAAGTTAGATGCCATCAATTATACAGTGGCCAGAAGACCTTATTAGCTTCGAGCAACCTTTCCTTCACTCTTCCTCTTGCTGCCTAAGTTTTCCAGCAGGGTCCCTACACAATCAAGTTAATGTGTATTGTTTCATAATTAATTAATTTACGTTGCAAGTAACAGCTCATAAATTTGAGTTTAAACAGGTTGTGTGGTGGAAACCTGTTTTTGAAAACATCCTGTCCTCTTGCAGCCTGTGATTCTCTTCAACATTGTGGCTGTAAAATTCAGTGCTGGGCTTCACTCTTGTATGTTATAGTGAATTTTTTTTCATCCCAGTATATGTTAAATGACAGCAAATAAAACTGAACATTGTTATGCTCTAATGGAAATAAAAGAGACTCCTTCAAGCAGACGTCTGGTTCCAAAGCGGCAGAAATTGGATGACAGGCGAGGATGCACATACGGGGTGTCATCTGGGAAATCAAGCCCGCTCAGTTCACTTGCTCTGAAAGTCAGTGAACAGGTACGCCTTCGCATACGAGAAGGTGGAGAGCTCCCACAGCAATTCTCTGCAAAGCCTGGGGAGGCTGTGAAGGAAGGAGAGAGAAAGAGAGAGAATGTGACAGGAAGGTGAGAAAAGGAACAGATGGAGAGATGCAGGGAATCTACATTTACAGTCATTTAAAACAGGTGCTATACATAGTACAGCTTTCAACCCATCATCTCATCTAAATGATATCATTACAGCCAGAAGTCATTAAAAAAAGATCGTTTCCCCTGGACTGTATAGATTCCCTCCCTCTCCCCAGGGAGCGGGGATGAAAATGAATTTAGGGCCCCTCAAGTCATTGAATTTGCTTTTTATCACCCGATAGCCGTGCTACATATGTGCCATTGTGCTGTATATAGGATTAGAGAGGATCTTTTCTGCCTGACTGGCTACCAGCTCTCAGCAACAAGATGAGGATCATTTCCCCTGCTGAGAAAAGCTCCACTCAGCCTAGACGAAACACTCACCACACACACCCCACTGGTGTTCGGTATGGATATTCGCTCACATACCACCAATCTTTATCAACATGTGGGGGATTTGAGACTGGAAATAACATACATGTATGTCCCTGAAGGCTGTTTTATATTCCTATGGCATTAAAATGACTTGTTTTGCATCATTATTTCAAAGTTTGCTCAGAAGATTCCAGGTTTACTGAGAAGCTTGTTTATGATTCATTAAGCAAAGGAGAAAACCTTTTTCCGATTTTTCTTTATTGTTCTCCAGCATCATCACTACCTGCAAAGCCCTGTTTGATCAGTCGAAGGGGTCATATTCTGAATTAATAAGTGTCACGCCATCCTCCACACAGGCTCTCATGGTGGATCTTTTGATGCACATTTCTCTGCCCTTTGAAGCTTGTGTTTTTTTCCTCAGACTGTAGGCTGGATGGGTGCTGTGTGGAGCAGATCCTCCTCAGCTCTTTGTTCCTGTGTTTATTTGAGGAGGTTCTGCCTGTTAACATCAAATTCTTGACCGCAGAACGGCTGGTAATTGCAACCAGTGTACATTTGGTACCCTGAGCAAACTTTAATCTAGAGATGGTTCCCTGACACAACTGTTTGATACAGTATGTCAGGTTTCCACTTGGTGGTCCCGGTCAGAGCAGTTGAATGGTTGATTCAATGACTTTGAATTCAGTCAGTACATTGACTTACATATCATCTCAGTCACATCTAATTTTATTTCTCTCATACCCACTATGACAATAGGGTCAGTGACAACCAAACAAGTTTGCAAGTTCTTGACAGCAAGATAAACTCAAAAAAACTAATACTTCTTAAGATTTTCCATATTTGACAGCATTGGTAAAATGATTTTGTCAGCTGTCACCATTCTATGATCTTGCGTTCACCTACTGCTTTTCTATAGATTAGTTTTCAATGTAATTAAATGCAGAATTCCCAGTTCCATATCCACACACAAACGATTCACTGCATGTATTCAATGTTGTGCAGTTCATGACAGCTGATTCTGAACACATGAATAGTTGTTGTTGTCCATTTTCTTTATGTTGGCATCCAATTATTGAAATGATTGTGGCACGACTAGCGGAGATGGGCATCAGAAATGACAGTGTTTGACGACAGTGTTGGGTCATATGTCTTGAAAACAACACCTTTTTTTGCTTTCAATGAACAAGCAACTTCTGTGACAGTTCTGTGACATGGCGTCTTTTTGGCAACAATTGTAAACATAGTGACGCTAAAGAGGAATGATGTTGTCTCTTGGTCCAACTTTCCCATTCACCTACAGAATTTCTACAGAAATTCCAGATGACACAACAAGAAAATCTTCTGTGGTGAAACGTTAATGTTTACAATATACTTACTCACACTGTATCGTCTGATCACAGTGCTGCGACATGAGTGCTCACACTGTGCAAACTCATAATATGAGTTTGGGGAATCTACTTGTGACGATATTTCAACTGTGCCAGGGCTTGAAGATGGCCAACAGTCAAGGTCACATGACCGCTTTGGAGTATCTGATCACTCCATGATACACCCATTCACTTCATGAAAAAAATTTGAGGTGCAAAGTATGTTTATTGCTATGAAATCCGGGTATATTCCAATTCCATGGCCAAAATCCAAGAAAACTTTAAACGGTAAAAGTTCAAAATCAAGTTGTTTCAGTGGAACGATACGGTTACTGGATTTACACAGACAGAGGGTGCAAACATATTTATCGTCAAGTTCACAAAAGCCTGCAAAATCACACGAGTAATTGCAAACCATATATCGTCAAGCGAGCTACTTATTGGTTCATTGTACATTTATTGTACAATCCATTTTACTCAAGTGCTCTAGACAACAGTGATGTGTAGATGAATCATGGACTGTATATATAAGATGGACGATATGCCAGCTACCCAAAAGTAAAGTCTCCATCTTCACCTGGTGGCTGGCTGCCTTTAAGGTCATTAATACAACCTCCTCCATATTAATGGATTGGACATTGGCCAAACTAAAATGGGAAACTAAACATCCCATACATTTTTCTCAAAGAAGTTATCTGTTTAGGTCTAGGTATTTCTTATCATCCTGATATTTGTGCTCAGTTGTCCAGTAAATTTCATGATTGGTCAAACACACACATCGACAGGACCTTACCTTATCGGCTCCTTCCCAAGATTTTGGCTCCACATGCTCCAGATGGCAGCGCTCTTATCAAGTATATTTCATCCTCATCTCTCAATAGTGGGAAGAAGTGCAGATGTGTCATCCATCTTGATATACAGTCTATGGTTTAAATAAACTGTGACCTTACTATTCAGTTCACACTCAAGCTAACTAGCATGTTTATTGACAGCTATGACTGAGTAGAGCGAGAATGTTACTGTTAGTTGGAGTAATTCAACTAGCTTCACTGTAGCCACTATGTTAACAAACGCTTAGAATTAATGAAGTAATTACACTGGTTTCGCTGTGACACATGTGACTTTTTATAAAAACCCTAACCATCAAGTCAACATTTTTTTTACTTTATTTTTGGCGACAGTTTATATTCATTTTTTGGGATCTCACTCACTGATTTTAATTGTTCGTATGATATGTTAATGTAGGCCTTGGTCATATCTTGGTCACTAACTACTATCTATCCATCTTGCTTTCCATTGGCTTGGCTACTGCAATTTGCAGCAAATGGTCCAACCCCAACCCCCCACCCCATGTCTTTTTTTCTCAGTCACTCTCCCTCGTTTCAGCCTTGAGGCGTCCTGTTTCTTCAGCTCCTTCGCTTTCAGTCACAATGCTGTGGAGAGGGTGAATGGGTGGGGGGCATTTAAGAGAGCAGTAGGTGGGAGTGGAGTCTGACCGCAGAGGGTCTACTGTTTAAGAGAAAGGGAGTTCTCTCTTTCACTCCCTCTCTCTCTCTCCCTGTCGCTCTGCGTCTCTTTATCTTTCTCTCTCACCCTCACCCTCTTTCTCTCTCCTCACTGGCTGCACATCAGCCGGCTCTCTAGGTAGACTCGAGTAAACACTCTACGAGAACAGAGAGAAGAGGGAAGATGACAGAGCTGTCAGCACTCTGAGAGATACAGACTGGTGAGAACATTTGCCAGGGCTGCCTGATAAGACTCTGCTACTGCTTAGATTTTCCAGTCAGATGAGAGGCTGTGAGCATTGTGTGTGAGGTAAGTCACCTTCTTTACCTGCGTGGAATGACTGTGTTTGAATGGTGAGCAGGGTGAAATGGCTGAGTGCCTTACCTAATTAAGATGAATGAGAAAACTGAATTGCACAGCTTGACAAATGTTGAACTTCAACCACATTCTCTTCGCTTTTTTTTGCACTTTTATGTAAGTTAATGTTAAAACTTTCAGATTACATTTTTTTTCACAGTTTTTATGAAATTTGATTTAGGGATGCAATTAATGGTTATTTCCATCATCAATGTGTCTTTTGTAGATCAACTGCTAAGGGTAATATCTTTCAAATATATAATTTTGTATCAATATAAATATCTGAATATAAGCCAAATCAAAATTTGAAAATTTTGCTTGAGAATGAACACATTATTAATTAGTGAACTTTCCATTAATCGACTGTATTGATTGTGACCATAGATGCTATATTCCCACTCCAGTTAAGAGTATGGGTGCTTAGCAAATAAAAGCAGCTTCTGCAATTCATCCTCATGTTTTACAAGAGAGGACTTCAGAGACTGGCTTAATTTTGCTCTTTACTACATGCACCTGGGTACCAATTATGTTTTACTGTCAAAGTTTTTCCTCTTGCCCGCTATTTTCCATTTATTACCAGGGCAGTTAAAAAAAGACTAATGTCTTCAGAGATGGAAGTCTGCGATGATCTACTGAATTATTCTGCTTGCATTAGGGCTGATGCTGAGCTGATGAGTTTGCAGTGGAGAGTTTGTGTGTTAATGTGTGTGTGTGTGTTTTTGTGTGTGTGGGCTGCTTGTCTGTATAGGTCCAGCTGTACACTTTATGGTTGCCAGCAGACAGACAGTAGGCTTGTGTAACCCGGGAGACAGACAGCTGCGCGGTATTAGATGCCGCTGGTTGGTTCCTCTCCAAGATCTCCAGCATATATGTTGCTATAAACCGGCAGCCTCACCGGCACATGTGTTACGTGCGCACACACCCACACACACACACATACAGATACGCGCTCACCATGTGCTTCCCAGTCTCTTATCTGCAGGTCAGCTTCATTTGTTTGTCAGCTGTGTCTCATGGGGAGACAGACAGATAAACTGAAAGATAATCAGACAATTTGACAGAGATGATGTTTGATGGATTAGTAAATAAAGTGAATTCACTGACACAGGGGTTTGACAGCCTATTCTTGATTGCTGCCACTTGCTTGCATTTTCACTGTCCATAAATTTTTTCAGATTTTAGCTTGAAATTATTTTAAGTATTAAAGAAAACCAGAGTAAACAGTGGCCTCTGTGGTCACAAGCATCAATGACAGGATACGTGTCACATATGGTGTAACAGTAACACAAGTAGTAAAGACTCATGACTCAACCAGTTAGATAAATCGCATACACATGAATATATTTATCAAACTTAAGCAGACTTCGAACCACATTGAGCTAAAGGTCATACCGGACCAGACAAGGCTGAAGCATGAATTTTTGGTCTTTATGTTGTTGTCACTGCTCATTTCAACTTTAAGAGAAAAAGTCTGCTATTTCTGCTTTCAAAATGTGTCTTGCTTTGAAGATTTCTGCCTCCAATCCTACCCTCAGGGTGAACAGAACTGCATTTAGATTTGGAGTCCAAAAATCTCTGCTGGAAGCTCATGAAATTCTTAAATGTGGGTCAGCAGATCTTAAAGACTGGGTTAATCAGAATTTATGGCGAGTGTCATGGATTTACACGGTATCGCACTGAAAGGGATTGATGAAACTTGTCCTCATGTACATCGCAGCGTGAGAAGGTTTGGACGGAGGTAGAGAGGAGAGGGAGAGGGTGGTGTGTATGGAGACGTGAGGTGGGTTGTGACAGAGGAGACCCGCAGGATACCAGGGCATCGTGTGCTGGGTGGTATTCGTGTATGTTGAGGAGATGCAGACACAATGGAGTAGTCTGGCTGTAGCTTCACATGCACTGCAGGCATCTGAAATATCTTTTGTTTTATTATTTTAAAATTTTTCACAGTTTCTTGTTTTACACAAATGTCAAGCATGGGCTTTGCTCACAGGACTGCCTTCACAGAAGCGCGCTACCCGACCCTAGGCAGCAGTGCAGGCTTGGTGCATTAACGTTTCATGATGCTTTGGCTGCGCATATGACTAGCCACTGATAGTGACACTCGGCATAACGATGAGTGGGAAACGTGCCTTTGTTTGGACAGCTGTTAGCTCCCAAGGCTCTGTGCCTTACAAAGCTTGCTGAGAGGGTGAGTGTCTTTAACCCCACTTAGCTCCTCCACTGGTGATTGAAAGCAAACAATAATTGTGCGTATTCATGATGACCCACGCTGTGCAAGACTCGGGGGAGATGCAGAGATGTATTGGTTAAACTAAACTAATGTCAACTTTAATTCAGGCTGATCCAAACACCCATCCCTCTTCTTCCTTTTGTCCTTCTTCTTCAACATTGACACTGGTTTCTGGTAAAATGTCATGTTGGCTCTAGATGATGTAGTGTTCACTGAAAATGTTGACATAACGTATGGGTACAGCTTTCAGAAAATTTCAACTGGACTGTGTTTTTCGAAAGACATGACCACCTGTGGTCCAGATGGTTCTCAGTACGTGAATGTAGTAAAGCCAATGGCACATACAGCACAGGGAAACTGAAGATATATTGTTCATGAAACTAAGATGACTATGGCACTTTTAGTTTTGGTATATTTCTATACTAAATATTTTTATACAGATATTAATGACTCTCAGAGGATGACATTCCCATTGGCCTCAGCAGTAGGTTTTCTTTGTGCTCATGCTCAACATTTTAACACTCTTAACATATTAATCATGCTATGTACAATTGATGTATTGAGAAATAGTCCAGCCTCACAGATATGTGAGAATATCTGCAACCCTTTCCAGAAGGTATTTTACCATATATGGAAAATGGCTCATTTTACAAGAGAAGGTGTAGATTTTTTTCCAGGATGTAGCCTATAAATTCACAACGTCCAATTATGGAAGACTAATCCTGTTGTGTCTAATTCCAAGATTCTTGACTGAACTTGACGGTTGGCATCACAGAGCAGTATGCTTTCATTTATCCGCTAATTTACAGTTTAAATAAATGATTAAATGACTCATACTTTACAAGTGAGCGTATTTTCCCCACAAAAGTCACCACAGTCTTTCCTGTGTCTCAGTCTGCCCCAGTTAGATTAGCCATCGCCACAGAACAAAGACCTCCCTCAAACAAATCCAGTCTTTTAAGCATCCCAGATGGTTTTTAATGCTCCTCCGATGCTAATGTGTGACGGGAAACGAGTGGAAGTCTTGGAGCTGTGGGATCCGGAAGCCTTTGTATTGCCCTGCCCTCTATTGGGGCAGCCAATAGATGAACACATGTGGTAGGTACTTCATTTGAATACTTTACCTCCACCAGTAACTTCGCACATTGGAATGCATAAGCTATAATGTTCTTGGACCATGATGGGGGGCCCTTTTTGAGAGGGGCAGACAATTTAAATTGGGAAAAATGGTAAAAACTGGGGGAAGCCAATGAAGAGACGACCCTGGGGATTCGGGTCATTAGGCTCATACAAGTGTCTGAATGGAAGGCACTCCCAATTTGGACACGGAACACGCTTCAGGCTTTCATCACAGACAAGGGCAAACAGATGTCTGGGTATCAGAGCCAACATACATGCTTCCATTTCTAGTAGAGAGGAAAAAAAATCCTTTCCATCCTGTTTGAATGGAAATAACCAATAAAGCTCAAGTGCAAAGTGCGTAAATATGCAGCATTTGAAAGGCCTTAAAAACTCCTGAACATGTTTACTCAGCATTCTCCCTTCAATGTCTTAATTTACTTCTCTAAAAAATATCCTACCTGGTACATAAATATAAGAATCCAGGCAACTCTGTGTCACTAAATATGTTTCTTAGTGGTGTCTTTCAGTCTGTGAACTGACTTATTTGGTCTGATAAATTTTCTCACTCCTCTATGTTAAGTCTACTGTTGGTGAGGTTCAGGTTCAAAAGCTCGCAAGAAGTGACAATCATGAAAAATCAGCCGGCCAACACTCTGTTGAGATTGTGAAGAGACTGTGCTCTCCCCTTGCAGCTCATTACCTGAGCGGGAAGGTGTTAGTTACATGGTAAGTTAAGACAAGTCCCAGAAGGCAACATCAATACCTCTGTGTAGTGTAACGACACGGGCAGTGGCCAGGGCCAATCAGATTTATGCAGTGCAGTGTGAATGCATAGGAGAGGAAGTAGGCAGAACAGAGGCCTATGAACTCACAACTGTCTGGAAAAATCAGCAGGTGGATGGGTAGTAAAGGCTGCCAAGCCTCTACACCACACAGGGGTTAGGCTAATAAACAGTAGGCCACCGGTACCCAGCATGTTAAAAACCTCATGAACAATGACTAGCATCAAACTCCTCCATCTGGACCCAGTGAGAACAGCAGCGAAGGAGGGGGGCACCGCAGGGGGAGGGCCATAAAGAATATTGATGGGCCTCGCATCGAGGCACGAGACAAGTCACAAAAAACTAGATTGAGATTTGACTGTCTGCTGTGTAACTGGCCCAATGAGCACTGTCGTTGACTCAACATTCATCTCCTCCATATCTGAGTGTCAAAGTCGGAAATTGGTTTTGGTTGAAGAAACCGAGTTTTTTGGTGCAGTATCAGTCAGACATGTCAACTCCTGCTCCAAATCTCTCTGGCGGTTCTGTGAGCGTGATAGGACTCAGCCTTGGCAGAGTACTCTCTCTGAGTACCCAGATAAAGTGTTTCTGCCAGTATCTCAGTTCCAGCCTCCCCATCCACCTTATCAGCCATGAACACACTTACCCCCACCATTCCCCCGTAATCTGTGTCATCAGATCCAGTGGGGTCACAGCTGAGAGCCAATGTGTGTAGCTCCGGTTTGATGAAACCAGTCTTCTTTTCTACCCTTAAAAACCAGTGTATTCCCTATTTCATTTCTTTAACCATATGGGAAATAATGATAGTATAGGGAGTTGCAGTAAAATATGATGTGCTTTATTGATTTCACGTTATTGCCTTTTATCAGATTTGTTGAGTGCGAGTCGGGATAGAGAGTCCGGGCAATGGAATTGAGAGCAACCTTTATCAAGGTATAATAAGTGTACATTTATCTCATTTTGTGTTATTAAGTAATTGAAACTAATCAACCTGCCTATCTCAAATTGTCATTAGGGCATCAGCTAAAACAGGGGTGTCAAACATACGGCCCGCGGGCCGGATACGGCCCGCCAGGGGGTCCAGCTTGGCCCGCCGGATGCAAGGCTTGCTCGAAATAAAAAAATAAAAAATTAATTTTTTTTTTTTTTTTTTAAATTTTAAATAATAAAAAAAAAAAAGTCAAAACCGCCAACCAAGTTGAAAATAACGTATGATGAAGCCTGTCTTGCTCTTGGGTTCACAGTGAATGAAGGGGGGGATGAGGAGAGACTAGTGTATATTTTAGGTCTGAAAACTCTGGCAGCTGACAGTATGAGACCCAACAAATTAAGAAGACACTTAGAAACATTACACCCCAGTCACATGCATGTGTTATTTTTGGTTGAACTTCATCATCGTTGTAACAAAGTGATTCTAATTTAATTTATTGTTTCTCTATTTTTGAAAAAGTACAGATTGATGGAGGAATGTAGTGATAAATAGCACCAAAAGTACTTCAATAAGGTTGAATTTAAGCAAAGTTGAAACAGCTTAACAAAAAAATAAAGCCTGTTTTAATATATCTGTTTCCTACCATTATTGTTGTGGAAATCGTTGTTAATGATTATTGAGAGAAATAATTTAAATTGATGTGATCAGACATTCTCTTCACATATATTATTATTATTAAAATGTGATCTTTGCAACTTTGTTATTCAGGAAGTTTGTATCAAACAAGTAGCCCTTCGTACTACTCAGTACCTTCGAAGTAGTTCTCAGTTTCAAAAAGGTTGGTGACCCCTGCCATAGACCATCGGTTCCCAAACTGGAGTACGGGGTACGCAAAGTGGTTCAGGGGGTACGCAGTGGTGTGCACGGAGCCCCGGGGGGCTGGAATCCCACCTCAGCCGGCGCGCGCCGGCCCTCACCTTTCACTTTCAATGCGTGTGATAGACTCCTAGGTCCGTGTTCCAAGAAGGGTCCGACGCAACGTAATCCAGGGCAGAGGGGTGTGGTGGCGGCGGTGAAAAAAACGGAGGGGGGGGGGTACGAGGCTATTATGCTATGATTTCACTGGTCTGGCCCACTTGAGATCAAAGTGGGCAGTATGTGGCCCCATAACAAAAATGAGTTTGACACCCCTGAGCTAAAATAATCCCATTTCTATTAAGAATTTCTGAGTAGTTACTGCAGACTCCACTTCCCAAGTCACTTTCTTGAAAGACATGAAAAGAATCTGCTGATGTATTAAAAATATTTCAGATTTCAGAAGTAATTAATTAATAAAATAATTCCTGACAACACGATAATAGATTTTGGCCACTGGGGAGCTGTCGAACAATTGGCTCACACAACAATGACATATTTTTACCTGTGAAAGGGGTTGGGGGTGATGTTTGGTTATGATTTTCACCAGTGATTAATATGTTGATTACATTCTTGATATTTGAATGAAGTTGTTGTCTAACATAGCAGAAAATAAACTTAAACTGGTTAGATTCACATTTAAATATTTGTTGTAAACTGCTGCAGATTCATTTTTTAATATGATCTATGAATCAGTTCACTGACTAATGAGTTTAGCTTTAAACATATTTGCAAATAGGTGCCTATTTACACAAGCAACAGACAGAAGAAAGCTGCCTGCTGCTGCTGCTGGAAGTGATGCCATGACAACAGTGCGAATGAACCGAAACAGCAAAGTTATAGGACACAACCAGAGACAAACAAACGTGGTGAGATGGAGATTTTCAACAATGTATCTCTGCCACCATTTTATAATTAAAGTATATTTGTCATTATTAATATGAGAAGTTGGTTCCCAACCTGCCTGTGACTTATGCATCAGTCAAACATGGCACAACTGTAAAGACTTTCCAAAGGAGGAGGCCAAGAGGAGGCCTGTCTTCCAATTAGCCGTGTCCTAATACCATGGCGTCACCACATTTCTGCCATGCTGTAATTGAACCACATCTTGAACTCACCCTTGGTCTCCCTGCTCACCCCTGCTCCCTAATGAAATGAGTCGCAACTAATGGCTATTCAGTCTAGATTTCAAACACAACTCTTCAGCCACCAAAGCGAGCAGTTTGCTTCTTTATGCTTCAGACTCTGTTTTGTATACTTCAGCTCAACAGCGACAGCCACATCGGTCATAAAAAGCGGAAAGAGAAAAATGGCGTGTGTCTTCAGCAGAATGAGGTGATAAAATTTGAAAACCCTTTTCTCAGAAGCGGCAACAACTGCACCATTGATCATGCATCGAGCAGTAAACTCAAGCTGTGCCTTTTCCCGGAAATTCATTCCTGTGTTTGATGATTATAACTCACAGCCATAGTGCTGTCCTCAGCAACTCGCTATCTCTCTGACCTTGGTGGAAATACACAATACAAATCAATATTCACCTGCTTTAGCTCAGGACACACTGTATGTGTGAGGTTTCTTTCACCTTGCAGGCAAGTCGATTATAATATAAAACTTTATCAACAGATTGCAGTACCAGTGGATATGTGGCTCTCTGAGTTATGAGATCACTCTTTAAGGTAGAAATATAACCTTATTTCATGATTCTGGATGTGGAAGTGAGTGTCCGTGACTAAGGCCCATTTCCTAAACATTTCCCCCTGTTACAATGTGACAGTATCTCAAGGTGAAAAGAGCCCCAGACAATAACCCTCCATTCAGTCCTTATAGCAGCGACCCAGATTTAGATTCTGTACCAAAGAAGGCAAGCTGAGTTTTTGTCATGGGCGACCTACAAAACTAGGGAAGCTTGATAAATTTTTCAGAATTGAAAAGGGAGACTGAGAATCCTATCAGACCTGTTTAACATACAGTTCTGGGACTTGAGTTGTAGTTGTGGTCATTGAATATTTACAGCTTTTACACCCCAAGTGGGGCACACTGCTTCATTATTCAGTTTGTTTGTTTTCAGACAGATGATGCGGTGTCTGTTCACACTGCTGACTGTTCGCAAATCTTTCTTTCCATTTCAGAAGACTTCCTCACCATGTTGGTCCACTTTTACATGAACACTTGGCTGGAGACACTTGCCCAATTAATGGCCTTTTGTTTCTTAATTTTATCAAATCTGTACAAATATATGCCACTGAACTCTTGCTGAGTGACGGTTTTCTGTTGTTTGACTTGCCACTTGCTAGCGTCTCTGCATTTAGGTGAACTCCAGTTATGGCTCAGTTTGCCGGCATTAGGGTCCTGGCTGAATTTGAAAGAGATTCTGACTCCTGCATAAGATATATGCAATTCTCGCCAGTCTGAAGGTCGGCTCATCAATCTCCCACTGAATTGAAAATAAATCTGTCCAAAATATAGGAGACAGTAGGAGGAAAAGATAACACTGGAGAAGTAATCATCCATCCATGTTTTATTTATTTCAATTTAACACAGACTTTCCAAAACTGGAAACAAGTACAATGCTAAGTGATAGACCACTATAACATGACAGAGCCTTGCATGCCATGTTGGACTGGAGGAATCCAGTAGCTTATGGGGATTTGTGCTGACTGGACTGTCCTGGTTTTACTATTACTGGTTTGATCTTGATCCTCTTGGTCCTCCTTTGTGTGAAATAAATACATTCTCTTGATTTACTCAAGGATTATGGTTTTAGACTTACACAACATGGCAGGGAAACAATAAGCACGACAGCTAGGGACATGTTGGAAATTCTTGATAGGATGGTGGGAGTTATTGCTACTTGAACTGGTTAAGAGAGACAATGTTTTTTACATTACACTAATAGGAATATCAGGGACGTTTGAAGCCAAGACTTATATAAAGACTCTCAGGATGTCCCTGTTTCTTTTGGACTTTGTACAAGAAGAAGTTTCACCTTTTGTTAAGATTTCTGCATACCACTGACAAACATTCATAGCTGTATGTTACACACATAATTTGCATTACTAGTGATGTTGAATACTAGTTAATGAGACTTTCATGACTAGAGAAAATACAGCATTACACAAAAAAAAATGTTACTTGTTAATGTGTAGAATCCTAAGCCTGATTAATTATCTTGTGAATATAAAGTCAGTAGTGCATTGTATTTTATTGGTTTGGTAGGGTTGAGGTCAAGGGTTCAATGTCAGGGGAAGGGTCAAAGTTAGTAGGGTGGGCTGTCTGATTTGTTACCCCTTCCCCCACTTAAATCCTAAAGCAATAAAACGGTAGAATGATCTGAACCCTTCTGACAGGGAGAGGCCTAATCACTTTTAAAATGGACCCCAAATGGGTCTTTGAAGAATTTACAGCTCTCACTGTGTGAGGTATAACGCTTTAAGTGTCTCCCTTGTATGTCCTGAGAACAAGCTAATGTGGATCAGTTGCACCAGCAGCTTTCCCTCTGGTAAAATTCTGCTCACATTTGACCACAAGACGGGCAACAAGCTTTGTTGCTGTTTGAGAAGCTAACTATAGAGCAAAACCAAGTGAGGGAATTACAAAGAAGCAGCAGTCAGACTGTATCAAGCCCATGTCTGTGTTGCCAACAACCAGTCGCATTAGCATAATGCCAGGGCCACAGGGTGGGCACGAAGGAAGTCCAAACAGATGGATCAGCTCTTCGTTTCTCAGGGTCACACTCAGTTTCTCTTATTGTGATTGTTGTACTTCACATTAAAGATTAGTAGATGGCAGCTCAGGGGTGAAAAGGCCAAATCAAATTATTTCTCAGACTTTGTGGAAGTTTCTTTTCTTAGTTTATCTCTGAGTGAAACAGAGTTTTGCCAGCGCCACAGATTCTCAGACAAAGCCTGCTTTGGTCTCTCGGGGTTGCCTCGCTCAGAGGTCCATGTGGAGAGCAGCCACCCTTCAAAGTGGGAAAGCCAACCATTCGCCCAAAACTAAAACCTTAACAGCAACTCAAAGCAATTTTCTGCCTATTTTGTGTTTTAATCCCTGGTTTGTGATGCTTGGTCACAGTGGTGTGACTGTGTTTGTGTGTGTGTGTGTGTGTGTGTGTATGTGTGTGTGTTTGTGCGTGTGCGTGCGTGCGTGTGTGTGTGTGTGCATGCTTGTGGCTGTGTCAGTGTGACATAGAGTGTTAGCAGCTGAGCGTGGGGGGGTGGGGTTTCTTTCGGATCCCTGAGGGCCCAGATCCTCAGCACTCCCATTAGCACTTTTACAGTCTAGCCATCATGGAGGCGCTCATCCCTTCCTGTCAAATCGGGGGGGGATGATGATGATGATGGTGGTGGGAGGGCGGGGGACTTGAAACCGTGCGATCCCTCAAAGCTGAGCTCATCTGTCTGCCTGCCTAACCAGACATCAGGTTGGGATGAGGTGATCAAGCATCTCTTCCTGGAATATTACCTGCTGACTGACAGACGTCCTCCCTGTTCCTGTACACATCAACATTCCCCGCCAAGAGTGCCCTGTGTTTTTACTCATCACTGTGACTGGGTCAGGTGTGGCGAAGGAAATTAAACCCCTTCATACATATTCCACCCCGGTTTGGAATATGCTATGCCTGCCTGCAGTCATACATTTTCATATCTGCTTATACAGACATTTTCATGTGGGCTGCTAAGAGCTTCTATTAACCTTTAGAGCTGCCAAGCTACACACTGGTTTTATGAGAGGTAGGAAATGATCGTTGTCAGCATCTCTGACAAGGAGTGGTAAAAGGTGCAATTACATAAACTCAGCCTGAGACAGACACTTAAAAAAACAGGCATGGACTATATGTTCTTAATCTCTCTTTTGGTTCCAGTAATGACTGGCAACGACGTTTATGTCTTTCACCACCTTTCTGCATTGAAATAAATGGAAATCTGATTATTATAGGAACAACAAGCTTGAAGAATCAGTCCTGTCTTTCCTAAATACACCTAATGTTAGATGGAACAGTCTCAGACTTTATACCTTCAACCAGTCTGTATATTTAATTCAAGACTTAGATCAAACAGCAAGGTAAAACATCTGGTTTGAAGGTTTGCTTCTATTCCACAACCTCAGCACATTTTTTTTCCACCAGACCTTTTAAAAGAATCATGTCTCAGAAGGTGAGCGCAATAAGAATCATGTTACAGTACTAAAAGAAAACCCAGTGGCTTATGGGAAAGCAGTGCTGACCTGCCAGTTTGCAGGTTGCAGGAAACTTTGTGCATCGCAAAGGTCTGTACAAACACAGATGGTGTACGCTGGCATTAGTCTGTCAGCTACATCTGTGGTCTGGACTGTGGAGTACAAAGGAAGTTCTCCACTTTACAGGTGTTGTTGGTGCCAGCCTGTCTCAACATGATTCGAAAAAGGAGGGTCCAAGGTCACAAGCCATCCTGGCAGAAATTGCTGCTCTAACTACTCAGAGGAATTGTGAGAAGAATGCCCCAATGTCATCCACTACCCTGCTCCACTGGGAGCAGATGAGCTAAAATAGGTCAAAGACAGCAACAGGATTGGAAGTGGTCTTTTGTTAGGGGCAACAGATAAAGGTTAATTGCTTTCTAGAGGGATACTGTAATATTTCAATCCAGCTATGATCACTGTTGTGGATGTGTGTGTGTGTTAGGTGTGATGGAATATGTTCTATGTAAATTCCTGGTTAAACTATGTGACAGTGAAATGTTCCGTCAAAGTAAACAAAAGTAAAAAAATAATCTTCCTTATTATAGGACTCAAGACCAGGAATCCCATTTGCTAGCTGAAAGGACTAGTCTCCACTCCAGCTGCTTCCTTACCAGAAGACACGGAGCCAGGGTGTCATCATGTGGATGAAAGGCTTCGTTTTAGGCTGCATGACTGTGGCACTGCTGATTCAGCTTTCCACGGCCGGCCTGGTGAAGGTCATCCGCCACCGCAGAGAGACTCTGATGCCCAAGAAAACGCAGGAGAACCTCACTCTGCCTCACCCTGACCAGCCCGTAGTGTTCAACCACGTCTACAACATCAACGTCCCCACCACGTCCCTCTGCTCTGTGGATCTTGACTCGCCCGTGGGCACAGAGCTCAAACAAAAGCCAGACCCAATGGACATGCAGAACAGCGAGCACATGGAGCATACTGTGGATGGCGACAATCAGATTGTTTTCACCCACCGCATTAATATCCCCAAGCAGGCATGTGGTTGCAACAACCAGCTTCCAGACATCAAGGATATCCTGAACAGGCTGGAGATGCTTGAGTCAGAGCTGTCTAGTCTGAGGGAGCAGTGCAACAGTGGGGCAGGATGCTGTGGAGCTCAAGTTACAGGTATAACTTTTACTGTATGCACTGTTGTACTGTACTTTACTAACAACAGTACTGTTCACTTTACGTGCAGTCAACAAAAGTGAAATGTATTTCTAAAGTGCTTCCAGTGAATAATGTTTGAGTATAGAAAGGTCATGAATACTAATTTCTAAAAAAGGTACAAATGCAGTACAATTTAAAAATGTTTTTATGTGACCATAGTAATGGATATGGATCTTTTAAAGGTTCAGTGTGTAAGATTTAGGTGAAAAGGATCTATTGGTAGAAATTGAATATAGTACAATCCTAGTACATCTTAGGACATCTCAAGGCCACCACAGGTTATTTTTCATGTTTGGAAGGGAAGGGTGAGGTGAGGGGTATTCAGCTGAGCCATGGAACTTCACCACAAGGTTTCACTAACTTCTACACACTGAACCTTTAACTCATTAACCACAAATTGGATGTATTGTATACCACTGCCATCCCTTTTTCTATGCATACATAAGTTAATAGATTTTACTACAAACCTGTTATGCAGCTATTGGCTTTCATTCATTTAATTATATAGTATGCAAATAACATGGTAAATTCCTTGAGATAATTGATCCATAACAGTCAATTTTAAGTAATTGAGTGTTTATTGACGGTGGAATTACTATCAAATTTGTATGGTATCCTGAAATAATGATACTGACTTTTTGTGAAAATGTTCTGTAATATATAACTCTTAGCTTTATTGCAAACCATGGCAAAACTCGAATTCTAATTTCACAGTGTCTAAGTTCCATAAGACTTGACTTATATAATACCCTTCTCCCGTTTTATTCCTGTCCTCAGTATGGGCGGGGAATCTTTTTTCCCTATCAAGGGTCTTTACAGAACTGCGCCTCTTCAGTGACCTCTTGGAATTGTAGAATAAGTCAGAAACTTATTTCATACATAAGAAAATGCTGTGACAGTAACAGTTAAAACATGCCAAAAAACTGATCTGGTACTGTAAGTAAAGCTAGAAAAGTGCAGCCGGAGTAGACCAAGAAGTTCCACATCTCAACTAAATTATGAATTCACCCAGTTTGAATGCTCAGTTTCTCATTCAGATCTAATTCTCATGTTTGATTGAAAAGACTGCTCCTAGTATTTTGTGATATTGCTGAGGCCAGAGCTTGTGTGATACTAGTATGATTTTTTTTCATCACACTACAATACTTTGTAATCACTTGCCTCTTTTTACCTCCCTCAAGGTGAAGTATCCACAAAGCCCTACTGTAATGGCCGTGGTAACTGGAGCACTGACACTTGCAGTTGCACCTGTGAGCCAGGATGGAAGGGTCACAACTGCACCGAACCTGAGTGCCCCAACGACTGCCAGGACCAGGGCCGCTGTGTGGACGGAAAATGTGAATGCTTTGAGGGCTTTGGTGGGGATGACTGTGCTATTGAGCTCTGCCTACTGGACTGCGGTGACTACGGCCACTGTATTGACGGCTCCTGCCTATGTGAGGAGGGCTTCCTTGGTATGGACTGCACCCAGACCAACTGCCTTAACAACTGTCTGGGCCGTGGACGCTGCGTAGAGGATGAGTGTGTTTGCGATGAGCCATGGACGGGCTTCGACTGCTCCGAACTCATCTGTCCAAATGACTGCTATGACCGCGGACGCTGCATTAACGGCACCTGCTACTGTGACCAGGGCTACGCTGGGGAAGACTGCGGCAATCTCACCTGTCCTGGCAACTGTAACAATCGTGGTGAATGTGTGAATGGCGAGTGTGTGTGCCAGACTGGCTACAGTGGAGAAGACTGCTCAAAGCTCACTTGTCCCGCAAATTGCAACGAGAGAGGCCATTGTTTCAATGGGAAATGCATCTGTGATCCAGGATTTGAGGGTGAAGATTGCTCCATTCTTTCATGCCCTGACAACTGTAGCAACAGGGGAAAGTGCATTAATGGAGAATGTGCATGTGACTTGGGATACCAAGGTGAGGACTGTAGTGAGCTGTCCTGCCGCAACAATTGCCAAGACCGGGGTCGTTGCATTGATGGACAGTGCATGTGTAACAAGGGATACTCTGGGGAGGACTGCAGTATTAAGACCTGTCCAAAAGACTGCATGGGACGTGGAGAATGCATTGACGGCAAGTGTCAATGCTTCGCTGGCTTCAAAGGCAAAGACTGTGGTGAGCTGACCTGCCCGAATGACTGCTTGGACCGTGGTCGCTGCGTGAACGGACAATGCGTTTGTCATAAAGGTTTCGCTGGTGAGGACTGCAGTGAGAAGACATGTCCCAAGAACTGTCTTGAAAGAGGTTACTGTGTGGATGGCAACTGTGTGTGTTACGAGGGTTTCACTGGACTGGACTGCTCCACACTGACCTGTACCGGAGACTGTCAGAACCAGGGACGCTGTGAGAACGGAGTCTGTGTCTGTGACGAGGGCTACATTGGAGAGGACTGCTCTGAGGGTAAGACAGACCATTAATACTTACTTTTTCATGGTTACATAGAAGTGTTTTAATGGAATTCATATAATCTATTACTCACGGGAATAGGTGTCACAAAAGTCAGATTTTCCAAGTCAATACATGCTTTTAAATCTTTAGCAATCATTCTGGGACAAAGATATGCATCAAGCTAAGAATTACATGTTCAATATGTCATTATCCTGCAAAATTGATGAAGCTTATTTGTAAGTGTAATAGTAATGAATTTATTCATACTATTGATTTTTTTGTCTTAGACCTTCTGAATCAAAATTCAATATTCACTCTCCTTTTAGGTTGGTTTTGGTCTTCACCACAATGGCTCTAGCTGCTATTTACTTCACTATGTTCATGAGCTGGTTGCTAACTTTCATCTGTCTGCCATCTAGTACAGACAAGTAGTGTACAGTAAGTTTAGCTGAAAACAGTTACCTGCTGCTGAGGTGAACTAAACAGTCAGTCAGTGAAATTGCTGAATCATCCTTTTCACATTACACAGTATTTCACCCAATGTGTATATAGAAATACCCATAATTGAAGCTTTTAGGTCAAACAACATAGACACCCTAGACACAGCTATAAGCATATGCCAGGTTATACACATACAAGGAATGTGCCAACACAGGAGGTGTAGCATGAGCAGAACATTAGCAGAGCAGCAGCAGCTTCACTACTCTGTGTCTGAGCCCCCATGTGCACTTGCTAAATGGTGAGTCTGTACTTTGTGTGTAGGTACTGTAAGTGCTTTGAAACCAGGACAGACTGTTTGTGTCTCAGGATGCATTGAGTCACAGTATTGAGTCCACTGAAAAAAGCACCCGAAATGCCTCCTGTGTAGACATGAGATGGGATATGACATTCAGATAAATTTTTCAGAGTTCCTCTAGAAAGTTTCTGTATTTTATGTTTGCATATTTAGGAATTCCTATAGTGAGGTTTTTTAACATCAGAGGTAATAAAATTGACTCCATTTAACATTACATAAAATGTAATACTTTTTGGGAGAAACTCAATTTGATAGGAATCTAATAATGTGAACTGGGTTTCATATCTAATTTATCTTCTGCCAGAAAAAACGACCTTTGGGCATCTGACAAGGCCATCTTAGTTTAATTCATGTATAATTTTTCTCCCATTGGAAAATATAAAGTAAGAACATTTTTACTTTTACTTGACAGTACACATAATATCACTATTTCTCCATATGATTGGAAAATGTTAGAATTTAATGTCAAATGTTGGCCAACAAGTTCTGATCTATACAACTTAATATACAGTGAAGGGGCTTGGTTTCGATTGCTCAGCTACTTTCTGCCAAATCATATGGAAAATACTGTGGTATTGCAAACTGCTGATTGGAAAACTGCCCTTGTTCAGGCTAGAGGGGAAAATCTACCCCAAGAACAGTCATAAATGTTCAAATATTTCAGACTGTGCTACAGCTCGTAAATCAAGTAATGTATGGAATTGTCTGTGAAAACATTTTATTCATGTATTCAGTATGATATCTGTTGTATGTCATTCAACTTTGTATCTAGGAACATGGTTCAAGAGTTTAAATGTTAAATTTCTGTACGAATCCCCAGTTCGAATTAACGAAAGTTGAGTTGAGTTGGGCTCATCTTCCTATTTCGAGATTTCTGACAGTGCAGTAAAAATGTTTTTGATGTTCAATACATTTAACTTACCTTATGGTGTTTCCCCACAGTCTCACCACCCAAGGACCTACAAGTGATAGAGGTCACCCCTGAGACACTGGACCTGTCCTGGGAAAATGAGATGCGTGTTACCGAGTACCTGATCACCTACGTGCCCACAGCAGCAGGAGGCCTGGAGCTAGACATGCGTGTGCCTGGGGATCAGAAATTGGCCACCATTCGAGAGCTCGAACCTGGCATTGAGTACCTGATCAGTGTCTTTGCTGTTCTTAGCAACAAGAGGAGTGTTCCTGTCAGTGCAAGGGTGGCCACACGTATGTGATTCCCCTCTGTGGCAATTTACATAATTCAATGTATTAGAATAGATGAGTTGTGGATAATCATTTTGCCTTATTCCTCTCAGATCTGCCTGAGCCTGAAGGGCTCAAGTTCAAGTCAGTTCGGGAGTCGTCAGTGGAGGTACAGTGGGACCCACTGGACATTCCCTTCGACGGATGGAACATCATCTTCAGGAATACAGTGAGTCCCGCCATTCATCATGTTATGGAGCTTCTGTATTCCTGGAGGTGGCTGAACTCTAGAGCCTACTACATACGCTGTCATTATCCACATTTTCCTATGGTAAAAAGTTACCATATATGGACCACCGCAGACTTGCATCTTCAGATTCACTATTTCCCTAATGTGCGTACATGAGGATCAGGGTGATAATCCTGTGGAAAATGGTTTAACCAAGACAGGATGCGAACACAGCCGTGTTAGCATGTTCTGACAGCTCCAGTGACCCCATGCAACACATAGAAAATGTTACTTTGTTTAATGCTTTATTTTCCTTTTTAAGTGCTCATAGAAACCTCTTCAAACAGTGCTCCTGGAATCTGCTCAAAGCCACGCTCTGTTAAAGTGAATACCCTGTCAACTCTTAAGTCCAAAACGCCACCCAGAGCGCCATTATGTATGATTTAGATCACCCCCCTATTCCTCACATTATGCCAGGACTAGTCTTTGAAGTGGTTGATGACTGGTGTGTTTTGGTGCTGGCAGAAAGAGGAGGATGGTGAGATTCTTAACTCCCTTGGCCGTCCAGAGACCACCTTTGAGCAGTCAGGCCTGGGCCCTGGCCAGGAGTACGAGGTCAAACTGGAGGTGGTGAAGAACAACAAGCGTGGACCGCCTGCCTCCAAGAACGTCATCACAAGTAAGTGTACACATTCACGCTGCTAACTGGCTTATCAGTCTATTGTTTCAGACTTACTGGGATGGTTTTATTCCAGAAGGGTGAACATTTACTTAGTTTGGAAAGGGTTGTCTGACTTAACCCTTTGAAGCATTTCTTTTTTTTGAAATTCCATGAGGAACCTGAAACAGAGACAGAAAATTGACATTAGTTCCCCAAAATAGGTGCATTTTCATCCACCTGTTTTGATGTACTGTATATTGGGGTCCAAATGTCTAAGAACATTACCTCATTCACTTCAATGCTCACTGTATATGTTCAATTTACTAAGCAAATAAACTATAACAAAAAGGTTTTAAACTTACAGATTTAGAAAATAGGATGTATTGATATAACAAAGTACATTATGAAGTAGAATGAAATTAAATAGAGTACATATCTCCACCCTAGGCCAAACAGTGCCCGGTCAAAACCTCATATAATTATCAGTCTTCTAAATATACCTGTTTTTTACAATATACGTTAACTTTTCTCTTGGAAATTGAAAAAAATTTCAAAAACACACATCTCACAATTTTGAAGAGAGTAATAGTAAATTATTGGATCCACCCCTAGTCCTGATCCACGCCAACATTGAATGGGTTGTTTCTTGACCTGTGTTCCATCCATCTGCCCAGTTTCATTTAAGTCTGTTCAGTGTCATCTGTCACTTTGCTGGTTAAAAACAATAACCACCAAACCAACAAGGGTGAAAACCTATCTATAGGTAATAATGACATGAAGCTTTTCAAGTTTCTACTGTACGGATGAAACTCATCTTCAGACTAATAATGGTGGACAATTGAAGACTTGACTGTTTTTTGGCATCTTGGTCAGAGCTCAGTTTTGAAACTTGACCACTACAAAGTCTCTTTTGTTGTCAGCTGGTGATAACTCAGCATAACCCTGATTTTCTACTTTACTTCTCAACAAGCAGCAAAGGGCTAAGAGTATTGGAGCAGCCAACAGACACACTCCCTCATAGTCAATATAACTGTTAGGACTAAAAAGTCAAATTTGTATCATTAACCCCTGTCATGCGCTGAACACTTGGTGGGACAGTGGGACAGATGTGAACGCAGCTCTGTGAATAAATGGTCCAGTATATCTATGACTGATGGTCCATCACATTCTGGATAAATTATTTGCTCTTTATAACATACACAATGGTCCCTGTGTACACAGACATAATGTAAAGATAAATCCATCCAAATCTATCACTTGTGGATGATAGAACAGCAAAATTTTATTTGATATTATAAATCAGGAAAGTTTAATTTTGACCTTGATTTTGTATAAAAAGCAGGTTTTCAGGATAATAAACCTAAACTTTCAGACACCCAGAGCTGTAGATTGAGAATGGATTTACCCGAAATGGAGGTTATTGTGTAATAAAGTGTCACTTGCAGCTGTCAACCACAAATGCAAAAACAGGTTGTCACCTTCATACCTTGAGCAGGTTCATTGAATTCTCCATCTGGCCTATCAGTCTTGCAGCTCCCAGCAGAGTACTGTAAACAGCCTGAAATGTCAAACCTGAGAGATTAGCTCATTAGATTTCACTGCATTGTTGTGATTTAGTCGGGGTAGTGGAAAGAGATATTGATTTTAAGCCCAATTGGCAAGTTATGAGCTATCTCCACAGCTCTATCAGGCAATAAAGCCCAATGGATTGTAACAGTCCGAGAAACTTGGGGCTTGGGATCGATATGAAAAGAGAAAATGGTGTTGAGTTTGTGACTTCACCTACCAACCACCAAGCAATTCTTCTGTCTCTTGACTGGGGGGGGGGGGGCTGTTAAATGTGTATTTTCTTTAAAAAGGGCTCTGTGGCTGGCTGAAACTTAAACCTTTACTCTAACTGTGCTGGCTATTACCCCTGGGACTCTTCTGTTTCCACAAAGCACATCCAACAAGCGCAGCTATGTTCACCATATATTCAACACTACATTTAATACATGGCAGCTCTTTCCAGCAGTAGGTCAGGCCACTTCTTTGCTTATTTATAGTATGAGAATGGTCTGCACTGTGCCAGAATGAACAGAGGGATGTGTTGAAATAGCACAAGAGGCCTGTCATATCAGCATTTTTCTTATAAACTCATAACAAAGTGTTGGACACATTATGGTGGTGTTATTTTCATTTCCCTATGTGACTTCTGGAGTTTAGGACCACATTTAATGTACGTTCTGTAGTTATTATGTGTGGTGGTTAAATCTTACTCTTGAGTAGCACTTACTGTTCAGCATTCTAAGGAAAATGTCCCATACACCTTAAATATTTTATGTTATCCCTTATATTGGTTGAATAATGTGGAGATGACTTTTCTGTAAGAAAAGTACATGTAAATGTCTTTTTGAAGATTTCTTTCAATTGCGCTGCAGTAGATAGCTGCTAGTTTGACAAGTTAAAACTCTCATTTGATCAAAATCCAGTCAGAGAATAACTAGTAAAAAAATGAATGTATGTTGATACATAATAAGTAACGTTAGATCACCATATTTCATTGGATTTTAGGATTTTTTACGGTAAATCATAGACAATACCATTTATAAAAACACATAATTTGAGTACTGATTTAGTTGCTTCCCATCTTAAGTAATTCCATTTCCATTCCCTTGAATACTATTATATTTCTTATTACAAAAAGTCAAATAATTTGGTAAATTAATTCAATAAACAGAAATACTTAGTTAACACTGCACTGAACGGCCCCTATATAAGAACCAATAGCCCACTTCACTTGAAATAACTTTCATTGTAGTGAAACACTAGTTTCGTCACGTATCATTTCACCAAGTCAGAGGCTTTTTTTTTTTTTTTAAGATGGTGTGAATACTTATTTGTGTGTAGTGTCATTTTTGATGATGTCTTAACCAGTGATGCCAGTGATGCCACTGTATTTATGTTCAGCTGCCTCCTTATGCTCCTGTGCCCTCTCCCGTCTTTATAGAGTCTCAAAGCCTATTTTTTACTTGTTCAGCCAGATCCTCACAGGCAGCTCCTCACAGGTCATAACTGAAGAAGCTGTGACGTTCACATTTTATGGCCTTGTTAATGCTGTCAAAGGGAGTGATCACTTCTGTTGAAGTACTGAGGTTAGAATACTGCAATACAAAAAATGTTACAATTTGTTTTTAATCCTGGATGAGGTCAAACACCCGACACTTATACAAGATAATGAGATAATACAATCACTGTACATGCATGGAATGCACAAGTATGTGGAGGATCAAGGAAATGATGTTCAATCAGTAATGTGTAATGAGTAATTGATTATAATATAATTGGGTACTAATGGAGAGTAAGGGAGTAACAATAGTGGCTCAAGAACATTATGGATAATAATTACACTGTTGCCTTTGGAAGATAAAACATTTAAAGAGTACCAGGAAAGACACATTACAGTCTGAACTTATTTTTCATAATGTCATTATAATAATTTAAATTATGCTGCTTTAAAAGCCTTTCATATTAGTGCACATGAGAGAGGCACGTTTGTTTTTTCAGTGTAGCCGAGCTCACCTACTACTACATTAACACATTTCTTGACTTTAGGACATGGCAATACACAGTACATGTGTCTATTGTATCGGCTCAGACACATAAAAACTAGGTTTGTGTATGAGGGAAACTGCAACATTACACAATACGAATAACGTATGTGGGCTGTTATTTAGTGTATGACTGTACTTCATATTTTACTCTACTAATTATACAGTAAGAATAAAGTATGCATCCTACAATATGAGGTATCGACTGTTCTTCTCACTATACAGAATGAACAAGGTTTTTCTTATAGGAAACCATTTTCATATATGTACTTTTAAGACAAGAAGCGTCAAACAGGATGAATATTTTGTATGCCTGCAATAAACGCATGTATTCACTCATACATACAAATATGTACGTGCACGTGTCAGGTGGGTTATGAGGTTCAGAGATGTCTGTTACTCTCTTATTGTCCCCCATTACACCAGCCTGCGGCGTGTACTGTGGGATTTGCATGCTGAGGGGCTAATTGTGTGAAGCGGGTCCCTCCGCTCCACTCCCCCCTCAGTCCTCCCCCCTCCAGCCAACAATGTGTGGGAGGCACCAGTCAAGCAGTGGGGCTCATGAGGGCCACCGGCCTCCCAGGAGAATGGTATTGTGACATCTCCTCGGAAGACAAATCTGCGTTAAGCTCAAACATAGATTCCTCATTTTATCAGCCCTGCACAGAGGCTTGACTTTCCTAAAGTTGCTTGTGTGTGACAAATCAATTTCAGCGCTGGTGAAAAGGCGCCCTTCATGGGCACAGGGATTTGATCTATAAATAGTTTGAATAACCTCATAAATGTAAAAGCCCTGTCACATCTTTTAGTACCTGCATTATTGAAATGGTTACATTCACCCATCCATATAACACACTGATGTTTGCCTCGTTTTACCATACGAACCGTACTCCCTCCACCTGTGCTTCCCACCTTCATGAAATATGATCAGAATTAATTTCCATCAATAAGTAGAACAAAGAAAGACCAGATGATAAGTAAACAAAAACTAAAATAAAAACTGAGACAAAGTTTGATTCTGACAATCTAATCAGCTTTCCTTTTACACACCATGAGCACAAACATCACAATTAGGAATTGCGTTCACAGATAAATATAGTCTGCCTGGACAAGAAAGAAAGAGAACAATATGATTGATCATTTTATTTCAAAATATGTACAAAAAGGCTTCATCGTAAAAAGAGGGTGATCTTTTCACGATGAAACTTTTGGGAATCTTTCAAATTTCAAAATTCTACAAAACAACTTTACGTTTATCAAACACCTTTGAAGAAACCTATACGCAAATAGAATGGCTATAAATTGACTGTAACTTTTTGAATTTTTAGGGATTGATGCCCCCAGTCAAGTGGACGTACGTGATGTGACAGAGACCACAGCGCTGGTGACCTGGTTCCAGCCTGTGGCCCATGTTGATGGCATCAGCATCTCCTACGGGCCTAGTTCTAACCCTGCTGACCGCAGCATAGTAGAACTGTCCTCCACTGACACACAGTACCACCTGGGTGGCCTCATCCCCGACACCCAGTACGAGGTGTCTCTGACAGCTCGGATGGGAGAAAGGACCAGTATTCCTGTTTATGAAACTTTCCTCACAGGTAAGAATACCATGTGTTTGCTTTGCTTTATTTTCAAGAAAGAAGAATAACGGATGATAATGTCCTCAAAAGCCTTGATAACTCACCCACCTGTAAATCTTGGCTTCTAAAAGGAATCTAGATGAAAAAATACAATTAAAGTCCATTTATGTGTGTAGACCTGGACGCCCCCAGAGACCTGCAGATGGTGGAGCTGACAGACGAAAGTATTACCCTTGAGTGGAAGAACAGTCAAGCTCAGGTGGAGAACTATCGCATCAAGTACGGACCTCTGTCTGGAGGCGATCATGGAGAGATGCTCTTTCCTCCAGGACCCAAAGAAACCACCCAGGCCAAGATCACAGGTAGTGATACACAAACACACGCACAACACATACAGTACAACATGCAAAACTCCATCCAGGTTGGCATGCTTGCTAGCTGAGTGCACAGCAAAGACATAACATCCGTACACAGGTACAATAACTTTGAATCAGCTTTGACTTATTAGGTTTTCAAGAGCGGTCAACTACATCTCAGGTTCATTATCATTGGATGGGGTTTGCTTATTTGTCATGGTTTTCCGTACCAATACATATACACATAATGTAATTATCTTTATAGATACTCTGTTCAAAATATGAATATATTTTATTTATACAATTTTTTCTGAGTAAGAGTTTATAAGTTGTAAACAATACTAAATAATTTACTGATAGATAATCATAAAGTTGGATCCTGTTCCAGATAAAAGTCTGTTTGGCAGGTGATTATGATCGTCTCTTTAGCTAGATACTCACTGTCTCGTATGTGACCCACCAATCTATCCAGATGTTGATGAATGGATTTCAGTCCAGATGTTCTTCCAAAAAGTACATGCTCTTAAAGTCAGTTTTCTGGGAGTCATCCTGGATATGTATAAACATCTGCAATTATTATAAATGATTTAGTAAATGTTAATAAACTACAAATCTTAAATCAAGGATGCTAATTAGAAAGTGGTATCAGGGATTTCTTACACCTGGGAATCCAGAAGAAACACTGAAGTGTGACGACCATTAGACCATTAGACTTATGCAAGAGGAATAATGTTTAAATTACTCTGGAATCCCACTGATACCAACATTCACAGCATATCTGCCACCTACTCACTGAAACTGAGACTGATAATTACTTCTAACAGTTTCTGTATTTACTCTTATTAATTATGGCTCCACCTTTATATAGATTATAGGTCATATATAATACAAAATACTCTATGAAGTCAAATGGTCCATTCGTATCTCATCATTACTGCTGCATACCATGTCAGTTGGAAGATTTGCATTGTGTCTATATCCCAATAATCACTTTACTGTGATTCACCGGCTCATAACTGTCGCATAAATAAAAGAACAGGTCCTCTCCCATTAGGAAAAACAAACAGGCCAACTTTCCTTAAGGTTCCCTCACCCAGAATATCCTTCTTTGTGATGCCACATTTTCACAGCAGTCATTAACAGTAAGATGTTAACATGGAAAACTTGAGCCCTGGTCTGTTTCATTCATCAAAGTATGAGATTTATTTTTACAAGCACTTGGAGGTCTGTGTCTCTGAGACTGATGTAGTTATAGGAAGAAGATGACAGGAAAGTCAAAGAGAACATTCCAGAGTTTAAAGTTCCTCCCACGAACATTAATAAAGGCATTTATGACTGCGTATTAGAGCCATTGCAGTTTAAAAATAAAAATGTCTACGGAGCCGGAGAAGGAGAGGTAATGTTCCGAGTAAAAGACAGTCATAAATTTATGAAAACAAAACCTCCTAACCTCAAATTCTCTGAGATTAAAGTCTCAGATTTATGACTTTGTGCATCAGGAAGTACAACGTATGGACAGATTCAAGGGTATTACTCGAAATATCTAAACACAATTGGATTTATAGTTTTCTCTTAGTAACCTCTAATTTCAGGATCCCTTTATGTTTGCCTGTTGGTCTGCTTGACTCTCTTGTCCACCACACATCACACCTCTCCATAACCAACTTCACTCAGCCTCCTGCCTCGTCAGTTTGGCACCTATGTCCCGACTGACCCGTCCTCCAGCTCGGTGCACAGCTCAGCCTTGTTTGGCGCCGACCTGCAAACCACCATTCCCTCTTCTCCCTCAGCCTTCGCCTGCCTAAACCATCATCCTCTCCCAAATAAATCTTCCCTTTATCACTTGTAACTGTGTCCTGCATTCACGTTCACCCATTGAAACAAATATAGTAAAGTATTTAAGTATGACATAGACCCTAAAATTATGACTTTATTCTGAAGATCTCTGTTTTTTTTCGTAAGTATATATATATAAAAGATTTATAATTTTTTTTGCTTACTATGGACCTAAGATCACATGACAGCCATTAGTAATACTCTTTTGACGCATGCTACCAAGATATGTTATTATTTATCGAGGCATTTAATTAGGAGCAACATTATTCTGGTGTTTTTCCAATTTCAAAGAATCAAGGACTTTTCAGTTAACAGGGGGCTTAATTAATTTATGGCCCTGCACTCACTCACTCACTTACTTACTCTCCATGTGACCATGCAATTAGGCCGTGGCCGGTATTGATCGCTGCTTTAGTACAAAACAAATATGTCCTGCTCAGCAAAACCAATGGACTGTTTGACCATGTACTGTACAAACTCAGTGATTTTATTCCTTTTGTCTACTCTGAGTCCACAATTAGCTCCTTACCACTTTGTGTCCAAATGTCACGCCTGAAAAGCTCCACGGGAAATAAAAAAAGTAACAGTGCGAGGTGTTTATTCATCTTATGCTTTGGGCTTGTGTTTGAGTTGCTCTGTGTTAAAGGGTCACTGTTTTATTCAGCCTGCTCATCTCCAGAGTGGCTCGTCTTTGTTTGGTGTTGTGAAATGTTTGCCCGTCTACAAAGCTGCCACTTTATTAGAAAACTACCCAGGGGGTGGGGGGAGTGGTGGCATTCAGGTTACCAATGGAATAACACTGTGGATTGTTTCACTGAGAGATCCTGCTCAACCAGAACAAGTGGACGCCTTTTCATCTGTCTGCAACCCAGACATTATGAACCAATGCTGTGAGGCGGATGTGTTTGTTTCTGCACCGTGTGCTGCTGCATGGAAGGATTAGACGCCATGAGAAACAACAAAAAACGCGTCCACAAACAGGCTAACAGTGTCTTTGTTCGACCCAATTCTTTGTCCTTGGGAGGCCCGTCTCATGGAAAGAAAGCACTGTGTCCATTCAGCCGATGTCCCCCTCCACTCTACACACACACCTCAGCACTTCTTTCATGCAGTTATTATCTGTAATTGCCTTCACGCTCATGATTTTATTGATAATGAGTTTCCTGGGCATTAGGTGTAATTTCATGCTGTAAGACTCTGTGTGTGATGACCTCTATGGGAGTTAATAAAGGAATTAAAGGAGATCAGGCCGATAGAGGGCTTAATTGTGGAGACCAAAGGGCCACCACAGTCTGTTGTATCATAGCAAGTGGTGTTTCTGCTCTGCGACAAGGGCCCTATAGATCCATCAATGCAAATACAGCGCTGATGTTCCCCGGCGTGCACAGGCTCACCATGAAATGTAATTAGGCTGCGATCTATTATACAATCAAGCCGCATGAGAGTCTTTTTGTGATTTGCCACAGGCCCCGGAGCCATTAGATGAAACAGCTGGCCACTTGACTACAGAGCCTCCCCATCGTTCATTTAGTGACACCTCAGTGGACTTGGACAAACCAAACATGACGCTGCTTTTTATTTCCGTGTCACAGTGTTTTTATTTTGTGCCATTATGCAGGCCTGAGACCTGGCACGGAGTACGGGATGGGTGTCACAGCGGTGAAGGATGAGCGGGAGAGTCTGCCCACGACCACCAACGCAGTGACTGGTGAGATGCTTTCACATACTCAGTACTCATATGTGTGTGCTTGTATATATACACTCTAGCTACATACATGCATGTGTATACACTTACACGTGCACGTAAATACCTGTCTAATGAGTAATTAGACTGATAATATTGCATTCTGTTGCACAATTGTAGGATAGGTTTACTCACATTTAACAAGCTGCATCCAAACTGTGCAACTCAGCATGTCAGTGAGTGTATTATCCTGGCAGCACTGACAGCTACAGGCAACTGAGCCCGAATTTATTTTCACAATTTAGTTAGACTTTTTTTTAATAATATCCAAGGTTTTATTGCAGAACTGGTCTGGCATCCTCTGCAAACTTGTCACGGAAATGCTTATGTTTAGTCACAGTTAAATGGCAATGCAGATTGACAGTGGTGGAGGTGGATTTGTATTTGACTGTTCAGAAAGGCAGCCACACATTTGAAATAAATTAGTTTGTATGGAGCTCACTGTAATTTTTCAGGTAGCCACACTTTGACATATTAGGTGTTGATGCCGTCACATTTTAAGCAGGACATCAAGAATGATGGAGGCTCAGGAGGTAGAACAGGTCTTCCGAGTACCAGAAGGTCGGTGGTTTGATCCCTGGTTCCTTCAGTCTGCATGCCAATGTGCCCTTGGGCAAAACACTGAACACAGCTGTTCAGTCAGAAGTCAAAATTACAGCATGTAGGGGTGTTGTATGAATGTGTGTATGAATGGGTAAATGTGACTGGGACTATAAAGCACTCTGTGGTCGTTAAAACTACACAAACCTTATATAAATGCAGTCTATTTTCCATATTTCATAATGATGTGTCAAAGTAATACGTTCCATTGGGTGTGTGAAATGTGAGAATTCCTTACACATCTGGTCCAAGCACCCATACTGTTAAATCAGTGAAGTCCAGACACAGAGACAAGTAGCTTGTACTTGGTGCAGCAAGAATGTTCAACTTTGACCGAGCAGATGTGAAAGTTCACAAACATTGATGCACAGTGTTTGGATACGGAGAAGTTCTTGGACTTTGTAACCAATAGATACATAAATCTGTGGATTTAAGATGGGAGACTAGTTACACGTCTTGCTCAGAACGAACTCAGATTTAATATGATATCACAACTTATAAATCTTCACACATCTTTCATCTCAATTCTCCATTTGGTTTCACTTACTGGTTACAGTGCTTTCTGCTAACATTATACTCAAAAATAATGCAAACATGAAATGACAGATACATAAATAATAATTAACAAGACTGAAACACATTCACTGGACATAAATTACTACACTGACTCATACACACGCTACTCTGATTACACACATAGACACACACACCCTGAATATCTCTCATACACACGTAACATAAACCAATTCCTGGTTTTAACACTTTCTTCCATCACACATATCTCCATTTTACACTCCGCACACACACACTCCCACTCCTCAGTGACCTCTCACAAAATGGTGCGACCCGGCTTTTGTCGATAAAATAAAGCTTGTTAACATATAACATTTAACCTGTGCACATACGCCAAGAGCTGGCTACAAATGCTTTTAACACATTTCCGTACATTGTAACCTTGCAGAACCGCAGTATTTGTGATACCGACCAGTGGTTGAAACTTCAAAGAAAAAGTACGTGCACCTGCCGACGGAGCCCGTCAGGACGACGAGTCACTAAACTATACATTTTCGTACTTTAACCACACTTTTCACTATCATCAGCACTCATCTAACAACCAACATCACATCCAGACTTGACTCTAAACTAGTTGTAAAACTGAGTTTTGTCTTACCTGTGGACTTAAGAAGGGAGACTAGTTACACGTCTTGCTCAGAACAAACTCAGATTTAATATGAGATGCGCACTACCTGAGCCTGTGCATACAGAAGCCACTAAGATCCACCGCTGCACCATAGCGCCACCCACTGGGGCGGCTGTGGCTGAGGGGTAGAGTGGTCATCCTCCAACCTGAAGGACGGCGGTTTGATCCCCAGTCTGACCCATCTGCATGCCGAAGTGTCCTTGGGCAAGATGCTGAACCCTGAATGGCCCCCTATAGAATAACAAAGTGCTGCGAATAGATGCACTGTATGATTGTGTGTATGAATGGCTGAATGTAAAACTGTACTGTAAAGCGCTTTGAGTGGTCATCAAGACTAGAAAAGCGCTATATAAATCCAAAACCATTACCACTGACAGTCTGTCGCATTGTCAAAATGTCAATTCAGTCACAATATGTCGTCACCTGACTAGAATGTCCATATTGGTACAAGGTAGTAACAGGGTTCAGGGATAGCTGGGAAACACGACATGGGGTAAGGAATGCAGGCAACCATCATGTTTACTCCTGGCCTCCATGGCTGGAATGAAGGTTGTCCAAAATGGTTGTATGTGAGCATCTCTCGAGGTTTAATTGCTCTGGTTGACCTCCTCAACGATGGCATTTCTTCCTCTGGCAGCTCTGTGACAGATTCACTGTCTCACTGCTCCTCTACCACTGTCTCCATTATCTCGTCCCTCAGCTGGTGGTGTAGTGCCTGGTATTACCATCTGTACTGACCCTGGCAATGGAACCGTATCAAGTTCATGTGGCTGTTGCATTTGAGCTGTCTCAGTCACTCGTCTCACTGGCTGAAATTCAGGAGCTACAGCTCGGAGTTCATTCCCTAGTTCCGACCGGGCACTGACTTTTCTCCTTTCATAAACAAGTATTGACCTTAGACAATAAGTATACTCTTCCTCATCATCTGAATGTTCAGACTCCCTGTCAGCATCTGGAGCATGTTCACTCTGTTCCAAGGGTAAGTCATTAACAAGTAACAGAAGGTTGCGATGTAGGACACGAAGCTTTCGCTCTCCTGTTTCTGGTTGAACTCTATACACCGGCCCATCTCCAATCTTTTCAATAACCTGATGAATTCTCTTTTCCCAGTAAGAGCGAAGTTTACCTGGCCCAGATTTCTGACAAGCACCCTGTCTCCCGGCTGCAGTACTATGCCTTTAACATGCCAATCATAGTACTTTTTCCCTTTAGCTGAGCTCTTTCCACTGTTCTCTGAAGCGATCTTATATGCCTCTTGCATGCGAGATGCCCAATTCTGTGCATACTCCTGTCTCGACTGGGACTCTGGTTCAGGTTTTAAATCAAAGAGTAAATCAACAGGCAAGCGTGGGGTTCTGCCATACAATAGAAAGAATGGTGAATAGCCCGTTCCCTCATGTCTGGTACAGTTATACGTACGGACTATATAAGGTCGATGGTCTTTCCTTTTTCTCTTCCTGCAGAGTGCGAAGCATCTGTAGTAGTGTCCTATTTAGACGCTCGACAGGATTCCCCTATACTACAGCATGGATGCTGGTGGACTTTCACTCGGTGATAACCTCAATCAATTTTTCCCTGGCAAACTATGGGATCTGATGAAAACCCGGACAATAAAGCCATCTACTGGGACAGACTGGCCGAGGTCATCATCATTGACCAGAAGCTCATCAAGGGGCAAACCCTGTCTCCATCCTCCACCCCCACCAACATCAGCACCACCGGCAGCAGCAGCTGCACCATCAGCACCATGCCCAACGCTGACATATTTATAGCATTTCCCAGTTTCCTCTGTCAGCTGCACCGGTACAACTTCAAGAAACCATCCAGGCGTGTTGTAGAAAGAATTCATCCTTCCGCTGAAAGAGGGCACTTTCGTTACTTCTGCCACAGCAACTTCAAGAGAAGCTGTCCTGAACTGGTTTGCACTGTGAGGAGTACCGCTTTGCGCAAGAAGGCCAAGCTACGAGTTGGTCAAACTGTGACATGCAGGGCCTTGAATACACACATAGAAGATCAAGGTGGCAGAAACGAAGTCACTTCCCCACCGGGCCCCATGGATAAGGAGCCAACTCCTCCCTTCAGTCCACACACTGGAACCTCAGCCCCACCACGACACCTGAGCAGGGCCCGCAGTCTTGATGCACCTTTACCAACTGGACCAGTATCTCCAAGCAACCGCTGCGCAGGAGTATCGTCAAGTGCATGACCTATGCGAACCATAGAAATCCAATCTTCACCACATTTTTTAATGCTAAAACTGCCCAGTATCTGCCTGTCTCTGTTGCCACATCGCAGGACCAACGTGTAGAGACAAATCCGTTTTTACTTACACATATGGTCAATTTAAAGTCTTCAAATAACCTATCCCAATGTGCAACACCCCGGACGCACATTTTAGGATTCATTTTATGATTATAATTAGTGCTGTCAGTTAAACGTCTTATTAACGACGTAAACGCAAACCCATTTTAACGTCAATTTTTTTCTCGCGAGATTAACGTTCACTGACAACGGATAGTGCAAGTAATATGATTGCAGCGGCCAGGCAGCTCCCCTTTGAGCACTTTGAGCACCGAGCCGTCACGGTTTCTCTAACCAACAGCCCGTTTGACAGGGCATTGGCAAAATGCAGAAGAGTTGTGGGTCATTTTAAGCATAGCCCAGCAAACAAAGCGGGGCTCGAGCAGCAACAAGTCACACATCATCAAATGTTTATACGACAGCTCTGATTCTGCGGCTCCACTCCTGGCGCTACCCTAAAACCCTAACACCCTTGAAAAAACACTTTGTAACTGAGAACTTTGAAATTTCCTCTAATTTTTAAATGTCCCCATCTGCCCCCCCACTACAAGCACACAGACAGAGAGAGAAAGAGAGGGGTGGGGGATGGCTATGAGGACCATCATCATTTACCCCCGAACCCAGACATTGAACGGGTTCCATACAACAACAAGTGGAGAATCGGGGGCTGACCGGTGCGGGTCCGGTGTGAACAGCCGTTCGGCTGCGCGCTGGAGAATGGACGCTGCGTGGCGCGGCCGCTACATTGTGTGGTGCTGCTCATCGGATTCTTCGAGCTGTGTTCTAAACACCGCCGGTCACCACACACACAACTCGCCTCCTTCATTTTACGGCTGCTTGAGAGTGAGTGCCAGTCAGCTGAATGCTTTGGGGAGAGGACTGAATTGTGCATGCTCGTCTCTTTCGGAAAAAAAAGCCAAATAATACTTTCAACTCGATTATAGTAGTTTGGAGATCGTTTGACCCCATAATCGAAATCACGATTAAATTTTGATTAATCGAGCAGCCCTATCTAGAAGGTAGTAATCACTAACCTGTAGGTCCGCGAGAAAGGGTTTTAGGTCATGTCGAACATGGCTGTTTTTCTCATTTAACCCCTGATATAGGGTGTGCAGAAAGGTACCTTGAACCAACCTTTTGTCATAGCTAAACTCTGCACCAGGCTGTTGTGACTCAAATAGAACACGTTGCTTTAAACCCATAATTTTGTAGGGGATAGACTCACTCTACCAGGAAGAGCCCTACCACCAACGGTGGAGAGTGACTTGGCTGGCATTGAAGTCGTGAGGTTCTCAGCTGGTAGACCAGTGTCTCTTCTCGTGGGCGATGCATCTGGGTGAATGTCTCTATCCATGTGTGGTGGATGTGTGGAACTGTCTGTGGTCGGTGGAGATGGATAACCGTTTAGATCAGGGGTGTCAAACTCAAATACGCAGTGGGCCGAAATCAAAAAATTGCTTCAAGTCGAGGGCCACATGGGTTCAACGTTTATTGAAAACTTAGTGCACATATTGAACCTGGAACTAACAAGGCCTATAGAGTATGCCGATAAAACAACATTAATTATGAAATAAATGAAATACAAATAATAAATAATACATAAATAAATATAAAAGTAATAAAATCAGTTTCATTAATTGCTTTCTAGCTCTATCTGCAGTATTTCCAGAGTAATTTCCAGTGAAAACATTTTCTACAGGCAAACAGCCAAAAATAATTGACTTCAAAGAAAAATCAAATGTCCTGTAGTAGCAAGAGAAAAACAAGTTTTCCTGCAGCATCTGCGTCTCCCACAGGCGCAGCTTGGTTTTAAAGCCCTCACTGTAGCGTACATGTCAGTGACGACACGCCCCCCCCCTGAAGCTGCAGGTTGAGCACATTCGGATGACTCACATGCCTTTCCCTTTGCTTTCAATAAACTCACAGATCTCCTCACGCAACTGGAACAATCTTTCCAGCAACTTTCCCTGGTTCAGCCATCGCACCTGTGTGTGATAGGACAAGTCACCATATTCTGTACTTATCTCCTCCTGAAAAGACTTGAACTGGCGGTGATTTAAACCTTTGGCTCTGATAAAGTTAACCGCTAATGTTATGATACTCATCACATGTTCATTTTCAAGGCTTTGCCACACAACGACTCCTGGTGTATGATGCAGTGATAAGCTGTCAACTCACTTTTTCCTCACTTTTTTCCTCCTTCATCTTTTCTCGGATCCACCCTTTACATCCGCGAACATATACTCTGCCTCCCACCTGTCTTGAAAGCTCCTGTATTCAAATGCCACCTTTCGTTTAGCCATTTTTGGGAGCGGGATAGTTGAAAGTTGTCACAAGTGATATGTAATACAGACTGTGAGGCGCGCGTTCGCGGGACCGGGCAGTGCAGTGTGGGATCTGTCATTCACCATTGACCCGCCCACTGGTCTAGAACTGTCACGTGCCCCATCCCGACGTGTTCACTGACCCTCAGGAATTCTCAGTACTTATTTTGTATTGAGAACTTGCAAAACACTGCTGGCGGGCCAGCTATAATAGTAAATAGATTTTAACCAAATAGATGTGTAACCAATAGATACATGGATCTGTGGATTTAAGAAGGGAGACTAGTTACACGTCTTGCTCAGAAAACAACAAACTCAGATTTAATATGATATCACAACTTATAAATCTTCACAAATCTTTCATCTCAATTCTCTATTCGCTTTCTGTTAACATTATACTCAAAAATAATACAAACATGAAATGACAGATACATAAATAATAATTAACAAGACTGAAACACATTCACTGGACATAAATTACTACACTGACTCATACACACGCTACTCTGATTACACACATAGACACACACATCCTGAATATCTCTCATACACACGTAACATAAACCAATTCCTGGTTTTACCACTTTCTTCCACCACACATATCTCTATTTTACACTCCGCACGCACACACTCCCACTCCTCAGCGGCCTCTCACAAAATGGCGCGACTCGGCTTTTGCCGATAAAATAAAGCTTGTTACCATATAACATTTAACCTGTGCACATACGCCAAGAGCTGGCTACAAATACTTTTAACACATTTCCGAACGATTTTCCACGAAAACTTATTATAAAATTATTTATTTCTGCTTCGAAGTTGCTTGGACACACACACACTCTAAACATACGCATCAATGTGCTAGCATGTTCTGACAACACCAAGGAGGTACGTACCCCTTCCGTTTTTTGGCTCATTTTACCCTAATGTTAGATTTATTTTTTTAATGTCAAAATATTGGTTGGAGATATATGTTACGGGTCCCAAGACTGATACCACAGCAACAAAGTATATCTGTAGAATACAGCATGAATGCAGCAGCAATAACGTCACGGAGCATTCATTTCCTCATCCAGACTGCATCTTATTCAAATTAAACACAATTTCAAGTACAAGCATTTCTCTGAGAGTAACTGCATTTTAAAGTGCATAAAACATACATTCAATTATTATTGTTTCTCTTTACTTTAAACATCTTAATACACATTATCACTCATAAAGAAATATAAACATTTACAAAATAGAACTATTGAACATTAGCTTATAAATGGTCTTTATAAGGTACAATAACAATACATGACTTAATTACAGAGTCTGTGTGTGCCGGAGCTGAACTACAAACTGTGTAAAGTAAACAATATACTATCGTGACCCGCCTGCAAGACGACGCGCAGGTAAAATAAACACTTGAATGTAGCCCCGCCCACCTAGTGGCGCGAGTGTTTCCAGCCTCACTGCCCAGCGGAGTTTCTAAGTTTTTACCAGTCTGAGTAAATAATCAAAACAACATCTACATGTCTCAATGACATCCGTGGTGATCATTGGAAGCTTTAGGAGATAACGTAGGTGATTCTCACCCACTACTAACCTGTAGAATACAGGATGAATGACACGAAGCATTCAGTTCATCATCCAGACTCCATCTGGCATGTGGGCGGACGTTACCCCCAAAGAGACAGTACGGGGTGCAACTGCTCCCGTGCCAAACGTTCCACCTGAGTGCTGCTGTCATTTACTGATCTCTCTAATGAAAAAATAAACCCACATGACTATCACGTATATTATAAGGAATAATCTTAAATTACTGTTAAAGTAATTAAATACAATATTTTGGGGCATACCACATGGGGGGCGCCCTAGGCAACCGCCTATGTCGCCTGTAGGAAAGACCGGCCCTTATCGACCAGTGGTTGAAACTTCAAAGGAAAAGTACGTGCACCCGCCGACGGAGCCCGTCAGGACCATAGATATAAACACAATATATGTCTATGGTCAGGACGACGAGTCACTAAACTATACATTTTCGTACTTTAACCACACTTTTCACTATCATCATCTAACAACCAACATCACATCCATACTTGACTCTAAACTACTTGTAAAACTGAGTTTTGTCTTACCTGTGGATTTAAGAAGGTAGACTAGTTACACGTCTTGCTCAGAACGAACTCAGATTTAATATGAGAAGCCCCTCGGATCCACCTCTGCACCACAGCGTCACATACTGACGTGGAGCACAACTGTCATGACAACTGTGAGAATGGTTCAATTATCTTTCAAAAATAGGGCGGTATCTGTTAAACTAAAAACTAAATGCACGGAATTTTCAACCTATTACAATAACTCACATCAGAAAAGTGATTTCACATCCTTTTGCAAGTTTCTTTACAGAAACGTGAAGTGACCTGTAGGCTACCCATATGCATGTCTTTAACATTGTGCTTCGATGCATGACCTCCCAGCAAAGCTCATCATTCAGAGTAAGAGTTTTCAAAAGCAGCAGGTGTGTAGAAATGAATGATCTATTGATAGAAAGTTGGCTATAGAGTCCTTTTGCCTTCTTCACGCTATTCTAGTCTGGAGTAAATGTAAAACTCTTCAGCACATAGTCTTTTATGTTGTATATTTTCATTAATGAAACATTGAGTTTTGTATATTCTTTGAATCAAAGCTCTTTTCCAGTTACTTTATGTTTAGCAATTAGTATGAAACATATTTACTTGCTTTCCATGAATGTGCAGCCTCTGTCTTTTGCTGCCCCGACCAAATAACCAGTAGTTCATCTTTTTTTTAAATAAAGGTGAACATTGTGCAAATAGTTGCAGGAGAAGAAAACAGCTTCATAACTATGACTATTGGTTGGATTGATATTGTTCTATTCAAACGATGATGAAAGAGGAATTCATGTACAAATTGAGAAGTGGCTTTGAGAAGGTTTGTCTTGGAGATGTTGCTGTGTCGTAAACAAACTCTCTTCTCCCTCTCTCCTCAGCCCTGGATGCTCCCAAGGACCTGACTGTGACGGAGGTGACAGAGACCACTATTATGCTGGAGTGGAAGCGCCCGCTGGCCAAACTCGACTCCTACAGACTGGTCCATGTCTCCGCTGATGGCCACAGGGCTGAGGAGGTGGTCCCAGGCAGCTCTGAGTCTCACACCCTGAGGGGCCTGACACCTGGCATGCTCTACACCATCAGTATCATTGCTGAGCGCGGCCGCAGGACCAGTGCTCCGGCAACCATCTCTGAGCCCACAGGTCAGCACTGCAAACACCCTCAAACCTTCCATTGTTAAAAGCACTTTAACCGATTTAGCGCTATTGCCTTGCTTGACATTTATAGAGTGAGAAAACATATACAGTCAAACTGACATTTCAAATACCATGCTCTGTAATACCCAGATAAGATTTCTATTAGAAGCTATTTTGCAGAATCTCAACAGCTCCCTCATTTTAGGGGATTGAGTCATCTAAACTACAAAACCTTGTATTTTCGCATTTACCTGAAATGGTAGCCATGGCGATAGTTTAAACACTGTCCTGGTTACTTTAAGTCAAAGCCATGATCCTTATGAGAACTGAACGTTTATTTATCCAGAGCACTTTGTAGAAAGAGAGGCTGCAGTTTATATATTTTAAAGCTGCACCAATATCTTTACATGAGTCAGATTACTACACACAACCAGAGAGCTGGTAAAACTTTGCCTTTGACTGTATTAGGAGCTAAGCTGAGAGTTGGCATGTGGGATATTCAGTTATGTGAAATGTGTCAGAAGTGGAGGCTCCTTGAATGCAGCTCACTGTTTCCATGAGCCATGAGAATAAGAGAAGTCCTCAATAACCACAGGTTGGGGTTTTTTATCCTTCAGTGCCACAGCCAAACTAAAGCAATGAATTGGAGTCATTGTTAGCTGTTGAATGTTGGTCACTCTGTCTCTACCTAACACCCCCTCCCAACCCCACCACTCTTCAAGGCTCATTTATGCCATGGGTTTTTTTTTTATTTTCTAAAACCTAAATCAAGAAGAGACAAATGAAGCGATTGTGGCATATTTTCTTTGCTGCGGTCGGTGAGCCTCCAAGCCAAAAATTTCACGAGTAAATCTTTCGGTTATGTAACGAGTGACCATTAAACGCACAGCTCCAGGCAAGAATCGATACAGCGCGAGGAAAAAGTTGGTGAGCTTGGGAATAACTGTCTTTTGTTGCATTTTTGTGGGATCTGCCAAGAAGAATACAGACTTATTCTATGTATGAGTGTGTGTGTGTATTTGTGTATGTGTGTGTGTGTGTGGGTGGGTGGGTGAGTGCTTGCGTGAGTGCACGTGCCTATTCTTTATGTCCACTTGTCGGTGCACTCATGTGTGGCACCTATGATTGAGAGACTGATAGATATTGAGTGAATCTTTGGGTGTGTGTGAGTGTGTGTGTGTGTGTGTGTGTGTGTGTGTGTGTGTGTGTAGGGGGTGGTGCAGTTGGAGGCTGGGGGTTTGTATGGACATGTGTGCGCCCTCCAAAATGTTCATTCATGTGATAATTGTTGGCGTAAGCCCTGCTCCCCTCTGGTTTTGTGCGATTTGACCACGATGAACTGTGGGTGAGTCAGATAAAAGGCCACATGCTGGGACTCCTGTTAAAACATTGTCTCGGAAAATCAGCAGCCCTCTAATCCACAGCCTGGCCGATCTGCAGCCGTTATCATCTCCAGACATGAAGCACAAACACAGCTCACACTCGTTTTTACAGGAGGGATTGAAGGAAAGAGGAGGGGCGGACGAGGTGAGGTTTGGAGCGGAGGCTGGGGGTTCTTCTTGTGCCTGAAAATCGTTGAAGCGATTATGAGAATTGAGCTCAAATGTGACCTGCACAAAACCCCCTTGGGGTCTTAAAATGTGATGATCACAGGAGACACAAAGATCATCTCACGAAATATGATGAGAGTGCATGTGCATAGAAAACAATGAACAGAAAGCATGAACGAAGTAAGATCACTGTCCTGCATGCACTGACGTGATCTGTGCTGCACATGTGTCTATCAAATGGCAGATATCACCATGACAAAGTGATATGAGATCATTTGATTGAGTCATGAACACACATCTTCAGCTGCATGTGACAAGCTTAAATAGCTGGTTTCATTGAGTGGTATCTCGCCATGTGGACAGGTTTAGAGAGCTCTGCGTCTGAGATCCCTGTGCTTGCATCAATGCAATGAGGATGAATCCTGTTTGTGTTGAGGTGCTCACAATATTGAAAAAAGACACTTAGAAAAGTGAAATGCAAAATATCTTTCCAGACACAGTAACCCATTGTTGTAAGCACCACACATGAAATATGGTTACATCCATTAAAGCTGAACATGTTTAAAGCTCGTCTACTAAAACCAAAATAACATGGCTAGATACCACTGGGTAAGGGACAAAGATGCTCGTTTGGGCTCATTTGTCGATTTATAGATTCAGTATGTAGAACTTAGCAACATCCAGCGATGATGTTGAGGATTGCAACCAACTGAATCCCCCTCTCCTTCCAACCATGTAGCAGAACCTATTACTTGTTTGAGTAATATAAAAATGTGAAAGCCCTCTCTAGAAGCATTATGTGGTTTGTCCGTTCTGAGCTACTGTAGAAACATGGCTCTGCAACATGGCAGACTCCAAGAGGCAGAGCAGCACTCACATTGTAGATAAAGAGGGCTTATTCTAACCAAAACACAATTATTCTCAGTTTCAGGTGATAATGCACCATGAATATTATATCTAATTTCTGCCTTAATCCTTCACACTGGCCCTTTTACTGACTCTTAAAAGTTGGGAAATGGGAGTTAAAAGAACCTGTTTATAATTAAGTCAAAACATATTTTCTTAGTTGAGCTAACATTAATCTCTTTTTTAGCTATGTTTTAATAAAGATACCTAAACAAGAATAGCTATCCTTTCCCTCCATTTCCTATAGCCTGGATCAAGTCTACATAAAAATGTTCTTATTCCAAATAACATTTTCATCTCAAGTTTTATTCGGCTTAAAATCCAATTATGTAGCATTTAGAAGCAGTGTATAAACATTTAATTAATAGTTTATAATGCACTATACAGTAGTATAGAAGGACACATCTTATGTTTATTAATGTACAGTATTTATGAATAATTATATATATATATATTATTAATTATCCTAATCATTATGTTAGTAGAGCAGCCTCCACTTATGGGTGCTCACAAGATTAGTCATTGACAAATACATTACTAAAAGCATATCTGCCTACAACTAAATAAGTGTTTTAAAATATTATTAAATCTCTAAAAATGTCTTGAAAATGCTCATTCGAAGGTATTGACCAGTTTAAATATATAGTTTACATATATATATAAACTGTAATATATATATGTACGTTAAAAAAAGGTCAGACTTTATTGCAACTTCAGTAGAGAAGTTTTCAGCTATAATAGAAGAGCTGACTCAAATGCTGCCCACACTTAAGGTTCTAGAAACTCATCAGACACATGCTGCAGTAAATCCATCGTCCTTGTCCATGTGAGTGCTCAATGATCAGCTGATTCAACCAAACCCACCCCCGGCCCTCCGACACACCCACAACCACACCCCAACCCATCACATTCCTATTGTCTACATCCATTTGCTCTCCACTCTTCCACACGGCGAAAAGAGGATAATGGGAGCCTTGATGTTTACCTGGGCCATCTATCTCTGTCTCCTTCTAATCTACTCTGTCAATGCTCGCACACACAATGAACTCCAATTATAGGCAGCTGCACGGCAGCTCCCATGGGTTAGAAGTGGACGGCGTACTTCTGCCATACTGGCCGGGCTACGCTGCACCTTCAAACATTAATGGCTAATACACTGCCATTAATGCGCATAAACTGCATCAGCATGTCTGCCTGCCGCTCTCTATCTTTAAGTCTTTCCACTCAAATGGTAATTTAGAGGAGATGGCCATAGGCAGGCACTGCCAATGGAGATTGTTCCTGCCGACCTTTGGTAGTGTAAATGAAGAAATTAATTAAAGTATAGGTCTTTTTTCTTTTTTACCTCTGGACAGGAACCTTTATTGATTGAAATACAAATGAGAGATAATTTGTTTTGCTGTTGATATTTTCACGAAAGATTCATCCACTGTTGAGCAGAAGCTCAAGTCTCTATTGTTTCATATGTTTCACAATTGCTATCAACAAGAAATGGTCCAATACACCAGAGGAATTCCATCAATCTGTGTATGTTTGTGTGTTGTAAGGTAAGACCAATATGCAAAACCAATTCTGGATTTTTATTTTCAAAATTGAAATCTACAGTCTTCTGTCCAGTTCCTGTCCAAAAAGTCCACTATCATCTTTTTAACCTGTATTGGTCTTACCTTTTTTGTCCATTCTGTCTGTGTGTCCTGTCCCAGTCCTGTAACTTCATGTTGATGTGTTTGTCACCACCCAGAGGAGGAGAAGCCTTTGGTGACCAATGTCACTGTCAGCGATGTGTCATGGGAAAGCTTCCTCCTGTCCTGGTCTGCTGAGGATGGGAAGTTTGAGGCCTTTCTGATCGAGGTTACTGATGCAGAAACGGGTGCTGAGTGGAAAAACCACACGGTGCCTGCTGATGCTCGCAGCCTCGCCATCTCTGGCCTCTCCCCTGCCACCTGGTACAGGGCCAATCTGTACGGGGTGTACAGGGGGACCCTCTTAGATCCTGTTTTTGCAGACACCATCACAGGTATCAACGCCGTCATCGCTGGGATCTCCCTCTTTCCTTTGCCTCCTTCTTCTTCTGCTCAGGCAATAATTTAACCAGTGTTCTTTTTTCCATGTGGACTTTATTCTCATGCTACTTGCAGTTGCAAAAAGGTGTTGGTCTTCTCATAGAGCCCTGGTGTGGCAGTTCATTACTAATTGGTATTATAGAGTCAGTGGTTCATATATGGTTTCACACCATCAGATGCTAATTAGCACTGTTGACTTCCCCTTGCGGCTTAAAAGAATAACATCGTTAAGGAGTCTTTTGGAAAATACATTTTATTTTAAGAATATTGTTGAAGTGAAAGTGAAACAATGGCAGGTGAAGTGTGGATGGAGGCTTGATTTTGTTTGTCCCCGTGGACATACACTGATTAACCCAACATTAAACCCGGTAACTGGTTTCATTGTATTTTTGTCTTAGACAAAGCCATGGAAAATGATTCAAACTATAAAATAAGCTTTAAATCACATCACGGATGCATTGAATATACTGTATATATATATTTATTCAAAACAGGCAAAAAATTCATTCAGCATGTTTTAAAGCCGCCCCCATTCTCCCAGCAAAAACTGTTTTGGGAGCGCCTTTCAAAATGGTCTATATAAGCGTTGCCACTACAGTCAAAGTTAATCTTCACAGAGTAAACAAAATATCCTTGCCATTCAGACAGTGTGCACAATCCAAATCCCCAAACAAAACCCCCTCATCAGCCATCCATCATGCATGTATCCCTTTGGGAAATAGGCTAATACTCGCACTCACACAAAACGCAGTCTATGTGAGCCCTGCCACAAATCTGAGTCTGATCCACCTTTAAGCTGTCAGTCTGCCTCTTCAGTCCGGTCTGACACCAGCAGCACCTGGTCTGTTATGGGAGGAGGCAAAAAGACATAAAAAAAGGTCACTGTGCTGTTTAACTGGGGCACAACAGGTGCTCTTGTTTACCTACGTACTACACAAATCATAGTCATTATCAGTGATTAACATGCTGTGAATTACAATGTGCCTAATAACAGGGCTATGAGCAGCAAAACCGAAATCTGATAACGATGCCTTGTTCTGGCCTCTAAGCACCTTCACAAACATAACCACAACAAAATACCTTCTGAGGTCCCTAATAATACCTTTTTGCCCAAACTAAAAAGTCAAAAATATCCAGTTTCATTGTGGTTGACAATATTTTTTATGTCAGCATCTATGCGGACATTATCATTCAGCATTTCATTGATGAGGTTCAGTCAAGTGGAAGCAAGATGGGAGGAATGACAGAAGAGAAAAAAACCCTCAGGCGCTTTTGTCGCTTTGTGTGAGGGCTCTCTTCTGTATGCATGCCCAGTTCCCCCAAGCCTGGACCGCTCTTCATTCTCATGCTGCCATTGCCCCTGGGCTCTGGAGCTGGGGTGCCAGGGGCTTCTGGGGCCACGCAGAATATGGCATGCACTCAACATGGCCCATTGTCTGCATGCTAATGGATATGACGCAGCTTAACAATTTTCATTAGCATCTCTTAATCCATAAACATTCCAACTTGTGAATACAAGTGTTGACTAATTTGATTATGTTATGCATGGTAGTCATCCCCGTTCTGCTTGAGGAAGACGTCGCAGGGAAAATAAAGTTCTCGGGTAAAAACAGGTTCATTTAAGAGTGGAGGGATATGGGGAAGAAGGGAATAAGTGGTGGTGGTGGGAGGGTGAAATCAGAAGCAAATGAGCACATGTTAGCTGATGGATGTGGCCCTCCCTCTCTTCCACTGACCAGCTAAAGCTGCCCGGCGGCTAATGAAGAGTGACAGCTCCCTGGGATTTGTCTGCTCTGCTTCTCATTTCCACTGCTTCTTCTCACATCAAATGCCTCATGCATTTCCCCTCACAATGAAAAAAGGGGTTTCAGGCTAGTTCAAGGACCCCTGAGACCCTCACATTTGGTGTAGCGTTTTAATGAGCAGTGACGCCGGGCTTTATTGAGGCTTTCCTGAGCCCCCTTATATCTACTTCTATCGAGGCTGCTATAAAGGCTCTGTCCGATGCATCCATCTGTGCCGCTACCGGAAGTTTCTCCGAGTAATTAGCAGCAACAGACTCATCCTCTGGAGAAACAGAGCTTTTTCTGCAGCGGCTGTAGGCTCCTAGTGTCTCTCAGCCTCTCTTCCTATCACTGCCATTATTAGCTGTGTCTCTAATGACTGCTTAATACTAGCTTTTACAGCACCACATTCACACGCTGGCATCCGTACGCACATAGATGTCTGTACTGAAATGATGTTGACTAGTACTCGAGAGCAGGTGTTGTTTGACAAAAACTCTTCACAAAATTGCTCAAGAATGTGATCAGACCAGGGCTGTTGTCTAAGAATTTCAAGCTGTCCCCTCAAATATTTTGCAGTAGTCACTGAAGCTACCATCTGTTTCTAAACTGTCTTGATAGCTCTACGCTCACTCCATAAGCAGTTTAGACAGCTGTATTTCCTGACTAAAATGACGTCAATACTACCTTTATCAATCCTGCTAGAAAAAAAATGATAGACCAGCATAGTGGATGGCTCGGACAGCTATTGTGATTGATTTGTGCCACCTAATGTACTTGAGTGACGTCAATGAAGACACGTCAAGCAGCTTTTTTTAAAGAATTTCTAAATACACTGCTAGCACCATTTAGGTTTGAAAACTCTGGGGTTGTGTTTTAGTGTGAACGGGACGATATTTTTAGAACTGATGATCCACAATTTTCTGTCTGGGCCCATCCAAGCCAAAGACAAAGTTAATCAAGCTAGAGCCAAAATATTTTGTGTCCAAATCCGACCCAAATCAAACTAATTCCTGTTTACACCAGCATGTGATATGGGTTTTTCAGTCTAAAAATGAAAACATAAATGTTTGGACGCAACCTTAACTCTCCGGTGTTCCAAAATCCCAAGTTTTATAAGTAAACGTGGCAGCTCTCATTAGAATAGTTTTTTCTGAAAACATTTTGTGATCATATTCATGATCTTGATTAAATCAGTTGTCCATCTATTTAATCCTTTATTAACATTACTAACCATGGTGGCTTTATAGTCCATTTCACTAGGTCTGAAATAAGAGCAGTTGGAGACTCTTGTTTGGCTCACAACTTACCCTCTGTTGCCTCAAGTTCATTTCTTCCTTCTGTGTTTTCCTCAAAGTCAGGCTGTTTATTTGTTGACTGATGCTGAACCACATAACCAATTCTGGTATTTGCACATATACTGCTACTCTCTCTTTGACTGCCATGTTCCTCAAATGTCAAAGCATTCTTAAGTTCCACAGAGGAGGAAAACTGACTTTCCCCTGTCACTCAGAGGACGAACCGGAGGTGCAGGCTCTCCTAGTGTCCGACGTCGCCCTCGACAGCTTTAAACTGGCCTGGATGGCTGAAGAGGATGCCTTCGACACCTTTGTTATAATGGTCAGCCAGGCTGAAGGCTCAGACCAACCGAGAGAACTGGTGTTGGGCGGTGAAGAGCGAAGCGCGGCAATGACTGAGCTCACTGAGGACACAGAGTACAAAATTGAAATCTTTGGCCTTGTTCTTGGAAGACGCTCCAAGTCTGTATTCGAGGGGGTGAGAACAGGTATACAGTGAAAGAGTGGACCCAAGAAATCAGAGCTGTGATCTGAAATCTGGACTGGTCTTGTCAGCATAACCAGTGGTGTCAGTAGTGTCTTTTATGGTAACAGCATGAAAAGTTATCGTGTTTCAACATTTGTCTAGTGTTTTCTCTGCGTCTACTAACCTGGTGTCATAGTGTGAGGCTCAGATAAAAAAAAAACGGGAAAAGGTTTTGTGTTAATTTCTACACAGACTTTTTGATGACGATCAGAGCTGGAAAAGTTTCTGTGTCTTGTGTCAACAGCTACATGTCTCAATCTGTTTGTCAGTGCTCCTGAGTGGTCCTCAGCAACAGGACAGTTTATGAACTGCTGATCTCAAAACTGCTGCTGGATCAAAATCTGAATTATTGTAGTTGTATCTGCTTTGATGCAACCTATTACTAACTACTACCCCAGGGGGGTCTAAATCCTGCTAATGAACATGTATCCACCCTGTAATGAATATGTTTGAACTGAATTTGAAAATCAGCAGCTTCAAAAATAAAAAGCCCAAAGAAAATTTGTAGCGGTCGACCCCCACTCAGGACATTTACTCAGCTCTTTACTCTGCTCCTTTGGTTGTGTTGTCTTCGTTCAGTTGTTCTCCCAGATGTCATTGACTGCTTGGTCCCATGTGTCAGTGTCTCTCCTTTGTGAAGGAGGTGGGGGGGCAGTTGTCTATGTCACATAGGACGGGTGTCGCTGGCTGTGTCCCCTGTCCTCCCTGGGGGTAAGGCTTTACTCTTGGGTAGCACAGCGCATGTTTCACTTTTGTGTTTCAATGAAATGGGGGCAAGTTAATCCCCTCAGGTCTGTCACGCAAGATACTGTGGTTTGCTGTTAGCTGGAAAGGGTTTCTCCATGAGACCAGGCCTCCCCAGGCCCCCTTTGTCTGTCTATCTCACTCTCTTTTAAACACTCGCTTTTTTGCTCTGTCCTAAAACGAGTGCCTTTCAGTGGTGGATCTGCCCTGGCTACAATAACAGAATACGTGTGTGTGTCTGTGTCTGTGTCTTTTCTTGTCTCCTGCTTAATTCCCATGCAGATATGATATTATAATATATACATATATGCTGCGCATTTATTTAGATTAGTGCCACATATACTGTATGTTCTATTTTCCTCTCCTCACCATGCTAAGAGGGTTATACACACATTGACTAAACCATCTGTTTTCGGTCTGTTTTTGCCCCCATTGATGTGTCTGTCTTGCTTGTGCCAGATCTGGGCTCACCCAAGGGCATCCGCTTCTCTGATGTCACCGACACATCCGCCACCGTTCACTGGGCAGTTCCAAGAGCTCGGGTGGACAGCTACAGGGTCACATATGTGCCTGCTCATGGAGGTCAGTGTCCTCATGTGTGGACAACAGTCAATTGACTAACATTGAAGATCTGCCTTGTTAACCAATTAAAAAATCCAGCAAAGCTTTAAAATAAAACCCACGTCAAACTTAAAAGTATCGACAACATAAGATTTGGCACAAACCTAGAGCTCCAATGGGTTTACCTCCAATTTTATCTTTTCTTATATACATATTTCACAGTGTAAACCCTCTATCATTGCTGTTCCATCAATTTAATCGTCCACTGTAGGGCAACTCTTCTGTCTAATGACAGACTGATTCTGCCCCCTAGTGACTCATTATGGATATGGCTAATGGTTGATGGATAGCTCGAAGGATTGTAATTTCATCCTTTCTAACTCAGCGTCCATTCTAATGAAAATGCAGTGCAAGATGTTTAGTTTAGCCCAGTAACTAACTAGTGGGCAGAGTTTCCTCCATCGTTTTCCTTTTTCATTTGCGAGTATGATTTGATACTTAAATATGAATCTAGAGCCATGCTGATGACACTTCTTTAAGCACTTTGAATACGCTGAAGTCATCATAACAACGGATAATGTGGTATAAAAAGGAGGCTACTCATACCAAAGTCCATGATATTGTCTCATATTGTTTTTTTCCATTGTGAGGGCTTGCAAGGAAATAAAGGGAAGATACAACTTTACACAATAATTGAACCTCCACTCTACATTCACTTTGGTGTGGGTGTTGTTTTGACTCCCAGGTAATGCTAAGACGCTTACAGTGGATCACTCCGAGTCTCACACCGTGCTGCCCAACCTGACACCCGGGGTCACCTATGAGGTCACTGTTGTTGCTGTCAAGGGTCAGAGGGAGAGTGAGCCTGGGTCAGACAGTGTCACCACAGGTACAGTAACGCTCATGAAAAACCTGCACTATACATCACACACTATTGTACTTCTATTTTAGTGATGACAGTCATTGACATAATGGATTCCCTAGCCCCTCATCCTAACCTTAACCATGAAAACTAAAATCCTCACCATGATCCACACCCTAACCCAACAACAACCATCAAACATGCCCATTAAAAATGTCCTCACTTTTCCAAAATGTCCTCACATCTATATGTACAAGTACACACACACACACACACACACATACACACACATAATAGATGTAAAATTTTATATTTTCAGCTTGAAACCAGTTCGCTAAAATTAATCACACATATGTGATTAATTTTTAAAATTTCCACACATATGTCCAATGGGACAGACATTTAAGTTTGTTCAACTGCCAACTGTGTGTGTGTATGTGTGTGTGTGTGTGTGTTGCAGCTCTGGACAAGCCCCGTGGTCTGAATGCCATCAATATCACAGACACTGAAGCTCTGCTGCTCTGGCAGCCCGCCATTGCCACCGTAGACGGATATGTCATCACCTACAGTGCAGACTCAGGTATGTAGCCTTGAAACAGGTAGATATACATGTACCTGTAAACTAATATATCAAAGGTTTATATCCTACTTCAATACAGGCATTTTTATCAAAAGCAGGTTTTGACAGCAGTGGGTTCCATCGTTTGATTGGTGCCCTGTTGTCACTGCAGTCAGATTCTGCTCACACTGAAATGATTGGTACTACATTTAAATAAAGAGCTAAAATATATTAATTTTTAAAAGAAAATAGTGCAAAGAAAAATCTAATTCTTCAGAAGCTACATTCAAACATTCTACTCATACAACTCAACCACTCTCTTATCCTGTGTGTGTGTGTGTGTGTGTGTGTGTGTGTGTGTGTGTGTGTGTGTGTGTGTGTGTGTGTGTGTGTGTGTGTGTGTGTGTGTGTGTGTGTGTGTGTGTTGTTCCAGTGGCTCCAGTGATGGAGCGCGTGTCAGGAAACGTGGTGGAGTTTGAGATGAGCTCTCTGACGCCAGCGACGCACTACACTGTGAAGGTATATGCGGTGAGGGACTTGTCCAAGAGCGCAGCCACTACCACTGAGTTTACCACCGGTGAGTCTAAAGCTTGATTTTGTGTCTTTTCTCAGACTTGATTGTTTAGTTTTAAGGTTCAGCTAAATTTCATCATGGTCAGCTTCTGAGACAAACAGGAGGAAGAAATAATTCATAAAAGATTCATAAACTGTAGATAAACAGTGGTCTTTTTCTGATTTCTGATTTTATTATTTTATTAAGCACCCCTTTAGCTTATGTTGAGCATCAGCTTTTCGTCCATGGGGTCCACACAAATTATAAAAGATATGACATAAGTAAAGACAAACAACTACAGTACTAAAATCAGAAACATATTTTGAACACCATTACGTCTAGAAATATATTATCTACACAATACATTACAAATCAATACAGACAGAGAAAATGTATACACGTATGATAACATATTATTATATATTTATTCAAACACACAATACTCACATGTAGAAAATGAAAGCATGGATAAGAAGAAT